>NC_068575.1:46924435-47565663 GCF_025698545.1 Gossypium raimondii
CTCATTTACAACATTTCATTTCAAAATCTAAAGAATAACAGAACTATATCCTACCATACTTGCAATTAATAATCCCCAAAACAAGCAGGAACCAAAACATATCAAGAACAATATCAAAACAGACGCAACAATTTCCAATTTCATCTTCTAGTCACTAACAACAAGAAGCTAATATCTGAATTGAAAAAACAGCACTAACAACATTTTCCATTGTAAACTCTTTCAAACAACAGTAGAGTATCACAAAACTGTCTGAATTTAAATGGAAATTCACAAGTCTGGATCAGTCATTAAGCTAACTTAGAAAACAAAGCCGTAATTGCTCACTGCCTCAAGTCTACAGTTAAGCCTGGCATTCAAAAGTTATGGAATCCGAAACGCACAAGGTATAAACATCAGACTCTGATTTTAGAAGACATTTAGCACAAGACACAATTTTAGAAGCAAATTTTAGAGGTTAAACTAGAATTCACGAAGCACACAAGGTATAAACATCAATAAAGTAGAAGCTTATTAACTTTGATTACATAACAAAGAAAAGAAACAACAATCTTCCATGTATCAGATGTAAGATATCTATCAAACCCAACACCATTCCACCTAAGCTAAGCAAACTGGAACCAAATCTAGCCAAAAGAGCAGAGCATTACTAACAACAAAATATAAACAGACCAAACAGACCAAGACGCAACAACAACTAAAATTACGCAAATAATATTTGTTTGGAATTTGATTTCAGATTTCAGAGCCTTTGGAGAGCTAATGACAGCTTCTGGTCTAAGTTCTATTAAAAACTATGCCTCTACTTCTAAACAATCATATATGTCTAATTCTAAACAATCATAAAGCTCATTAGCATGCCAAAGAACAAAAACAAAAGATCGAAAGCAGTTAAGTAGGAATAGCAAGGGAGAGCAGATTCGTCCCCTCAAGTTTCTCCTCACAAATCGCAGAGGAGTTTTACTTGGGGAGGATATCTTCAATTAAAAGAAAATTAAAATTTTATTTTCACTCTTCTTTTTGTTGTTACCACTTCAGCTTAACCAACTTTACTTCATTATCAGAGATTGTTTGGGGATTGGAAGTAGTAATGGGGGACGTAAATATAGTTGAAAGTTCCAAACAGACCAAGACGCAACAAAAACAAAGAATTTGATACTCTAGAAAACTAACCTGTAACCAGGGAAATCGGGGAAGAGTGCGATGAACAACAACCTGTAATGAGAAAAGGGAAATCGATTAACTGAAACAAATAATGCAATACAGGCAAGAACCGAAACAAAGATTACAATTATTTCAATTTTTTCTTCAATTCTCTGTAATAAAACTATTTAGCCCTAAAATTATGTCTTTCAATAGAACATGCAATACAAACTTTGGAAAAACCTCTGGAAAACTAACTGGTTGAATGCAAATCGGGGAAGAGTGAGATGAAGAAGATGTCTGAAATGAGAAAAGGGAAATCGATTTGGGTTAGTGAATAGTGAAAATAAAACAGCAAATCGGTTCCTTCTTCTTAATAAAATGAAGAAAATCAAAGAAACCCTAAACTCAAATCGATGACGGACTGAGTGGAAGGGAAAAGAAATTACCTGTGCAAGGAGGCGTCGGTCAGAATGTTGAGGACGAGGGCAAAAAAAGGAATAGCAGAAAAAGGGAAAACGCGAATTAGGCAATCGGGGATGAGGGGGCGTAATACCTATTACGCTTCATAAATGCATAGAGGCGTAACCGATTACACGCGGAATGGGGTTACAGCGAACCAAACAGCCGTTTACCAATGGGCCCGCTGCATAGGGGGGAATACACATGCATTCCCCCAACCAAACGCGTTGTCAGACTTCAGAGATCGATAATTTTCAAGTAAGTAGTACCTGAAATTTTGTCTTGATTTTTGCTTGTTTGTCTTGAATCTGCAGTGCAGTGCAAATATGTTCTTTAGAATTGACTATTGAGGACACCATTTGAAGTTTGAAGTTTCAACAGCAGTAGAGATAGAGATTCGGCCATTTTTGTTGAGATGAGTTGGAGGCTTTTGGAGCCTTAGAGGCTACTGGTTAGGGTGTTACTTGTTAGGATTAGGGAATAGATTAGAAAGAAAAGAATCGTTTCATTTTCTTTTATTTTTTCTATTTTTTATTTTGGATTGTGGCTTTATTGATTTGGCAATTGGCATCTTCTTGAGTTGCTTCTGCTTTTGTTTCTTCTTTGACTCTTGTTTTACTCATTAATTAGGGGCAGCCACCGTCTCATTAATTAGGGGCAGCCACCGTCCATTTTAACCACTAGAAAATAGGCATGTAAATTGTGCTT
The DNA here is from genome assembly GCF_025698545.1 of Gossypium raimondii. Taxonomy (NCBI): domain Eukaryota; kingdom Viridiplantae; phylum Streptophyta; class Magnoliopsida; order Malvales; family Malvaceae; genus Gossypium; species Gossypium raimondii. Next base: position 46,926,749 of record NC_068575.1, read on the forward strand.
TTATCCACCTGTCAATTGTTAAAATTGTCTTAAAATAATTATTAGAAAATTTCTTTATTAAATTTAAAATGCATATATAAATTTCGGACACAATTTTAATATGACATGTACTTTATAGTTAATTTTCCCTTAAGTCCCTTGAGTAAATACAAATGTACTTTATAGTTAAATTTCCAATGAAATTTATAGTTAAATATGACATGTACTTTATAGTTAAATTTCCAATGAAATGGTACCTTCAAATATAAATGTTAAGCAGTTTAAGAATCTAATTGTAACAAGTAAATAAAAAAGTAAAACATATTTAAGAAAAAGAAAAAAAAACATTCATTTTATTTAGAAACAATAAATGAAAGAGCCCAAAAATTTAAAGAAGAATATTGCATGACCCAAACATTTATAAATGAAAAGCCCAAAAAATCTTGCATGACCCAAATATTTATAAATGAAAGAGCCCAAAATTTAAAGAAGAATCTTGCATTGACCCAAATATTTATAAACTCATATTAGAGAGAAAAAGAAGAGAAGAAGAAGAAGCTTTAGAAAGGCTTCTCATTTATTAGCAAAATTAACACAATAAAGAAAAAAAACTTTAGATTTAACTTAAGAAAGTTAAAAAAAGATTTCTAAATATAATTTAGTTTGCATAATAAGAAAATTTTGAATTTTAAATTTGGTCCAATTTGAATTTAAATTTTATTAAGATGGAACAAAACAAACTATTTATACCAAAAACTTTGGAACCAAGTAATAATGGGTTATAGTGTTTTGTTGTTTTTAAAAAATATAAAGAAATAATGTATGGATTATACAATAAATTTAAATTGTTCTTGTTAATGATATTTACTTTTTTTTGTACTATATTGTTGATAATATAAGAAATGAGTTGCTTATATTTCTAAATATATTTTTATGTTTCTTATATATAAATAAAAATAAAGCATGCCACCACGTGAAGAGTTCCCAACTAAAGGATTGGAGGGTGCACCAAGTAATGATATAGGTTGGCACTTTGGAACTTCAGTGCCAAATGCGAAAGGAAATATCGTATGTAAACTTTGTGGTAAAGTTGTGAAAGGAGGAATAACACGATTTAAAGAGCACATTGCTCATAAAACCGGCAATGTTGCACCATGCCCTAATGTTACTGGTATGTGATACTTTATTATTATTAAATGTTATTGTAAATTTATCAATAAAGATTATATATAATTGATAATAATATAAAACGTGAATTATTTTTATTTTATTAACAGGTGTCATTAGAGAAAGTATGATGAATTTGCTGAAAGAAGGAAACACAAAGAAAGTAGACAAAAAGAGGAGAAAAGATGAATTCTTATCTCAATTGAGAGAAGAGGATGATGAACACGAGGAATTCGTTGATGAGGTTTCTGCTATAAGGCAAGCAACTCGAGAAAGTATCCAATCACAACATGAGTGGCATAGAAGGGAAGAATTCAGACGAAGTACTGGTGCTTAGGATAACATTTATGAAGAAGGGCGATCTTCTCAAGGATTAGCTAGAGAATATCATAGAGAAAGAACAAGTAAATCCATCCCAAGTGAGTCTGAGTTTACCTTAAGGGAAGCTATACCTGAATTGGTTAGAAGCAAAAGCTCAAAGCAACCAAAGGTCAATGACTCTTTTTTAAAGAGTTTTCGAAGGAAGATAGGTGAAGCGGTATCTAAATTTTTAATATATGAAAGACTTCTTTTTCAATTAGCAAGCTCTCCATGGTTGTATAACTTAATTCAAGTGTCAACAGAAGTTGGACAAGGTGTAAAGCTCCCAACACCTTATGAGGTTTAAGATGTGTATTTGGAGTCAGAGTATCAACGAGTTCGTGATTGGGTAAATGGACTAAAGACTCATTAGAAAGATTTGGGTGCAACTCTAATGTGTGATGGTTGGACCAACAGTTTGAATCAAATGCACATCATTAATTTCCTTATTTATTGCAGTAAAGGAACCATTTTTTGGAAATCGTAGATGTCTCAAGTGTCCGTAGTAGAGATGTGAATTCTACTCTGCTTGTTAGATTCAGTTGTAGAAGAAATTGGAGAAAATTACATTGTCCAAATAGTGACTAATAATGAGGCGACAATGAAAGCTGCTGGAAAAAATTTAATGTTGAAAAGAAAACATCTATATTGGACCTCATGTGCAAATTTCTTTGTTTAGATTTATGCCTTGAAGATATTGGGAAAAAGCCCATGTAGCAAAAGTGTTAGATGAGGCAAAGAAAGTGACTTGCTTTATATGCAATCACATTTGGACTGTTGATTTGATGAAGAAGTATACACAAGGGAAACAAATACTTCGACCCGCTCTTACTCGATTTGCAACTCATTTCATTCAACTTGAAGAGATAACAAGACAAAAGCAAGGCCTGAGAGAAATGTTTAATTCAAAGGTCAGTATTTTATAATTAGTTAATATAATTACTTAAATCTAGCAACCTTTAGTGATTTTATTAGTTCCAAATAATTTAAATTATATTATTTTAAAATGTTTCTTATGAATATATAGGAATTTAAAGAATCAAAGTGGGGACAGCAAAAGTCAGGGCCTGCTTATGAAGCCAAAAAAATTGTTTTGGGAAAAGATTTTTGGAAAAAAGCCAATGACCTCATAAAAGTTTACGAGCCCTTAGTAAAAGTATTGAGACTGGTGGATAGCGATGAAAAACCAACAATGGGCTTTATTTATGAGGCTGTTGATAGAGCTAAACGAGCAATTCAACAAGATTGTCGATATTTCACAGAGTATGAAAAGATTATTGACAATAGATGGAATTTTATGCATTCCGACTTGCTTTCAGCTGGTAAGATAAAATGTTTCATATAATTAAGAACTATTTTTATATTTTATTATTTTAAGCTTTAGATTATTATTTGATGATATTCTTATAAACTATACTTAGATTATTTTCTCAATCCTCAATTTCAATTTGGGGTGGAGCATTCTGAGAATGTACTAATAGAAACATTAGAAGGTACAAAATCAGTAATTGAAAGATTAGAACCTTCTCTTGATACTCAAGTCAGAATGGTTAACCAGGTTAGATTCAAGTACTATATTATTTGTAACTTAGTTACATAATTTGAAATAGAATTTTTATTTTTATTTTTATTCTATCTTTTATTTATGCAGTTGTTGCTATTTAGAGATAAACATGAGACATTCGGTACTCCACAGGCACAAAGAGCTTGGAAGCAAATGAATCCGGGTAAACAATTAATTAAATTATTTAATTTAATTTATATTATTTAATTATATTGTAAATTTTGAAGTTATTTTGAATTTTAAATAATATTACGCAGCTGAGTGGTGGATAATATACGACACATGTGTTCCCGAATTACAAAAATTAGCAATTAAAGTGCTTAGTCAAACAACTTCAGCATCAAATTGCGAACGAAATTGGAGTACATTTAGCTATATTCACACCAAGGCAAGAAATAGGTTAAAGTATAAAAAACTTGAAAAACTAGTGTTTACCTATTATAATATGAGGCTTAAGATGAGGCATCAAAAAAGAATGAGCACTGATGATATAAATGTTAGTTTTAATCCTATCAGCCTTGATCATATCTTTGAAGATGTTGATCCACTATCAAAATGGCTTCATGAGAAAGTGAATCCATTGTTAGATGGTGAAAATGCTGGTGTGTTGCCTGTGGATTCCTTTGATGATGAAATGGATGTTGATCAATCTCAACAACAAATTTTGTCTCATTCAAGTTCTAGCTCAACTCCAAGTCAGAGTGGCGATGGACCCGATGGTGGTGGCTTAATTCCAATTGATGAGGATGATGGATATAGTGGTGATAGAGGTGAAATTAGGTCTTCTAGTCAGTATGGAGAAGAATATGGGGCTGGTACCACTGGTGGACATTTTCGTGACAGATCAGAGTTTGATGGAAATATGTTTCCTGAACCTAGGAGAGATAGAAGTGAACCTAGAGCTCCATCAAAGGGAAAAGGCAAGAAGCATATTTCTATAGGCTCTTCATCTGGTAGGAGATCAAGTTCTAGTAACCTTGGGTATAGTTATTCATCTACTAGCACTCAAGGTTTTTATCCACCAGAACAACCTTCATATTTTCAACCTTCACATGGTTATCCACAACCATATGGTTATTATCCACCATTTCCTAATTATGGTGTGCCATACCAGCCTCAAATGTATCCTCCTCCACCAATGTATCACCCACCTCCACCTCTCATGTATTCTCCTCCTCAAATATATCCTCCATATCAATTAAATGAAAACCAAGGTGAAAATGTTACTTTTTTTGGATATATTTATGGACAAAGGCCAAGAGAATCAAGTCAAAAACGCTCCCAAAGTGAAGGTGAAGGATTTGATCTTCCTCGTCATTCGACTAATTGGTGAAAACTAAATCGTACCACTATCATTATTTGTAAGGTATGTTTTTTTTTAAAGAAAACTTTTGTTATTGTTCTTAATTTTGATTATATTAAAACATTTAAAATGATATATATCTTTAGATAAATGAATGGAGTATATTTTATGAAAAGATAATTAAGAATCAAGCATGTTAAATTATATATGAAAGTAAAATGAGAGTGAGAATAAGTGGTAGGAAATAGGAATAATTAATGAAAATCTATACATTTATCTATTCCTTTTTCCTTTTGCAAGATACAATGTTTATATCTTCACCATCTTCAAAACTGTCAAGAAATATTGAAGACATCTCTCGGTATGAATTTTCAATTGTTTTATCTATAAAACTTTCAAACTTATTAAATATGATAAATGTTTAATATTTCCTCTCTTTTTTTTTACTTTGTTATTAGTTAATATAACATTCTTAGAAAATTCGTAAATAAATGTAAGAATAATTAATGATTATAAAAGTTGTGTTCTCATATCATATTAATAAAGGTTCATAAGTGTTAGAAAACACTCTAAAAATCATTAAAAGTGATTTTTTTTATAATTATAATTATAATTAATATGTTTTACAATAAGTTGTGCGAATTTTAAAAAAATTCACGACCGTGATACCCGCAGTGACCGCAATAGCGTCCGTTATGTCCGCGACCGCGATAAACGCGACGCGACCGAAAACGCGACCGCGACCGCAATTTAAATCTCTGAACAAGATGATTCTGATATAAAACGGTTGACTAAAACTATTGTGGAATCCATTGAAGGGAAGTTATGCGATATCCAAGAGTTAGATCCCCTGCAGCGGCACTTAGGAGAAAAGCTTGTTGGGAAACGATTTTTGCTTGTATTGGATGATGTGTGGAATGAATACCGTGACAAGTGGGTTAGGCTGAAGCAAGTGCTACGGAGTGGACGAAGAGGAAGTACAATCATTGTCACAACTCGACTTGAGAAAGTGGCGCTTATGATGGCTACAGATCCTTTCCAACGCCTGGGATGTTTTTCAGATGATGAATCTTGGTCCTTGTTCAAGCAAAGAGCTTTTGTAATGGGAATGAATGAGGGTAATGTCAACCTGGAAATGATTGGGAGGCAGATTGTGCAGAGATGCGGAGGGGTACCATTGGCAATTACGGCCATAGGAAGCATACTACGTTCCAAAAGTCAAAAAAGTGAATGGTTACGTGTCAAAGATAGCGAGATATCGGGTTTAGAGGATGAGGGAAAAAGAATCTTGGCTGTGTTGAGGTTGAGTTATGAGCATCTTCCACCATATATGAAACAATGCTTTTCATTTTGCTCAATATTTCCTAAGGATTCTGTCATGGAAAAGGACGAGCTGATAGGACTATGGATGGCAAATGGATTTATTCCTTCTCGGGGACAGTTGGATTTGCATGATATGGGTAGTGAAATATTCTCTGAATTGACTCGAAGGTCCTTTTTCCAAGAGATCAAAGAGGATGTTGATGGAACTGTTACATGTAAAATGCATGATTTAATCCATGGCATTTCAACATCAAGAACGGGTCATGAATGCTACGCAATTGATCTTAATGAAAGGTCGAAAATACCAAAAACTGCTCGTCACTTGTTTGTTCATAAAATCAGTTCGTCAACAAACTTTATGGACTTATCCAGACTGCAACGATTGCGTTCTTTAATAGTTGGTCGCGGGTTCGACTTTATCAATAACCTCTCTAATCCTTCCCATTTCATCAGTAAACAAAAGCATCTGAAGGTGTTGGATTTTGGTTATGGTTTTAGCAGTATTGCATTTGGAAGTTTGAAACAGCCAAGGTATTTACGCTTTCATGATGATAATAATATGAAAACTCTACCTGAAGCAACAAGCTCCCTTCATAACTTGCAGACACTAAATCTCCAACGGTGTTATAATCTTGAAATGTTACCAAAAGGTATGAAGCACTTGAAAAACCTTAGGTACTTGGACCTCAGAGAGTGTATTTCACTGGCATCTATGCCTATTGGATTGGGACAACTGTCGTGCTTGCGTAAGCTCAGCTTGTTTGTTGTGGGAAAGGACATTGGTTGTGGAGGCATTGATGAGTTGAAAGAGTTGGCCCTGGAGGGGGAATTGAGCATCAGAAGACTTCACGACGTAAAGAGTTCAACAGATGCTAAAAATGCCAATTTGATAAAGAAGCAAAATTTGAGATCATTAAGCTTATCTTGGCGAGTAAATAATGGTGAAAGATCTCAACGTGGAAATGATGAAGAGATTCTTTATGTTCTTCGACCTCATCCAAGCTTGAAGAAGTTATGCCTAGATGCTTACCAAGGTGTTAGGTTTCCATTGGATGATGGATTTGCTTCTACCAAACCTTGTTGAAATCTCACTAGCAAACTGTGAAAGATGCCATCAACTTCCACCTCCAGGGAAATTACGCTTCCTCGAAGTCCTTACTATTAAGGGAATGGGTGCTCTGAAGTATATTGACAGCAACTTCTATGGAGATATGGAAAGTTCTTTTCCATCACTCAAGGTTCTCGAAATAGGTATGGCACCATGTTTGGAGGAAGAGAACAGTTTCCTCTCTTAAGTTCATTAACTATCGAATATTGTCCCAAGTTGGTTAAGATGCCAATGCTTCAATGTCTTGAAAACCTAGAAATTGGAGGCATTAATGTTACTTTACTCAAATCTTTGATGATGAATGCCACTATTCTTACATCTCTTAAGATTCGTCAATTTGATGAGTTAACGGATTTACCGGATGGACTATTGCACAATCAAAAACACCTTGACAGCTTGACGTTTGTGTCAAGTACTCTAATGTCTTCATGTGATCTATCGGATAATCTATCCACCCTTAAACACTTGAGTTTTACATGTAGCTTACAACTTGAAAGCTTGTCTTCAGGATTACAAAACCTCAGCTCTTTAGAAACTTTGAAATTAAGTCAATGTGACAGACTAGTATCACTTCCAGTAAATGGTTTGCAAGGCTTATCTTCTTTGTCTTTATTGCGGATTCAAAATTGTAAGAAATAGGCTCTTTATGCGAGGGGGTGAGATATCTGACTTCACTCCAATACTTGCTTATCGGTGGATGCCCAAAGTTAACCTCATTGCCAGATAGTATCCAATATCTCTCTTCTCTTCGATCTCTACGTATATGCTTCTGTGAGAGATTAATTTCTCTCCCAGATGAGATAGAACACCTTGCCTTACTTTCAAAACTGGAGATTGAATGTTGCCCTAATTTGATGTCATTGCCCCGAGGGATACGGGGCCTCGCGGTATTGGAAACACTGAAAATCGTAGAATGCCCACATCTAGAAAGGCGGGGTAAAGAAAAGAGAGGAGAAGATTGACCCAACATAAATCACATTCCAATCATTGAAATACACAAAAAGGTGATTTCTATTTTTTTTACTTTTTGCTTTTAATTTTTAATGCTAACATACTCTTTCTTGGTGAGTTGAGTTTGAGCAGGACCAATTTTTAAAAAAAATATTTTTTTGAGTAATCTTACCACTATCTTATCACTGACCAGTACAGTTCTGTGAATAAGGATCTCTAAATATGTTCAATGTAGTATAATTTATCTATGCCAATTATTAATGTTTTTCATTTGATGAAAAATTAAGATATGATTATCTATATATATTTTCAGGCTTGGTGGAGAAGACATCTTCCGAAAAAATTTCAAAAACGCTCAATTATGCTATTTGAACAAAGCACATTGCATTAAGTTGAGAAGAGCAGGTAAGAATAAATAAACCACAAATACTTATAGCTTCTAAATTGTTATGTTCAGATATTTACTTTGTTCATCTCTATTTGAGGATATGAATATAGCATTATAGCATACCATATTTCATGAGTTAAAATATAAGGGCGGATTTTTTTCCCATTTTGTATTTTAGTTTGCAAGAATTAAACTTTATCCACCAAAACTTATTTACCTAGAAGTTTATGTTGGAATATTTTTAAACTATTTATAATATTTATAAATAAAAATTCATAATTAATCTAAATGAAAATTTAAAAGTGCTAGATTATATCTCTAAATTATAAAAATTATATCAATTAATTATTAAGTAAGAGTTGTGATGATTCAAATATAATCATTATATTATTAAGATATAGTAATTCAACTTTAAAAAAATATAGTAATTCAAATAAACATCAATTTAGATTGTTGTGTTTTTGTAAAGAGAGATAAGATTTCTTATAAATAAGAATCAAATTACATGTAAAGCGTTAGTGACTAAATTTATCATTAAGTCTTTTATTTACTAGTAACTCTTTTGCACATTAAAATATATGGTGGGAGCGAATACACCTATAAAGAAAATGACATATTCAATTTTTTGAAGTCATTCAATTAACTTCTTATAATTTTATTCATAAAATACCAAAATTGTCATGCACCAACTTCTATGCCTGTTGGGGTGGGTCAATTGTCATGCTTGCACAAGCTCAGCGAGTTCATTGTGGGAAAATGCTATGGCTGTTGTGGCATTGATAAGTTGAAAGAGTTGGACCTACAGGGGGAATTGAGCATCACAGGACTTTGCAATGTGAATAGTTCAACAGAAGCTAAAAATGCCAATTTGATAAAGAAGTTGTTAGAATTAAATGACCTGAATCATTATTCAAATAAAATACAGTGGTAAAATAAAGTAAAAGTAAAATCCTTATAGAACTACACTTCTTTTATTTTATTTTAGAATAAGTTTTTTAAACCTTATTAAACTCCATCTATTTGATATTGATTAGAATAAGGTGTTTCAATCTTACTACACTCCTATTAGAATATGGTTTTACAAGCCTATAAATAGACATAGTCTACTCCTGTTGTAATCATTTGAATTCAACATAGTGAATTTTCTTCTCATCTGCCCGTGGTTTTTTTCCCGAAAGGGTTTCTACGTAAAAATCATATATTTTCATTACTGACATTCTATTTTTACAAATTGGTATCCGAGCTTTTGGGTTGTTCATCTTAATCACGGTAATGGCATCTTTGAAGTATGAAATTTCGCTATTGGATCGCAACACCAGATTCGTGTTGTGGCAGATAAAGATGTAGGCAGTTCTTGCACAGATGGACTTAAAGGAATCCCTGTTAGGGGTAGATAAGATGCCTTCGACACTGACGGAGGAAGAGAAGAATCGCAAGGATCGAAAGGCGTTAACACAGTTACATCTACATTTGTCTAACGAAATTTTGCAGGATGTGATGAAGGAGAAGACCGTCACTAGATTATGGAAGAGGTTGGAACAAATATGCATGTTGAAAACTCTAACTAGCAAGTTGCATATGAAGTAGCGTCTTTATACTTATCGTTTGGAGGAAGGTGCGTCTGTGCACGAACACTTAACAGTGTTTAAAGAATTCTCTCAAACTTGGAGGCCATGGAGGTTCAGTATGATAAAAAAAGATCTAGGGTTGATTCTACTTTATTCATTACCCTTGTCTTATTCAAACTTTAGAGATACAATTTTATATAGCCGCGAGTCTCTCACAGTTCATGAGGTTTACGATTCTTTAACCTAGTATGATAAGATGAAGCATCTTGTGGTTAAAACCTACTCTCAGGGAGAGCGTCTCATTGTTCGTGGGAGACAAGATCAAAATGCTGATCATGATCGTGGAAAGACACAGGAACAAAATCATCGCGGTAAATCTAAGGGTAGATCGAAGTCTTCAAACAGTGGTAAAACTTGTAACTTCTGCAAGAAGAAAGGGCATATTAAATCTAAGTGCTATAAGCTATAGAATAAGATCAAAAGGGAGGCTACGAATTAAAATGGAAAACAACTAGAAAATTTCGGTAAAGCTGATGTTGTAGAAGACTACAGCGATGATGAACTTCTAGTCGCTTTTGTCAGCAATTCTAAAGTGAGCGAGGAGTGGATCATTGATTCGAGTTGCACCTTTCACATGAGTCCCAATCGGGATTGGTTTACAACTTACGAAATAGTGTCTGAAGGTTTTGTTTTGATGGGAAATAATACTTCATCTAAAATCGCAGGTGTTGGAACAATTAAAGTTAAAATGTTTGATGGAGTTGTTAGAACACTTAGGGACGTATGACATGTTCCAGAATTGAAGAGAAATTTAATTTCGTTGAGTACTCTTGATTCAAAACAGTACAAATACACAGCTGAAAGTGGGGTTTTGAAGATTTCTAAAGGTTCCCTCGTTGTGATGAAAGGGAAGAGAAAGACTGCCAAGTTATATATTTTGCAGGGTTCTACTGTTATTAGTGATGCAGCTGTCGCATCCTCTTCCTTGTCAAATGATGATATTACTAACCTTCGGCGTATGCGCCTAGGGCATATGAGTGAGAATGGCATGGCAGAATTGAGCAAAAGAAGACTTCTTGATGGGTAAGGAATTTGCAAACTGAAGTTCTGTGAGCACTGCATTTTTAGGAAGCAAAAGAGAGTTTGATTCACTAGAGGAATCCATAAAATGAAGGAAACGTTGGAGTATATTTATTCTGATCTGTGGGGGCCATCTAAAGTGTAACACCCCTTACCCGTATCCAACATCGGATAGGGTACGAGGCATTACCAGAACACATACACTTGTAAATGTATTTAACCGAGTTATAAAATTTCATCTAAATTAAAAACTTCAAAATTATTAACATGCTTTTATAACTTTTCACAATATATCCTCAAAATATTATAATCTTAATAAATATAGCCTATGAGACCCGATACATACTCATGCAAGTCAATGTTTCATTTCCATTTCATTCAATTTGCAATTTCTCATGCTCACAATTTAAATCATATCACTAGCAATTTTCCATTTAATTCACGTACAATTTAATGCCACTAAGTTTAACACTAATACGTAATTACCATTTAATTCAATGTTTATTGATGATACCATTCATTAACACGTTTATGAAATTCTCAATTCAATAACTTATTCTATTTCATATCTAAACCTTACAACATAAGTTTTTAGCAATTATTTCACATTCATTTCAATTTCTCATTCCATTTTAATAATTTATTCATCATCAATTTCCATTGTCAATTTTTTTTTTTATAATCAATTTACGATTAGAGTCTTTTAATACTCACTTCATACACTAAATCCATAAATATTTTTCAATAACTTGTATTCAATTAAATTCAAATATTATTTCACTATTTTAAAATTTTTCCTAACTTCACATTTAACTTATACTCACTAAATTAATAATATTTTCTACTCATTTGTCAAATTTAGTGATCTCGAATCACCATTCCGACACCTTTGAAAATTCAGGCCATTACATTTTTTTTCCTCGTCGGATTTGTGGTCCCGAAACCACTGTTTCGACTAGACCCAAAATCGGGCTGTTACATAAAGTGCCTTCGAGAGGTGGAGCTAATTATATGCTAACTATTATTGATGATTTTTTCAGAAAATTTTGGGCGTTCTTCCTGAAGCAGAAAAGCGATGTGTTTTCCACATTTAAGTTTTGGAAAACTATGATTGAAAAACAGACGGGAAAACAAATAAAATACCTCCACACAAACAATGGCTTCGAGTTCTGTTCTGATGAGTTTAATAAACTATGTACGTCAGAAAGGATCGTCAGACACTTGATAGTTCGCCATACTCCACAGTAAAATGGTGTTACAGAACTAATGAACAGAATGCTGATGATGATCGTGGAAAGACACAGGAACAGAATCCTCGCGGTAAATCTAAGAGTAGATCGAAGTTTTCAAATAGTGGTAAACCTTGTAACTTCTGCAAGAAGAAAGGGCATATGAAATCTAAGTTCTATAAGCTACAGAATAAGATCAAAAGGGAGGCTGCGAATTAAAACGGAAAACAACCAGAAAATTTCGGTAAAGCTAATGTTGTAGAAGATTACAGCGATGGTGAACTTCTAGTCGCTTTTTTCAACAATTCTAAAGTGAGCGAGAAGTGGATCCTTGATTCGAGTTGTACCTTTCACATGAGTCCCAATCGGGATTGGTTTACAACTTACGAAACAGTGTCTGAAGGTGTTGTTTTGATGGGAAATAATACTTCATGTAAAATCGCAGGTGTTGGAACAATTAAAGTTAAAATGTTTGATGAAGTTGTTAGAACACTTAGTGACGTTTGGCATGTTCCAGAATTGAAGAGAAATTTAATTTCGTTGACTACTCTTGATTCAAAATAGTACAAATACACAGCTGAAAGTGGGGTTTTGAAGATTTCTAAAGGTTCCCTCGTTGTGATGAAAGGGCAGAGAAAGACTATCAAGTTATATATTTTGTAGGGTTCTACTGTTATTGGTGATGCAGCTGTCGTATCCTCTTTCTTGTCAGATAATGATATTACTAACCTTTGGCGTATGCGCCTAGGGCATATGAGTGAGAATGGCATGGCAGAATTGAGCAAAAGAAGACTTCTTGATAGGTAAGGAATTTGCAAACTGAAGTTCTGTGAGCACTGCATTTTTAGGAAGTAAAAGAGAGTTTGATTCACTAGAGGAATCAATAAAACGAAGGAAACGTTGGAGTATATTCATTCTGATCTGTGGTGGACATCCAAACTGCCTTCGAAAGGTGGAGCTAATTATATGCTAACTTTTATTGATGATTTTTCCAAAAAAGTTTAGGCGTTCTTTCTGAAGCATAAAAGTGATGTGTTTTCCGCATTTAAGTTTTGGAAAACTATGATTGAAAAATAGACGGGAAAACAAATAAAATACTTCCACACAAACAATGGCTTAGAGTTCTGTTCTGATGAGTTTAATAAACTATGTAAGTCAGAAAGGATCATGAGACATTTGACAGTTCGTCATACTCCACAGCAAAATGGCGTTATAGAACTAATGAACAGAACGATCATGGAGAATGTTCGGTGTATGTTGTTAAATTCCAACTTACCAAAGTCATTTTGGGCCGAAACAGCCTCTACTGCATATTTTTTTATCAACCGATCTCCATCCATCGCCATTGAAAAAAAGACTCCACAAAAGGTATGGTCTGGTAATCCTACTAACTATTCTGATTTAAAAATCTTTGGTTGTCCTGCGTATGCTCATGTTGATAATGGAAAATTGGAACTGAGATCTACTAAATGTATTTTTCTTAGTTATAAAGCTGGTGTAAAAAGGTATATGTTATGGTGTCTTAAAAATAGAAAAGTTGTGATTAGCAGAGATGTTGTTTTTGATGAAACTGTTATGCTACCTAACTTATCTCTTAAAGGCTCTTCGAATAAAGAAAATCAAAAGTAGGTGGAACATCAGATTAATTCAGAATCTACAATAGAGTCGACTCCTCAAGCCAGTACTAAAATTCAGAATAGAGTTGCTTCTTCACCACAATACTTTATCGCCAAAAATGGAACTAGAAGAGAAATTAAACCTCCAAAGAAGTATGTCGAGGCTGATCTAGTTGCTTATGCTTTAAATGTGGCTTAAGATATAGATGCAAACCAAGAGCCATCTATTTATTCTGAGGCGGTTAGTTGTGAAGACTCAGAAAAATGGATGTTTGTTATGCAAGAGGAGATGGAATCACTCCATAAAAACAAAACATGGGATCTTGTGAAACTTTCTAAAGGTAAAAAGGTTGTTCGTTGTAATGGGTGTTTAAAAAGAAAGAGGGGACTCTAGGAGTTGAAGAACCTAGATATAAAGCAATGCCTGTTGCAAAGGGTTATAGTCAAATTCTAGGAGTGGACTTCACAGATATGTTCTCCCCAATTGTGAAGTATAGTTCGATTCGAGCATTGCTTGGTAATGTGGCCATGTATGATTTGAAGCTTGAGCAGTTAGATGTAAAAATTGTATTTTTGCATGGAGAACTTGAAGAGGATATTTACATGCAACAACTAGAGGGTTTTACAATCTCAAAAAAAGAGGACTATGTTTGCTTGCTGAAAAAGTCTCTTTACGGTTTGAAACAGTCACCAATACAGTGGTACAAGAGGTTTGATTCCTTTATGACTTCTCATGATTTTAAAAGAAGTAGTTTGACAGTTATGTCTACTTTAGCAAAAACAGTGATGGTTCTTTTGTGTATCTAATCCTTTATGTTGATGACATGTTGATAGCAGCGAAAGATAAAGGAGAGATAAGAAAGGTTAAAGCCCAACTAAGTGAAGAATTTGGGATGAAAGATTTGGGACCAGCAAAGAAGATATTTGGTATGGAGATTCTTAGAGATAGAAAAGCAAGTAAATTGTACCTAAGTCAGAAGGGGTACATTGAGAAAGTTCTTTGCAGATTCAATATGCAGAATGCTAAGCCTGTTAGTACTCCTTTAGTAGCCCATTTCACACTTTTATCGGCTTTCTCTCCACAATCAGATGATGATATTAAATACATGTCATATGTTCCATACTCAAGTGCAGTGGGATCTCTCATGTATGCCATAGTTTGTTCACGTCCAGATTTATCATATGCAGTCAGTATAGTTAGCAGATACATGGCAAATCCCAGTAAAGAACATTGGAAAGCAATTCAGTGGGTTTTATGATACTTACGAGGTACTACTGATGTTTTCTTACAGTTTGGAAAAACTACAGATGGAGTCATTGGGTATGTTGGTGTCGATTTTGCTGGAGACCTTGATAGAAAAAGATCTCTCACAGGTTATGTATTTACAATCGAAGGTTGTGCAATCAGTTGGAAAACCATTTTGCAAACTACAGTCGCTTTATCTACCACTAAAGTTGAGTACATGGTGATTACTAAGGCTTGTAAAGAAGCTATTTGGTTGAATGGACTCTTTAGTGAACTCAATGAAGACCTTCAAATCAATACAATATTTTGTGATAGTTAGAGTGCCATCTTCCTTACAAAAGATCAAATGTTTCATGAGAGAGCAAAACACATTGATGTTCGGTATCATTTTGTTCGTGATATTATTGCTCGTGGTGATATTGTGGTGAGTAAAATTAGTACTCATGAAAATCTTTCAAATATGATAACTAAGTCACTTTCTATAACCAAGTTTGAGCATTGCTTAGACTTGATTGGTGTTCATTGTTGAGGTTAAACCCTTAAGGGGTTTTATGGAAGAGGTGGAGAACTTATTCTTTGAAAGTTTGCGATGAAGAACTTGTTCATTGAGAATTCGTATCAAGGTAGAGATTGTTAGAATTAAGTGACCCGAATCCTTATTTAAATAAAATACAGTGGTAAAATAAAATAAAAGTAAAATCCCTATAGAATTACACTTCTTTTATTTTATTTTAGAATAAAGTTTTTAAATCTTATTAAACTCCACTTATTTAAATAAAATAAAGTGGTAAAATAAAATAAAAGTAAAATCCCTATAGAATTACACTTCTTTTATTTTATTTTAGAATAAGGTTTTGTAAATCTTATTAAACTCCACTTATTTGATATTTATTAGAATAAGGTGTTTCAATCTTACTAGACTCCTATTAGAATATGGTTTTACAAGCCTATAAATAGACATAGTTTACTCCTCTTGCAATCATTCGAATTCGACATAGTGAATTTTCTTCTCATTTGTCCGTGGTTTTTTTCCCGAAAAGGTTTCCACGTAAAAATTATATATTGTCATTATCGATATTCTATTTTTAGAGAAGCAAAATTTAAGATCGTTAAGGCTATCTTGGGAAGTAAATAGCTAAGAAACCTCTCATCATCAAAATAGAAATGATGAAGAGATTCTTAATGTTCTCCAGCCTCATTCAAGCTTGAAGAAGTTATGCATAATTGATTGCCAAGGTGTTAAGTTTCCATATTGGATGATGGATTTGCTTCTACCAAACCTTGTTGAAATCTCACTAATAAATTGTGAAAGATGCCATCTACTACCTTTAGGGAAATTACGCTTCCTTGAGGTCCTTACTATTTATAGAATGGGTGCTTTAAAGTATATTGACAGCAACTTCTATAGAGATATGGAAAGTTCTTTTCCATCACTCAAGGTTCTTGAAATACGTTGGGCACCATGTTTGGAGAAATGAATAGCAGTGAATGGTAGAGAACATTTTCCTATCTTAAGTTCATTAATTATCGAAAATTGTCCTAAGTTGGTTAAATTGCCAATGCTTCAATCTCTAAAAAAGCTAAATGTTGAAAGAATTAATGTTGCTTTACTCAAATCGTTGATGTTGAATGCCAATATTCTTACAGTTAACTCGATGTGATAGCCTTTTATCTCTTCCGATAAATGGATTGCAAGGCTTATCTTCCTTGTCTTTACTGACGATTCATCATAGTAAGAAATTAGCCTCTTTATCTGAAGGGGTGTGATATTTGACATCACTCCTAGACTTGGTTATTGATGATTGTCCAACATCTCTCTTCTCTTCAACATTTGTGTATTTCGAGTTATGAGAGATTAATTTCTCTTTCAAATGAGATACAACACCTTACCTTACTTTCAAAATTGGAGATTAAGGATTGCTTCAGTTTTATGTCATTGCCTTGAGGGATACAAAGCCTCACGACTCTAGAAATGATGAGCATTGCAGGGTGTCCACATCTGGAAAGGCGGTGCTAGAAAGAGAGAGGAGAGGATTGGCCCAACATATCCCACATTCCATCCATTTGAATCGGTAATTAGGTGGTTTTCTACTTTTGAATTTTAATTTTAAATAAGAGTATTCTTATTTGACAGGTTGAGTTTGAGCAAACCAAATTAAAAGAAAAAAAAGTAAGAAAGTTTGAACTTTTTAGTAGTCTTTAAATTATCAAATTACATCCAAGAATTATCTAAAAGGATTTGACCATTTCATTCCCGTTAATAAGGATGTCTAGACATCTGCAGTATTATTCATCCATATCTGTTATTAGTGATCACTGCTGCCCAGAATTCATTGTTCATTCAAAAATGATTTTGATTTGATGAATTTAGGATATAATTTACTACTATATTTTCAGGATCGATGGTTGGACATGCTGTCTCCCAATAAAGTTTTCAAAGCTCAATTCTACTATTTTAAAAGAAGCACATTGCAGTAAGTTGAGACTGCACTTTGTATCCCATAAGAGTAGGTAAGAATAAATGGATGACAAATGATTTTAGCTTCTAAATTCTTATGTTCATCATATATTACTTTGTTCATCTCTGTTTCAGAATACCCTATTCATGAATTACTTTAAACAATCTTTATGGTAAGCCAAAGCTGAGTGAGTAGTAGTAAGTTCCAATAATGTTCATTCAAAAAGATGTTATCAAGATTTTAGTACTGTATTAGATGCACTATTGTTGGAACATTGGCAGCTAAACAAAGCAAAACAAAAATTGAAAAACCGAAGCAAAAGAAGAATGAGAGTTTTAATAATGATAACTGAAAATTCATCACACTTTTTCATTTAAAATTTGAAAATATATGAAGGTTACAAAGTAATTTGACAATTACCTAATGACTTAACTGCTCCCACTAATACATGACTAATACAAACTTGAGTTACACACAAAAGAAAGCTGACATATCAACTATTACATCAATTAAGTCATAAAACTAATCCTACTAACTTTGATAACAAGTTACAAGTTACATGCCAACTCGAACAAGTTACAATTAGACTAAAAGAAACAAAATGCTGATGTTGCTTTTGGTTTTACTTCGATGCTAGTTTGCTGGTTTTTTGTTGCACTGTAGGCCAATACTCAACACTCCTCCTTGGACTGTATGCAACAAACACCAATTTTTCTCCTTAACATTTCAAACCTTGTAGCACCGAGTGACTTAGTCAAAATATCAGCTAATTGGTTTTCTGAGCTACAATGAACAAGACTGACTTCTTTTGATTGCTCAGCTCTCGAACAAAGTGATATTTGATATCAAAATATTTAGTTTTTCCATGAAAAACTAGATTTTTTGCTATGGCAACTGCTGACTAGTTATCAACCCTGAATTCAGTTGGTTCAATCTGTTCTTCATTCAAGTCACATAGAAGCTTTCTATGCCAAATGGCTTGATTAACAGCTACAGCAGCTGTAATGTATTCTGTTTTAGCTGTAGATTGAGCAACCGTTTGTTGTTTCTTTGAACTCCAATAGAAAACTCTTGATCCAAGAGTAAAACAGTAACCAGAGGTGCTCTTCATATCATCGACAGAGCGATCCCAATCACTATTAGAGTATCCTGTCAGCTTAAGCTCTTTTCCCTTCTCAAATTTAATTCCATAGCTTAAAGTTCCCTTGACATATCTGAGGATCCTATTAGCTACTTTAAAATGAACTACATCACAATAGTGCATAAATCTTGATAAAAGACTAACATCAAACATAATGTCAGGTCTCGTTGTTGTTAAGTAAAGCAAGCAACCTACTAGGCTTCGATATTCCTTCTCATCAACCCTCTCTTGATTCCCACTACTAGTCAGCTTCTTCCATTGAGCCACAAGTGTAGTGACTGTTTTGCAGTTCAACTTGCAAAATCTATTGAGAATTTTCAAAGCAAAGGCACGTTGGCTAATGAAAATGCCTTGATTAGATTGATTCACTTCCATACCAAGGAAATATATCATGACTCCCAAATCTATCATTTCAAACACCTCTTGCATTTGCACTTTGAATTCACTAATCAAATCATCTTTGCTTTTAGTCACAAATAAGTCATCCATAAAAAGAGAAACAATCAGCAAGGTCTCATTTTCTGATCTCTTCACATAAAGTGTAGCTTTACTAACACTTTTTTCAAACCCGAGCCTAGACAGGTATGTGTCAATCCTGTTAAACTAGGCCATTGGTGCCTGCTTTAGGCCATACAATGCCTTTTTCAACTTATAGACTCTCCTAGGACCTTAAACCCATCTGGTTGCTCAATAAAAATTTCCTCCTTGAGAAAACCATTAAGAAATGATGACTTAACATCTAACTGGTGAACCCTCTATTGCTTCTGAGCAGCCAAGACAAACAGAAGTTTAATTGTGTCTAGCCTTGCTACTGGAGTAAATGTCTCCATGAAATAGATGCCATATTGCTGGCTGTAGCCTTTCACCACAAGCTTTGCCTTGTGTTTGTTCAATGAGCCATCAGCATTGTACTTGGCTCTAAACACCCACTTGACACCTATAACTTTCTTCTGATCTGGTCTATCAATCAATTCCCAAATTTCATTCTTATGAAATATGCCTAATTCAGCTTCCGTGGCCTTCTTCCAACACTTGTCCTTGGTAGCCTCTTCAAAATTTAAAAGTTCCACTATTGCAACATCACATCTTTGGTAGATGTCAGCAATAGTTCTGGTGCCTCTCACAGAAGCATTATCAAAATCTTCATTGCTAGGTTCATTTTCAACTGATTCCAGGCTGTTGTCAAGTTGATGTTCTTCAATCAACCTTGCATCTGCATCATTCCAACTCCAAACCTTCTCTTCATCAAACCTTACATCTCTACTCACTAAAATCCTTCTTGTTGAAGGATCAAATACCTTGTAGCCCTTTTTTGTGCTGTTGTAGCCAATAAATATCCTTGGAACAGCCCTTCTTTCAAGCTTGGTTCTCTTCTCAGTTGGGATGAGGGTATAACATACACAACCAAACACTTTCAGGTGTGAAACGGTTGGCTTGAGTCCATGCCAAGCTTCAAAAGGAGTTTTGTCCTTGACAGCATGAGTTGGCAGCTTGTTGAGTAGGTACACTGAGGTATTGACTGCCTCAGCCCAAAATTTACTTGGAAGCTTACTTTAAAATAACAGACATCTGGCCATATCAAGCACAGTTCTATTCTTTCTCTCACATACTCAATTTTGTTGAGGTATATAGACTGTTGTTAACTAATGATGAATCCCAGCTTGCTTACACAATTTCTGTAACCTTTTAGATAGGTACTCAGTGCCATTATCAGTTCTCAAAGCCTTGATCTTGTAACCAGTCTAGTTTTCAACTAAAGCTTTGAATTTGCTGAATGCTTCAAACACTTCAAATTTTTGCTTTAAGAAATAAACCCAATAAAACCTGGTCAGATCATCAATAAATAGCACAAAATATCTACTGTCATTTAAGGAAAGAGTCTTCATTGTCCTACAGACATCAAAATGGACCAACTCAAGTCTGTCTCGAGCCTTCCATGCCTTATTAACTGGAAATGGAAATTTAGCCTTCTTACTAAGTTGGCAAACTTCACAAACAATGTCTCTGGGTTCAACTTGTAACATGACTTCTACCAAATTCAACTTGTGCAACAAATCAAGTGATCTAAAATTGACATGGCCTAGTCTACCAAAGACCAGTGTTATCAGCAAGACTGGTGTAAGCCTTCTTCTCAAGTTGATTCACATCAAGCATAAAACACCTAACTGTCATTTCTACTGTGACTAACTTTTGACCATGTGAGTCTTCAACAATGCAAGAACCATTCTTAAAAACCAGATAATATCTTTTTTCTCCTAGCTGTCCAACACTAATTAAATTCTGATCTATGTTAGGTACAAAAAGCACATCAGAAATCACTTTGTGACCTGAACAAGTGTTGATCACCATATTACCTCTGCCTTTGGCTTCAATCAGGTTCCCATTACCAACTCTAATGTTTGAGGAAAAACTTCTATCAAGGTCTTTGAACAACCTTTCATCAGCTGCCATGTGATGTGTGCAGCCACTATCCACTAGCCAGTCCTTTTTTACTTTGCTTGAGGCTGCAAAGCATAAAGCAGTGAAAACATGCTCCTCTTAAGCTTGAAAGTCCTCAGAAACCTTAGCTTGCATTTGCTACTGAGCTTGTGCCTTCTCTTTGCTCTTACACACCTTTTCAATATAGCCAAATTGTTTGCAGCTTCTGCACTGAATGTCTGGCCTATACCAACAATATTTCTCCAAATGTGTAGTTCTTTTGCAGTGAATGCATGATGGAAACCTCTTCTTTCCTGCATCTCTCCTTGGTTTTTCCCTTTTATCGAGCCAATGCTTCTTCCCTTTCTGGCTTAAACCTGAGCCTTCTTTAGCCTTTGCTTAGAAAGTTCCTTCAGGATGCTCTTCCTGCCTATTGGCCCTCCTTTGCTCAAGTGCATACAAGGAGTTTATCAGCTCAGACAGTGAGATAGCTAACAAGTCTCTCGAGTCCTTAAGTGATGAAATCTTTGACTCTAACTTTTTAGGAAGAGTGGTGATACTTTTTCAACAACTCTTCTCTCACTAAATTCTTCTCCAATGAGCCTAATGCTGTTGACAGTGGCTATTATTCTGTCTAAATACTGTTTAATAGTCTCTGACTCCCTCGTCTTCTAGTTCTCAAAATCTTTCCTGAGATCGATCAATTGTTGTTGCCTTGTCTTATCTAAACCCATGAACTCCTCCTTCAGCATCTCCCATGCTTGCTTAGGTGAGTCACAAGCCATTATCCGAGTGAAGATCACATCAGATACTTTATTCTGCAAACAAGCCATTGTTTTATGCTTCTTGGCACACTCTTCACTGTGTTGCCTAATCTGTACAATAGTGGGATTGGCCCTCAATGGAGGTGGTTCAGCATCATTCTCGAACACATTACACAAATCGTGTGCTTGAAGGTATGTTTTCATCTTAACCACCCAAATGTGGTAGTTTTCACCAGTGAACACAGGTGGTGGAGGTGGTGTGAAACTTATTTTGAAACAACAAGGTCGACAGCTCCTTGTTTTTTTCTTCTCAAGCTTTTAATCTCAAAATAAAGTAACCAAAAATAACTAACAACAGAGGCCCTCAAAGAAGATAGGCTCTGATTACCATTTTTTGGAGCATTGGCAGCTAAACAAAGCAAAACAAAAATTAAAAATTCAAAGCAAAAGAAGAATGAGAGTTTTAAGAATGATAACTGAAAATTCATCACACTTTTTCATTTAAAATTTGAAAATATATGAATGTTACAAAGTAATTTGACAGTTACCTAATGACTTAACTGCTCCCACTAATACATGACTAATACAAACTTGAGTTACACACAAAAGGAAGCTGACATATCAACTATTACATCAATTAAATCATAAAACTAATCCTACTAACTTTGATAACAAGTTACAAGTTACATGCCAACTTGAACAAGTTACAATTAGACTAAAAGAAACAAAATGTTGATGCTGCTTTTGGTTTTACTTCGATGTTGGTCTGCTAGTTTCTTGTTGCATTGTAGGCCAATGCTCAACAACTATCAGAATCCAACAACTTAATGTGTTTCTCTTTGCCCTTACAAATAACAATTATATTTTTTCATTTAGATGGATGGCTTTTTTTGAGCTATATAAGTTTAGTTTTATTTTAATAATTTTCTTACATGTTTTGTGATGGTGTTCCCTTAGACCATACATTTCCCCTGCTTTTTTATTTAGAGTTTGCTTTGTTAAATTAATGTTCTCTTAGTATTATGGAAGATAAAACTACACTGACAAACTACATAAGCATAAACTAAACCAAAAGTATCATTTTTCTTTTTAATTTTAAAATTAATTTATTCATTTAAAAATTTACTTGATTTGATGATGAAATTTTGACTTAGAGAAGCATGCAAAATAAATGGATGTCTCGTCTGTTCTCTGCCTAAAACAAATGGGAGTAATATATAAGAGAACCTATACCAGTCCTCTGAAGATATAAAGAAATAAATGTGAGTGAGAAGTTGGGAAATGAACATAGAATATCTGCAGCAATGCAGGTTAATGTTGTTGTTTGTATTCTCACCCATTTGCTTGCAGGCATCACTGTAACCTTTGTCCATAGCTTTAGTAATAGGTATAGATAGTATCATTCTATAAAAAATCAAATTCTACTCTTTTGTAATGACTTGTAGTTATCTAATATGTTACTAAACTTGCAACATTACAAATTATAATATACAAGCCAAGTAATCTTCATTCAATCTTTATCTCTAAAGGAGGACAATTGGATAAACTTTCAATGTATGCACTATTAGATCATGTTGGCATTTACAATATTTTGTTATAATCTTATGCCAATCACATTATGTTTTATCACCAAGGATAGAGGCCAACAAGTCCCATTACTTGACCTGGTAGTGGGAAGCATTCCGCATGAGAACTCAAGCGAAAGTTTTATCTAGAAAATGTGAAAAGATCTTAGGAGTTTCCTTCAATTCAATTGAGCATTTTACATGCACCAACAAATATTTTTTGTGATTAAAATGAGCTAGGAAAAGGTCTAGTTGGCCGTGTATACAAGGTGATTGTTGATACAGTGATACAAGGAAAAAGTATGGAAGAAAGAGTGTTGGTTGTTGTGGAGGTTGGTTCACCCAATCAGGGTGAAAAAGCCAAAAATTAAAAAGAAAGAAGGCGAGGAGAATGCTAAGGTCGAAGGTAAGTTGACAAAGTATATGCTTGATATTCTTGGAGAGTCGATCTTTCCTGCATCGTTCCTAAAGGTATTTATAAGCAAGGGTCTCATGTAAGATGATGTTAATGTGTTAGGCTTGCCATTTAGTGATCATTACAAAACACATGGGGCAGATGTCTTTGATGAGACTAGAATGTCTGTGATGAGATAGATCGTGTCATTCACTTTGACTTGATGGTATGAGACCATTGATTCCACGTGGTGTTTGGTAACCAACAATTTTATGTTCCAAATGAAAGCTTGAAGATTTAGTGATGGATGGTTTGCACCTGTCCGAGTGGTCGTCTTTGA
This sequence comes from Gossypium raimondii, assembly GCF_025698545.1. Classification (NCBI taxonomy): domain Eukaryota; kingdom Viridiplantae; phylum Streptophyta; class Magnoliopsida; order Malvales; family Malvaceae; genus Gossypium; species Gossypium raimondii. Next base: position 46,950,712 of record NC_068575.1, read on the forward strand.
GAAGGAGAGCTTGTGGGTGACTTTTCGATTTGCTGACAACTAACTTAGTATTTAGGTGCTTTTCTGATTTACCACGTGTACTCACACAATTAAAAGTATAACAATAATAATAATTCATTAATTAATAGATTCTTTTAAGAGAAGTTGAGGTAGTAAATGAAGTATGCAGATTTTGCAAAAGGCTTGGAGTAAATTTTCATTTGAGTTGTGGTATGCTTCATTAATTGATAGATTCTTTCAAGTCACACTAGTGTCACGGGGCTAGACCTTTCGTCTCGCAAATCGTGCGGCCTTAGGCGATCCGTTCGTCCAAACTCGCCTAAGTCAGCCTTAACTCGAATGAGGATTCCTTAAGAACTCCTCCAAGGCACCAATTTGTATAGCGGAAGCGATTGTGCCAAAAGAAGCTAAGCCAAAGAACAACAGAAAGAGCGCTCGCAAAGTGTTTGAGTAAATGCTCTCAATTCTTATTCACAAAGAATAATGAAACAATTCAGGAGTGAGTACAAATGAGGGGGAGGCTCTCTATTTATAGTTGAGCTCCCCCAAAACCGACGGTCAAGATACAATTACATCGACGGATGAGATTCAACCATATCCCTTAATTTTAGGGATTTACAAGATAAGTCTTATCAAATCTAATCTAATCTTTACAAGATATGATTCCCTCTATCTTCTAAGATTAGTTACCATATTAGCCTAAGTTTCCATCTCTTCGTTATCGGGCCAACCAGGCTTCAATCTGACAGGCTTGTCCAATATCTCTTTGAATCGGGCCAATTCTCGTAGGCCAAATGATCCCCATCTGAGCAACAGACCTCCATTGGATGCATTTGGTGCGCTGGTCACGGGCTTTGAACTGCGGCCCGTGACATTCTCCCCCACCCATTCTCGCAACGTCCTCGTTGCGACTTCCGAATGACACTGACTTGATTCGCCTCGGTCTCGTCTCGGCGCCTTAGCCTTTCCCTTCATTTGGGACTTTTGCCTCAGCTTACGTCGCTTCTTAACTCGAGTCGTCCTACTCGCTGCATTTACTCTGGTCAACTGTCCCACATGCATCGCTTCCTTTTTTCTTGAAGTCTGATGCACCACCCACCTCTCCCATAGGTGGAAGCCTTGTCGATGACTCGGCCAACTCTGACGCTTCACTCAACTTGAGCCTCATTGGTCCCAACTTCACTGTTTTCATCGCAACTCTTTCCTCTAAGTCCGATGACAAACTCACCTCTTCCTTGGGTGGAAGCCCCTCCGATGACTCACCAAGCTCAGACGTTGCCTTTCTTTTGACTCCGGCTTGCTTTGGACAGTTCCGCAACTTATGCGGACCACGGCACAAGAAGCACTTAACTCGCTTCTTTTGGCTCCTCTTTGCCCTCTTGGCTTCGGCTTTTCCCTTGCTCGAACCAAGCTTCTTGGGCTCCTTGTCTGCTCTATCGTTCCCCTCGATGACAAACTTCCTCTGACACTTCCGCAACCTATGCGGACCATGACACAAGAAGCACTCCACTAGCTTCTTCTCACTTTCGGCCTCCTTGGCTTCGACACCCCTTGCGCTCGAACCAAGTACCAAGGCCTTACCCACCGGCTTCTCCTTAAGCGCGGATTTCTTCGGACATTTTTTTAACATGTGTGGACCGTCGCAAAGAAAGCATTTCAGCTTGTCCCTTTTCCTCTTGGGTTTCTTCTTCCCAACTCGTGGTTTCCTATTACCACCATTGTCGCCGTTGTCATTGCCATCAACTCTATCTTCCTTGTGATCCCTCTCACATACGCCCCTTTCCTCGGACTTGGAAGACCCAAGCTTGTCTTTCCCTAGACCAAGCTTGACCACGGCCTCAACTACCGTCATGGCTTCCGACAGCTTTTGGACACCTCTTTGTTCCACCTCCTGTCTGACCCACAGCTTCAATCCCTTTTGAAAAGCAAACAATGCTTCTTCATCGGTCACATCTGAAACTTGGAGCATGAGTTCCTTGAACTCTCGAACATACTCCCCCACTGTGCCCCGTTGCATTATCCCTTGCAACTTTGCCCGAGCTTCTTCCTCGGCAAACTCTGGGTAAAACTGTCCATTCAATTCGCATTGGAACTCTTGCCACGTCCCAATCTCACCATGCCTTTTATCTGTGGTCCTACCTCACCACCATAAAAGCGCAATGTCAGTAAGAAACATTGAAGCAGTGTTTACCTTAACCGCATCCTCCATGATGCCTTTGGCACGGAAGTAGTTTTCCATCCTCCACAAGAAATTGTCCACATCACATGCAGACCTTGTCCCCACAAACTCTTTCGGCTTTGGGACATCCTCACATCGAAAGTTGATTTGCCACTCCTTTCCCCACTACCGCTTGACACAAGGCCAGCTCTCCCTCGAGCTCTTCTATTCTTGTGCTCAAAGCCCTCGTCGTGGCCATTGTTTCCTCCTTCAAAGCCATCATCATGGCCTCGAGAGCATCATTCCTTTCCGACAGTTTATCCCTGTGTGAATTAAACAACTCGTTTACCTTATCCATGGTGGAACCAAGAGACATCTTTACATAGTCTCTGGACTGCTCCTTTCAGTTTGCTATGTGATCCTCGACCCCATTGAGTGCCTCATTTACATCGTCCATGGATCCCTCGAGTTTTCCCACACGTTCCTCTACTGCCGATAATGTCTCCCTCAAAGACTTCCTCGCCCACCTTTGTTCGAACTCTTCTTTCGACATCCCAACGGTGCCTTTGAACCAACAACTCAGATATCACTTAGTTCAAAACTTGGCTCGGGTACCACTTGTCACGGGGCTAGACCTTTCGTCTCGAAAACCGTGCGGCCTTAGGCGATCCGTTCGTCCAAACTCGCCTAAGTCAGCCTTAACTCGAATGAGGATTCCTTAAGAACTCCTCCAAGGCACCAATTTGTATAGCGGAAGCGATTGTGCCAAAAGAAGGTAAGCCAAAGAACAACAGAAAGAGCGCTCGCAAAGTGTTTGAGTAAATGCTCTCAATTCTTATTCACAAAGATTAATGAAATAATTCAGGAGTGAGTACAAATGAGGGGGAGGCTCTCTATTTATAGTTGGGCTCCCCCAAAACCGACGGTCAAGATACAATTACATCGACGGATGAGATTCAACCATATCCCTTAATTTTAGGGATTTACAAGATAAGCCTTATCAAATCTAATCTGAGGGGGTGTTTTTGTTAAATTTGAGGGGGTGTTTTTGTTAAATTCTTGTATTAGTCCTTTGTACTTTATAAGAAGTATGGATTTAGTCCCTTTAGTTTAATTTGATCATTTTAATCTTTATACTTTTTGAATTGGTCAATTTTAGTCCCTATATTTTTTAAAATTTAGAATTTTAGTCCTAACCCAAATAATAACAGTTAAATATGTTTGGTTAAATTAAATTACTAGTCTTGTACTACGCATACGATTATAGATATAGTCTATATTCTTTAATTGGATCATTCTAAGTCCCTATCTTGTTCAAATTTTGAAATTTCAATATTAATACAAATGAGAATTGTTAATACATAAATTGAATTTTTAGTGACTAATATGTCGAAATAACGATCGATATATTACATATCATAATATGTTTTTCACATCGATTTTTTAAAAAAGGGACTTAATGAATTTAACAACCATTTTGTGAGAATTGAAATTTTAAATCTTGAAAAACATATTAACTAAAAGGACCAAATTAAAATAAATAGATTAAATTTATAATATTATAAAATAAAAAATTTAATTTTTTTAGGTGAGAGAATGTTAGATTTTTTAAAACCAACTTTTCGCCAAATGGAAGAGAATGAGATAAGAAAATTCGTAAATCTCAACACGTCCACCTTATAATAATTTGATATTGCACTCATTTTATCCATAAATGTTGATGTACCCGTAAAAGAAATTAGGAAAAATAACATTTAAAGATATATATATATATATATATATATATTAAAATTTTCTTACATTATTCATATAAAATGTTTAAAACTACTTTTCATATAAAATGTTTAAAAACTACTTACTTTTTCCTAAAACAAAAGTCAAATAAAAATGGTAAACTATAAAATAGTCACTTTTGTTTACCTCGTATTATATTTTAGTCACTTATATTTGAAATGTTACATTTTAATAACTTATATTATTGTTTTGTTATGAAGTAGTCATTCTACCGTTAAACTTCGTTATCTCCCTAACGATAACCCTACGTGGTAGTCTAAATAGGTTTTAAATGCCAACTTAGACGTCCTACGTGGCAGTCCAAATTAAATTTATTTAATTAAAAATATATTTTCATCCCAACAATTGAAATTTATTTAATTAAAAATCTATTTTCATCCAAACAACTGAACATTCGAGTTGGCATTTAAAACCCATTTGGACTATCACATAGGACCGCTGTTAAGAAGGTAATGGAGCTTAATGGTAGAGTGACTACTTTGTAACAAAACGATAATGCAAGTAACTAAAACATAACATTTCAAGCATAAGTGCCTAAAATATAATCTAAGGGTCTGTTTGATTGCCAGTAAAATATTTTCCGTAAAATAATTTCGGGAAAATGTTTTACTTTTCTGTAAAATGATTTACTGGAAAATATTTTCTGATGTTTGATTGAATCTGTAAAATATTTTCTACTGCTTATGATTTCGAAATATTTTTCAAAAAATTGTTTTTACATATATTGATATATATTAATAAATTTTTATATTTTAAATTATTTTTACATATATTGCAATGATTTATTTATAATAATACTCAATTATTAAGCCACAATATTAATCGTTATAAATTGAAAAAAAATTAATATCAAATAAATTATTTGTAATTGTGTTAAGAAACAAGTATTAAATAATTAAAAAAACAAATTACTGGAAAATCGATAAATAGAAGTAATTTTCTACCGGAAATGAAGGAAAGAATGAAGGAGGCAATAGAGAGGAGAGCACGGAAAATGTCTTACGGAAATTGAAAGGTAAGACATTTTCCCTAAAATGTAACCCATTTTCCCTTGTTTTGGAGTTCATTTTCCAAATGGAAAATATTTTCCGCCAATCAAACGTTGGAAAAGTTAGAAATGATTTTCCGGAAAATCAATTCCTTCAATCAAACAGGCCCTAATATAAACAAAAGTGATTATTTTTGTAGTTTACCTAATAAAAAAAAGTTCAAAAAGAAAATAAAATAAAAAGTTTCGACTAACCTAGCTGCCAGTTTACCGGTAAAATGTTGTGAAAATTCAAACTTCCATTGGTTTGTAAAATATATGAACTTCCATTTTCTAGTCAGTATACACTTGTTAATGAAATATGAGATATTTTTGGTCTTTGAACCCTACCACAAAGCTTTGCGATAGCCATTTGAGTTCAATATTATTTTGATTTGATTTCAGGTGGGTGGGTGACTTCCATGCCGTTCTCCGATTCTGGTTTCTTTACTCCTATCATATCAGTCCAGGATATGTTTTGCTGAAGGAATTTGAAGTTTTATGAACAAAGGTATTAGTAGATTTTAAGTTTAGTGGATGGCTAAGGTTTTGAGACCATTCCTGTTTCCTTCTTTTTTTCATCATTGCAGAAATTCATACGTTGGCAATCTTTGTATTTTCTATGAGGTAGAAGAGAATTGCTTAAGTAGGCGATGGAATGGCAATGGATGGTATCTGAATCTGAATTCTCTTTACCTTTAATTTTTTTTTTTTAAATATCGGACTTTTTAAATTCAGATATTATAAAAAATATATAAATATTCGATTAAGTATGTGCCGGTGCATAGGTGCATAGTTTTCTTTTTCCCCTTCTTGGGGTTTTTCAAAATTTAAACAAGATTGAGTTTAATTTGCTCGATCATGTTTTACTTGCAATTCTTCTTGGTTGAGATTAAGAAGTGTTTCGTGTTTACTCACAACTGCAGTTTTATGTTGGTAACTTAACCTCTATTTATAAATATATAAATGGAAAGGTAAATGTAGATGCAAACACGAAAGCGGTTCTATTTCTCAGAATATGCCAAAGGAATTCATATAATTGCCAAAGCATCTGCATCCATAGAAACTCTCTTTCTTTTACCGCATAATTGCGTGGTGGGTAGTCACAGTCAGTCAGTCAGTCTTGTCTATCATTTAATACACTTTCTGCTTTATTTCTTTTTCAAACATTGAATATATGCTTTGTACCAAAAAGAAAAACATTGAAGATGTAATACCGTGTGGTTCCTAACTCTAACAATAACTTTTCTTTGTTCACTCGGTTGTTAAATTCTTCTTCAGTTTCCAATTGTTGTTGCTTTGCTGATTGTGAAATATTAGGAGAGAGTGGATATGGCAGACGCGCTTGTTTCAGTTGTTGTGAATATCATCTTAGACAACTTGAACTCCTTGTTCCTGGAGGAGATGGGACTTGCTGGGAGCCTCAAAAAAGAACTTCAGAGCCTGGAAAGTACTCTTACTACAATCCAAGCTGTGCTCCATGATGCCGAGGAGAAGCAGTGGAAGAGTGAAGCTATCAAGAATTGGCTTGGAAAACTTAAACAAGCAGCTTATGATCTGGAAGATGTGCTTGATGACTTCAAAACTGAAGCTCAGAGGCGTAGAAGTAAGGTATCCACTTTCTTTTCTCTTCAGAACCCTCTTGTGTTTCGCCTAAATATGGCACGTAAATTTAAGAATGCAAGAGAGAAATTAGATGCCATTGCTGAGGAGAAAAGCAAGTTTCACTTGAGAGAGTGTGTGGTAGAAGCTGCAATTGAATGGAATGAGGACAGGCAAACCAGCTCCCTTGTGAAAGAATCGGAAATATTAGGCAGAGCAGATGAGAAGGAAAAGATAGTTAGTATGTTGGTTAGCAATGCGAGTCATCATGATGACCTCTCTGTTTATGCAATATGTGGCATGGGAGGTCTTGGAAAGACCACACTTGCCCAATTGGTTTACAATGACAAAAATATGGCAAAAGCCTTTGATTTGAGAGCTTGGGTGTGCGTATCCGATGATTTTGATATAAAAAGGTTGACTAAAGCTATTGTGGAATCCATTGAAGGGAAGTCATGCGATATCCAAGAGCTAGATCCCCTGCAGCGGCGCTTAGTAGAGATGTTTGTTGGGAAACGATTTTTGCTTGTTTTGGATGATGTGTGGAATGAATACCATGACAAGTGGGATAGACTGAAGCAAGCGCTACAGTGTGGAGCAAGAGGAAGTACAGTCATTGTCACTACTCGACTTGAGAAAGTTGCTCTCATGATGGCTACAATTCCTTTCTATCGCTTGGGATGTTTGTCAGATGATGATTCTTGGTCCCTATTCAAGCAAAGAGCCTTTGGGATGGGAATAAAAGAAGGCAATGTGAACCTGGACGCAACTGGGAGGCAGATACTACAGAGATGTGGAGGGGTACCATTGGCAATTACGGCCATAGGAAGCATACTGCATTCCAAAAGTCAAGAAAGTGAATGGTTACGTGTCAAAGATAGTGAGATATGGGATTTGGAGGATGAGGGAAAAAGAATCTTGGCTGTGTTGATGTTGAGTTATGAGCATCTTCCACCATATATGAAACAATGTTTTTCATTTTGCTCAATATTTCCCAAAGATTCTGTCATGGTAAAGGACGAGCTGATAGGACTATGGATGGCAAATGGATTTATCCCTTCTCGAAGACTGTTGGATTTGCATGATACGGGTTGTGAAATATTCTCTGAATTGACTCGGAGGTCCTTTCTCCAAGAGATCAAAGAGGATGTTGATGGAACTGTTACATGTAAAATGCATGATTTAATCCATGACATTGCAACATCAATTATGGGACATGAATGCTGTGTGATTGAGCCCAATGAGAGGTTGAAAATACCAAAAACTGCACGTCACTTGTTTGTTCATAATAGCAGTTCATCAACAAACATTATGGACTTGTCCAAGTTGCAACCGTTGCATTCTTTGATCCTAGGCAATGAGATCAGCTTTTGTGGTATTTATAACCTCTCTAATCCTGCCCAATTCATCAGTAAACAAAAAAATTTGAAGGTGTTGGATTTTGGTTATTCTTTTAGCAATACTGCATTTAAAAGTTTGAAACAGCTGAGATACCTATGCCTTCATGATGGTAATATGAAAACTCTACCTGAATCAACAATCTCCCTTCATAACTTGCAGACACTAAATCTTCAGCATTGTCACAGCCTTGAAATGTTACCTAAAGATACTAGGCACTTGAAAAATCTGAAGTATTTGGACCTCAGATGTTGCTCTTCACTAACTTCTATGCCTGTTGGATTGGGACAATTGTCATGCTTGCGCAAGCTCAGCATGTTTGTTGTGGGAAAGGATATTGGTTGTGGTGGCATTGATGACTTGAAAGAGTTGGCCCTAGTGGGGGAATTGAGCATCACAGGACTTCACAACATAAAGAGTTAAACAGAAGCTAAAAATGCCAATTTGAAAAAGAAGAAAAATTTAAGTTCATTAAGCTTATCTTGGCGACTAGACAGCTTGGAAACCTGTCATCATCAACATAGAAATGATGAAGAGATTCTTAATGTTCTCCAACCACATTCTAGCTTGAAGAAGCTATGCATATTTGGTTACCAAGGTGATAGGTTTCCATATTGGATGATGGATCTGCTTCTACCAAACCTTGTTGAAATCTCACTCGAAGATTGTGAAATATGCGATCAACTTCCACCCCTAGGGAAATTGCGCTTCCTTAAGGTCCTTACTATTAAGGAAATGGGTGCTCTGAAGTATATTGACAGCAACTTCTATGGGGATATGGAAAGTTCTTTTCCATCACTGAAGGTTCTCGAAATAGCTATGGCACCATGTTTGGAGGAATGGACAACTGTGAATGGTAGAGAACAGTTTCCTCTCTTAAGTTCGTTAACTATCAAATGTTGTCCCAAGTTGGTTAAGATGCCAATGCTTCAATCTCTAAAAAAGCTAGAAATTGGAGGAATTAATGTTACTTTACTTAAATCTTTGATGATGAATGCCACTATTCTTACATCTCTCTGGATTAATGAAGTTGATGAGTTAACGGATTTACCGGATGGACTATTGCAAAATCAGAAGCACCTTGACAGCTTGACGATTGTGTCAAGTACTCTAAAGTCTTTATCTGATATGCTGGATAATCTATCCTCCCTTAAACACTTGGAACTTGAAAGTTGCTTACAACTTGAAAGCTTGCCTGCAGGACTACAAAATATCAGCTCTTTAAAAACTTTGGATTTAAGTCAATGTGACAGCCTTGTATCCCTTCCAGCAAATGGATTGCAAGGGTTATTGTCCTTGTCTTCATTGAGGATTCAAAATTGTAAGAAATTAGCCTCTTTATCTGAGGGGGTGCTATATCTGACTTCAATCCGAGACTTGCTTATCAATGGATGTCCAGAGTTAACCTCATTGCCAGAGAGTATCCAACATCTGTCTTCTCTTCAATCTCTGCGTATTTGGAGTTGTGTGAGATTAATTTCTCTTCCGAATGAGATACAACACCTCAACTTGCTTTCACGGTTGGAGATTAAGTATTGCTGTAATTTGATGTCATTGCCCCAAGGGGTATGGAGCCTCATGGCGCTGGAAACGCTGGAGATTGAAGGATGCCCTCATCTGAAAAGGCAATGTAAGAAAGAGGAGAGGATTGACCCAACATAACCCACATTCCGTTCATTGAAGTTATGTCTAAAGAAGAACGCTTTGGAACCTGTCTATCGGCTATCTCTTAAGTCTTGCAATTATCAAATAACATTCAAGAATTATGAGAAAGGATTTTAGCATTGCATTTTTGTGAATAAGACATCTGCAGTATCATTCATTCATCCATTTCTGTTAATAATGTTCACTACTATCCAGAGTTCATTGGACATTCGCAAATGGTTTGATTTGATGAATTTAGGATTTGGTTGTCTAAATACATTCACAGGATGGGTGATTGGACATGTTACCTCTCAAGAAAGTTCTGAAAGCTCAGTTCTGCTATTTGAGAAAAGAACATTGCATTTAGTTGATAGAGCAATTTCTATCCTATAAGACCAGGACAGAATAAATTGATGTCAAATAATTTTACTTCTAAATTCTTATGCTCATCAAATACTGTTTTGTTCAACTTCGTTTCAGGATATCAATCATATAGTAGAGCACATTTCTTGGGTTAAAGTGCCCTTATTGAAAATGCCAGATTGACTTAATTAGAAAAAGCCCTTATTGAAAAAATTAACAATCAGTTAAGGACTCTATAAAATCAATATGATTTATATGGTTGATAAGAATTATATAGTAAGGCTTGTTTAGTATTACTATTACCAATTTTGATGCATCAGTTTTGGTTTGTTCAATTGTATTCTTTTTTTGGAGCTTTTTAGCATTAAATTTTGTTTTTCTTGATTCTTAACAGTCAGAACATGGCGCTTTAGGCTACTTCTGATTTTTTCTGTATTATATTCATTCCATGCCTAGAACTGCAACCTTGAGTGGGGGTTTAATTTGATGTCTTTGCTCTCACGAGTAAGCAGCCTCACAGCACTGAAAACGCTAAGGATGGCTGCATCTAAAATGGCGGTGGAACAAAGCCACCCAAAAAAATTTCCGCTGTATCAAAAACTCAATCAGAGTCCAACAACTTCATGAGTTTTTCTTTGCCCTTGTAAATAACAATAATATAGATGACTTATTTTGAGTTATAAATTAAGTTAATTAAAACATTATGTTATCGTTGTTGTCTTATTTCTATGCGTATTCGATGATTTTGATATAAAAAGGTTGACTAAAACTATTGTGGAGTCCATCGAAGGAAAATCAGGCTATATCCAAGAGCTAGATCCCTTGCAGAGGCACTTAGTAGAATAGTTTGTTGGGAAACGATTTTTGCTCATATTGGATTATGTGCGAAATGAATACCATGACAAGTGGGACAGACTGAAGCAAGCGCTATGGAGTGGATGAAGAGGTTTGTTGGGAAACGATTTTTGCTCATATTGGATTATGTGTGGAATGAATACCATGACAAATGGGACAGACTAAAGCAAGCGCTACAGAGTGGACGAAGAGGAAGTGAAGTCATTGTCACCACTCGACTTGAGAAAGTTGCTTTTATAATGGCTAAAGTCCCTTTTCATTGCTTGCTATGTTTGTCAGGTGATGATTCTTGGTCCTCGTTCAAGAAAAGAGCCTTTGTAATGGGAATAAATGAAGGTAATGTCAACCATGAAACAATTGGGAAGCAGATTGTGCAGAGATGTGGAGGGGTACCATTGGCAATAAATGCCATTGGAAGCATACTGTGTTTCAAGAGTTAGGAAAGCGAACGGTTACGTGTCAAAGATAGCGACATGTGGGATTTGGAAGACGAGGGGAAAAGAGCGTTGATTGTATTGAAGTTTAGTTATAAGCATCTTCCACCCTATATAAAACAATGGTTTTCATTTTGCTCAACATTTCCTAAAGATTTTGTCATGAAAAAGGACGAGTTGATTGGACTATGGATGGCAAATTGTTGAAGTTTGGTCAGCATGTAACACCAGGAGCAGTCAAGAAGCAGGCCATGCAGGCCAAGCCATGCAGAAGCTGCTGAAGCAGGTGCAGCTGCTTTTTTTTGTTCATTTTGTAACCATAGTTTGATGAAATGTATTCAAGTTCATTTTGAACTATGTTAGGTTGATGCTTGATGTAATTTGATAGTGATTGAGCTGTTAACTAAGCTTTGTTTATGTGTACAAGCTTTGTTTTCAAGTTTCAATGTATTAGTTGTAGTAGGTATTAATTAGGTAACCATATACTGATTTAGACAAGTTGAATGCTTGGTTTATGTATTGGCTTTATGCCATTATTCAAGTTGAATGAATTCAATCAGATTTCCTTCCATAGACTCTCCATTTTTCTTTGCTTTTACTTTCTTTTCTATCTTGAATTCCTGTTTGTTTCTTCTGCAAGCCTCGAGCCTTGCTGCTCAAGTCTCAGCTAACTTGCTTGCATTTTTTAACACCAATAATTGGTATCTAGAGCTATAATCTCAGTGGACCTGTTATAGTTCAGTATTTAAAATGATGGCTTCATCAGGCTTCTCACCAGCTGCACCACCAGTCTTCAATGGAGAGGGCTATCACATATGGGTGGTCAAAATGAAAACCTACTTGCAGGCATTCGACCTATGGGAAGTGATCAACTCAGATGTTGAACCAGAGCCACTTAGAGCTAATCCAACTGTGGCTCAGATCAAGCAGCATGCTGATGAAAGGACCAAGAGGCACAAGGCCATGTCCTGCATTCGAAACTCTGTGTTAGATATGATCTTTACAAGGATCATTGCCTGTAAGACACCAAAACAGGCCTAAGACAGATTAAAAGAGGAGTTCCAAGGAACTGAAAGAACAAGGTAGCAACAGCTATTGAACTTGAGAAGGGATTTTGAGAACTTGAAAATGAAGGAGGAAGAAACTGTCAAACAGTATTCAGATAGGATTATAGCTGTGGTGAACAGCATAAGGCTCCTTGGAGAGCAATTCAGTAGAGCAAGAATAGTGGAGAAGGTGATCTCAACCTTACCTAAGAGGTATGAGGCAAAAATATCTTCCCTAGAAGACTCAAAGAACCTCACTAGCATCTTATTGACAGAGCTGATCAATGCTCTTTATGCGCAAGAGCAAAAGAGAGCCAGCAGACTAGAGGAGCACCAAGAAGGTACCTTCCAAGCAAAAACCAAACCTACCTCCACCACCTCTACTTACAAAGGCAAAAAAACTTAGAAAGACAAGCCTAAGTCAGATGCTGCAAGAAGAAGTGACCAACCCTGCAGGCATTGCAAAAGACCTGGTCATCTAGAGGCAAATTGCTAGTTTAGACCAGATGTGTAGTGCCAATACTGCAAAAAGATGGGTCATGTTGAAAAGGTTTGCAAAAGCAAGGGCAGACCAAGGCAGAATCAACCCCAACAGCCAAAGGTTGAAGCTCGAGTAGTAGAAGAGGGCAGTGACCATGAGGAGCAAGTTTTTGCAGTTTCATGCTTAGCGACTAAGGAAAAGGTCACAAAGGGATGGCTTATAAATAGTGGTTGCACAAATCACATGACATCAGATGCTTCAATCTTCAAGTCAGTTGATAGAAGCTTCAAAACAAAGGTGAAGATAGGAAATGACCATTTCATTAAGGCAGAAGGCAAGGGAGATGTGCTGATATGCACTCCCACAGGTAACAAGCTTGTCTCAAATGTTCTATTGGTTCCTGAGATTGATAGAAACCTGCTTAGCATAGCTTAGCTACTAGAGAAAGGCTATTTTGTAGTGTTCAAAGGTAGGGAGTGCCAAATCAGTGATCCAAATGGATCTAAGCTCATGTTAGTCACTATGGCTGATAAAAGCTTTGTTTTTGACTGGATAAATGGCTCAGACTCAGCCTATACAGCCTCATCTGATAAATCTAAGCTTTAGCATCAAAGGCTTGGTCATGCCAACTACAGATCAATGGACCAGCTAACCAAAGAAGATCTAGTTGAGAATTTCATCAAATTAGTTGAAAAAGAGAAGGTTTGTTAGGTATGTCAGCTAAGAAAGCAGGCCAGGCTGCAGCTTGTGCACATTGATGTGTGTGGCCCCATGAAGACTCAGTCATTGAATGGCAGCAGGTATTTCATTTTTTTTATTGATGATCACTTGAGATTTTGCTGGATTTATTTTTTGAAACAGAAATCAGAGGTTGCCTCTGTGTTTTGAAAGTTCAAAACTGTTGTAGAAACTGAAACAGGCTGCAAACTCAAGACCCTGAGGTCTGATAATAAAACTGAGTACACCTCAGCTCAGTTTCAAGCCTTTTGTGATGAAGCAGGCATTAAACATCAGCTTACTAACACTTATACACCTGAACAGAATGGTGTAACTGAAAGAAAGAATAGGAGCTTGATGGATATGGCAAGGTGCCTACTGTTTGAGGAGAATTTACCCAAAATCTTGTGGGCTGAGGCAGTTAACATTGTTGTGTATATCTAAAATAGACTCCCAATCAAGGCTTTGGCTCCCAAAACTCCATTTGAGGCCTGATTTGGGTTCAAACATTCACTTGCACACATGAAAATATTTGGTTGCATATGTTATGCACATGTTCCAGCTGTGAAGAGGGACAAGTTGTCCAAGAGGGCTCAACTTGGTATTCTGGTGGGCTATAGCATAGTCAAAAAGGGGTACAGGATCTTGAATCCTTCAACAAACAAGATAATTGTAAGTAGAGATATGGTATTTGATGAGATATCGAGCTAGAACTGAGAAAAGAATGAGCCAAAGGTAGCTTCTGAAGAACTTATAGCAGATCAGACTGAAACTAATCAGAATGGTCCTGAAATGGACATTAATAATGAACCAGTCAGGGGCACTAGACCATTGGCTAAGATTTATGAAAGAGCTCATGTAGCCATAGTCGAACCAACTTGCTTTGAAGAGGCTGAAGCTCAGCAAGGCTAGAAACAAGCCATGGTAGATGAAATCAACATGATTAAGAAAAACCAAAACTGGGATCTAGTTGAAAGACCAACCAACAGGAAGACTATTGGAGTGAAATGGGTCTATCGAGCCAAACAGAATGCTGATGGAAGCTTGAACAAGTTGAAGGCTAGGCTAGTTGTGAAGGGGTTTAGCCAAAAGTATGGCACAGACTATTTGGAGACCTTCGCACCAGTGGCCAGGCTTGACACCATCAGACTGCTAGTTGCCTTAGCAGCACAAATGCAGTGGAAAACTCATCAGCTTGATGTGAAGTCAGCCTTCCTCAATTGATTTCTTAAAAAGGAGATCTTTGTTAAACAACCTCAAGGTTTCAAAGTGGCTGATAAAGTAGATATGGTTTACAAACTAAAGAAAGCCTTGTATGGCTTAAAACAGACACCTAGGGTCTGGTATAGTAGGATCGATAACTACTTGATCAGTTTTGGATTTGAAAGGAGCATTAGTGAGCCAAAATTGTATGTCAAGAAGGATGAAGTCCAGATTCAGCTCATTGTATCCTTGTATGTTGATGACCTGCTGGTGACAGGAGGAGACCAAGCAATGCTAATCGATTTCAAAACCAAAATGAAGCAGATGTTTGAGATGTCTGATCTAGAAAGGATGACTTATTTTCTTGGCATAGAGGTGACACAAACACAGAATGGGATATTCCTAAGTCAAAAGGCCTTTACCTCTAAGATTCTGACCAAGTTCTCTATGCAAAACTGCAAAGCAACTAACACTCCAGTTGCTGTTGGAGAAAAACTATCGAGCCATGGTGATTTTAAAAAGATTTGTGAATCAACCTACAGAAGCCTAGTTGGTTGTTTGCTATACTTGACAGCCACTAGGCCAGACATAATGTTTGTTGTAAGTTTGCTTTCAAGGTTCATGCCTTGTTGCAATGAGAAGCATTTTCAAGCAGCAAAAAGGGTGCTCAGATACATCAAAGGTACCTTAAGGTATGGAATGATGTATAACAAAGCTGAAAGTCTGAAATTGGTTAGCTATACTGATAGTGACTGGGTTGGTTTGATGGATAACATGAAAAGCACCTCAGGGTATGTTTTCACACTTGGATCAGCCATTTTTTATTGGAGTTCGAAGAAGCAAAATATTATTGCTCAATCTACTGCTGAGGCAGAATATGTGGCAGCTGCAGGAGCTGTCAACCAAGCCATTTGGCTAAGAAAGATCTTGGTTGATCTGAATCTTCACCAAAGGGAAGCAACAAAGATTATGTGTGATAATCAATTTGCTGTTGCAATTGCTAAGAATCCAGTTTTTCATGGAAGGACAAAGCATTTCAACATTAAACTCCATGCTGTTAGGGAAATAGAGCAGGTAGAAGAAGTGAAACTGGTTCATTGCAGTTCTGAAGAGCAGCTAGCTGACATTTTGACAAAAGCCCTTAATGTATCAAGTTTTTTACACTTGAAAGCTGAAATGGGAGTTTGCAACATGCTAACCAAGGAGGAGTGTTGAACTTTGGTCAGCATGTAACACCAGGAGCAGTCAAGAAGCATCCCATACAAGCCGAGCCATACAGAAGCTGCTGAAGCAAGTGCAGTTGATTTTTTTTGTTCATTTTGTAACCATAGTTTGATGAAATGTATTCAAGTTCATTTTGAACTATGTTAGGTTGATGCTTGATGTAATTTGATAGTGATTGAGTTGTTAACTCAGCTTTGTTTACGTGTACAAGCTTTGTTTTCAAGTTACAATGTATTAGTTGTAGTAGGTATTGATTAGGTGAACATATACTGATTTTGACAAGCTAAATGCTTGGTTTATGTATTGGCTTTATGCCATTATTCAAGTTGAATGGATTCAATAAGATTTCCTTCCATATACTCTCTATTTTTCTTTGCTTTTACTTTCTTTTTTGTATTGAATTCCTGTTTGTTTCTTCTGCAAGCCTCGAGCCTTACTGCTTAAGTCTCAGTTAACTTGCTTGCATTTTGTTCTTAACAGCAACACAAATAGATTTATTCCTTCTTGAGGATCGTTGGATTTACATGACACGGGTTGTTGCTCAAGTCTCAGTAAGTTCATCTTGTACAAGTACAATTTTAGCCCGAGGCCCAAAACCCAAACCAAACTAAACCTAACCTAAACAAACCCGAAAACAATCCATGGCCCAATACCAGATACCCAATTACAACCAGAAACCCAATAGTCTAGACCAAAACCCGAAGCCCAACAGGCCCAAAATAGCCCAACAGGCCCAAGCCCAAGTGTCAAGGGTCAAACTAAGGTTTCAGCTTTTCTAAAACCCTAGCGCCACAGCCTTTCGCCCCCTAGCTCAGGCGCCGCACCGTCCCATCGCCCATTTGCCCTGACCTACCGCCGACCTGCTACCGCCACTCCTCTGGTAGCCACCAACTCCACCGCCATCATCACATCACTCACCTGCAAAGAAGATGCAAACAAGCAAGCAGAAACAAAAAAATAAATCATGTTTTTCCTCTTTCTTTCGGCTATAAAATCCCAGAAAAATGTTGTTACTAGGGTTACAATTTTTTTTAAGAAAGAAGAACAAATAAGCAATAAAATTTGAAGGTGATTTTGCTATTTCGTTTAAGTTATTGTTATTATTATTTTTTCTTTTTATTTCCAAACAAGAAAAATAATAAAAAGAAGCATTTTACCTCTTTTGGTCGTCGCCGGAGAGTCTAGAAGCCGGGGGTTTACATCGGAGAGGCACTGGGGAGAAATAGGGAACTTTTTAGATCCCGACCGCTATATACGGCAGTGCCGGGGCCGATGATCGACGGCTGGCACGGTGGCCAACGACCGGTTCCCAAGCCGGTTTCTGGGAAAAGGGGGGAGTTGAGAGAGTTTTGAATTTTTTTTTTGAAAGAAGGAAGAAATGAATTTTTTGTAAAAATTTTTAGAATTTATAGGGGTATGAAACGACTTGGCCTAGCCCCAGAACGCCCAAAACGACGCCGTTTAAGGCTAACCGACTCGAACCCGACCCACCTGCTCTAGGATCAGCGTGTTTTTATACGGAGCGGTAAATTGCGCTTTTAACCCCTCCGCTTTTTAATGTTTTCTCAAATAGGTTTTTTGTATTTCTAAATTTACCCCTTTAGTTTATTTCCGATTTCAATTTAGTCATATTCGAACGACGCCATTTTAGAGGAGAAGGGAAAATTGCCCTTCCAGTCCCTCTATGTTATTCGCACGTTCAACGTAGTCCCGCCTCTTTTATTTATTTATAGATTTGGCCCCGAATTTTGTTTTAAAATCTAATTTAGCCCTTTTTTGTTATTTTGTTTATTTTATTATTAAAATCAATATATGTGTCTTATTATTATATAATTGCTTATATATGTACACTTATATATATTTTATAACTTATTTAATATATACATACATACTCATATTTTTTATATATTTTATAATTTATCTACATATCTATATATATATATATCCATAAACATTTTTTCCTTTCACGAATACATATATATACATACTTATGTATTTTTTATAATTTTATATACATATACATGTATACATATACTTACATAAACTTTTATATTTAATAACTTTAAAACATGTATATATATTTTTATATTTTTATAATTTTATATATATACATACATATATATTTCCTTATATGTACATACATATTTTCATATTTTATAATTTTTATCTATTTTATTTATTGTTATTATTATTTTTACTTTATGTTCATTTATTTAATTATTTATATGTCCATTTTTTAATGTTTTAGTTTTTATTTATTTATTTACTTGTTATTGTATATACATGATTGATTTGTTCTTTTTTTTTTTCATTTTTGCTCATATTATTTTCATTCATATTATCATATTTATTATTCCATTATGCATATTAACACCATGCTTCAAAAAGGAAAATTTTCCAAAGTAAGGCAATATTTTGCGTTTGAAAATTCGAGAAAACGTGCCCTAATGTGCTGGGTTTCGATTTTTTCGTTTGACCAAATAGCCAAGTGTCCTTTTAAAATTTCAAAGTAAGATAATATTTTGCGTTTGGAAATTCGAGGAACGTGCCCTAATGTGTTGGGTTTCGATTTCTCGTTTAACCAAATAGCTAAATATCCTCTTAAATCTCAATTCATGTCATTCGAGTTTTTTTAAGGATCGTACTTTAAATCTCTTTAAAGTTTTCAATCTTCTAAATTAAGACATTAATTAATCAACTAGGTACCAATTTTGGGAATTACGAGGGTGCTAATCCTTCCTCGTACGTAACCGACTCCCGAACCCATTTTTTTAAATTTCGTGGATCAAAATCGTTGTTTTAATAAAATCAAATCGTTTATTAAAAACAACCACTTTTCAAGGTGGCCCGATCACACCTTATTAAAAAGGATTGGTGGCGACTCCCATATTCGCTTTCATTTTTAAAATTCAAGTCGATCCCGTTTTATAAAAAAAATGGTGTCAACACATCTTTCGCGGTAACCTCTCTAGTCCTTCACATTTCTTCAATAAACAAAAGTATCTGAAGGTCTAGGGTATCTATTCTCTTAGCAATACTGCATTTGAAAGTTTGAAACAGCTGAGGTATTTACACATTCGTAATTATAGTATGAAAGCTCTATCTGAATCAACAAGCTCCCCTCATAACTTATAGACACTAATTTTACAAATGTGTTATAAACTTAAAATGTTACCAAAATGTATGAAGCACTTGAAAAACCTTAGGTACTTAGACCTAAGAGAGTGTGATGCACAGGCATCTATGCCTGTTGGATTGGGACAATTGTCTTACCTGCGTAATCTTAGCAAGTTCGTTGTGGGAAAGGACAATGGTTGTGGCATTGATGAGTTGAAAGAGTTGGCCCTAGAGGGGGAATTGAGCATCGTAGGACTTGGGAATGTGAAGAGTTCAATCGAAGCTAAAAATTCCAATTTGATAAAGAAGCAAAATTTAATATCATTAAGCTTATATTGCCGAGTAAAGAGATGAAAAACCTCATTGTCAACATGGGAATGATGAAGAGATTCTTGATGTTCTCCAACCTCATTCTAGCTTAAAGAAGTTACACCTAGATGATTACCAATGTTTTAGGTTCTCGTCTTAGATGATGGATCTGCTTCTACCAAACCTTGTTGAAATCTCACTAGAATGTTGTCAAAGATGCGATCAACTTCCACGTCTAGGGAGATTATGCTTTCTTAAGGTGCTTACTATTAGGAGAATGGATGTTTTGAAGCATATTGGCAGCAGCTTCTATGGAGATATGGGAAGTTCTTTTCCATCACTCGAGGTTTTCAAAATACGTGGGGCACCATGTTTGGAGGAATGGACAACAGTGAATGGTGGAGAACATTTTCCTCTCTTAAGTTCATTAACTATCTATGGTAGTCCTAGTTGATTAAGATGCCAATTTTTTAATCTCTGAAAAAGCTAGAAATTGGAGGAATTAATGTTACTTTACTCAAATAATTGATGATGACTACCATTATTCTTACATATCTCGAGATTTGAGAACTCTATGAATTGATAGATTTACTAGATGGACTATTGTAGAATCAGAAACACCTTGACAGCTTGACAATTGTGTCAGCTACTCTAAAGTCTTCATGTAATCTGCCAAATAATCTATCCACCCTTATACATTTGTGTTTCCAATGTTGGAAGCAAGACTACAAGACCTCAACTCTTTAGAAACTTTGGGTTTAAGTCAATGTGACAGCCTTTTACCAGTAAATGGGTTGCAAGGCTTACATTCCTCATCTTTGTTAAGAATTCAAAATTTTAAGAAATTAATCTCTTTATTTTAGGGGTCGCGATATCTAACTTCACTTTAAGACTTGCTTATCAATGAATGTCCAAAGTTAACTTCATTGCCAGAAAGTATCCAACATCTCTCTTCTCTTCGATCTCTGAGTATTTGGAATTGTGGTAGAGTAATTTCTCTCCCAAATGAGATACAACACCTAACCTTACTTTCAAAATTGGAGATTAAGCATTGTCTTAATTTGATGTGTTGTCTCGAGGGGTACAGAGCCTCACGACTTTGAAAATGCTGAGGATTGAAAGATACCCACATCTAGAAAGACGATATAAGAAAGCGAGAGGAGAGGATTGGCCCAACATAATCCACATTCTATAACGACACGAAAGTCAGTGGTGTCAGAAAATACAGTTTCGGGATCCCGTCTCCATAAATTAAGTCCGTAAATATTAAATTAAAATATTTACAGAGTTAGTATAAAAGAATATTAAAGTTTGATCATTCACTTCTGTCTATTAATTACTTAATTAAGGTAGAATGACTAAATTGTAAAAAGTCTTATTTTATAAGTTTTAATTAGCCAAATATTTAAGGACTTAAATTACAATTAACCAAATATCCCAAATGGTGATTCCCAATTTGTATTAATTAATATTTAATTATACTATATAAGAGAAAATAAAGAAAAAGATGATATATTTTCTTCATCTTCTTCACTTGGTCGAAAGTTTGAAAGAAAGAAAACCCTTGATGCTTTTAATATTCAGCCCTTCCATAGGTGTGTTCAATTAAGTCATTTTCTTATAATGTTTATATTTTTGAGGTCATGGGAGCTTGATTTAGTTAGCTTGTGTACCAGTTTGCAAAACTATTAAAGTTTTTAAAAGTTTTCATTGTTGAGTATTGAATGATTTAGGTATCAAATTGTTAGAAATTAAGCTTAATATGTGAAAATGACTAAATTGTAAGCCTTAATGGTTAATTTTGTATATTAGGGACCAAATTGAATAAAATAAAAAATTATCAAGAATTGTCGGTAGGGATAGACAATAGAGGCTCTGAATATTTGAAAATCCCTAATGAGTTTTGGTGAAATTGAATTTTAATTCGAGGCTCTGAATTGGAAGTTATGTTTGTTTCAATTTTAGGGATTAAATTGAATAATTTGTAAAAATGTGTGAGATTTAGTATTTAATTATGATTTTCTTGGAATTTGATACTGTATTATTATTAAACTATTATTCTTAGCTAAAGACGATGTAAGACCATCAATAGAGGAAGGAAAAACAAGAGTCGACGACAAGTGACGTGAGCTTTCGGTTTGCATATCTATAACTCGAGACTAATCTATTTATTGCATATTCATGACATATTGCATTAAATAGTATTGAGGTGAGTTATTAATGATTACTGAGTTGAAATGCTATGGTTGATATTGAATATTGAGACATAAACTAAATTGAATAGAATAAAAAGTTGTATGACTTAACTGATATAGGAAATTGGTATGAAATTGAGCTGAATTATGTTATATTATATGATGAATTGATATTGAATTGAACTATGTGATGAAATTGGAAATTGGTTGCTCTATTAAATGTAACAGTCTATACTTTGGTTTATCCAATGATGTGTGTCAGTATAACTGCTTCGATTTATCCGATGATGCACTATGTGTGTCAGTATAGTGTGTCAGTATTCATCCTTCGGTTTATTCGATGATGCATTATGTGTGTCAGTATTCATCTTTCGGTTTATCCGATGATGCACTATGCGCGGTATAACTACTTTGGTTTATCTGATGATGCACTATGTGTGTCAGTATATTTCCTTCGATTTATCTGATGATGCAATGCGGTGCTAGTTTGAGATGCAAATTGACTAATCCAAATGTCCGTCTTGAAAATTCGAGTTAGGTTAATAGAATTATATAAATGTGATTTGGCTATAAGGTAGGTTGTGTAACAACCTATTTTTCACTGGTACTGGGAACGGTAGTTTCGAAACTTTATTTTTTGATAACCAGGTCCGTAAATATTATTATTTAATATTTATGAGTCTTTTATGGTATTATATTGAATTTTGGTCTAGTAAATTTATTGAATGGATAGTTAACTAAGGTACAAGTATAACGATCCTAAAGTTAGTGATGTCAAAAAATGACGTATCAGGACATTGTTTTAGTAAACCGAGCTCGTAAATATTTTTATTAAATATTTATAGAGTTATTATACAAGTGAATTAAATTTTGGATAAGTAATTTTGCGAATTAGTGACTAATTAATGTACAAGGACTAAATTATAAAATAGTAAAAGTTAATCACTAAAAATTTTAATTGCGAAAGGACTAAAATAGTAATTAAACTAAAGATTAAGGTGGCAATTAGTCCACTTTAGCATATTAGTGGACGGTTTGTTAATGAATGGATAGAATAATATTATATTTTTAATTAAACTAATAATATATGTATAAAACATAAAATGGAAATGTTGTCATCCATGTAATTTTCTTTATTCTCCACCGAAACTATCAAAAGAAATGAAGAAACTTTAAAGGTTCCGCTTCGTAAGCTTAATTTGGTTAGTTTTTCGTAAATTTTATATTTTGACGTAATAGAATCTCGATTTAATTAATTTGTGTTTGATTTTTAAAATTGTTAAAATCGTTAAAATTTATTATTGACGAATGCTTGAAGTTTTTGGTGTTAATTTATTAAATTTCAAGTTTAGAAATGAAAAGAACTAGTTTGTAAAGTTGAATTATTAGTTTTTGAACATAGAGACTAAAGTATAAATATTTCAAAATTGGTATAAAATTTCTATAATTATAGATAATAGAGAGCTCTAGAAAGATGAAATTGAGATCGGTTTCCAAATACTTTTCAAGTTTTGAGGGATATATTTGGGAATTTAAATAAGAATTTTATATAGTTTTTTAAGTTTATTATTTTTTAAAAAATAATACAAATTGAAAATGATTTATTTTTGTTAATCTTATATTTTTAAGGAGTATTTAAATTTAATTTTAAAAGGGGATAAATTTGATTTAATTGGTGCATGTTGCGGCCCCTCTTTTCATCCAATCTAAAAGGATAATTGGTTTATCAGGTCCCTAAATGTTTTATATAATTACACTTCAGCCTGGCGTCGTTAATAGCAACAACAATACTCAAAATGTTTTAATAAAACCAGCTAATAATTAGCCCATTATGAAGGGTGGTGCCGCCAATGGCAACAGCGACACTGAGATCCCTGTTCAAAAGGTTCATTTTCATTAAATTTTAAAAGGCAATTATATTTATAAATAATTAATTTATTTGGGTTATATCTGAAAAAAGCCAAGTTTTAACTTTTGGATTTCTTTGTGAGCCGTCACTCATCCTTCTCATTAGGGGTGAGCAAAACTCGATTCGACTCGAAAAAATCGAAAAAAAATTTGAATTTCGAGTTAAACGAATCGAGTTATTCAAGTTATTCGAATCAACTCGAATTTTTTTCGAATTTCGAGTTCGAATCGAGTTGAGTTTTCGAATTCGAATAACTCGAATAATTCGAATATCAAACTATAATATTTTACATTTTTACCACAAACTCCCAAACTTTTTTACTTTTCCCTCAAAACTTTTACTCCTTCCCACTTTCCCCCCAAAACTTTTACTCCCCTCCCCTCCCCTCCCAACCCCCCAATCTACCCAAAATCCATTTCCCATCAAAATTTTACTCTCCCATTTATTTTTTCTCAAAATTTTACTCCCCAAAACCCTTAAAACCTTTTATTTTCCCCCAAATTTTTTACTCCCTCTCACTTTTCCCCTAAAACTTTTATTCCCTTTCCATCTCACCTCTCATCTATCCCAAACCCTGCCCCCTCCAATTTTTTTTAATATTTTCCCTACAAAATTTTACTCCCCCTATTTACTTTCCCTCAAACTTTTATTCCCCAAAACTTTTTTATTTTTCCCCTAAACTTTTACTTCTCACCCTTTACTCCCAAATAAAAAATCAAAATATCCAAAAAAAATCACTAAACATAAATAGTACTAATTTTATTTATATCTACTATTTATATTGTTAAATTAAATTTCACATTTTATATTATTTATATTATTGAATTGTTTAGTCATATTGAATATTTATATTAAAATTGAATTATTAATTATGCCATAAAATATTCGTGTTAAAATTTTTTATTGTTATCAATTTCACATTTTATTTTTAAAATAACTTTTATTAAAAAATCATATTTTTACATTTAATATATTTTTAATTCTAAAATACATAGTGACAAGAATCTGAAGATAATTGAAACAACTAAGCAAGCAAAGAAGCTAACCAGTATATAAAAAATTAATAAATAAATTATGAAGTGATGAAAGTTAATAAAAAATTTGATTAAGGTGGACAAATTTTATTACGATGGGTGACAATGGTTACAAGGACCTAAAATTATTTTTTAAAATTTAACTCGAACACATATGTTCGATTCGATTTGATTCGAATTCCATCTCACTGGACTCGATTCGAGAAAACTTCAAACAAAGTTAGAATGATAAAATGAGATTCGAAAACTCGATTAACTCGAAAATTTTCGATTCAATTCGATCGAATGCTCACCCCTACTTCTCATGCCAGTGGCACTCTCTTTTCCACTTATCTTTTTATTTTATTTTCTTCTCATATTTTTATTATGCTTTCGGTATAATAGCCTCAAGATCTCTCTTTCTCATTATTCAACCTTAGGCCAGAATGAGAGGAAGTATGGGTCTTGTTGCTCCATGGTTCATACCATGGCTTTGTTGTTAGCCCTTTGGTCTTTGACAAGGCTTTTGGGTTTGCTAGATTTTTCTTTGGCTTCTCCTTTTAGCGAAGACCTCCTGCGTTCATGAGGATATGACGTCGGCGTCCTCTTGAGTTATTGCCGATTGATTTCTTGACAGTGGCTGAAGTGATCGCATCGGAATATGTTCTTTGATGACTATCATAGTCGTTATATTGGTTTTGGTTCTTGCTTCCGCTGGAGTTTAGCTGATCTTTTTGGAGGTTTTGACGTCCTCTTTTGGGGGGTTTCGTAGTGGCATAGCCTCCGACAGAGGCGTGCATGTAGGAGGCTATGCATGCCGTTGGTCAATTACGTCGACTTTGCACTTGATTTTCTATGGGTGCTCTTTCCTCTTCCTCTCTATCAAGGCAATGGCATGATGTGGCTACTAGCTAGAGGCTTCGGAATCTTGATATTGGTCGGCTTTAGCCCTTGACTTTTTCTTAGCCCATTTTTTGCAATTGGCTTTTTCGTGAATCTCTTCTAATTGAAAGGAAAAATATTTTTAGATGTGGGAATTAAACTATAATTTTTATCTAATTTTATTATTTTAATAAGTTATATTTTTATAATTTTTTAAAAATTAAATTATTATTTTTATTATTTTTAAGAGGTTAAAATATAATTTTAAAAATTTTGAAAATTTTGAAAAAGGTAAATGAAAATTTTTTTTTATTTTAAGCGGTGAGCCCCTGCGAGCCCTAGCTACACCCGGATAGTATACTTAACTTTGTAATGCACTTATATGGTGCATAGAGAATATTCTGATAATTTATGTTACAAAAATTAAAATAATTCTACAAAATTTAGAATGAATATTAACAAAAATATTCTAATAAATTATCTTAAAAGACTCTCTAGTTTGAGGAAGTACTGTTCTAATTTCATTGTCATTTAGATGGGTAATAAAACATAAGAAAGTTTATCAATTATTTTAAAAATTAATTAATTAATTAAAAGGTATCTAAATGTAAAATATAAATTTTCTGAAAATTTTAAAATTCGTAAATAATATAATTAATTCTTATTGAAAGTTAATATTTCAATAAAATGGTTACAAAATTTAATAAACCTAATTAATAAAACATTTAATTATGGTGTAATGAAGTTTAAAACTCCAAAATAATAATTCAAATGGAAATCTTAACAATTTTTAGGTGTATTCGAATTTTATTCAAAAAAATATTCAAGTTAATAAAATAAAATAAAATAAAGGGGAAAAGACTAATAAGCGTAAAATAAAAAGAAAGTACAGGGCGAAAGAGAAAAAAATAAAAGAGAATGGCAAAGTTCTCTGTGGGGATCGACGAAGACGGAGAAGGGCCAAGCAATCGAGTCCCTAAGCGTCAAAGGGCGGAGCGTGTTCTTGATATCGAAGGCTCTGGTCAAGAAGAATCCGAGCAAGAGGAAGAAGACGAAGAATCTGAAGGCGAAGAAGCATCCGAAGGAGAAGAAGAAGCTTCCGAAGAATCTGAAGGAGAAGAAGAATTGGAGGAAAGTGGAGCTGAGCAAGGAGCAATGAGCCCTCAGGCTTCTCGAGATGGATCCATTTCTATCACGTTAACTGACCCTGAAGTTCTTGATTGTTCTATCTGTTATGAGGCCTTGACTATCCCTGTTTTTCAGGTTGGTGTTTAATAATCGGTTATCAGGTGATGGATATGGTTTTCTTTTTATTTGGTGAAAAAACGTTCAATTTTCGTTCTATTTCTTTCTTTTACGCTGAAAAGATTGGATTTCTGGAGTGGGTTTTAATTTTTGGGTTAAAAGGCTTCAGATTTTTGCATCAAATTTTTTTTTTCAGTTTTTTCCCTTTAATTTGCACCTGTGGTTCTTTTCCTTGTAGGTGAAAAGCTGAAATGCTTGTAAATTTGTTTAATTTCTTGGTTTTGGTTTCAAATAGATGTTCTAAATCATTTTTCGTTGTGTTTTTCTTTTAAACTTGTCCTCTCTTAGATATCTCCATTAGCACTAGATATTGATGCAAAACTTTGAAGATTGATTTGAGGACTGTGATTGGATAGAACTTACTTAGAATTGAACTTCGATTTATTAGTTGGTATTGTTGATTTGTTCCTTCTTTTATGAAGTTAAGGTTCTTTGATTTAGCAAATCTGCTTAAATTCTAGAAATGGATACTAGAATCGAAGTTTATGGTCTGTTCTTATTTAATAGACTGCTGAAAGGAACTATATGGTTGCTGAAGAGGCATTAAGTGATTGTTAGCTTTAGTGACAGAGGATAGTATTTCAGTTAATAGATATAATAATGAGAATGATGTTCATTTTGCATATTTCTTGTTCCCCATAAGAGTTTGTCCCCGGGGGGGGAATAAGTGAAATCGTTATTCTGAGAATTGCTGCATTGTAATTTCTGCTTCAATTCTATAAATGCATACTAGGCTTGACGTTTATGGTCTGTTCTTATTTAATGGACTGCTGAAGGGAAGGATATGGCTGATGAAAAAGCATACAAGTGATTGTTAGTTTCAATGGCTGAGGATGATTTGTAAATTTATAGATATAATCATGAGAATTATGTAGAATTTGCATATTTCTTGTTCGCTATTTGAATTTGTAAGGGGAAATAACCGTTTCGAAATGCATTGTAGGTTTTCTATGTAAGTGAAGGGTTCTTGGTGGGTCATATCCCTATACTCTTTTTAAATACATGTCAGACACAAGTACCTAAAGAAAAATAAAATGAAGAGTTAGAGCATTATAGTGATATTTAGTAGGCTGGTAACCTTTTTCAAATGGTGTGATCTTGGTTGCATCTCTAGGTATAAGCAATAATGGAAGAATAGGTCATTCCTATTTCTCTTTAACCGTGTAATTAACGCATTCTGGCTCCTGCAAGAGTGTTTTCCTAGAAGTGTTGCCAATATTTGAACAAGTAGTAGAAAGAGGAAGGATGACCCCTTTGAGATTCTATCCTCTTAAGGTGATGGGGAACTATGTTGTTTTGACTCTTTTGGTTTATTGAAGCACCCACGTTTTTGGATATAGGTATGGGGATATGACCCTCTGAGGACTCTCCATATATATGGAAAAACTAAGAAATTGAACAGATACTTGTATTTGACACTCACACGAGTCCTAGTAACATAGATGGGGAAGCTATTTGTGAGTTTTAATGTGCTGTTCATACTTGGACATGTACGTATAAACTTCAAGACCTCTTTTACTTGTCGCCATGTACCAGTTCACTCTGGAATTTGTGAATATAAATAAAAAACCACGACTTTTATAATGCATAATACTTAGCTTCTTGTGGGGATCCCTTGAATGGCCAATCTTTGATGCCCAACAAAAGATCTGTCGTGGTTTAGTATGAAAAATTTGTACTTCTTTTATCCTTTTGAACTTGAGGTTGTTTTGGTGTGTGGATTTGGCATTGTCTGATCAAAGGATATCATTGACAGCACACATGAAATTAATAGAATTGAAATATCAAATAAGTCCCATATTTTTGTAATGATATTATTCATTCTTTCATATATTAAATGCATCCTGATAAATCTGTATGTCTGTGATTGGCAATTCAGTGTGAGAATGGGCATATAGCTTGCTCTACCTGTTGCATCAAAATGAGGAATAGATGTCCATCCTGTATGACTCCAATCGGCTATAGTCGCTGCAGGGCGATTGAGAAGGTGTTGGAATCTGTCAAAGTGACATGCCAAAACACAAAGTACGGGTGCAAAGAAGCATTCAGTTATAGCATGAAGCAGAAACATGGAAAGGCATGCCTTTTCGCTCCATGTTCATGCCCCCTTCCTGATTGCGACTTTGAGGGTTCATCAGAGGAGTTAAGTGCACACTTTGGCAATGTACACAAGTATTCTGCAACACGTTTCCTTTATGATCGTCTAGCACCCATTACCTTAGGAGTTTCTGAGAAGTTCCTTATTCTTCGAGAGGAGACAGATGGTTCTTTGTTCATTCTTCACAACAAGGTTGAGAATTTGGGGAATGTAGTTACTTTGAGCCGGATTGGGCCCTCAACGGAGAGAGGTTTCTTCTATGAACTAACTGTGAAAGCTCCATCTGATGTAAGTAATCTTAGATTACAGTCCCTCACAAAGAGCACTCCGAAACGAGTTGATAGCCCACAGTCATTAGGGTTTCTCCTGGTTCCAAGTCAGTTCTCATGCATTTCGCGGCAGATCAAGATGGACCTCCGCCTGGGGCGTTCTGATCGGTTTTCCTACTACCAGAGACCTGGTGGTGCATAATTATTGTAAATCTTGGTGCATAAGCTAATGAACTCCAGTTGTAGCATTTGTTATTTAAGTCATGCAAGTTTTTTTCTTTAATCTATCATATCAGTCTTTAAATACACCAAGGGAAAAGGGCATATGAACATCGTTTGCAATTACCTTTTACATTAATTAAGGGTAATGTATATGCATTAATTGAAAACAAAATACTTCTATAAATTGTTTACAGGTTAAAACATTTATAAATATTAATCTATTTATCAATAATTAAATAACTTTTTAAAAGTATATTTCTTTTTTGTTTTAGTTATATCATAGCAGATGTATATTATTGTAATAAGTGTTAGATGTAATGGTAAAATACATTAAACTTCTAAAGATAGAACAACGATGTAATTTGAAAGGGTAACTGTAAACTTCAAATACAGAAAAAGAAAATATATTTTTGGATTATAAAATAAACATAAAAATATTATAGAAATTGGTCTTGCAAAGACGTTTTATATCGGATTGTATTTTTATGGTGGTGTGGTAGACGTAAGAGATACTGTCATGATCGTTGTTTCATATTAAATAATTTATTGCAAAATGTAATCAATGGCTGCTACATACTGAAACTACGCTCGAAATATCTCAGTATTAAGAATTTGATTGTGTTTAACCTCCTAATTGAAAATATGAATAAATTAATCCTTACTAGCATTTTATCAGGTCATTAAATATTTTAAAAATAAATGAGAACCTAAAAGTTAAATAAAATTTTAATAATCATTTGAAAAAAAAGTTGTCTAGGTTCATCATCATGGAAAATTTATCTTCAATGGAAGCTTTTAAATAATTATAAAAATATTAAAATTATTGAAATTATTAAAATTTAATAAAAACATTTAAAATTACAACTTATTTAAAGGTTTAATAATTGTTATGATGAATTACTATAAATATTAAAATTAAAATAACAAATAAGTGGAAAAATCATGTAAAATTTAATGGAAGGAATTGTTTGCCTCGCATATTGTGTATTGTTAAGTGGATCAATATGAGAACAAATGTTACAGATTTGGATAAGGGAATATGGTCAATGACACGAAATATAATTACTCTTCATTGACAAAAGGAAAGTTACAAATTTATGGTTTGGTTTGAGTTATTTTAATTTTGGTTATTAATTTTAAATTAAGATTAATTTTAAATTTTATAATTCTTAATAATTTTTTAATATTTTATAATTATTTGAAAAAGCACATATTCCTTGGATAAATGGCTCTCTAGGCTTTGTCCATGTTATTTTGGATGTGGTTTTAAATAATTATTATTTTTTATTTATTTATTAGGATTTTTATTTTCTTAAATATTTGTTGATGTACATGTGACATGTCATGTGTCACTGTCTACTTGCTCCATCATTCATATAATTACTTAATGGTAAAAATAGATGGAATTTTAACGAAAGAATCAAATTACTCTTTGATATAACATACAAAGTTAATTTTTCCATTTTTGTGTAAAGAAGACAAAACGTAATCCACTTCTAGTATAACGGTCTCCATGGTACTTTTACATACCTTAAGGCCTTTCTATGGGACATATATCCACCTTGTTTACATTATAGGATAATAGAAAAATTTTAATTTTGATCCCTCTTCTTTTTAAGATTTTAGATCAATGACCAAATTTCAATTTTAGTTCCTATAATATGCTTAAATTTGAGATTTTAATATAATTTGATATCTCAATTTTATAATATCATTAGTAAATCTAAGTACTTTATTCTAATTAAAATGCTAATGTGAATATTAAGATTTGTTCAATTCGAGTCCATTACAATATCATTTTTGTCATTTATATGTCTACCAAGAGAATTTTTTTTTTTTTAGTTTCAGAATCTCACACTAACAAATGTAATCGACAAACTTTAACGATGTTAACAATTGAACTTGAATTTTAAATTTGAAAAGCAAAAGGACTAAATTCCTAAAAGTAGAAGTATGGGGACTATATTCCAAATATACAAAAAGTTTAGAAACTTAAAATATATTATAACCTTTAAATTTTTTTTACTCCATAGATTTAACTAAAAAAAAAAACCCAACCCAAAGCATGGGTTGGAAACCACGTACAGTATCTATATATTGTAACAGCCCGTTTTCAAGTGGTTTCGAGATCACAAATTCAACAAGTGAGTCCATAAACATTATTATTTAATATTTACGAGTTAGATATATAATTATAATAAATTTTTACTTGATAATTTTTATTATTTGAATGATTAGTTAAGTCCAAGTGGTTATCTCTAAAGACAAGTGGTTTTAGAAAATGTGGTTTCGGGACCTCATTTCTATAAACCGAGCCCGTAAATATTTTTATTAAATATTTATGGACAATATAAAATTTTTAACCGTGTTTTAGGCTTAAGCCCATTTAAAAATACTAAATCCGAGTTTGACCTAACCTACTTGTATTAAATTTTTTATATAAAAACAAAATTAAACTAAAAACATTAAAATAGTGAGATAGTTGGAATTTAACAAGCAAATTTCTCTAAAATAATAGTAATATAATAGTAAAATGACAATAAAATAACAACAAAACAAAATGACAGCAAAACAACCAAAAAAAAAAAAAACCTTAAGCAAATTTTGACCAAGCCCAAACTAAAAATTCTTATCCAAGGCTTTACCTGTTTAAACAGATATTTTTTTACTTTTTGTCCAAAGCTCAATTTTTGGATTTATATTTTTATCAAAACCGTATCACATGTCAAGCTTCGACGGTTGTCCGGCCAAGATGAGTTCTAACTGCAACAAAATAAAAATGGACTCGGAGAGGACTTTCTCCAAGTCAATTCTTCACCTTTCTTTTCTGACATAAACTACAAATCCGTTCCTCTTGTCTGCTTTCTCTTTTAGTATATATACAATGATCAATCTCTAACCTTCTCTCTCTGTCTTTATTTTATATCCTTTTTTCCCACATTTCCTCATCTGTATATCTATATCCATATATAAATTAATGGGCAATTCAGTAGCTCCATGTTTCCAACCAATTCAAAACCTGATGTCTTCTTCTTCAGGGAAGGAAATACAAGAACCCTAAACGAAAAACATATTGCTGGCGAGGTCATGTTTGAGTTCGTCGACATGATGGTTTGCCATGCAGACTCTTTCTCCATTGGTCACCTTATCCCAACTATATCCATGGACGAGTTGTCTCATGCCTGGCCAAACTTACTTTGTTCTCCCTCTCGATCGCTTTGCATGCAATGTTTTGTTAGCTTCCTCTCTTGCAGCTTTGAACTCTTAGTCTAGCCCTAAACTTTCCCCCATCAACTTCGGTGCTCGCCCTTTCGAGTACATTAAAGACGCCAACAGTAAGGTTTTGATCAAGGTGGTGCCTAAGTTTATAATAAGCTTCATTGTCAAAATAAAATAAGTAATTTTAATAACTGATTCTAAATTTATTATATATTTTAGAATTTTTTAAAATATTTTTTTAAGTTTTTTTAGTTTTACACTGAGAATCAAATGAATCTAGACAATAATTTATTCAAATTCATTCTACATGTATATTTTAATTATTTTTAATTTTTGTAAAAATATTTTAAAAATTTTCTTGATCGCTACATCAACGAGATTAAAAGTTTAACTGACAGTTTCTATTAACGAAAGGGATTAATTGATTTCTTTTAAGTTCAATGAAGACTCAAATTAGTATTTTTTTTTATAAGGACACAATTATTTTTTTAGTTTTTTACTAATTTTTTTTATTCTTAAGCCTTGAAAAAAAAAGTAAAAAAAATGAAATTAATAGCGTAACACCAACCACCAACAGACTCGTACAAAAGAAAGATATTTAAAAGTTAGAAACCGAGGTCAGCCCATAGACGCCTCTAATTTCATGGGTCATTGAAGAAGATGGGATTCGGTGCAGATCTAAGGCCCAAACTTCACACTTGAATTCTTCAAGTTTAAACTCTTTCTTCCTCTTTAACCTAAAACCCTGCAACGCTCAATAATCTAATTTCTGCCTGAGGCCGTCGCCATCTCTGCGTAAGCTTTTCCATTCATTTTGACTTTCAGGAAATTTATGCACTCCGTTTATTTTAATATCTTCCATAAATATCTTTATAAATGAATGATTTGGAAAGCTTTAAGCGTAAATTGAAAATCCTTTGTTTGATTTCTCCCGCTTTACTAATTTACCAGTAAAAGTATTGATATTTAGCCCAAAAAATTGGAAAAGGGTTCGAATATTTGAAATACGAATTCGCCGATTCATTATAGGAAAAAAATTTAATCCCTTGATATAGATTTATGCACTCTCGTTTAACCTTGTTTATGTTATCACAATATCCAGAAATTTTGTAAAAAAAAAATGATAAAGAGGAGGTTTTATAAATTTGAACATGCGGACAAAGATAATGTGTCGGATTCATCTTCATCGTCTTCGGACTCTGAACTTGAAGTGGAAGCCTCGGAAGAATCTGAATCAGAACCAGAACAAGAAGTTGCTGCTCAAGTAAATCAAAACAATCAAGCTTGCTCCTCTTCTTCCGGTTAGTTTCTTAGGGTTTTGTGATGAGTTATATATATTGATTTGTCAAACTGGTATGCGTTAAACTGATGATGTTTATACTGTTTTCAACTTCCTTTTATGAATATTACTAATTTTGCTGATTTACAATTTGTATGTTTGTTTGATTTTAGGATATGAAAGCGAGGATAGCTCAGCGAATGAAGTTGGTGTGGACTCGGCAGGTATAGTTTTACTTGATTGAATTGAGAACCTTCATAATTTGGTCATTTGCATGAGAAATAAAACTTGGGTTCTTGAGTTTTGCATGCATATGGTTTAGAAAAAAAAAAGTGTTGCATTGTTCATGTCAAACATTAGAAGCCGTGTCTGAAATTTGCTGAGAATCTTAGATATTGGTTCGTCTTTTCCTATTTAGAACTTGTTCCTGATATCTGGCTAGTCTGAAGTTCGATTGACACTATTAAAATCCGTCATAAGCTGACTCTTTGTCTATAAATGGGAAAAGTGTTGTGTATTTCATGTCAGAATATAAACCATGTCTCACATTTGCTATGAATCTCAGCTTTTAGTTGTCTTTCTAGTCCATATTCGATTGACGCCATTAAAATCTGTCATAAGTTCACTTTGATTCTTTCTCTGTAAATGGGAAAAGAACACATGACAATCTCATTTACTAAATCTTTGATACAACAATTGCCTTCTGCTGTCATGATTTCATTTAGACATTATGCAATATTGAACTGCATTGTTATGTTTATTCTAAAAAAGATCCCTTTACTTTTGTGGTTAATATGACCTGGTTTTGCAGGTCTTATAGATGATGATAATGATGAAAGTGAAGATGATAAACAAATATTTATCACCAATAGGTTACATGCTGAACATGGTGCTCAAATTCGGGGAAAAAAGTGGGATGTCCCATGCAACAAAGAACCGCTGCCAGATGATTTCCCAGCCTGTATACTGAAATGCAAGTCAGTTTTTAAGTGCAAGTTATGCCCAAGGATTGTCTGTTTGAACGAGGAGACTGTTAGGGCTCACTTTAATTCCAAGGTAAGGCATCTGGCTTGCTAGTTCTCTCTTTGTAGCAAAATACTGGATAACCACACCACATCAACGATTGAGAAACCGTATGGTTCAATCCAATCCTGGAAAGTTTAGACTATCACCAAAAAAAAAAAATTTATTTAGTCATTGTCGACCTTTGAATTGAGGAAATGATAAGAAATCTGATGTGACACTATACACTTTCACCATTTATATGTGGTGATTGTATGTAAATTGATGGTTCTGTGGGCATCAGTTTTGTCCGTTGATTGCCGGAACGGATTAAAGGAGTATCATGCTTGTTTGGTTTCACATAAACCAATATGCATCTAACAGAACTTCCTTTATCGTTGTAGAGGCATGCTCGATCTGAGAAATTACTAAAGGAAGGTAGACTGAAGACTATGCTTAACAGTGATGGGGAAATTGAGAATCAGGAGACTGCTGCAGAAGCGCATTCTCCAGTTGTGGCTATTGAACAGGTTGATTTGGCTGAAATATGATTTTTTCAGTTTGATTGAAAGTTGAATATCCATGCAGAAACATAAGTTCTACTCCATTGTCTTGTACTAGGATAAACAGAAAACAAAACATAAAGGAGGACGCCATCGAAGGGGTAAGGGTTCAAAAAGGAAGGTAAAAAGTTTAAGTTTTCATGTATTTCTTCAGTGTTTAAGTTAGAACCTAGGCTAATTTGTAATATAAACTGCAGAGAATGAGAGATGAAAAGCAGTCTACAAAAGATGGAGCCAAAAGGGGGCGTAAGGACGAAAACTGAAAGCTGTTAAAAGAATAGACGGGGAGAGCGAAGTAAGAAATAGTTTCCTTCTAGTTTTGCAGAAGAGAGTTATGTAATGCAACCAACTAACCATATTCCCATGGTAATTTTGGGGTTTCCATATGCTTTTTCTTGTTTTCTTTTAAACGCATTGGCAACTTACCGAGTCCTCTTTTGATTTCATTGTTTGAAAGCCTTGTTGAGCTCATTCATTCATAGTTATGACGTGTGTTTGCTACTTGCATTTTTTATTTTCTGGCAGATAATATGCATCAAATGCATGCACCCAGTATTTAGTTCAAAAACCTAATTCGGACGTAACCATGTGATCATGACCAGGGATGTAATCGAGCTGAATCAAACACAAGGCTGGAAGCTCTAATGAAACCCACTTTAATGCCAAATCTGGTAACAATAATACTGGCTATAGTCTGCATAAACAGAATGGCAATGTTTGTGATTTAACAAAACACAAGATATTCGAATTTCTTGCAAACACTAATAAATAATTTATGAGAAAAATGAGACAAATAGAGTACACATAACATAGATTAAATAATACTAAACAAATTGACAAAAGCATGTTGCTTAGCTACCGTAATTAGATTTTAAAATGGTATCAAATTACGAATGGGTATCGATACATAAAAAGTTTGTCTAAATTTATCCGTTCTATTAAAAAAAAGGGAAATAGAGGCTCCGGCAAAGTCTTGTATAATCATATCCATCCAGCATTTAAGTGCCCATGAATAATTACTCGAACAATGTGTTGTTTCGTAGCATGGTATACAAGAGGATATCACTGGAGGTAGAACGCTTTGCTTATCATCAACAGAGTGGTAATGACATTCTGGTTCTAAATT
This sequence comes from Gossypium raimondii, assembly GCF_025698545.1. Classification (NCBI taxonomy): domain Eukaryota; kingdom Viridiplantae; phylum Streptophyta; class Magnoliopsida; order Malvales; family Malvaceae; genus Gossypium; species Gossypium raimondii. Next base: position 46,987,166 of record NC_068575.1, read on the forward strand.
GTTAAGCTAGAAATCAGTTCTTATTAATAAACCGATATTGTAGCAAGTTCCTCCTGATTTTTACACCACCAAATCCGAGCATTAACCAATTATTTCTAAATAATTCAAATCAGTCATCAATGTTTCAGTTTATAATCATTTGTTGTCAAGAGGATCAATACTGGGTTGTTCACAACTTTATCTTCCAGAGTACAGAAAATAAGTCCTCATAATAGTATGGTGAAAGAGCAATTAAAGTTTGGGTTTGTAGTCACATTTGTGCAACAACACCTTAGACCAAAATATGGTATTCAGAAGGCTCTCCAAAAAAAATTGTGGAAGGACGAGGAGAAAACAGAAAACCATGAGAGGAATTAATTGCTCTTACCAGGATCGCCAATGTCATTGGACAGGTCCCTTACTTTTCACCGGTTCGTCCCCCACATGCTTCTTTTTGTGCAGACGTAATCAAGCATCCACCATTACTTAATTCCTGTATCATTAGTACAGCATGAGTGCCCCTTGTTTTTTGTGTTGGCAGTTGTATCTCTTGAATCTGTCACCTTTTTGGTAAGTGATCTACAATAGTACAATCTGAGTGAAAACTTATCTTTCAGAAATGTGGAGTACGAATCCATTACTTTGTAGGAAATTAGAACTTGTGGAGTAATAATATTTTCATAGTCAGGAGCAACTTTGTAGGTGCACAGATACACAACAGGAAGCACATCCTCGGGGGGCAAGTCTAGCAAACTGGTTGAAAGAAAATATGAAGGGATAAAGGGTTAGCAATCAGTTACAAGTGTAAAGTTTGATTTCACCAACAAGAGATGTAATAATAAGGATATAGTCTGTACCAACTTTCTAAACATATTGCAAAGCATAGAAGCAGCTTTGGTCTTGCCCTTTTGAGCCCCTAACCAGGTCAAAAGCCGATGCAAGATGAACATATGGAACAGGCTGACCATGCCTCCAGCATGCTACACAGACATCTCAGCAAAAGTTCTAAAGTATCACAAAGGAAGCTGAGAAGTTCTATGAACAGGCCTCTAAAAGAAAGAAACACCAAAAATGCAGTAAAACTAGTATAGCTCAAAGAAATATGCCAAGTATTTCAAAAAGATAAAATAACTTCTAAATAGATGCTACAATACTCTAGAAGTAGAAGAATTTCAAGACAATATTAAGCATATAGGAAAAACGACATCCAGATACCAAGCTTGCTCTATAGGTTTACATTATCAGGATGCAACTGTCAACGTTTCGAATAATTGTCCTGGCAAATATGAAAACACCATAAATCTTGATTCCTCTGGTACATGTTTCCTCTTTCTAACAAAGCAATCATTAGTACAGCTCTGGACCTAAGCTAATTTGCTGTAGACCATCATATTCTCTGTATTCTCACCATGTTTCAACTCAGGATTACTATAATACATATCCAGTGCCTAGTCGATATCTCCTTGAGTTTTCTCAAGCAAGGACGCAACATAGTTTCTTGACAATACATTGGCATTTATTATCTGAATAAACTGATTGTTTTCTCTATGTATGATTTAGTCCAATTACTAGGCAAGATGTTTTCACCTTTAGGGCATTCTTCAATTTTTTCGATCAGTCTTGCCACCTTTAGAGTCATCAGGCAAAAGTTTACTGAAGAAGCTAGTTATTGTGGGTTGTTTTGACCCGCTAGATTCCAGTTTTGAATTACTTTTTACTTTCTTATTTGACCTCTTCTCAGTGTTTTTCTTCCTCTTGCTAGGAGATATGTTGCTCCACCGTGTAAGTTTCAGACTAGGAGACTTGCTGACTTGACTTAAATTAGTATTTACACTTTCATCAGTGCTACTTCGAAAAGGTCCTGACTTTGAAAGTGATATAGGGCTGTTTGGTGAACTGGCATGGGATGCAGATTCAAAGGTTCTAAACACAGAGACTTGCTCGTAGAATTCAATTTCATGCTCATAAAAGTTAGAAACTGCTTCAACAATATTCCATCTTGAGCTGCTAACCAGATCTAATATCTGGTCTCTGGTCACCCATTTGGGCAAAGAATCCCTGGTTTCCTCAATGATTCTCTCTCTTTCCTCCTCGCTTGGTATAGTTGAATCTTGTGAATCAGGTTTATGGACGTAAGATACATCATTCGAAGAAACATCCATGTCATTACTCTCAACTGTTTTTATTTCAAACATATTTTTATTTCTCTCCATGACCCTTTCCTCATTAGCATCCCTTTCAACTTTTTCTACAGTTTCACAGTTGCCACGATGAAAACCCATCAGCAAGTCCTTATTGTCCATTTCATCAATCAGCCCATCAAATTGCTTTCTCATTTCATCAGCATGTTTACTTTCAAGCTTCTCAAAGTCCATGCCAACTGTAGGAATAACCTTCTTCGGTTTCAAAAACTTCACATATTCTTTAAGCTCGTCATAGTTAGAATGCTCACTACAAGGGACTAGATGTATCTCAAATGTATCCTTAGTTTGCACTGCAAATTTATTCCGCTTGACTTCAAAAGTCCACCCAGTCGGCACAAATCCGACAACCTTCTCATACCCTTTTTCCACCATAATCTCTTCCATTATCACAAAATTCGGCCTAAAGTACGGCCAAGTTTCACCTAATACACTCCAACCAACAACGTGAACATCACTCTCACTCTCATCTTCAGTAAAAACTTCACCATCCCCATACCCCAGAACACGCAAAATCTCCATTTTCCTCCCATCAACACATATCTTGGTCTTACATCTCCGTGCAACCTCAACCAAAATCTTCTCTTTCCCAGCAACATAAGTAGCAATAAGAAACAAAACCCTCCTTCTCCCAAACTCCTTACCTATCCTATCTACCACACTAACCACATAATCAATCGATTCTTCTTGAGAAGGAAATATACATTTCGGATCACAGTATGTAGTATCTAAAAAAATGGCATCACAACCAACAAATCCAATCAAATAACTATTCAACTTCATCGGATTGCAGGAACGAAAATCGCCTGTGTGAACATACCTTTCAAAGATCCCATTTTTAGTGGGAACTTTGAATAATAACTGTACTGAACCAGGGCAATGATTGGCGTCGATGAGAATGACCTCGCAGCCATCTACTAAAACGGGGTCGTTTAGAGGCAAAGCGAAGACGAAACGGGGTGGGATTTTAAGGGTTTCGATGAGGAGGAGGCAAGTGAGGTGGGAACAAAAGATGATGCCTTTTGACCAGGAAGGAGAGAGGCCGGAATACTGATCGGGGTGGAAGTGGGAGAGGAAGTAAGAGGCGGAGAAGGCTGTAAAGGGGTGGCGGAAGGAATCGATGAGGAAGCGAGTGTTGGGGATGAAATTGGAGGGAGGGAAAGAGGAGGGAATAGGGGGAAAAGAAAGCGTGGAAGTGGTGGAGTTTAGGGCAGTGAGGTAGATTTGGGTGGAGTCTAGGGTCAAGGTTTTGACTCTCTCATTGGCGGTGGCTGTGGCTGCTGATTGAGCGGACATCGGCGGTGTTTCGTAGGATGGTGTCGGGTCAATTATGGGAGAAAAGGGGGCATTTTTCTTTTAAATGGATCTGGAAAATTTTTGCGAAGCTGATTTGGGAGTGTTGTGGTTGCCACTTGCAAGTGGCGGAGGCTCACTGGCGCCAAAGCGGTAGTTGTTTTATTGTTATCATTTTGTTATTTTTCCTCCAAATTATTGAGAGTGAATCGAAGGAAATAAATAAGATAAACTTGAAAGAGGACATTTGTATACTAATAAAACTAAAAATCATATATTACTTTTATCGGTTGACTCGAGTATTGATGTCGGTTGTATTGAAACGCATTGTTGAAATTATGAGTAATTTTAAACCTTATGTTAAAAAATTAAAACATATAAATTATATATAATAAAATTCAAATACATAAAATTCAAATTCAACTACATAAATATTTTTATTAATTTTTTAAATAAAAATTAAAATATTTTTAAATAATATACTTTATTTTAGTTATAAAATAATATTTCTATAATTTTTCTATCTAAATTAGTACCCGAATCAATGCCAACTCAAGAGCTTAAATAAAAATATAAATAAAATAAAAAGCTTAAATAAAAATATAAATAAAATAATTAGTGCTCTAACAAGATTAAATAAATAATGTGATCTTACTTTTCAGAAGTGATGTTAAAAGCACGTTCTAGCCTTGCCTTGAGGGCGACATGATCAAGAAGAACATCTTATGAGAAATTTACTTGAAATCAAATATTAAAATAAAAAATTCGAGCTTCAGTTTGACTCTTCTGGACGGGTAAAACGGTTGGGCATTTACGGACGACAAAAGTCAAACAATAATTCCAGAAAAGATTAGAAATACACAAGTACTATCCGATACAAACAATTTGGTCGTGGAAGCCGTACAGTCCACCACTCATTTCTACAACAAATAAATCATGTATCTATCTATCTAATCTAGGACCGTCTTGCAAAAGAATCAAAAGGAAAACCCTACCCCCCCCCCCCCAAACCACCACCTGAATTAATTTCTGGCGAATAATTACATTTATATTTTAATACACACTAGCTGTTCCTACGAGGAAATCTGCACAACTGGGCCCGGACTTTGGCAAATTACAATATATGATTTGCATCATTATGTGGTCAGAAAACTCCACAGCTTCTTTCCTATTGATACTTCACTAGGGTGCTCCAAATTATTCTCCTCCTCTTCATCAGTCTCGTCCTCATCCTCATCTTTATGCCCTTCGCTGTGTGATTCACTATGGTAGTCATTTCCATCACCGTACTCGCCAACCCCTTGAGGTGTGCCATTCACCTCCTCACTTAATGCCATATTGGCATCAAATGTTTTGGTTGCACCAGCATTACCATCTTTGGTGTCTGGACCTGTCTCACCCTGCAACATAAAAGATATATAAAACAAGATTACTTAAACATGGTGAAAATCATTAAGACGAGTTTTATAAATCATCAAAATCAGAAATGGTGAAGTTCCGCTTTAGAACATGAGCCTCGTAGCTCATTAATATTTATGATGATATCATAAAATCATGTCATCGACTTTTCAGAAAACAGAAAACCAACGAAGACCATGCCATGCATAGATAATTTACTCAACTAACGAGTCAAAGCATTCTGTCAAGTGACTACTGACGTAAATTTGTAGCAGAGATCATATAAATGCACGTAACCATCTGCATCAAACATGCACATGCCACAGTACAAAAAAATTAAAATTTCAAGGCCCCTTACCTGCTGCAGAAAGTGTGCACCACTATTCTCACTTGCATCTCCAGTTTCACTTGCAGGCATTGAAGAGTAGTTAACTTGATCCACTGCATCTTTAGCACCTTCAGTTTCTCTATTCATGTCAGATGTGGTTTTAGCAACTGTGACCCCACTACATCAAAGCATATTCCGCATGTTAGTTGCATCAAAATTGCTTCTGCTGAAATATTTTATACTGGGTTGTCCTTGTCCAACAAAATAACATCATCCACAGGTTTCACATAGTAAATTAAATTGTAATCTAATCCAACTTATTACAAACAATACATTTGAAATAAAATGATTCAGTAACCTACCATATAGTTATTTTACGGTCACTGCAGAATTATTGATTTCACTAAGTGCTAGTCCATCTCTAATTAAGTGGACCGGCAATTCTATAAATGATTAATTGAAATTATGCTAAACTTAGATTAACAGCAGATAAGACAAATCAACAAGTAGTGGTTCTTCAGCTTAATTACAAATCAACCATCAAGCTGTATAACCACAATGAATATTCATACACACATAAAGCAAGAGATGAAAAATCTACCATCTCAACGGTAACTTACTTTTTGGGCCGTCGGAGATTATATCTTTTCTGACCAGTAGGTATAGCCGAGACAACTTTTTGATGCCTCTTTCTTCTCTGGCCTGCTGCAATACTATCAGAATGTCCTTCACTAACATCTTGCTTACTGTCTGATATTTGGGATGTTTGAGCATGGTTCCGCTTCCGTTCATTTCTAGATGTGCCTCCATCAGCAAGACCAGATTCACCCCTGCTTAAAGCATTGGCATGAACAGAATCAACACTACCATTTGGATGCTCAAGTTCATTTGGTTCTAAAGCTTTCCCAAGAATAGCCTCAGCATCATTGACAACTGCCTTCGCAGAGCGTCTTACTTTAGCTCTAGGCCTGCTTCTCCTGTGAACCTGCTTTCCATGATTCAGATCACAATTCTGAGAATCTTCCAACGCTTCCAGTTCCTTACAATCCATGTTGTTCTGATTATCAACTGACAAGTCCTGACCAGCCTCAACATCTCTTGTGCTGGTGTCTGATTGGAACCTATCAATCTCCAAAGATTCAGTTGCCGCAACAGAAGTGAGCTCTGGCTCATTTTCAGTTGTTGACATGCCTTTCATATTAACTTGTTGACTAGAGAGTGAGGGCCCCACGTTCAATTTTTTTAAAGCATGAGGCTCAATGTTTTTCGCAGGAGAGAATTTAAATATTTTTGAGGTGCATTTACGAAGCCATGACATAGTTCCAGCAGAAATTGGAGATCCTGAAGCAACAGATGGAGACATCATCTGCCTCTCAGATGCAACAAAATTCCCAAAAATATTTCCGCTGGTATAGTTATCTGCCAAACTTGGAAGCAGAGGGACTCCCTCATTCTCTATTTCCTGTAGGTATTTTAGATCAGAGAGTAGAAACTCAGAGGTAATCTCACCACAATTCTTGCAACTCTTTTGTTTCTCAAGAAATGAAATAAAGCGGTTCCTCTCCTTGATCAATTGCTCTCGTTGGTCCTTCAACTTCTTGCTGAGATCCACAAGGTCATCAATGTCTTTTCGTATTTCAATTTGCTGTCCTTCAAGATGACTCTTGCTAGCATTAACTTCTTGCCTTTCTTTTTCTATCTTAAGTCTTTCTTGTTTCAGCTCTTCCATCTCTCTCCTAGCTACCTCTCTTAAATAATTAATATTGTCCAGTTCTCTCTCTTTTTCTTCCTCAAAGGACTTTTTTCTCTCTCCAAATTCCTTCTCCATCTCCTCAAATTTATCCTGCATATCACTCTCAAGTTTACTTTTCAACAACTCAAGGTCATAAAGCCTTTGGCTTCTCTCACTTTCAGCTTTCTCAGCTACCACTGACCGCTCATGTTCCATGGTGGCAGCAAATGTTTCTTTAGCAACTTCAAGAGCTTCCAACTCTCTTTTTATACAATCCTCGGCGACTTGCTTCTCATTCTTTAACCTTTCATCCTCAGCAAGTTTTTCTTTTTCAAATTTCTCCTTCTGTAGGTTGATATTCTTCAACTCTTTCTCAACTTCTAACTTTTTCCCATCTAACTCTTCCCATTCTCTTTCAAATTTCTCTTTCTGCCTTTTCAAGTCCTCAGCTTCCTTTAATAGCAATTCTTCTTGAAGTCTGCATTTCTCTATTTCTTCCTTTAGTTCCAATTGCAAGCGAAGATACTCAGACCTCTCTTCTTCGCTAACTCTGAGCCTATCTTTCTCCTCATGCATCTTTGATAATTGTTCTTCATTTGCAATCCTTAGCTTCTCAGTTTCAGCCTTAAGGGTCAAAAGTTCTTCTTTGTCAGCATCCATATGCTTCTTCTTGATCTCTAAATTCTTTTCCTCAGATCTGATGACCTGCTCCCTTTCCTTGAGGCTTTTCACTTTTAATTCAAATTCCTTCTCTTTTGCTTTGAACTTTTCCAATTTCTTATCTAATGCCTGCTCTCTTTTAGAAATCTTCTCTTCCATGTGCTTGACTTCAACTTCCTTCTTCTCCACATCAATCACCTTGCTTTTTAGTTCAAGGTCTAAGGATTTTCTCTTTCCATCAATTTCCAACTCAAATGCACGCTTTGTCTCATCCAGAATGGCATTATGTTCATCCAGGAGCTTCTGAATCTCCGTCTGCCAAAAAAAACAAAAAAATCAAACAAATGACCCTAAATGATGCCTTCTAACAATATCTGTCCCTCCAAGAGAACTAAATAGAGCTCTTTGAGAAAAATATCAAGTAAATGAAAAGACAAGGAACCTTTGTGAACATAAATTAAAAAAATAGATCTACCAACATTTTACATAAAAATAAGAATTCCAGATGAATGAATGTGTCTCAGAAACACTAGCAAAACCTTACCTTCTCTCTGGCGTTTAACTTTTCTTCAATAATGAGCAACTCCTTCTCTTTCATCTCCAACTTCTCTCTAACAACACTCCATTCCTGCATCCAGATGAAAATGGTAAATAATACCTATGCCACTCAGACACGGATGTGAGTATCAGATATGGTATGTGTCCGACACAGATATGGTTGATATTTCTAAGTTTTTCCGCGTATTTTGGAGGATACTAGGAGGTCAAATGCTATATCATGCGTCGGACATAGGTGCTTCAACAAAAATGAAGAGTTGGAGCAACAAAGTAAAATACTATTATTTCATATAAATGCAACTGCTCAACATGAAAGTTAGGCTACCTTTTCTTTCAAAGTTAATTTTGTTAGCCTGTTGTTTATATCATCTTCTTTCTCCTTCAAAGTTTTGTGGGCTGCATCAATCATCTTTTGTGTCTCTTCAAGGTGTTGCTCTTTTTGTTTGAAGAGGCTATCATTCTCATTTGCTCTCTCCTCCCTTTGGTAGACATATGTTTGGCCTTTAGCTAGCCTCTCCTCCACATCTTGTAATTTCTTTTCCCATTCTCGCAGGTCTTCCCTTTGTTTGGACAAAGTAGTCTCATGTGCTTCTCGCCTGAAAGAAAGGAAAACAAAATATCAATGAACTTTAAATGTAAAAAGAATTATAACTCTTGGATTAACAAATAAACAAAGAATTCTACAAGAGTATATATTCATTGAGAAAGGTAACACACACACACACACACAAAAGAAAAAAAAAAAAAAAAAAAGGAACCGCCACCCACCAACTATCAAACAAACACAAAAACCAAAAACCTACGTTGCCATGTCACTTCATATTTTTTGACGTGCTTGTGTTCCAACACCCATCACCAACACATTTGGACATGGGTATTGGGATATGACTCACCAGGGACCCTCCAAAATACATGGAAACACTTCTAAGAAGTTAAGCGTACCCATATTTAACACTCATACCCTAGTCTGGGTAGCATGGATGAGAACTAAACACAGAAAAGTCCCACTAGCCTACTAGCAGATAAATGAAAAATAGGTTGAAGCATACTCTGAAATAAAAGACTGTCGCTCCCTTCGAAGTGCATTTTCACGAGACTCTAACTCTTGTAACTTCCTTTCAATCTCTGAATTCTTTCTACTAATCTCGGCAAGCTTTGCATCATCTGCACGCAATTTTGCCTCCACCTCCAAAGATTTCTCTTCAACACTAGCAATCACAGCATTTGCTTCAGAAAGCTTTGCATCAGCAGTAAATTTGATTTCTGCATTTTCCGAGCGTATGTCTCGTAAAGCTTTCTCTAGCTGTAGAAAACCAAAGAACCATTATCCAAACATTTGAATATATTACATCATATATAATATCAAAAAGAATTTATGGAGTAAGAAAGCTTTAATTTCCAAGGTATCAAATTATAGAAGTACATTTTAATTTATTCAAAATTATACTGAGAAATTTGCAGAAGAAAGTACCCCAAAATAATCTTTCCTCAACTTGCTGATAAGAAAAATACAAAGGAAAAGCCAAATTTTACATGGATAAAACCAAACCAATGCAAGGAAATTATATCAATATCTTTCAACTTTTTAGGGGAAAAATTAAAGCAGGACATAAGATCCGTACATCAAGCACACACTGCTTCTCAACACCAAGGGCCTTGCGTAGAATCTCTTCCCGCTTCTCAACATCATTTATTGCAATTAAATTTGCTGCTTGTTCTTGTTTGAGAGCATCCTTTGCTTCTATCAATGCCTCATTGAGTTCTTCATACTTAGATGTCCATTCCTTTTTCTCAATCAAGAGAAGCCCCATATTGTATTGGTATTCAAAAAGCTGGAGAAGAAACAGAAATAATACGGATCGTTCAGATGAGACAGTGGGACATTGAACAAACCATTCTACCATGAAATAGGATAGACCAACCAAATTGAGTAGATAGCATTAGAGTACATCAGCAAAAGTTTATCACATTATAAAGCTAAAACCATGTTAAATTTCAAACTTTTCAATTTGATACAGATGAAGAATGCTCAAGAAAGCCATCCTAGAGATAAGCACAGCCCAGTCAGCAATCCTAAAACATTCAACTTTCCCAGTAAAGCCTTCAGCAGTTCATACCAGTCAACATGATGCTTGACAAAAGGTGACAAATTTGGGCCCAATTTTCAGTTAGACATAAATGAGAAAAGCTAGGAAGCAAGGACACTCATAATACAGGTATGACATGACATGGACTTGGCGAGATGGGAATTTCTAAAAATTACGAACGACACACAAGCATGGTCAGGCACAGCAATAAAATTATTCTTTTATATAATAATATACAATAAAATGTAAATTTGATTCTTTTCAATTAAATATTAATCTTCAAACATTTCAACTTTTTAAAATTAATTTTGAATCTTCAAAACCCATTAGAATCAAATTACTAATTGTCGGTTCCATATTTAGGAGAAATGCAAAAAAAAAATCATCAAGCGTCCAACCGTGCCTCGACCATGTTCGATTTTATTTTATCTATTTTTATGTGCTGCATGTCTGACATGTATTTTTCCATGTCAGAAATGTGTTTGACACTTGGAAACTCCTCTGACAGAAGCTTCTGAGCTTCATAGGAGAAAATAGAATAGCAAGATGCTATGTCACCAATAAAGGTGAAATAAGTTATCTTTGTCTGAACTATAGTTTGAATAAGCGAATGGTGTTAACTAAAGAAAGGTCAAAAACTAATAACGAAAACGAACCGTGCAATTGGGTAAGTCGCTTTAACTTTGACATAGTAAAAAAATTATGCGAAAAACAACAGGAAAATTTCTTCTTGCAGTAAAATGGATTTTAGTTTAATGTAACAAAATTAAGAAACCATATCAAGGGTTTACTTTCATCTAACACCTCCTCACTCACTCATTTTAACTTAAAACGACTAATTTTAAAGGCAACTTTTTTAATCATATCAATTCCTCACCTAAACCTATCAAAAAAATATTTATCTATAACAATATGGACAAAAGTACCGAAAAAAAGCATACTAAAAATATATATATAACGAATTTAAAGCTCCTAAAATAGCAACTTAAGAAATATATTGTAGCAGATAACCTCATTTTCGAGTCTTAGCACTTTCTCGCGCAACCCTTCCTCCTGGTCCTCTGACCCGACGTCTTTACAATTAGGAGTCAAGGGCTCAGCAAAAGCCGCTCCTTTCCCTTTGCCAACAGAAACCCCATTGGAGTTCAGATCAGAACCCGACCCGTCTGCTTTCTTCCCGGGTGTAAACGACCAACCCGACCAAACCTTCCTCTGCGGCGTAAACATTTGTCGAATTCCTCAATTTGCCCCTCAAATGATCTTAAATTTCAACTACATACCAGTACCCAATTCCAGAAGTACTTTTTCTGGAGAAAACTAGAGCCCCAATCTTATCCTCTGTTTCTGGTTTGTTTCTCTATGCTCGAGAATTTGAAAACCTAGCGCCGGACTCGAAATAGAGCCCTAAATTACGGCGAAGAGTGGAGTTTAAAATCCGATAACGTCTCGAAGCAGCATAGTCTCCTTTTTTTTATTCTCTATACTTTCAGCCACCTTTTGTTATCATCACTTAACGATCTTTGGTGTCCATACCATTTTACCCTTTATGTTTATGTTTCATGGTAGGGTATTTTGGGAAATTAGAAGATTTTTCAACGTGCGTGTCTGAAGATGTATGTCGTCAAGGACGGGATTGCCCATGACAGGTAGGTGTCCGTTTAGAAGTAGGGAAGGAATAAATAAGGAGGTAAAGGGAGGGTGTTTTAGGAAAAAAAGAAAAGGATTTTTGAAGAATGGAATATAGAAAATACTCGGCACGGAAATGCCACGTTGTGGGAGCGCTGGCTCTTTTTTCTTTTGGTCAAAAGTGTGGAAGAGAGCTGTGTTAAGTTGGTATTAGTAAACTAGCATTATCTCTTTGACCGGTTGTCCCATGTGGATTCATGGCCATCCATAATCATTCAACTGGACCGGTGATGGAATCCATCATATCATTAATTGATTTATTTTATTTAATAAATTATTTAAAAATTATAATAAAAATATTAAAAATAGTTCAATTACTAATTTAATTTTTTTAATTTGATTTAATTGTTGATCCAATCAATTTGTAATTTGACTCTTATTTTAGATTGATACCATAATTAGTTATCGATTGGTTCAATCTTATTTTAGAAATAAGATTGTACTCTCCTTTTTTCCTCAACTTTAAAAATATCTTTTGATTAAAAATTAAAGATAATTGTTAAAATGTATTTTTTTCCAAAACTCCTCAAGTTTGAATAAAGATATTATGTCAAAAATTAGCTTAAGAAAAAATCTTAATTTGAAAAAAAATATGTTCAAAAGTGATGAAATTTAAGTTATTTTACACTGAGTTAAGACACAATCGATTAATTTTACAACATGTTATTTTATACATTGTATAATTTATATTATATAAAAATTAAAGAGCAATTATTTGGTACATTACAAGTAAAATTTTTAAACTCCACAAGTAGAGTTAAAAGTTTACCAATATTCTATAAAGTATAATAAATTATTAAAAAACGAATATTAAAAGAAAAATTCACATGTCAACTTTTTAAAGTCTCTAATAAAATAAAATAAAAATACAGCGTGAAATATTCATAAAAATTAAATACATAATACTTTAATATAAATATTAAAAATGGTTATGTTTAAAATTTTAATTAAAAGAAAAATCCTTTAGCTATACCGTAAACAATGGATTAAACCTCACAGAAAATTTAGCACCAATTCAACCTTAAATCGCATCAAATAGGTGATTTGAGAAATGAAAATTAATAGTAATCCTTGTATGATAAAAAGAAAAGAAAATAATAATAATTCCTGTTTATGTTTCCATATTAATGAATGATAATGATTGATGCAAAATTCCATTTCATAATTATGTCAAATTCCTTATCAAATATAAATTAATATTCCTAATGCTAATCTCCACCATTGCATTGACATAAGATTCTTTAAAGAATATTAATTAACTTTTTAAGGGAAAAAATTGTATATGGGAATTAAAAATTAATTAATACACTTTTAAGAAAGATGATAATGGAGAGAGGGAGGAAACCTTTTTCTTTCCATATATAGCTATTCTTCCTATTGAAACTATAAAACTGCATTAAAGAAATTTTCTGCCTTGAAACTAGAGGTGCTCATGGGCTGCCCGGCCCGACGGTCCACCCAAAATATAGGAGGTTCGGGTAAAAATATAGGCCCGAAATATGGGTTTGGACAAAAAAATGAGGCCCGTTTAAAAAACGGGCCAGGCCTCGAGCACCACTTTTTTGGCCTAGACCCGGCCCGGCCCGAATATATAATAAATATTTATTTTTTTATTTTTTATTTTTAAAATACTTTTTTTTATTTTTTTATTTTTAAAATAAATTTTTGGTGTTTATTAAAAAAATGGGCCAGGCCAGGCCAGGCTCGAGCTTAGGATTTTTTCCCGAGTCGGGCTTGGACAAAATTTTAGGCCCATATTTCGGGTCGGGCCGGACCCAAGCCTAGGACATGGGCCAAAATTTTTTATGGACCCGGCCCATGAGCACCTCTAATTGAAACCATAAGAAACTAATAATTAAATTTATTAATGCAATTCCTTTTTTTTTCTTTGTCGAAACTATAAATGTTAAAACTCTCCATTTTCTTCCATGATCTTTTTCTCTTATTTTCTTTACCTACTAAGTACTATAATAAATAAACTAAACTCAATAGTAATTTATTAATAACTCTCAAATCTAGGATTTTAAGCTCGAGGTTTAGGATATTGAGTTCAAGGTTTAGGATTTTAATATTTATTTATAATAAATTATTATTTAATTATATTCAAATAAAATTATTAGTATTTATTTACAAGTCATCTACTATATTTATTTTATTTTATGATGAACTATTTTATTATTATTCATCAATATAATGCATCAAATCTTCTCTCAAACAAACAAAAATTGAAACACAACAAATTAAAAGTCAAAATAAAAATACACAACAAACATACAACCTCAAGTAAAAAAAAAAAAGTTCTAGTCCCCAACAATACTTGTAAAACTCAGGAGAGGTGTCAATATAGGATGTATAATAATTATAAAACTTGCCTACGCGTAGAGGGACTTGAACTACTTACCCAATGCATATAGGCAACTCACCTACAAACATGATACCACTTGAGCTATGTATAATCCATGTATATAGTCCATTGCTCGACAGACGACATTTTGAAGAATTCCCTTTATAACAATCATTTTTCAGTGGTATCGAAAATAGTGGTTTCAGAACCACAAATCCAATGAGTAAGTTAGTATTGTTATTTAATATTTATGAGTCAATTATAATATTATATTAAATTTTGGTTTAATAATTTTATAAATTGAACGAATAAATAAGTATAAGTGGTTCAATCCAAAAGTCAAGTGGTTTTTGGAAATGAGGTACTGGGACATTATTTTCGTAATTTAAGGTCGTTAACATTTTTATTAAATATTTATTGAGTCATATTATAGGTGAATTGAAGTTTGGCCCGATAATTTTGACGATTAATTGCTTAATTAAGGTAAAAGGATTAAATTGTAAAAGAGGTAAAAGTTAATTGCTATAGATTTAAAATAGTAAAGGGACCAAAATGGTAATTAAACCATGGTCAAAAAGTCCAAGCGGTGGTCGATATGATTAATCCACTAGCTTTTGGGCTATTTGCTTATTAAGTCCTAATTAGTTTTAGGTTAAATTGGAATTAAGCTTGTTTAGTTAAAATTTAAAATAATTGAAGGTCCAGTTGTGTAATTAAACCCTCCTTAGATGGTAATTATACCATATACTTATATTATGGACATTTATGGACATGATTTAGTAATTTTATAAGTTATATTAAAGGGTAATTTAGTAAAAAGTTAGAATGTAAGTTAAATTAAGGAAAATTAAAATATAATATAAACATTTTCTTTTCTTCTTCATGTAGAAACAGCCAAAATACCTTGAAGAAACTAGAGAGAGCTTCGGTCAACTTTGGTCCTTCAATTTGGTGAGTAAACCTCGTCTATATTTAGTAACTTTTATATTTTTGAGCCTGTATTAGCTTGATTTAGCTAACCCAAGAATTAATTTGTAAAACTGTAAAATGTTATGGATTATGCCATTTATGAGTTTTAGTTGTTCTTGAAGTTTTATGTTAGATTATTAAGCTTGATTGTTAAATAGGACTATTTTATAAAATGATTTTTGGTGAATTTAATATTTAAGGACTAAAATGTGAAAGTAGTAAAATTACAAGGACTTGTTGTGAAATAACAAAAATTATGGGTTGTAGTGAGGCCCTAGGTCAATTGGTTAAACTTACTTTTCATTGAAAATAGTTAAATTGCGTTTTTTTACTTAGGGACTAAATTGTATAAAAGTAAAATGGTAGGGTAATTTTGTAAAAATGTAAAAGGACATAATTGCATAAAATGAGTTAATTTTGATGTTAGAAGTTGATAATTGAATGGAATTATTATTTTAGATTAAGAAATAAATCGATCAGACTCAAATCATAGAAAAACTAAAGTAACGGATTGATCGTTGTCTCGACTTCGTCTTCGTTTTGGTCAGGTAAGTTCGTTCGGTTTAATTGTAATACAATTTAAATGCTTGTTATATAGACCTATTTATTGAATGTTGATTAATGAATTAATGCTTGTACATGGAAATGGAATTAATGTGTTATTATCGCTTGATCACTAATGAAATGCCCTGAGCCAGATGAACGTTGGATAGATTACAATTGGCATGCCAACAAGTTATTTGTGCACAGTACTGGATTGGTATGAGATGTGACGATGATTTCTGTATATCCTCTGTTTACTAAATATATTGAGGTGGGAGCATTTGTTGTGGACTATCGAGTTATATTAAAGTGTTAATTTGGTGTGTTACGAGGACAGACGTTAGCCTTTGGGATAGGCACTTGGTGCCGAGGTGTGTTATCAATTGGATTAGCTCGTATGAATGCCTGGTGTGGTCTGGATGGCTAACCATGTACTCATATCCATATATCGTTTATCGGGCAATGTTTTATTGATCATTGAATGTTATTGAAGTGTGAGAAATTGATTTGTACTATTGTTGAGCATTACTCACTTGTTGTGAGCTGTGATTGACAGGAACTCTGTTAGTAACCTTGTTATTTGAATTATTATTTTAATTTAGTAAGCTTTATCGTTTGATTGAAAAACTTACTAAGCTTTATGTAAGCTTACTTGTGTCTTTGTCTTTTTCTTTGTAGATTATGTATTTGTGGAAATCGAGAGATTGGATAAAATTGAAGAATCACACTATCCAAGAATCTTTTGGTAGACTTTGAGTATAACCTTGGCTTATATGGCATGTAATAGGCTAATGGTGGATGTTTTGTGGTAGTCTTAAGCACATATGTGGTATCTTGATGTACTTGTATTATTGTTGTGTCAAGTAGCTATTTGAGCCACGTATGCTTAATTTGTGAAGGCATGAGTGGTGAGTGGTTGATGCTAGCAAGCATAAATTGGTAAGTTTTGTTATTTGATGTGGTATGCATTAATAACTTGAAAGTTTAGCTTGATAATGATTTGTTATGTGATTGAAATGTGGTGTCAACGGTGGCACATTGGTTAGACACATAGGATGGTTGATTAACTTTGATTTGAGAGCTTTAAAATGCATTCCAAAGTCTTGTGAACATGTGTGTAAGTGTATAATTGGGTTCGTAAGCATTTGGATGTGAAATGAGCATGTTTTGGGACATTTTTGGGTACACACAGGCTGTCACACGGTCGTGTGCCCCGAACGTATTAGGTGCAGGGTTTACACGGGCTGGCACACGGCCTATGTCACGACCGTGTGACCCAAGCCAGTGATTTACATGGCCTAAGCACACGGACGTGTGGGATAACCACATGGCCTTGTCTGGACCGACACAGTCTGGGCTCTGTCACACGGCCTGGACACATGGTCGTATGACCCTGATTTGAAAATTTTCACTTTTACCCCAAATCTTCTGTTTTGTCTCGAATTGGTCCCCGATTGATCCTAAACTATTTTAAAGGTCTCGTAAGCTCGATTTAAGACCCATAAGTGTAGGTTCTACTCCAATCTGAATTATTTATGAAATTTCGTTAATTAATTCGATAACTTGATGCTATCTGTTATTGATTGTTTTGAATCATCCAATAATACTCTGTAACCCTAATCTGGCAACGAAAATGGGTTATAGGTGTTACACTCTCGGAGTAAACTCCTTTAAAATTTAGTGTTGGGTATGCTTACGAGGAATTCTTAGCATAGTCTTAAAGAATTCCCCCAATGCCTCTAAGAATATTCACAAACGACACCATTGACATTGAATTTAACATAACAATAACCTGGAGGCTTTCAGTGGATCAATTGCTTAAGCCCAATTCGTTTCGCAAAGGGCACAAAATTGTTTGAATCTATAAGAAAATTGATAAGAACGAAACTAGAGGTAGGAAGAAGAAAGCAAAAACAGCGAGAAGAAGAGAAGAAAATTGATTGAGAAATTGTGTGCATAATAGTTTTTTCCTTTTATAACCACCCCTACCCAATTACATCCAGATATATAAGAAAAATAAAGAAATTGTTGCTCAAAAGTTAGTTAAAGCGAATGGTAAAACTAATGGTACGGATAATGCCTTTAAACACTCTGTTTCACTAAACTATGCTACGCATCATTTCATTAAAATCAAACCCCTAAATGCTCCATTTCACTATTAGGCCAATTGTTTCTTATACTAGTTTTGACCCATAACAAATACCTCCTTATCAAATGGATCCTTGTCCTCAATGATCAAGATGAGGAAATGCATCTTTTAACTGCTACAATGACTCCTACGTGTGCTTAAGGAGCATGAAGACCTCCTTGAGATATGCTAAGTGCTCAAACCAGGTGGTAGAGTACACTAGTATATCATCAAAGAAAACCAAAATTGTCCTCTTGAACAGTGGTTTAAAAATGGTGTTCATTAGCCCTTGAAAGGTAGAATGGGCATTAGTGAGCCCAAAAGGCATCACCCAAAACTCATAATGACATTCATGAGTTTTGAAGGTCGTTTTTGGAATGTCAACTTCATACATTCTAATCTGGTGATAACTAGATCTTAAATCCAATTTGGAAAACACCCTAGCCTATCCCAATTCATCAAGAAGCTCCTCAATAATTGGAATTGGAGATCGATCTTTGATTGTCAGCTAGTTGAGTTGTATATAGTCTACATAGAGCCTTCAGCTGCCATTTTTTTTCTTCACCATCACCACTAGAGAGACAAAGGGGCTACAACTATCCCTGATTATGCTAGCTTGAAGCATCTCTCTAATTAGTTTTTCCAATCAAGTCTTTTGAATCATGGGGTACCTATAGGATCTGACTCTTACAACTGCCATTTTATCCTTAAGAGAGATTTTGTGGTCTTGGAGCCTGGCAGGAGGTAAGCCAATAATAACTTGGAAGATATCTCCAAATTCATCAATGAGTAACTGTAATTCCTCAGGTGTGGCTCAAGAGGAGACTGCTGATAAAGTCACTTGGTCAGCTAGGGTCATGAACAAGGTACAAGGATCTATCTCTCTACCAATCATTAACAAACATTTGGCTGACTATCCATGCTTCGTCACTTCAATGTTGCATGGTAGAATTCCTTGGATAGTGTAGGGAACTCCTTTAAAAGATAATTACATGGTCATAGACCCAAAGTTCCAGTTTATTAATCCTAGGAAGCCATTGTATGCCTAGGACTTCATCACACCCCTTAAGAGGTAAAACCATGAAATTAGTAGTAAAAATGACCCTTGGACCTCCCATTCCATGCCCTTGCATGTGCCCCTGGAAAAGAGTTGCCTCACATTAGCTACAATGACCCTCATCTGCTACCACGGTTAGACAGGTAGTGTTCCACTGAGCCTTGCTGCTTCAATGTCACCAGTTCAGCCATTGAATCTTTGAAAATGCTTGATCCAAAATGTTCTTTCAGGCTACGAGCATAACATGCCCAATATAGCAAATGAAGACCCTCATGCTTCTGGGAATAGAAGTGATGCCAATCCAAGGCTTGCCTCTCCAGATGGGGCATCACCATGCGTATCTTGTCACACTCAGGCACCTCTTCTGCTGCAAAGTATTGTTCAAACTTCAACCACCAACCCCTGAAATCAAAACCATCAAAACGAGGACAGTCTAACCTATTGGAACGTACTTGGAGGAATCCTTCTTCAGGCAAACTGGCAATGGTAGGACCTAAGGATGGTTGAGGAACCTCTAGTGATCCTTGGGTGGAAATCTCGGGGGTGGTCCTCCAAGACCCCCTTCCCTTTGACCGTAGCAGCAGCCAACATACTCAAAAAAAAAAAGATTTCCCATATATTTCTCAAATCGGAAGGGTAGTTCCAGTCAAAATTCATCCTTAAATCCCTGAAGCTGAGTCTCCAATTTAGTATCCCACTTAGCATCCAACTGTGACAACTCACACTGTATCTTCACCATCTCTTACTGCAGAACACTCACATCCTTCTACAATCGCATGGCAACCCCATCCCAGTCATAGAGAATCATTGAAACTCCGATACCCTTTATAAGAACGAAACTAAAAGAAGAAAGTAGAAATAATGAGAAGGAGGAGATCAAGAAAATTGATTGAGAAATTGTGTGCATAACAATTTTTCCTTTCATGACCACCCTTACCCAATTACATCTACATATATAGGAAAAATAAAGGAAATTGCTATTTAACAATTAGTTAAAGCAAACGGTAAAACTAACGGTATGGACAACGCTTTTAAATGCTCCATTTCACTAAACCATGCTACGCATCGTTTCATTAAAACCCGACTCCTAAACGCTCTGTTTCACTATCAAGTCAATTGTTTCTTATTCTAGGTTCAACCCATAACAAAAATTTTCAAGGGTAGTGCTAGAGTAGGGCCATTTTGCACGACACCATGAACCTAACCTCAGCTTGATAGTATCAATAAGCTGAGTACATCGACACCCTTGCCATTAAACACACCGTCATTCTTGGAAAGCCATACAGACCACGCAATTGCATAGAAAGTCATTTTCCACAAAAAATTGAATCTTTTGAAGGGAAAAGAAGACATCCAAGCATTAAAGAAAAGAATATGGTCATTGGGGAGAGCCATCTGGATGTTCTAAATGCAGCAACAGTTTTGACAAATCTTCCACACAAATTCGTAAGAGAAAAAGTGAGATTAATCGTTCCCTGGTCCTTGAAACAACAAACACAAGCAGTAGAATAAAAGGAGATTATAGCATGGGCACTATCTAGCACAAATGAGCAAAAAGAGCATGTCTGTAATGTCGATCCTTTAACCCACACCAACCTCCTTGTCATTACTTTTAGGGTAAACTGTACAAATAAAGAGAAAATCAGAAAATGCTTGTAAAAGACTCACCTATTCAGGGGATCTAGTTTCCCATCCATTTTCCGTCCTCAACGACAACAAATTAGGAGAAAACCCAATGAAACTCTCCACTTTCTCAAGCCTAAGCTTCTTACTGACATGAAATCCCCAACACATTCACACTCTCTCGCATTCCTTCCTTTAAACCAACACCTTTAAATATTAAACACTCCATCATCTCATCCTTAATCCAACAAACCCTTCAACAGAAGCACACAATCCACACAACATCAAAAACCAATTATCACCGATGAGCCTTCTCATCTCCATTTTAACTATTTCATGAACAACTTCGTCTTCATGGCCATCAGTCTCTACACCTTAAACTTCACATATTTCTCATGCTTCCTTTGCTTCTTTCAAACTTGCCTGTTTTTTTTTTTCAATTCCTAAAATTAGAATCGGAGGTTAACGATTCGTTGACAAATTTCTTTAACTTTTGCTTATTTCAAAATTGCCTCTCTTTTTTTTCAATTCCTAAAATTAGAATCGGATAAACAAATTTCTTATTCACTTTTTCTTCTCTTCTTTTTTAAATTAAATTTTAAAACTTGTTAAAATTAATTTATCATAAAAAATCAACATTTTCACGTTTCCACTAGCTTCACATGTTTTCCTTAAAATAAACTGAAACCCTATTTCGTACATCAAATAAAATGCTATAAAACC
Organism: Gossypium raimondii; assembly: GCF_025698545.1. Lineage (NCBI taxonomy): Eukaryota > Viridiplantae > Streptophyta > Magnoliopsida > Malvales > Malvaceae > Gossypium > Gossypium raimondii. Next base: position 47,008,475 of record NC_068575.1, read on the forward strand.
TTGATTCCATTAGGATTAAGAAAACATAGAATAGTGTGAATTAATAATATCCAGAATTAACCATTCTACACGTTCTTAAATTAAAGAACCAATCCTTCCTAAGTAGTATTATTTCTTACGAGTAAAACACTAAGACCTAACCTGGTATACTTTTTTTTCCAGACTTTTTCAAGAATTATTCATCATCATCTTCTTAAACTCTTCAAAATCAACGCTTCCGTCGCCATCCTTATCGACCTGACTGATCATTCTTTGACAATCACTCAACGAATACTTCTCTCCCAACCTTTTCAACACAGCATGCAACTCGTTAGCCGAAATCAACCCGTCCTTATTCAGATCGTATATGTCGAACGCGTCTTTCAATTCTTTGTTATCACACTGCTTTTCGTCTCCATCGATGCCGGAGATTCCATGGAAAGCAATAAATTCTTCTACGTCGATATAGCCATTACCATCTTTGTCCATCTCCAACATTATAAGATCAACTTCGTCGGAAGAGAATGCGAAACCTAAGGCACTTAGGGTCGATTTTAGTTCATCGCGACAGATCTTTCCGTCGCCGTTTTTGTCGAATTTGTTGAATACTGCCCTCATATCTTCCAATGATCCTAAAAAAGTCGCCATTGAAAATAACTGAAAAACTAAAACACACACAAAGATTAGGGTTTTACTTTTCCTTAATTTGTGGAGGCGTACTTATAATTTTATGGAGGGGGGTGTGAAAATTAACGCGGTATTCCGCACGTGAAAGTAGGCCTAGGAAGGGGAAAAGTAAGGCATTGACGGGTACAGTGTAGTTTTCAGCTGAGTAACCAACAGAAATATGACACGTATATAATTAAATTAGAAAAATATTTCTAAAAGTGGAATAAATGTGGGACTTGTTGAAAGGAAATCTTCTAACTTGTCTTCTTATGCTAGACGAGGGCAAAAGTATTATCAAGCGTTTGTTCAAAAAATTTACTAAATTAATATTTATATGTTAAATTCAAAAATTAATTAATTATTTAATTAAAATTTTAATTCATTTTTACCATTAAGTGATGACATAATTGATGGAGTAAGTAGACAATAACACAGGTACCTCATGCTAATGTGGCAAAATATCATGTCTAGTGTCACGGGGCTAGATCTTTCGTCTCGCGATCCGTGCGGCCTTAGGCGATCCGTTCGTCCAAACTCGCCTAAGTCACAGAAAAGAACATACATAAGGTGTTTGAGTAAATGCTCTAAGAATTATATTACTCTTAAGAATTCAAGTACAATGGAATGATTTACAAGTGAAGGGAGGCTCTCTATTTATAGTTGAGCTCCCCCAGAACCGAAGGTCAAAATTAAATTACATTGACGGACGAGATTAGCCTATCCCTTAATTTTGGGGATTTACAAGATTACATCATATCATATCAAATCTACAATATATGATTCTCCTACTTACTAAAAATAGTCTAAGTTGTCATATCTTCATTATCGGGCCAACCAGGCTTCACTCTGACAGGCTTTTCAAACAGTTCTTTGAATCAAGCTAGTTTTCGTGGGCTAAATGTTTCCCATCTAATCGATAGACCTCCATGGGGCGCATCTTGTACCATGGTCATGAGCTTTGCACTTTGGCCCATGACATTCTCCCCCACCCATTCTCGCAACGCCCTCGTTGCGACTTCCGAATGGCACTGACTTGATTCACCTTGAAGCTCTCTCGTTGCCTTGGTTTCCTCCCGACTTGTCTTGCAATCGGGTTGTCCCCTCTTTCGAAACCTTTGCCTCGGCTTCCATCGCCTCTTAACTTAAACCGTTACACTTGTTGGTACATCTCGTTGGCAAGAAGCCTCCACTCTAAGTTGCCCCAATTTTGACTTGTTCCCTTTTAAATCACCTTGATTCTCACACATTGGCTTCGTATTGCCCACAGTCTCTCGACCTCCTTGCTTATGAACTTTGAAAGGGCCCCTACGACCTTGTCAAGCCAACAAGTCAAAATTTAAAACACTATCAAAGTGTTTGCAATGTACCTTACTCGCTGCATTTACTCGTCCCGACTATTTCTGCATCTCTCCTTTTCCCTCGAAGCTCGATGCACAACCCACCTTTCCTAAAGGTGTCAGCTCCATAGTCGAATCTGCAGGCTTCATATTGATCTCTTGCGCCACTAACACTTCCGAAAGGGCTTTTGTAGAATTTCATTCTATCGAGTCAATGTTTCTCCCATAAAGTATCTGTGGGGTGTCTCTATCAATTTGCTGTATCAGTCATGCCATCACTCAGCGGTAGAAATGGATGTAATTTCTAATGGAAAGATTAATTTTCTCTTTGATTTAGTGTACATGAATTAATTTGTCCTTTTATTGAGTAGAGGAGACAAAATACTATCAGACTCCTAGTATAGGAGCTTCAATGGTGCTTTTTAGAGTTGGATGAGTACTAATTTGTGCATTTATGTTGTATTTGTATATTTTATTATAATATTATTGTATTTAAGATATTTTATACTTTTATAAATTTTAATATATTTATAATTTATACTAAAAAATATTAGGTTATTATTTTGTACATAAGCGGTGGAAAATTTTAACTCCACAATCGATATTAAGAATTTATCACATGTCCTATTTATTTATTTTAAAATTTTTAAATACAATGTAAGGACATGTGTCAATTTCTCAATCCCGCTTAGGGGTGTAAATGAACAGAACATTCGATGAATTGTTCGCGAACCGTTTGTATAACGTTCGTTTATGTTCGTTTATTAACCTAAATAAACAAGTATGAACAAAAATTTTATGTTTGTTTAATAAACGAAAGAACATGAAAAGAGGTGTGTTCGGTTCATTTATGTTCACGAACAAACTCATTTAAAAGTTCGTCTATAAGCTCGTTTATTGACTCATTTATTTATTAATGATATTTTCTTATAAAAATTCCATTAGTATATATTAATAAAATTATCTTGGTTTTTATTTCTTTCATTTATAATATAATTATTAATATTTATATTTGACTATTTTATATCTAAACAATATATGTAACAACCTGGTTTAGACCCTAGTCAGACAATGGTTTCGGGTCCACAAATTTGAGTCAGAAAAATATTTTACTATTATTTTTCCGTGCTTATAATATGTGAATTGATATGTGTGAAATTTGCCGTGAATTAATTTTATCATTTGTTTGTTGATTTGTGAAAAATGATTTAATTGCACAAAATGCAAAAATTGTATGCCAATTGTTAAAATGTTAAATTGACATGGCTTTTTAAGTATGAGGTCTTTATGATGCAATTGGATCATTGAATTAATGCATGGACAAGTATGGACATTAGTTAGTGGGATTTTAATGTTATATGACTAAGGTTAGAATGGTTTTGTTGTATTATTATGAATTAAATAAAAAACATGAAAATGGTCATTATCATCTTTGTTATTTCCGAAAAAGAAAAGAAAAGAAATGTTTGAAGCTTCATTAAGTTTGGCACTTGTATAACTAGATTAAGGTATGTTATTTGCTCGATTTTTGATAATTTTTACGTTTTTGAGATCGTTGTTTTGTATATTGCCTAGCCCATGGTTAAATTTCAGAATTTGATGATGAATTTTAGTTATGTCATTGTTGATTTTGTAAGCTTTGTGATGTTAAAATGTGAAATATGAAAGCTTAATGTTAAATAAATATATTTTGTATTGGGATTTTTGATGAATTTGAGTATTTTGGGTTAAATTATGAAAATGAGAAATTAAGGGGCTAAAATGTGAAACAAATGAAATATGTGGGCTTATATGAGCTAGGGGAATATTCAGCCAAGCTATGAAATTGTTAAATTTTGAATATTTTGTGTTTTGTGAAATAGGGACTAAATTGTCAAAAATGCAAATTTTAGGGGCTAAAGTGTAAATTTCCATAATTATGTGTTTATGGTTTGAATTGAATAAAATGTGTTATTGAATAACTATATTTGAATTTATTTAGATCAAGAACAAAAGAAAACGAAACTAAATCGGGGGAAATCAAAAGTGGTCAAGTAGTCGATTTCATCTGTTCGTCTTCGTCCGAGGTAAGTTCGTAAGTAAATAAATGTCGTTAAATTTGAATGTATATGTTTTATAAATGTCGAATTAAATTTTAATGTATATATGTGTAATGTCCAATTGTTTTAAACATGGGAGAATTGTTTATGAGCTTGATTCGATTGAATTATGACATCCGAAAACCCTGTACGAACCATAGAAGTAGTTAGGATACATATGTAATGACATAGGGTTTCGATATGTGATTTACGTGTAAGACCATGTTTGGGACATTGGCATTGTATATGATTACTTGAAAGATCCTGTCTGGGACAGTGGCATCGATATTTCATTACATGTAAGACCACGTCTGTGACGTTGGCATCGTACGAGCTTTTTGAGTTATCCGCGTATCCTTTTTTATTCTGAATGGTTCTATGGGCAAAGATATGGCAAGACCGAATGTGAGTTCGATTTAAACGATTAAGGTATGTATTAAGTTTATATGAACTTTGAAAGAAATGGTAAGTGATGATGATTAAAATGGTTATGTGAACCTTATGAGAAATGGGATTGTAGATTTGTACGGAATTAGTTAGGTTCGGTTATTTCGAGATGAATTATGAATGTTCTTGTGTTAATTTATTTGCTTATGGCCTACTAAGCTTTTCAAGCTTACTTTGTATGCTTATTTGTTGTTTTATAGATTTTGAAAGCTAGCTTGAGCTCGGGATCGTTGAGGAATATCATCACACTATCGATATCTATTTTGGTACCTTGAAAGAAAACTTGTATTTATGTCATATGGCATGTATAGTCTAGCTTGATATGCTTGGTTTTGAATTGTGTATATACAGCCATGCGAAAATGGCTTGATTAGGTTGCTATTAGTTGTGAATATTTAGTTGTGGTATAAGCTTCTTTTTGAGAAATATGCTTCATGATATATATATATATGGGATGTATTTGTTTATGATTCGAATTTTGTGATGTTAAGGTGGTGATGGTTGTGATTTTGATCATGATAAGTTTATATGAACTAATTATGTATATATATATGATTCTTGGTAAATTTGATTTTTAGGTACAATTATAATGGTCATTTAATTAGTTATAAGTGACATTTTGTTTTGACATAAGATTATGAGATAGTGTATTAAGCTTAAGTTTGAGAAATGGAAATAGTATGAATTATTGAGATGTTATGCTAATGACCGAATAGGTGATGTTTGAATGGTTGGCATATGAGGTCTAAACTCGATAATTTATAAGCGAGATAAGTATGCTTGATTTGTTAATGGTGTTTAATAGATAAATATTACTGTAATGAGACGGGTTTATAAATTTATAAATTATCTTACTATTCGATTTGATGATAAAATGAATGATAAAATATGCACATATATATGCTTGAATGGTTAGTTGTTTAGGTTCTATTTCTTAATGCTTCATATGGATATGGAGACTATGTGTATATATATACAGATGGTATTAAAAGCATAATTTACCATATGGTAAGTTAATAATTTATTTGGTTTAATATGTGCGTGTATAGAATTATGAAGTAAAATGTTTAATCTTATTAGGTATATGAGTACTATTAAAGAGTTGAGCGCATGATTCATGTTATATATTTATAAGGCTTATATTGTATGGCTTTTGTTTTTAAGGTGAAGTGTGCATAATAGGATAGCATCAAAGTATGTTCGGTTATGCTGTAATATTATTATGTGCATGGAATTGTAGTGTAATAAGCTTTCATATAATTTGATAAGTTGAATGCCATGAGTGAGTCGTATGTATAGTTTAATAGTGGAATTAATAAGCATGTGTAACAGGACTTGTGGCAGGCTAGTTGATTTGAATATGTGATTGAAATTTTTTTGGAACATAATTTGTATATGTGGAACATAACTAAATAATTATGTTTTTTTTTATTTTGTTAATTATATGTTTAATATGACTGAATGTGATTTATATGATTAATTTAATGATTTTTATTTGAATTGAAATTTATTGTAAATGAGTTATTATAACTTTGTACATAATTAAAAATGGAAGACTGTCATAAGTTATATTTTGGTCGGTAATGCCTTGTAACCCTAATCTGGCGACGGATATAGGTTAGGGGTGTTACAATGTATGTATGTATGTATGTATGTATGTATGTATGTATATATGTATGTATGTATGTATGTATGTATGTATGTATGTATGTATGTATGTATGTATGTATGTATGTATGTATGTATGTATGTATGTATGTATGTATTTATTTATTGTTTTTGTTTATTATTTATTAACATTGTTCGTGAACATTAAACAAACGAACATGAACACACATAATTTTAAATAAACGAAAATGAAAAAAATTTAAAATTCTTAACGACCACAAACTGAACACGAACAATCTTGAAAATAAACAAACGAACATGAATAGAGGTTTGTTCATTCAAGCTTGGTTTGACTTGAAATCCCACTTTAAAATCAAGGTTTGGTTTGAAAAGTTGCTTGTTTACCAAATTTTTTTATTTGAAATCATGATTTGGTTCAAAGCTACTTTTCAACCTCAATGTAAACACACCCTTAGACTAACTAATGACAATATAAAAGTAGGGGAACAAATTGTGGCACCCCACACCTGATTCGGTTGCCGGATCCAAATGGATGGCGTCACATTACATTGTCAAAACAACTCGGACTATTTTAAATAATTTAATCAAACAATTTGACAGTAATTCATAATACTCACGTACAATCATAGTTATCAGCATAAACATGATGATTTAATGTTATATAATTATATAAATAGGGTTACAAGTTTCCGTTTGATAAAAAATGGAGTTAAGATTCGAATATAAACTGTATTAATCAAATTTCAGCATGATGTCTCGAGACTTGAGAAACCATGTCTCGAGACATGGCTTCTCAAGTCTCGAGACAAGCCTCCCATGTTTTGCTATTTTAACTTCAACGTTAGGTTGTCTCAAGACAAATGGTCCTTGTCTCAAAACCTAGAACAGGGCAAATTTAACTTAGGTTTGATATTTGCTCATCTCAAGACCATGGGGTGCATGTCTCAGGACCTAACTATCACTGTCTTGAAATTTGTTCAACATGTCTCGAGACATTTACCTAGAAACCTATTAAACATGTCCTGAAACCTATTAAACATGTCATTTTTGTTCATAGTGTTTTGAGACATGACCAAAGTGTCTTGAGACCATCCTATCAAAATATCAAAAGTGCAAACTTTCCTACAAGCAAATGATGTCAAAAATCTTTCTAAACCATTCTAGAGTTATGCTTAGCTAAAACACATCCAAATGACATATAAAAACATAATATCTTAAAGACATGACATTTCATATATCTCTTTCAACATTAGTTAATAGGTAGTTAAACTAACTAAATATAACTTAAACCGAGTAAAAATTCAACCATTACCACCTCAACAACTATTTTAACATAAATAAACCTAATGCACACATACTTAATTTGTATAATTGCATTCAACACTTAGAGATTAAAGCATTTCTTCCATCAGAACTAGCCTAATTAAACTAACTACTAACTTGTACACAATTAACCATTCAACCAAAGTTGCTCCATAATATTTATGTGTATCAAGAAATAAGTGGAATTCAAAATCATTCAACCAATCACCAAGGCATGTATTTTCACATATTTACAAATCAAAATGACATAAGGATTTCAAAACACTTCATAATGACTTAGGTATATGCCACTGATAACCAAGTGTAGGAAAACATTACAATTGATGACTAATCTGAGTATTAGTTGCTTGGATGTTGACAAAATCATAAAAACACCAAGAACCTAAGTCAAGCTTTCGTATAGAAGTAAACAAATTTGTACGTTGAGTATTGAATACTCAGTGATACTAACATAATTTGAATTCAAAAGTAAAACTATTAAGCTAGCATCGTATAACAAATATGTGAAGTCAAGAGTTAATAATCTCAAAATATCATTTCATTACATCAATTTCAGTATCAAGATTGTTTAATAATCATTTCAGCATGATTATCGTCACTTATCTAACTCAGAATGACCTTTCATAAGCATAATCAACTTAATATTCGACATAATCAACTTAATATTCGACTATCAAGATCAGAATGACATTTTATCAACAATTCAGAATATCATATCATTTTCAGAAACAAAATGGCATATTAAACATTTTCTTTTTGCCCCTATTAACTAGATGCAGACACAAGTACGAGTACATAGATTTATGTCCTAACACTTCACAATAAGCACCGAAGTGCTGATCAAGCATAGATGCACTAGTCCCCCTAACACTCCACAAAATGTAATGCAGCGAAGTGCCAGAATGAATTGCACCGTAGTGCAGAATGCTCCCACCAATACATATAAAAATCATATGGCATACCAACTATACCCTGATTATGTCTAGCATCGTTTAATAGGGAAATCTCATACTTTACAATATCGATATATATTACCATATACCACTCAATATAATAATCAAGCAGATAATTCGTTTAATACTATTACGAGTTCTATATACATAAACATACATGTCAACTTACCAATTAAACCAACATTTAACACGATACATTCTAACACAGCTTGTAATCATGTATCACGAGCAATTCAACAAGATTAGTTACTTAATTGAATTTAAGAAAAACATAAATTATATTAGTACAAACCAATATCGCTAATCATCGACAGTTTTCGCCTTGCATTTATCCTTCAACGGTTCAACTTCATCTTTAGCTATGTTAAATAAATTAAAATACAAGTTCAAATCACACATTTAACTAATTATACTTTTAAATTAAACATTTTATGCATTTATTCAAATTTAATCCTATAAACTCTATTAACTGAAATGCTTGTATTTTATTATCTATTCGATTGAATTACGATCCAACTTTGTATTTACATTGTAGGGATCCCAAGCTATGAACACAACAATTTCATCAAATCCCTCATTCTCTCTCTCATCAACTTATTTAATGTTTTCCTTAACAAAATTTCATTAATTAAATAATCTTCAACTAAATGCTTTACTCAAAATCTAACAAAAATTAAAGTGAAATGCTTACCAAACAACCCTAGAAAGTTTGTGGCTTCTTCTCATTCCCACTTACACATATTCATACGTATTACTTAATTAACTAAATTAAAATATTATAAATCTATGGTTATTATGCTTCCATCTTAAAGACAATGGAAATTAATAGCCAAGGTCACTGTTGGCCACTAACATTAAACTAATTATGGTATTATTTATTTTGAGGCTATAGCTTTATTAATTCTTCTCGTTTAGTCTATCATTTGATAGTTTTTAACTCAATCTTTGTACTTTTATAAAACTACTTAATCGATTTAATTATTAGTTAGTTCATCTCTTACTTTCATATTCAACTCACTAACTTTTAAATTTGAAAATCTGAGCAGCTTGGTTTAAAGAATTCAACCTTGAACCGAGTTTTTCGACACTGATAAAAATCAAGTCGTTACATAAATTATGTCAAAATTAAAGTACATAGACTAAATTCATGTTTTAGCATAGTATATGGACTAAAATTGAAATTTGATAATTATCTTATAATGTAAAAAAGTAAGGCAAATCCAAAAGATGTGTCCTTTGTAAGACCCTTAGAGCATTGAATTATATATAACCACATAACATTTTATCTAAAAGTTTACGATATTAACTATTTGGACTAATTAATAACATTATAAAAATATATATGGACCAAATTATGATAGAAATTAAAGTACAAAGAATATAAATCTCAAATTTAAGCATAATAGAGAAACTAAATTGAAATTTAATATTTTTCTATAATGTAAAGAAAAAAATCATATACATTCTAAGCAAAACATGAAGAATGCCTGGACATCTTTTTTTATAGCAATTGGGGGTGAGGAATGGGGTGATAATGTTTAAACCTGTGTTAAATTGGTGTTTGATAAGAGTTTTAAGAACAACTCCATACAAATCAAGACAAGACAAATAACGTTATATCTTAAGTTGTTTCAATTTATAATTTCATTGTAAGTAGACCATATTGATATTTAAGAAGTATTAATATAATTTTATTGTTAAATTATATTTACATTTCACCCTTCGAATCGAATCCTAGATCTATCCTAAAGCATGTCAAGTTTTAATGAATTAAAATGTTACCTATTTGTTTTATATAAAACTTCCGACCATTAAATATATATTAATAAAGATGATTTTTGGACTGATTCAAAAATTACATGCACAACAAGTACAAATATATTAATAAATTTAATAGTTTAATTGTTAAAATATTAATAGTACAAAAGTATGTAAAACTAATCCAATGAAAGTGGATCTCTCCTGTCTCTCATACATAAATATGCAAATAAATATCATATTGGAATATCATAATCATTATCTGCATAATTAAAACCATTACAAATAGCATTATTTGAATGTGTGGCGATATTTGAATCAAAATCAAATCAAAATTTAGCATATGATATCCGAAAAATTTTATCCGAATTTACTCAAATACTAAATCTAAGTAACATTATCTAAAAAAAAAAAATTGAATTGAATAGTGTCGAATATCTAATAATAGGAAAAAAATTTCTTTTAATTTCTTTTTCTCTTGGTTAAAATGGGTCATTTCTCAAGTAATTACACTTGCCTATCTAGACATGTGTTCTTTTTTAACCTTAATTTCAGGTAAACAGTTAGGAGGTTGCACACATTTCACAGGTGATCCGTTCTTAATGCCTAACTCCCTGTTTCAATGGACAGCCTCAATTCTTACTGCAATATGTCCTTAAAATCCACAACTTAGTTGCCCTCTCAATCTCATTCAGAAACATCAACCAATCACAAAAGCAACTTTCACCGAACACATTACAACAGTAAAAAAAAGACATGGATGATCAAGAGAAAGCTGATCTAGAACGCATTTTTAAGCGATTCGATGCCAATGGGGACGGCAAGATCTCATCAGCGGAGCTTGGGGATGCCTTGAAGACGCTCGGATCGGTCACGCCGGAAGAAGTTTCGAGGATGATGAGCGAGATCGACACCGACGGAGATGGCTTTATTTCCTATGACGAGTACATTGCATTCGCATCTGCCAACCGTGGCCTAATGAAAGATGTTGCTAAAATATTTTAATTTTTTTATTATAAATCATTTGCAAATGATTCACTAATTAGTGAAATTTCAATTTTTTTTACTCGAGAAGTTGTGGGTAGTTAAACTGTAACCTCATGTATTTGATTGCTTTCGGTCTCTTGGTTCTTGCTTCTCAAGTGTAAGATCTTTTGTTTTCCCTTTTTTGGTGTGTTTGCTTACTTGGGCAAGCTTATCTAATGAATGAGCTGCAGTGTCGTAAATTCTTTTTTTCTTCTTCTTTTTAAAAGATAATACAACTAAACCCCATCATTTGTTGATTATGGATGTAGTCGTGTATATATATAAATTATTTTTATATTATATTAATTTTTACGAAGTTGAATAAAACATATCTTATAAAAAGTAAATATATCTAGAAGCATAGTTAAAAGGTTATAAACTCTTATGAAAGTGTTAAAATTTCTAATTAAAATAAATAAAATTAATTTTTTAAAAGTATTTTGATAATTTTTGGGTCAATAATAAAATATGGGTTTGATCAAAATTGACTCTGAAATCTTCAATTAAAAACTTTGAATCCTTAAACTCTATTTTTCTTTAAAAAAGGGTCAATCATTGTAACCCACCATAATATTTTTTGACAGAAAATTAATTATTAGTGCTTAGCCGTTTAGATGATGTGGTTATTCATGGGAGAGGTTTGAAGGGGATTGGAACTCCAACTTCACCTTATCTTTTAAGTCCTAATCTTTCAAATCACGTTTTTCTTCAAAATTGACTCAAACAAAATGATTATTTATGAAATTAATTTAGCTGTAAAATTTTATACAAAAATGATTTATTTTTTATAATATATTTAAGTATCGGTCATCTCACAATTGACACCAACTCCAATCATTGTCCATTCATTTATTGGTTCCTTAAAATATTAATTTTTAAGTATTGGCACTGAATCGTCAGCACCGGTATGTATTTTTCTCATACATTTTAAAAAATACTCATATTTTGGGATTAAAAAAAAGTTTTTAATAGGTGTTGGTGTTCTCGTTGTCAGCATCGATGTTAGGTTTTTTTTTGTGCCGAAGAACTATTTTCGATGTCATCTTCCCACAATGACGAGCTATTTTTGCACTAATCTTTCATTTCATTTCTTCTAGCATTACAATCTTATTGAATCTCATCCCTACTTTTGGGCGAGCTTGAAATGCACATCTTTCTTCTGTATTTTGTAGAATTGATTCATCGAAAAGAATGTATACGAACAACAGTTGGTTATTCGTCTTCAGTAAAATTTGTTTTTTCTTCATCTAAACACAGATCCTTCTTTCTTTCTTTTTTTCCTTTCTCCCTTAAATAGTTAAAGCAACCAAAACTGAATCATATATAGCCTGGTGGTGCCGGCAACGAGAACACCAACACAAAAAAAATTCACACTAAAAACACTACTATTGGCAACAAGAAAGCCGACACCAAAAAAAATTTCAATAAAAAAACTGGTGCTGGATTCGGGAAAACCAGCACCAAAGAAAAAATATTATTTAATATATTCGAGCACCGATGTCGGCAACAGGAAGGCTAACACAACAAAATTAAAATTTTGAACCAATGATGGCGTTCATTAAAAAAATAAAATTTTTCTTTTTCTAAATCTCGAAAGACGGATTTTTTTTTAAATGTATGAGGGAAAATACATACCAGTGCCGCCGATTACAATGCTGACACCAAAAAAATTAATTTTTTAAGATACTGACAAATGATTAGACAATGATTGAGGGATGATACGGGTTGGTGCTGACGATGAGATGATCGGCACCCAAATGCACCATAAAAAATGAGTTATTTTAGTACAAAATTTTACACTTAAATAATTTTGACGATGTTCAGGTTCTCATACCTATCATTGATCAAGAAGTGAATCTAGAACCTCAATAAGACAATGTTGAACAACTTCTTATTTAAAATGAGGTAATTGTTCCGGAAAAATAAACTCAACAACCTCAAGAACGAATGTCATTAAAAAAAGGTCCACTAGAGAAAGGATTATAATAGCTTTAGTGGAATATTTTGACCTTAAGTTGTATCAGATGAATTATTAAGTTAATGGTTTCTCAATGGTAACATTGTTCATACATTTATATGGTGCAACTAGAAAACTTTGTGTCTAATGATGCAAAGTTAATGATTTGTGAATTAAAGAACTTCATCTATGGGCTTAAGCAGACTATTCGTTAATAGTATTACAAATTTTACCAAATGATTATCTCATTCAGTTTAGAGATGAATTTGGTCGATAATTGTATACCACAAGTTCAGTGAGAGTAAGGTTCTATATTTGGTTTTTTATGCTAATGACATACTATTTTTCAATAATAAGTTAAGTCTCGACCAATACCCCAAGAATGATTTTAAGATTAAAGAAATGCATAAGATTCCATACATCTTAAGAGTGGGAGTCTAATGTATGCTTAAGTATGTATGCGTTCGGACATTGCGTACATTGTTGGAATGTTAGGCAGATATTTAAGCAACCCTGGTATCAACCATTGGTTAGCAGACAAAAGGGTTATGAGGTATCTTCAAAGAATAAAAGATTACATGCTCACATATCGAAGGTCTGATAAGTTAGAGATCATCAAGTATATAGACTCCGATTTGGATGGAATATTGATGCAAAATTTTGTCACTAGAGTGCAAATTGTGACAATAATTGGTAGTCATTTATTCCAATAACAACAGGAGCACATTAAAGTCAAAGCGCATAGATTTAAAGTTCTTTGTTGTTAAAGTAAAAGTTCAGAGTGTTAGGTGTTTATAAAGCATATTGGGACAAACTCCATAATTGCGAATCCACTTACTAAGGGATTACACCCAAGGTTTTTCATGAGCACATTGCTCATATGAGTGTAATATCATTTAAGGATATTTGGTTTTAGTGGGAGTTTGTACTTTTAAATGTTTTTATGTTATAGAGACGTTTTCAATTATTTCAGTTTACAAATATTAAGTTTATTTTCTGCAGAAATAAAGTTTATTTGGTTTATTCACACTCTGGTTTTGGTAATGTTTGATCTCACTAAGGTTTAAGGAGGACCAATTAGAAATAGACATGTTTAGATCATATTGCATATAATTTCCATACTACACATCCATACTTGATCTATGTCATTTGGTTGTGTTAATGTACATGATCAAGGATGGATTTAGTTATGATATATGTAACGAAAGTCGTCTTGGTTCTATCTTAACATAATTAATGGACGAGATTGTTCAGAATACTTTTTGTATATGATAATAAAATTTTGAGCTCATAAGGTTATATAATGATATGTAATTATAGAGTAATTAGTATATATATGTGGTCCAAGTGGGAGATTGTTGGAAAATATGCACATCACATATATAATAAGGGTAATTACATGTTATTATTTACTATCATAATAGGTTAGCCCAAATTAAAAGTGATCTAATTTGGTTATGGTTTATTGGGTTTTAATTATTAAATAAAGTATAGGTCAAATATATGTATATACTCTAGTAACTAATTTCTAATTGATTAAGGCCTAATTAGAAATTAGGGCCAATTAGAAATTAGGGGTAATATGTCAAAGTTATATATATTAGGGTTATGGTCCCTAAATTACACACAAGATAATTTTTCTAATATCCCATTTTTAGAAAAAAGAGTCATCTTCTCTAGATTACTTGTGTGCTAATTTGGAAGATCAAAACCCCAAGATCCGGAGATTTCAAGAAATCGATGAATTCAGGTAAACTTTCACATCTAGTTTTGTTCTTGTTTTGTTCTTGATGATTTGACATGACAAATCTTGTTTACAGTTCTAATTTTATATTAGATATTATTTACAGTTCTAACACAATTTGGTGCTCAAACTAAGCAACATCATATGGTCTAATAAATATTTGACATTTGTGTTCTATTTTAAAAAAGCATAGGCACTTAATTGGGGCAAAAGAAAACGTATGCACCAAATTGAATATTAAAGTTAAACTTAGGTACTTCTATGATACAAAAAAACTCAAATATTAATTTGAAAAAACCTCATGTACTAATATAGAATATTGAAGCCAAACTCAGATACCAAATTGAAACAAAAGAAAATTTAAATACCAAATTAAACGTTTAAATCGAATATAGAAACCAAATAGCATATTAACTAAAAACCAAAGAAAGAATTTTGTAGGAGTGAAAAACATCACATGACAAAATGGCATTAATTAAGCTTTGCCCCCACAACATTCTTTGCTTTTAATAGGAAACACTTATTTTTAAACAGTATCGATAATCTTGAACAATATTACGGGTTTATTTACATTATATAGGGTTTTTTACGTTAATAACATAAAAATTAGTTATGAAAATAGAGTGCCTTCTAAATTATTTATGAGAATGAACTGTTTTAATCATTATTTTTCAATGTTGTTATGTTGTCAGACGGTATACCCTCAAAGGTGCACAAATGATCAATACATAATTGCAGCTGAAAAAAAAATTTAACTGATGTTGCCACCCTATATGGCGACATCGGAATTTGTTGGTATAAAGTTATTTGTTTCATCGTATAGGGTGGCAACACCACTTTCTGCCACTTTCACACTTGCTTAGGTAACAAATTGAGAGAGTAGAAAATTGAGTCGTTATAGTTAAATGGGACGAATTTTAAGTTCTAAATAGTTACAAAAGTTTCAAACTTGTGTCCCTACAGCTATTAGAAATCAAGATTGAAGATCAATAATAATTTATTTTAACTTCAGAAATCAAGTTTGAGTTGATAAGGTTAGTTTGTAAATTTTTTATGTCATTTCATTTAATTGTACTATTAAGTATAATTATGTGACTATATAGTGATAATAATTTCTAGTATGGCATGCAAATTATTTTGTTTGATACATAGTTTTTTTTTGTTTTAATATGGTATAAATTATCTTAATAGCAACCAATATATATATTATTTTTAATTTATTTTAAAATTTTAGTATAGAAGATGAATAACAAATTTTTCGTATACGTCCATTTTGACGACATGTATATAAGTGTCTTGATTTGTATAAGAATTTGGCATGTAGCTTAAAGTTTGAAATGTTTGGCAGTTGGTTGAAATGGAAATGATTGAATGTCATATTCAAGGTAAGTATAAAGGAATGCTAAGGCATGAAAGTGATATTGATCGATTAGATTTGAGATTGAAGCATGACCTTGAAAATGTTAATTGCTTTGTTAAATTGGTATGATTTAGTAAATAACTGAGTTACTTTTGTGGCAATTGAATTGGTACAATTGGTGATGAATATAACATTGATAGGTTGGTATTTGATTGGTTTGAATGTCATTTTAGCAAATTGAAAATATTTGAACACACGTTGATTTGATCTTGTTCTTGTGTTGGTTAAGATATATGAGCATGAAATGTTAAGCTATATGTATGGCACTTGAATGGCATATTTGGGGTATGAACTAACATGGTTTAGTTTATGGTTTGAATGGTTTATGAATGGTCGAATAGGTTGAAATTAAATAAGTTGTATTGATGTGTTTGATGCCAAATTGACGTCATATTGTATTGTTGAAATTGGATTGGTTATATGGATTGTTCTAGCATGTGGATGAGATGTTTGGTGCAGGTAAAGTTATGCCTTGTGCGCAAAATAGGTATGATTGAGTGAAAGCTCAAAATAAGTACCAAATGACCTAAAGTGTACCAAAAACATAGTCCACGTCGCGATGTTGGGCGATGGTGGTCACGATGACTCTAGACTTCAAGCCATGACATGACGAAGAACTACCGTCATCACAACGACACCAAGCCAGTATGTCACGTCACAATGAGGAACTCTTTGACATCGCGATGTTGACTCAAAGTTTTGAAACTTTACAATTTAGTTTTATTTTATTCTCGGGTCGACAAATGAGCTTTCGTAAGCTCAAATAAGCTCGAATTTGATTATGTATCATATTGTAAATGTGTTTATGACATGTTTATATGTTTGAATGATCATGTTACTGTATAATTGATTGTAGTTGCTCCGACAACAAATGTGGCATCCTGTTGCTCAAACTCAATGATCAGGTCGGGTAAAGGGTGTTACACATTAGCACATTTAATAATTAATCAGAGAAATATCCAATTTCAAAATTTCAAAGTTCATTAAGACACCTCATAGCCTAAATACACATACAAGTACTTTGAGTGCCTCTTATATATTCACATTTCTCATAAATGCACTTTAAGTGCTTCCACATGCATGTTCAAATCCATATTCGAATTTAGGTATTATGATATGTTCATTTGCTTATTAACATCATACTCTTACCAAACTTAAGAGGGTCATTATGACCTCAAACATATTCTCAAAGCCAAAACTTCACTTACATGTACATATTATCACATACCAATTTTTCTTATTAAAGAAAAAAAAGCCTATAATGGCATATTAATCTAAATTTTTACCAAAGTGAAATGTTAACAAATTTTCCTTGTTAATTATACATTTCACAATTAATCACTTATTTTCAACACTTTAACACATAGAAACTTGAATACATTCCTTTACACACTCATTTTCATATTTATTCACATATTATAAAATATGTTCATTAATTGTTCTCGACAACCAATTTATAGAGTACATTAACATTTGATAGTTGACTTTATAGTCAAAGTTTACCCAATCACTTATTTCCACATCTTTAAGCCATAAAATTTCCTGCATTATCATATTGTAATCATTTATATATATAATCAATTTCACATTCTTATCACACAATTTTACCAATCTCTTAAACATATTATCATTGGAGAAGCATAAGTATCCAAGGGTACTTACCTCTTGGATGCCTAAATACTCAAAACCAAGCTTCCAAGTACTTGTTTCCATCCTCAAAATAGCTTGGAAACCCCTTTCTCATCATTTCTTCATATTCTTATACACAAGAACATAACAAAATATTAACATCTAAACTTTCCAAGCCTCATAACAACTTATAACAAATTAATTCAAGTTAGGAAAGTTGGAAAACACCATTACTAACATTTATGATGATTTTCCTCTCTAGCTTCAACTCTCCTCTATAAAACCATCAAACCTAGGCTAAAAATTCAATGATTAATGATGGTAATGATTTTAGGAGGTGATTTCTCAAGTGATTTTAACAAAATCTCAAAATTTGGAGGTTGAATTATGGAAAACTCCTAAGAGAAGACAAAAAAATGAAGAAGAAAGGGAAGAACCTCCATGGGAGAGAAGCAAGTGGGCAAAAGCATGGAGAGAATTGATAGAGGCTTCTCTCTTCCCTTTTCTTCTTTTAAAAACACCTAAGTGTCAAATGCCCAAATTCACCCATGCAAGTCCAAGATTTTTTTTTAAAAAAATGCTACTCACTATTCCAACACATAATCCAAATGGTCCAATTAAATTTTATATATCGAATATGTTGTCCAAATAATACTTTCATTATAAAATTATCGAGAAAAGACCAAATGTGGGGTCAAATTGCCTTTTTGCCTATTTTATGCCTTTAAGTGCAATTTCTTCACAACAAGATATACTTATTCAATACAAATCTCAAAATTCACATATAACCTTTAATGTAAATCCATTAATGGTGAAAATTTCACTTTTACCGTCTCCTTAAAAAAAAATTTATAATTTATTCCCTATACTTTCAAATCTTTTCTAGTTTGGTCCCAAAAGTAATTTTCATCACACCATATTCCAACTTATGCTTATGCTAATTAATCTATAATAACTTGCATTTCTCATTTTTATCAAATTGCACTTTAGTCTTTAAACCTTTCAAATTTTGTGATTTAGTCCTTTTGTCACTTTTTCAATTCTAATTTTTTCATTAATTCTCTTATCAAAAGTCACTTTATTTTCATAATAATTATTTTATCTGACAATTTTTTTTTATTTTCTCGAAAATTCACTATATCTATTATCGAAATAGTGTCACGCGTCTAACTAAAAATTTTAGGATGTTACACCTAACTTTTTTGTCATCGTGAGTGGTATGGTAAATTGGGAGAGTTCTTGATTTCAGTTTCATGAAATTTTTGAGGGGTTTTGTGTTCATTTCAAAAGAAACTATATTGGAGAAGAGAGAGAGGAGACAGAAGAGGTGTTTTGATGTGTTTCATTGTTGGAGATGAAACGGTTGACGACAACAATGGTTGAGAAAGGAGTGGCGACTAAGGGGTTCTAAAAAAATAAAAGGAATAACAAAAGTGAAATAAGAAAAGAAAGGCGAGAGCGAAAAGTAGGGATGAACGACAATGCTTGTTGGCTAATTAGACCACCCAAATCCACTAGTAGCAACAATGAAAGTGCAGCTACTAGGATTTGTAGGGGGGAAAAGAAAAGAAGAAGAAAGAAGAGAAAGGGAGAAGAAGAGACAATAAAAAGGGTCTAGAAAAAGAAAAAAATAAAGAAAATGGAAATAAAGAGGAAATGAAAAAAAATCATTTGTAAATTTCTTATCAGCATTTTGCTACTATTTAATGGTAGAGTGACTAGTTTGATTAATCTTTTTAATGACGGTGATCAAATTAACAAAAAGAAAATTAAAGTGACCAAAATAAAAATAACTCATATTTAAAATGATTAATGGGATAATTTACCCTAATCATAAATATAACACAATAAAGTAATACAAAGTAATTTACCAAATTTGTTTATATCCAACCAATATACCATATTGGCAAATAGCAAACAAAAATCTCTCTGGCCCTACCAAATCTAAAAGAACCACTCTAATTTCCCTTTAAAAAACTTTCCCTTCTGCAATGACGTAGATATTATTGGTTGTCACGCTTCCTCTAATGAATAATATTTTGATGGCCGAATTTTTCATTGATTATGAGATGTATTTCATTTTTATGGGTGAAATTTTAATTTTCGATCCTATAATAGAATTTTCGACAATATGATAAACAAGTACAATTTGACATTTTTTATACATTATTTTAATTTTTATCGTTTTTCACTTTAATCTTTTTTTGTCCCAATCAATATTTTAAAAAAAGTTTTTTGGTGATAAAAAGAAAGTGACCTAAAGTTAAGTGACCAAAATAAAAGTATGAATATGATGTATCCTGAATAGTTAACCACCATTAGAGATTTAACAGTTAAATGGCTAAAATGAAAGCATCCTAAAATTGAGTAAAAAATTATAAAG
This sequence comes from Gossypium raimondii, assembly GCF_025698545.1. Lineage (NCBI taxonomy): Eukaryota > Viridiplantae > Streptophyta > Magnoliopsida > Malvales > Malvaceae > Gossypium > Gossypium raimondii. Next base: position 47,028,807 of record NC_068575.1, read on the forward strand.
ATTTTATTTTAGATGACCAAATGAAAGCGCTCTAAAAATTAAGCGACCAACTAAATAGTTTACCCTTATAATTTTTTAAAATGATATTAGAAATGTATTACTTTTCTTCATATAATTAAGATAAGTGTGTATGACTTGTATAGAAAATTGGCTTAAAAATTTGAGTTTAGATACGTTCTTACAAGAAAAGTAGTACTAACAAATATAATATTAACAATCTATTGTCTGACTATTTCACTCATTTATAAATTTAATCAAAACTTATTTGATCCCAAAATTTAAAAATAAAACCAAAATTGAATTAAACTATAATATTTATTTAGCAAATTAAGCAAAGAATAAATCAAAATGTGGTGATTCAAAATTACTACTTATTGGCTCAAAAAAATGTCACTTATCACCCATTTTAACACATAATTAAACAAATTTCTTCATTATTTGTGTTATATAAATCGAAATTGAATTATAATATTATTTAAAGATACCGAATTTTATATTTTAAAATTAATTTTTTTTACCGCTATCGAACTATCTCCTTCCGTACATCATTCTACCGCCTAGTTTGTCCCTTCTTTGCCTTGTCTATAAAAGTAACGGCACACCAAGAATTGGGAGAGGGGGTTATACGAGTACTATTTCTTAGCTTTTTGGTTGTTGGATAACCCTCAATTCTTTGTTTCAAAGCTCTTATATTTTGATTCTCTCTTCTGGGTTTGGTCAAGATTTTAATTTTCATTTCTGGGTTAGGCTTCAATTACTGCTTTGGTTCTTATATTAGATTCAATTCAAGGACATACAAAATTTTGGTTTTTAAGGTTCTGTTGGTTGGAAATTTGGGTTGCTTTCTTCTCTTCGCTTTTGATATTAAAGTCTTGTCCTTTTTCTTAGTTTGTAGATCATTTGAGTTTCTGTTGTTTGCAAAACTCTCTGTTTATTAAGTTCATTCATTGATTATTTTGGTGTTGTTTTTGGAAAAGATCTACCTTTTGTTCTAGAAGATTTGGAAGATTCTCTCTTTTATCGATTTCAAAACAGTGCAAAGTTTGTATATTTTTGCAGGTTAGTACTGTTAGAATTCTTTTCTTTTTTCTTTTTGGATTATGTTAGGAAGGAATTAAGTAAAATTTTTTACTTTCTACTTAGACAGATCTCTTGAAGCGTGCTCAAGCTAGGTTTTAGCCTGTAAGGTGGTTTAAATTTTCTGTATACAGTTGAATCTTTGAGAATTTTGGGTTATTTAAAAGATGACAATTGGGGATATAACACCAAAGAAGGAGAGGAAGTCAAGGAGGAGCAAACATGTTGTTGATGATACAGCTCCCTTGTTACCTAAACGACAAGATGAAGATGCTGGTTATGATGAATTTAATGGAGCTTCTTTTACTGGGGCGGTGTTTAACTTATCAACAACAATTGTTGGTGCTGGGATCATGGCCTTGCCTGCTACAATGAAAGTTCTGGGACTGATTCTTGGGATAGCTATGATCATCTTCATGGCATTCTTAACTGATGCCTCGATTGAGTTCTTGCTTAGGTTTAGTAGGGCTGGAAAAACTACTTCTTATGGAAGTCTTATGGGGGATGCATTTGGAAAGTATGGAAGAATCTTTCTGCAAATCTGTGTTTTAGTTAACAACATTGGTGTTCTCATTGTGTACATGATTATTATTGGTATGACTTCCATTTCATTCAACTTAGTTGCATACACATATCTGGTTGCACCTTCTTGTTGAATCATTTATTTCCTAGATAGTTTTCTCTTGCCTGATCTTATGGAAATGTGCAAATTTGCTTTTGAGCTTATGATAGTTTATTGGTTCTTGAAGGTGATGTGCTTTCTGGAACATCATCTAGTGGAGTTCACCATGCTGGTGTCCTTGAAGGGTGGTTCGGAGAACACTGGTGGAATGGGCGTACCTTTGTCCTTATTGTCACTACATTGGGCATCTTCTCTCCATTGGCTTGTTTCAAACGGATCGGTTAGTGTCTCGGTTGTCCTTATAGAATCTAGCAATACACTTTATTATATCATTTGAGCTCTCAGAACCTAGTACTTTCAATTTTTACCGTTATAAATCTAAGTTGAATAGTTTGTATGGCATGTTTATTGCCTAGTTTAACGTGAATAATGAGCAGTTATGGTGTCTCATGCTTGCAGATTCCTTAAGATTTACATCTGCCTTATCAGTTGCTCTGGCAGTTGTGTTTCTTGTTATTACCGTGGGAATAGCCATTATCAAGTTAATAAGTGGAACTATAATGATGCCTAGATTGCTACCTGATGTCACCGATTTGACCTCATTCTGGAGACTCTTCACTGTAGTCCCTGTTTTAGTCACGGCATATATCTGCCACTACAATGGTATGCAAGCAATTCTACTCTTGATTAAGCAATGTGTTTTTCATCTCCTACATTGGTGTATGTAATAAGAATCGTCGATATTCTTGTGTGCTTACATTTGCAGTTCACAGCATAGATAATGAACTAGAAGACTCTACCCAGATAAAACCAGTTGTGCGTACGGCACTTGCTTTATGCTCAACTGTTTATATAATGACAAGCTTTTTCGGCTTCCTTCTATTTGGTGATTCGACATTGGATGATGTGCTAGCCAACTTCGATACTGACCTTGGCATCCCCTATGGCACCCTGCTTAATGACGCTGTACGTGTTAGCTATGCTGCTCACCTCATGCTTGTATTTCCCATCGTCTTCTACCCGTTGCGACTCAACATGGATGGTCTCCTATTCCCATCTGCAAGGCCGCTAGCTCTGTCTAATATGAGGTTTGCTTTCACTACTGTTGGACTCATCACACTTATCTTCTTGGGTGCAAATTTCATCCCCAGCATCTGGGATGCATTCCAATTCACTGGAGCAACTGCTGCGGTCTGCCTTGGTTTCATTTTTCCTGCTGCTGTTACTCTTAGGTGAGTTTTTGGACCTTCAATCCGATTAGATATATTATCCACTACATTTTACTTCCCTCCGTTCACATTGATGACCATCTTTCTTATATGATATATTACAGTAGACATAGTGGCTCATACACATGGTAATAAAAAGCTAAAATTGAAACATTGCAAACATAGTTGCTCAGAAATGTAACGAGAAAATAAGGGTAACTGCATACAGAACTTGATTTGCATTTAAAATTTTGTTTCTCCTGGCTCTATCTTGGTTTATCTTTGTTGGTTTTTTAAGTTCTTACTTGTGTTGCATGTTTTCAGTAGGCTTATGAGCTGGCTATCATCGGTTGGTTTCTGGTTCAATACTAAACATAGATTTACATTAAACCATTTTTATCGGCTTTTCAGGGATCGCCACTCTATAGCAACAAAGAAGGACAAAATCTTAGCTATTTTCATGATTGTGCTTGCTGTATTCTCGAATGTGGTTGCTGTGTATAGCGATGCCTATGCTATGTTTAAGAAGAATTCAGTAACAGAACCCACAGCATGATCTCTCTGGAAAAGAGAGGTGGTCATGTGTCCTTTGAAGATTACCTGATTTATGGCATCATTGGAGGTGTGACTCGAAAATCTGGGTTTTCAAATGAGGTTTGATAAGCTATTTAATAAGATGATGAAGTTGAAGATGAAGACGAACCTTTGCTTCCAATGTAAGAAGTTGGATTGTTGTGCAAGTGAATGAAGTTTCATATATTGCCCCATTGTATCGTTTCCATTATTGTACTCTTTCATGCTTGATTCGAATCATGTTGTAGACATTAAAATCTTGTAAAATTGCAAATGAAATCTTCGTGTTTCTTTATGCTTGAGATATCAACCGGAAAGTTTTGTTTTTCGTTTCTTGATTTTCTAGAGAAACGAATGAAATTTAAAATATGGCGGTTAAGTTGAATGATAGAGAAAAATATCAATAATATAGCATACGGAATTCTGAGCTAAAGCTGTCAAATTTTTTTCCCCAATGATAATAGCTAACCAAAAATACTTGCACGTTCAATCTTTCATTTTCTAAATTCAATCTTTCACAATCAAATCACTCTCCCATTTTCTAAATTCAATCATTCAAAATCAAAATCATTCCTCATTTATTCTAATATAGGTGCAGGGGTGGTCAAATCTTAAATATACTACTTTAAGCACAAAGCCTGAGAATACCACGTACAAAAATCATTTGCAACTAAATGAGAAATAATCATCCTCGAGATAGCTTCTAAAAAGGTTTTGCTTAAAGTTTTTCTTCAAATTCTTTTAACTGAATGCTTTCCTCTCGTATACATCATCTTGAACTTGTAATAATTACATGGTATTATTACCTAATAACAAAAAATAGGATTTCAGTGAGGGCAGGCAAGTGCCCCCATTTAAGATCTGTCTCTACTAGCTCTGATTTACATGCTAACTGTACAAACTGTAACCAATTCCTCCGGTATTGAGGCCTTACATTACATACCATGAACATCTTTCACAATGCCATACAAAGGGTAAAGCAGCAACTCCTTACGGGATCATTTTCTCGTGATAATTCACCTTGTTCGACTGGTTGTACATTCACAGAGAACCAGAGGTAGCACAAAGCATGGGGTTGCTCTTAGGGTCTAGGCTCAGATGAAATCAAAGGCCAAGATATGAGATTAGTTGAAGAAATAGGGTGAGTCTAACACGTCTCTTAGATCAAAATCTCCCCTTTCAGGTAAAGGAGGAAAAGACAATGCAGGGAAAGACTGCTGAAAGCTTTCCAACAACTGAAAAAGTTACAAAAATAAAATAATAAATAATGAGGCGACAAAAACACTATGTTGCAGAAACTTATTTAGCATAAATTCGATGTAAAAGGGCAAAAGAAGTTTAAAATTTTCAAATAATATTCACTGGTGTCTATCTGGGTGCATGTTGCAGACCAGTAGAGTAGAAAGGGGAGTGAGGGAGCAGTGCAGTGAGGAGAAAAGAGCACCCTCACTGCGCCAGGTTAAACACCCTGTCCATTACATTTTTGCCCATTACTTTCCAATACATGACTTAGTACTGTTCATATGTATAGAACCCACTTACAAATTGAACTAGTATAGGACTGTAATAGATAAATAATGGAAGGAGCTTTGACCCCACTACACCAGTGACCATACAAACAAACATAACCTCAATCCCCTTTCCAATGCCACCACCAATCTCTCTTTCAAAATCATTAAGAAACTATTATTCATGCCAACCATTAAAATACAAGTTTAAGTCTCTGCTTGGTATGAAGGACCGAAAACAGTGACGATGAAAAATTTGTTAATCTCTTGGTTAAGCTCTAAAGTAGGAAAGTGATTATGAATATTAACCATTTAATTAGCAAATTCTCCATCCTCACTCTTCTCCATCTTTCATGCCAAAAAAAGCCTAAAGCTCACAGTCCAAGGATGGTCTTAAGAAATTTGTACAGTGAAATATAAAGTGAACAAATTTAAGCCAAATTAACATGCACACGAGACAAAGCAGTAACTAGAAAGTGAGGACACTTACATTCTCCAATATTGGTTTTTCGTAGAGTTCAACAAATTTTTCTCTTAGTATCTTGTTCATTTTATCCACATCACTTGCATGTGTCCAGTATGAATCATGAACTCCTGTAAGTATACATGTAGCATAACTTGAAATTGACCATAAGAACAAGAATATGAAATACCAAAATAACATGAAATGAACTACAGTACCTGCAAAGGTTAAGCCTGCTTTTTTACAGGCAATTGCAGTCATCATCATATGAGAGCCATCCAGGGAGTGAACAAAATTTGGAGGGAAAGCTGTCCTCTGTCGTTTGACCATAATCTATTACAAGAAATAAATCACCCGCTTTAACATTTGGGCAAACTTAAATGTTCAATAACATTACATGAATGTACAATGCTAAACGAATTAGGGTGATTTAAACATTATGGAATTTAAACAGCCGAAGATTGGCATAGCAATTCTCATGGCCTATCAACTTCAGAAATCATGATTAAAGGAATTCAAACTTAAATGTTAAATAACATTATGGAATTTAAACAGCCGAAGATTGGCATAGCAATTCTCATGGCCAATCAACTTCAGAAATCATGATTAAAGGAATTCAAACAATGCAATCTAAATATTAAATTTATTAGCGTGCAATTTGAATTCTAGATCCAACTTAATACAAAAATTATGAAGCTATAAAGTCAACAATATAATAGATCCAAATCTAAATCTAAATTTTATAGGAATATAATTGGATAAGCAAGCAGCAAACCCAGTCCCAATTTTAGAATCAGTATCATAACAGTTTACCTATTAAGCATAAATTTCTCTGGCCAGTGGCCACTATTATGAGAACTTGATAAAATTTAGCCCCATTGCAATATGAAACGTTGGTTCATATATGATAAAAGACCAGCGGAAAAACGCTGAGCTATATCTAACATAGTAGCATAACTTCTGCTACTTTTGCACTAAAAATCCAGTGACTGTTACTAATCCTTTCAGTCATCAAACCAGGTTGTCTTATGATCTTCGGTTGACATGCTGTGTTCAGTTATTTATCAATGCTAGGGTATGCAGTCTTCAAAGGTAATATCTAAAATATACAAATGTATAAACCATAAAATTGAGATAAGGTTAATGTACCTTTTCAGTTTCGCGTTGCAGAGTTAAAACCTGAAGGGAAGTTTTTATCTGCCAATTACATGGAAAGAAACTAAAATGAGTCAAAATAGTATTAGTGTTCTTGATACATACACAGATGAAGTGAAATTTATTAAATTCTATTCACCGAAACTGCAAATTTTCAAGTTTGGAAAATCAGTTGACTTGCGACAAGTTTTTGGATGGGATCCAAGCATTTCTGGGTTGAGATGTCTTCATAGCGTTCAAAGATCCATCATACGTCTTATTTTCGTTTTCTTCCAATCAATATTTTTATTTTCATCTCACCCCCAATATTTATTTTTTGATTTTATGTTCTGCTTTTCTGTTTATTTCTATTACTTCTAATCTGTTTTGTTTTTTCTTTCAGGTCAAATCAAAATCTTTCACGAGTCAAACAACTTGAATACGATCTTCTGCTACCAGACAATCTTTCCATCATCCATCTTATTTTCATTTTCTTCCATTCAAAATTGTTTTTCATCTCACCCCAATATTTATTATTTTCTTGATTTTATGTTTTGCTTTTCTCTTTATTTCCATTATTTCTAATTCATTTTGTTTCTTCTTTTAGGTCAGATCCGAATCTTTCTTGAGTCAAACAACTTGAATACGATCTTCTTCCACTGCCCTATCAGTTCTCAAATTCAATAGTTATTACCAGATTCATTTCTATTTGGAAATAAATCTATTACCAGGTTCTTAGTTTCTACAAAAATCAAACACTCAATTCAAATACTCACAAGATGCCTTCCTAAGGCTCGGTATGGTTGTACAACAGGCAGTCCAAGTGGAGTTGTCCAGCTCACTGGCTGATTTTCAGATGCAATAATCTGTTCATGTTCAACGTTTCAAGCTAAAAGGCATCCAATAAAATTTGAAGTGTACAGAAAATAGAAAAATGGATAACTACAGGCAGTGAGAAAGTAACAGAGGGTAAGAGACACACCTTTGCACATTCACCAAGCCAGATCATTATAGCTCGTGCAGCTTGAAACATCTCACCTAAGGCAGTTAACGTTGTCTGTTTGACAAATAAATAAGATTTTATCATAAAATTGAGAGAGCAGGTGAGAGTACAATTTCATTTATTGACTCTAATTGGAGTTAAAGTACTAGAAGTCCAGCGTTCCTTCCCTACCTTAGCAGCATAACAAGAAGCAACAAAGAGTTCTCTTTCATCAGTAATTACACCACGTTCCTTCAACCTCCTCTTGATTTGATCTCGTGCCCCAATATAAGTTACACCATAGACTGAGGTCATCACAGTCTGCTTCACCAGTTTCCTATCCACCTAGTTAATATTTGCAGCAAACAGAATCAACTACCATGTAAACTAGCTTCCAGTCAAGATGGATATAAATTCAGCAAGTTCCCAATGCCATACCTGCCTTATGAATGATTATAGTGCAAGAAAGAAACAATAGTTGCACATTTTTTGGAAAACTATAATTTTTTTTGCAAATATCATACAAGGAACCCATGGAATACCTGGTTAACCAATATTTTTGCAAGCAATGCATCTGGAAAAACTGAAGGATCCTTCTGTGCATCAATCCGCATGATATCAAGCACTCTACATTCAGAATATGAGTTCTTTTGTTATTATATTATTATATAAAACTTCTATGGAAAACATTTTTATCATCTGAAATATATAAATCATAAAACATAAGTCAAGAAGCTCTTAGACAAGATCAAAAACCAGATAAAGTGATGACTATTATATAGAATGTGACGTGTGAAAGCTATTACTAATTACCAGGCATAGGTTTAGGCAATGGCATTTCAACTGCTTCCTTCAAAAACAATAACTAGGATCCCTGCTTGCTATGATTGTCCAAATGTATTAAACTAAACAAAGTTATGCATAAGCCATAAAATGGAAACTCTAGCATAATCACCCTAAGAGATCCATTCAATATTCGCTAAACATTTTTGTTATCAGTTCTTCGTTTTTTAAGTGCTAAAATGCAGTAACAGAATCTGAAAAGTTGAACAAAACTTAATATAACTGTTATTTCCGTTTTCAAAAGAATCATGAATGAACAATCATTTCAATTGATTTACACAGCTGGCCAACTTGGTTATTTTTCAATCACTTGTTAGAGTCGTTTTTTTGGGGGGACCGAGTCAACAAGAGAATATATCAAAAAGCTCACTTAGAGTATTAAAAGGTTTTTCTTGAACCAACAGAAAAATGGCTTACCTGCCAGCTATTCCTGAGTAAACATCTGCTGGTTTTTCACCTGCAACCAGATTGACTGCAGCTGCTCCCAACTGTAAGTTAATTTTCAAACCAAAATTATAAGCAAAAACAAAAGGTATAATAACTTCAATCCTAACTTCTGACTAGAAAAAGGATACCTTGTCTCTTCCAAGTGCAGCATAGTGTTGTAAACCATTGCAGGAACCATCCTACGGGAAGGCAATAAAAAACACAACAGGCAAGGGATCAGCTTATAGGCCAAAACAGCAAACGGCTATTAGAAGATGAAAGAAGTGTCACTGCATATAAGAAAGGATGTACAATATATCATCCATAAAATAAAATATTAACTCAAAATATTCCTCATTCTAAATATTTGTTTGAATAATATTAATGGACTGAAGGGAACATTTTTAGCTAGTCACTAAACAGCCCAGTATAAAAGAACGGACAAAAGTTGCATGCAGTTTAGACAGTAGAAACCTGAAAATTAAAGAAAACCGCAGGCACTCTTCTATAATGCATGTAACAGTTTGATATTCCATCATGTAGCTCAATTTTATAGTTTTGTTCTTTTCTTTTTTTTCAGTTCTGTGTGCAATATTTGTATGGTTATCAACAAAGTATGTCTGTCTAAATTGCATAAATATAAATATATATACTGACCACCAACAGCTGAGCTATTCAATTCATGTAGTGCCCGTAATGAATGATCTCATCCAAATAATTATGCAGACAAACTACGGGGAAGGGGGGAGGGGGTGGCAAAAGAAGGAACCTGATGCACAGGTATATGGGAAACAAATGTCTCAGGGGAGGAGCTTCTTAAAGCTTCAGTGAGATTAATGCACACAGCTAAGCACTGAAATGGATCTTCTGCTTTTAACCACCAGCGCTTTCCTTCAAGTGGTCTGTCTGCAGAGTCGAATATATCATCCAGATGATTCTCAGTGAAAGCCAATCGACCTTCAAGAGACAGTTTGTCCACCCCGCCAGCAAACAAATTCGCAAGATGTATTTTCAGCCAGTTTAAGCCAGATCTTCCAAGAGGGCGACCCTCTGCAAACTCCAAAACACCCCGACAAAGATCCGAGCCAAGATGATTCAAATATGGGTGCATGGGATATGCACGTCCTCGAAAATCTAGATTGTGTGGGTAGTAGAAACCTTCTTCATCTTTCATTCTCCGTGCCACCTGCACACAGTTTTAAAGAGTTTGAATAAGTCTGATTTTGTAATACACAAATATACTAGTAGAATAGAAAGGTGAAGGGAACATACAGCAAGCTTAAGCTCTATATCACAACGCTGTGAATGCCTCTCTCTGTTTTCCTTTTTCACAGATCTGACTTTCCACTTCCATTTCCTAAGCAATGCTTCATCCTCAGTATCTGGCTTTTCTGGGAAGGGAACCTGCAAGGTTTGAGGATTACAATTTCCACTTAATGTCAGGGAATCAAAATAAATGAAAACAAAACCACAGTGAATTTAACATCATCCTCATTGACCATAAAATATACAGCACAATCAGAAGCCAAAAAGTGCCAAGTGTTAGAAAAAAGGCAAAAAATAGAGAAAAGAGGTACAGTAGCTCACATCATTGCGGTCCACCATATCAGCAAGACGGCCTCCACTAGTCCATATTCTATCTACAACATTAAGGACCCGCTTATTTATCCTCCATTTGGTATATCCAAGCGTATCCAGAGCCTACCATGTTGATTACACAAATCAAGTTCTTTGCAAAAAAAAAAAACCCAAAGCAAATGAAATGAAATATATAAGCACCACCAATTGAGCCAGTAGTTAGGTACTAGCATCCCATAGCAGAATACCATCAGGTTAAGAATTATTAAAAAATCAACCTCAAAGACTTGTTCTAGCTGGTTCGTAGGGGTTCTCTTGACAGCTTCTCGTTGTTGTTTAGCTCCATGTGTGCGCATAATGTAGGAAGGTAAGAACAAGTATGCTCCTCTGTCGTAACTACAAAAGGAAGAAAAAGAAAAGGAAGAAGAAGAAACATAATTGTTACCTACATGGTAATATTAATAGAGAAAAGATAGGTCATCGCTGCTTATCAATCATATTACCAGCAAAAAGAAATTTTAGCAAACTAATTAATACAAAAAAAGAAATTGCTAGTTCTTCAAAATTTGCACCCAGTAATCTAGTGAAACATGTCGCGGAATCATTCTGTCATAGAAAAATTGTTAACTTTTTCATTTAAAAGTGCTCATAAGTTATTCTTCATACATTTTACTTCAACTGGAATGCAAATGATTTATAATCTGATTTGCTAAATGTTTCCAAATTCTCTATGGAGAAAAAAAAAACCCTAAACTGATAATCTCCATCAGCAGGAATTGCCACATCTGTTGTCCTAGTTCAGCATCCTAAGCCTGTGTCCAGGTTAGTGGTTACTGCAGTTTTTTAACAGGCAGCATCAATCTTACTTGACCTCTCATTAAATACCTCAAATTTTGAATATTATATGAGTTCCAATTGCATAACCACCAAAAATGAGAAGCAATCTTATATATCATAACCAATCCATATTTTAGATTTCTAAGTGCATTTTCTTGGAACTTGACAGCTAGCTTTTATTAAAATTATCAAAAACCTTAAACCAAGGAAAAATCAAACTATAATCTTGACATGAAACAGAAAACAACATACCCTGTCCATTTGACTGGGGGCACCAACATTGGCATATAAGGAATCACCATGTGCCTTGCCTGGTGAAAGAAAGAATTAAAGAATAGTTTTACACTTTCCAATAGATGTTTGAAAAACAAACTAATGCATCAAGGTAGCAGCTCTACTTGGTCCATAACACGGACAACAATAAAAAAAAGGAAGAAGGATGGTAAACTATTAATCGTTATTAAGTCTTATATTCTAGATGATAGTTTACAAGGCAGCCTAGGAATTTTATATTGATCTAACAACTTAAATAGCAAAAGAATAATAAAATGTAATAAATCATTCATAAAAAGGATTATAACCCAATTACTTACAGTTCTCTCGAGCCCTTTGCGGACTAGTGGGTCACATTCAATAACACCATATCTTCTGCCAGTTTTCCTGCAGAAGGAAATGCCCAACAACAGCAATTTGAAGTGACTACATCAATCTGAAGTTGACACGAAAGAGAACCAATCAAAATATAGAAATTAGTCCTCACTTGTTTTCTTTCACTACAGTTTTGAAAGAATGCAGAAATGCAGGACGAATATCTGGTGGTGTATCAGCTAACTGATCAGCTGGAGGTTGTATATAAGCAGTTCGCATCAATAACTCGATAAGATGGCATCCAACCTAGGGGAAAAGAGCAGAGATCACAATTTTAAAAATCACAGGATTAACGAAAAAGTAATGTTTCATCAGCAATTACATGAAATTAGATGAACCTTAGCCTTAGCATCCTGGCCCCAGGGTTTTGTGTTGTCCTGTCCCTTCACTATCTGCCTCACTGCTGGTAGCTTTTGTTTCTTTATCAAATTGGTCACCTTTTTCCTTAACCTCTCTTGCTCCTTAATTGCCGCATTGGATTCACTTCCTTCATCTTCATCCTCTTTATCAACCTTTTTTTTCCTTGTATTCTCCAAGAAATTGCGTATTCTAACCTAACAATGATAGAAATGCTTACAAATTAATGCCAAATTTCAAGAAAAAATGGGGTTGGTCAGGATTAAGAGAAGCAGGTCCAAGGAATGCAGCACCATCAAATGTCACCCAAATGAAGATAAAACAAAGAAAAGAAAGAAAGTGCCATGGAAAAATGGTGCATTGAAGTCCAAGTCACCTATAACTTGCATTGACCAAGAAATGATGCATTTATATGAATTTAAGTAACATTAAAAAATATTTCAAAAAAATAAGAGAGAGAGAGGAAACGGAATCATGTCTGATAAGGAATACAAAATGTGCAATGAATTGAACATCATGGGCAAAGGAATGACGTAACAACACAGAATGTCCAGTTTTGAAGAAAAAAATGCAGGATCCTAGTTTGACATGCCTAATATTCTTATCAAGATAATGGACAATAAAAATAAAAATAAATACACATATAGTTATTTGTTAGATAGAAAATGGTCATTCTTAGAATCAGTAGACTTCAAATTCAAAATAACCCAACATCTAAAACCATGCCAAACATACAGGTTTAAATATCTTCATCTTAACCAAAGGTTTAAACAAACATAATATAAGCACCCTTCTCCCATTTGGGAATAGAATAGCTTAAATATCTATTGCTTGCAATGCCACAATATTTAAGGTCCATTCGCAACTTCAATTGAACTACTGTTCAAGTCGTCAGCATTCTTCAGCTTTAGGTTTGTAATTCTAACAACTCATGCTTCATTCTTCATTTGGGAAAAAGGAGAAAAAGTTCGGATTCTATTTTCCCTCTCAGTGTCTATTATGTCTATATGAGTTTACTTTCTAATGCCAATACTTCCAAGATCTAACCTGAAATAACTATAACAACAGGACATGAATTATCTGGTGAAGCATTATCTAACACATGAAACAATAGGCTTTCCATCAACTATGTAGTTCTCAAATAAAACCAAATACAATGACACATTAAACAAATATAGAGAAAAGTAGCAGTCAATCTCACCCACCTCCTGCTCAATGGCATCACCTATCAGGCAAGCAGCCTGGACAACCCGAGCACATCCATGTTCCCCTCCAGTCATCAGCAGCCCCATCAACTTATGCATTGTGATGACTGCCGCCATATCAGCTGGCAACTGGTCCAAGTAAGCTGCATAACCCGCCCTAAGTTTCCCTGACCTATACAGCTCTTGTTCCTTAATAATAGCATCACGAAAAGGCTCGAACCAACCAAGAAACAAAGACTTCATATATGGCAAATTGGGTGCCAATTTTTGCTCACACATATCCTTCAAAAGTTCCCTATACTCATTTGCAGCTTGTTCCCATGCTTCAGTTTCAATCTTCACTTGCCTGCTTTTCAACATTCGGTACTTGTTTCCCCCCATTCCTGTCTCCTGTATTTGAAGAATTTTACGCCTATTTATATTCTCTCTCCTATGTTCTTTCTTCATTTCATTCAGCAACTCCTTAATTTCTTCAACAGCAGATACGTCATCTTCGACATCAGTCGACGAAGCCACCTCTGCCACACTAGCATATCCATTTGGGCACAATCCTCTAAGTCTGCACCCAATCTCATTCCTCAAAAGCCCAAAATTTGGTTTCCCCATACAGTCCTCATTACCTAAAACCTCACCTATTTTTCTACCACCCATGTCAAGAAACCCTGAGCTAGAGCAAAAAGACCCAAACTTCAATTTCTCCGGAAAAACTGAATCCTGAGTAACACCCAGAAAGCTATAAGTTCTAGGAAACCATTGAGAACAACGGGTTCTTGAAATGGCATGTTTAGCTATGTTTCTCCACATAATTCTGGAAATCCTTGGAGGGTTTTGGTAAAGAGTCGTGGGTTTATTATTATGAAAGGGACTAGAGTAATGGAATTTGTATAAAAGATTAGAATAAATTAATGAGGTTTCGGGGATGGACATCAAATTATTGGAGAATGAACGGTGAAACTGAAAATGAAGTGGGATTTTGGGATTGGGATTGGGATTGGGCAGGTTTTAGGACAAAGGAAAATAAGTTTGGTAAAGGAATATTTGAAGAAGAGGATGAATTCATAGAGGAAGGGAAGTAGTCGCCGCCTTAAACCCTGCTTAAAACCTTGTATGATTGTAATGTTGTGTTTTGTAGCTTAGTTTTTGCTCTCAGTTGCCCTGTGGGCTGTGGCAGTGAAACGAAGGGTAGAGAATTGTAATTTAAGATTTCTGGGGTCCTTGATTTTCAACGAGAAAGGGAGACAATTAAAGAAGCCCAAGTTTTGGCATTGAAGCCTGAAGGAATCAAGAAAACCCAACACCAACTACTCTTGGGTCTAAATAATGTTGAGTTTGGATCACAAAATTTATACCCAAGGATTGCCATGGATGCAAGCTGGCTATTACGTTCTGACTATCAATTTTCTTATTTTGAGCTATCAACAAGTGGTAAGTTACGTACATTTAAGGAGAAAAGATAAATTTATGTTTTGGAGATAAGATTCCGAACATAAACAATATAACCGATATGAAATATATTAAAAAAATGAAAAGAGCTTATTATTACTTCTAATTGCACTAATAATTCTCAAAATTTACAAAAACCTAAAAATAAAACAAACATGATGTAATTTAAAACTCTTGTGGACACCATTTTCTGATAAAACAAAAAAATTTAGTTGTCGTCTTTAAAAAAACAAAAATTGGAGTCGCCACCGATCCTTTATTGAAGTGTGATCGGCTCACCTTAAAAAATAATTCTGGTCTGCGAACTTTAAGAAAACAGGTTCGGGAGTCAGTTACGCACGATGAATGGTTAGCACCCTCGTAACGCCCAAAATCGGTACCAAATTGATTATTTTAATTTCTTGATGTCAAAAGTTTAAAAAGATTTAAAAAAACTCAAATAATGAAATTTAAAAGAATATTCAATTATTTAAGTCAAACGAATAAATTGAGACCCAATACGTTAGAGTACAATTTCTCAAAATCCCTAAACTTTGAATATTGCTATTGTTTTATAGGAAAATTTCTCATCTCAAGAAAACGATGTCATGCCCAATACGTTAGGACATCACATGTTGAATTCCTGAAAATGATTTTTATATTTATGCGTTTTGAAAAAGATATTCTCGATTATTTAAGGTTAATTAGGAAAATTGGAACCCAATACGTTAGGGCTCAATCTTCTCAAAAATCCCAAATATCGAATATTACAATCTTGAAAGCCTTTGAAAAAATGGCTTTAATGCTTTAGTGAAATCAAACATATTTTCTTTAAAAAGTATGATAAAATGTTAATATACAACATGAAACAAATATTTTAATTTAAATCATATATGTATATGTGTGTACAAAGTATGTATATATATAAGTATAATATATAAGTAAATTTTGAAAATATGTATATGCATATATTAAAACATGTATATATAAGTATACATATATGAAAACGTGAAATACACAAAAACACTTACAATGTGTTTGGTTCAGTGTAATAGGTAATCCATTACGCCCCGATTACGCGCCTATTACATTACCGACCTATTCCGGAGTTTGGTTCGCTGTAATAGGTATTACGCGCGTATTACAATACCAGCCTAATCCCCAAATTCTCTGTTTTTCTATTCCCTTCCCAAATCGAGGATTACCCATTACGTCCGGCTTCCCTTTCCAAGTCTCTGTTTTACCCTCCCTCCCTACCCGACCCTCTCTTTTTTCGTCCTCATCATTTCTCCTCGTGCGCTTTTACCGATCTCTCTCTCGATCATTTTTCCCTTTCATTTGTTAAAGACGTTTGAAAGCCATCGCTTCATTTTTCTCTCGGTCTCGGCGTGAGGTATGAATCTTGGTGTTCATTTTTCGGTCTGGTTCCTTTTCGGTTTCTTGGTGTTAATTCCTTTTCTTTTTATTTGGTGTTCAAATCCATCACTGCCAAGTGGCTTCTGGGTTTCAAAATCCAACTATTCTGGGTTTATTTTGTGTTTGCTTCATGAACTTGGATTTTAATCGAGAATTTCTCTGTGTATGTTTGTAGTGGAAATATACAATAGAGGGTGTATTTATACATGAATAAATCCTAATTTTTTTCTATTTACAACGTGATAATATTAATGAGCTCATTAAGATAGTCGAAATGCTAGAAGAGCTCATCAAGATAGCATCATTAAGTGGTTATAGTTGGAGTAATGAACCGTGGATTTTATCTTCTTTGGAAAATAAGTATTGAAAGACCTAATAGTATAAACATGGTTACAATTGTGTGCACCTGTGGGAATAAGGTTAAATTGAGTGTTTCTTGAGAAGAATGAGTGAACCCAACCCCATAATACATTGTAGTTGTGTGTTTTTTTCTTCCTTTCTATGTGAAACCGGTGGGATACTTAGTATTGCGGTGATAATGAAAGCGAGGAATGTCTTGGATGTTTTTTCTTAGGGAAGGTCATGGTGAAGCATTGAATGAGAGAATCAAGTCCACAGTTGGGGAATTTTGAGTGTTTTGGAAGGTTGCAGGTTGAGCAACAAAAGCAAGTCAGGATTTCGTGTAACAGATTTTGTTCTTGAATCTAATCCTTGATAAATTCATGATTCATGTCATAGCCCTTTCTTTTGGGGGGGGAGGGGGGTGTTCACTTTTGCTGGGTTTATTTCATAGCTCTTGGAATAGCTTATTTGGTAATGCACAAACGCCACCAGTGGAGAGTTTTATGAATTTGAAATTTGGCTCTAATACACTTCTGTGCTGCTTGACCATTACGTGTGTTTCTGAATCCTAATGTTATGGTGCCCAAAGTGATTGGTTCTATTGCTTACAAACCAAACCTTACTGGAAAAATAACAATAATTTGAAGGTATTTAAATGGGAGGAGTTAAAGGTTTTCTTTTCTTTTCTTGACATATGTTCTTGGGAGCCTTACGAAATTGCAGTCATCATTTGTTTTAAATGCCTTCTTTTGATCTTTGGTATTATTTTTGCTTCATTTACAATAGGAAGAGTTAATGTAAGAGACCCTTTTCTTTCTTTTGAGGAAAATTATGGCGTTCGTGTTTTCAAATATCTTGTATCAATGGCATTTCCAAGAACCAACCTCTCTCTTAACCTCATCATGAATTGCATGGCCATAGTTTCACACCAACTTAAATTCTAGCAAGTTGTATTATCTGAATTCCATTTCTAGTTAGTTATTGGAGGCTCAAGCTAGAATTCAACTTTACATCTACTCTGACATTTTTGAAACTGACCTTTGTCGGTTTACATAGGGATGTACCGTTATTTTCGAGTAAATGCAATAACAAATTGGCCATCGGATCTTTTCTTCTTTTGTTGGAATTGAAATCGTTCATCGCAAATTTTTTGCATTTTACTACTCCATTTTGATGATTTATTAAAATATGACATCCCTTTAATTCATGCACACAGGAAGAGGTATTGGAAAGAGTAAAAGAGCCAAAGAGCAAGCGCACGCGAGGAATTGGAGGCACAAAGGTGATTCCAAAGTCTACTTCCCTAAGTACATCTATGGGCGGTGGTGCCACTTGCAAACAATGGAAATTGCAGACTAAAGCTTAGCCTCAAGCGCCAATAACGGAGTTTCTACAACCCCATCCTCCTATAATCCCCCAACCTGCTGCTGCTAATACGGACCACGGGCACGATACTAAAAGGAATAGTGCCAAGTATCTCTATTTGTATTTCACACTTTTCATCGATCATGATACCAAATAAATATAATATCCGAGGTGTTTAATCCCCATTATCCTTTTGTTTGAATCTATTTCGCTCCTTTATATTCAACAAAAAAATAACTTTCAGTTTATCGTTCGGGTTCTTAAAAAGTATGTAAGCATTCATTAAATAACATTTTAACAAGTGATGACATTGAAAGGAATTACATTGATTAAACAAAATTTCGATCTGCATGGATCCAACACCTTCGATGTCTGCATAAAATTTTCTAGGTATGTCTAGTTCTCATCACTCATCAACTTCAACACCTGACATTGGAACTCCTCCACTAGTTTTGCTCATTTCCCTTAACATAATCCACACCAAAGTCATAATTATCATCATCATCATCCATAGCTTCATCCCATGAGGTTAATTTATTTTTGGCTTTTTCCTTCTCTTATTCTCACTCTTTTCATCTTTGTGTTCAAGATGCCTTCTCTGCATCTGACTTCTCATTTTGCACGCTTGTGGCGATTTTGACTTTACCTTTTCAACATCTTCTTCTTGAAGCCATCGCTCATCATTACCACCATTACGGATGTATCTTCTTGCTTTTCATCACCTTCAATTGATTGCAAGGGTTGGGCATTATCCTGTGGTGCGCAAATATCCAACAGATTTATATAACACCATTAGTTCAAGCTATTCCATCTATTAACATGCAAAACTAAGATTAAACCACAAAAGTGTCCTCAAAGAGCAATTATAAATTATCTTATATGAATTCATATAAGAATATTTTATTATTAAGAATTTTATGAAATTATATATCATTATTAAATTATATTTAATATTAATTATTTTAAATTGTATAAATTCATATAAGAAAATTTATTATGAAGAATTTTATGAAATTATATATTATTATTAAATTATATGTAATAATAATTATTTTAAATTATACAAATTCATATAAGATAATTTATTAGTTATAATTATTTTAAATTTTATTAAGTCATATATTTTAATTAAAATATATTTAATATTAATTATTTCAAATTATCTTTTATAGTATCATATATTATGATTTGAGTAAATTCATATAAGAATATTAATTATTAAGAATTTTATTAAATTCATGATATTTTAATTATAATATATTTAATAATAATTATGTTAATTTATATTTTATAGTATCATATATTATGATTTGAGTAAATTCATATAAGAATATTGATTATTAAGAATTTTATTAAATTATATATTTTAATTAAAATATATTTAATAATAATTATGTTTAAATATGATTAAATTTTTATTATTGATAATAATAATCTTATTAAAATTTAAATAACAATAACAATAATCATTTACCAAAACAAATTTCTGCTAAGGGTATTCTAATCATTTTAGTTTTTTCATTATGCTATTACACCTCTATTACACTCAACCAAACACAGGATTACTATTACGCCTCTATTCCATTACATTCAACCAAACAGTTGATTTGCTATTACACAGCTTTTCCATTACACCTCTATTCCATTACACATCTAATCCAATACACCTCTAATCCAATACAGCGAACCAAACGTAGCGTTATAATAATTCTAGAAAGGGTACATAAATACATATTATTGAAAATGCATGTAAATGTGCTTGGATTATGAAATATAAAAGATGTATATGTATTATAAAATGTTAATGCATATATATATATATATATATATATATATATGTGCACACAAAAGTCATGAAAATAAAACAATAATAAAATATATAAAATATGTACATGCATTTACAAAAAAATGTATAAGTATAATATATTAATAAATTATGAAAATATGTATATATATGTATATAAAAATGCGGAAAATAAAATAATAAAAATATATAAAATATGTATATGTATTAAAAACATTTGAAATATACATATATATTATAAAATACATATGCGCGTATATATGTATAGGTATAATAATAATAATAATAACAAATAATATAATAGTAATAATTAGTATAACAGAATTAATAATATATAAAAAAACTAAAAAAAAACTAAAACAACAGATTAAGGATTAAAATGAAAAGAAACAGAGTTTAAGGGCCGAATTCAAAGATAGAAAACACGAAAAGGGACCAGATCAAAATGCGCGCAACAGGAGGAGGACCCAAAGGAAAATTTACCCAAACCTCTCAAACACTGCACAGCAACATGAACCGAAATGAAACGGTAATAAAACATGTAGCGAAATTTAAAAGAAATAAAACAATGATTAAACACACTTCAAAAAAACAAAGGACCCAACGCGTAAATAGCCCACCAGAGGTCAAAATGCGCAAGTCCATGGCCATTAAACGGCACTGTTTTTGTATGCTGCATAAAAAGCCATTTAAAACCTTTTAATAAAAAAAACCCTAGGTTATTCCCCTCCTGCATGCGCCGCTTCTTCCAAAACCCCTCTACTCCTTCATTCTGCACTCGGCACAGAACAGAGAAAGGCTTCACAAGCTCCTTCTAGGTATGGTTCTTCCTTTTCTTTCGTGTGAAAGAAAGAAAGAAGAGAAAAAAAACAAGGAAAGTAGTAAGATGCAGCCGAAAAAAACAAAAAAAAGTTAATCACCTTCCAAAATCCTCTTTGATTCTTTGTTTTTTATTTCTTTTCAATAGTTTTCTGATACAAAAACGTAACCCCCCATTCTCTCGATTTCTTCTTTTTTATCTTAATCCTCCAAAAAACCCCCCCAAAACAATGGTTTACCATCGGCTTTTATACCGAAAAATCATAATAATCAAACAAAAAAAAATCCTATATCTTATTGTTGTGCTGCGGTTCGTGGTTTTGTTAGCAGGAACAACGTACGTGGTGCGAGGCGACGTGCTGCGACGTTTGTGGAGTTGCTGTGCGTGGGGTGAGGCCGCTGCGACAGAGGCAGCTACTAAGGTTTCTGTGTTTGGCTAATTTGGGTTGGTATTATTAGGCTAATGGCTTGGGTTAGCAATTTGTGCCTTATTGGGCCGAATGTATTTAATTCATTTGGGCTGTGTAAATGGTTTTGGGCCCCGGGTAATAATTGGGTATTACAGCTGCCCCTTTTTGCTCGTTGTCATGTAATGGAAACATAGCAAAGACTCTAAAAATAACCAGTTTTGCCCGGTCATGCTGGACCTTGGTGCTCTTCTTCTTCGTTAAATAGCCTCATTCCTTCCTACTGCATCTTTAGAAGTATAGGAACTAGCTCTTCGATCCACTCCGCTGCAACATCAGGGAGATAGAATTCGTTTCTTCTATCTGCTCCACTGCACTTTCAGGGAGATAAGACTTGATGCGATTTGCTATACTATAACTTTAGAGAGATAAGATCTGGTTGTTTTAATCCGCTCCACTGCAACTTCAGGGAGATAGGATTATTGGCTTTAATCTGCTCCACTGCAACTTTAGGGAGATAAGATTCACCATATTCAGTCTGTTTAACTACAATGCCTGGGTAACAAGATTCATCGTCGTAGCTTCAATCTGTTCCATTGCACCGCCAGGGAAGTAAGATTTGCTACTGTAGCTTCAATCTATTTAACCGTAATGCCAAAGAGATAGGATTTGCTGCCCACAGCTTTAAACCGCTCTACTTCAGCTAATCCAAGTCCTAACGACAAGGAGATAAGATTCATTGCCCTCAGCTTTAATCTGCTCTGCCAAGGCGGTAAGACTGGTGTCTTCGATCTGCTTCGCTGCCAGTACAGAAAGACAAGATCTGCTATCTTCAACCTACTCCATTACTTCTCAAGGAGATAAGGCTGGAGTCTTCGACCTACTTCGCTGCCAATACAGGAAGACAAGATCTGCTATCTTCAACCTACTTCACTGCTACTCAGAGAGATAAGGTTAGGGTTTTCGATCTACTTCACTGCCAGTATAGGAAGACAAGATCTGCTATCTTCAATCTACTCCACTGCTTCTCAGAGAGATAAGGCTAGTATCTTCGATCTACTTCGCTACTAGTACAGGAAGACAAGATCTGCTATCTTCAACCTACTCTACTGCTTCTTAGAGAGATAAGGCTAGGGTCTTCGATTTACTTCTCTGCCAGTACAGGAAGACAAGATCTGTTTTCTTCAACCTACTCCACTGCTTCTCAGAGAGATAAGGCTAGGGTCTTCGATCTACTTCTCTGCCAGTACAGGAAGACAATATCTGCTATCTTCAACCTACTCCACTGCTTCTCAGAGAGATAAGGCTAGGGTGTTCGATCTACTTCTCTGCCAGTACAGGAAGACAAGATCTGCTATCTTCAACCTACTCCACTGCTTCTCAGAGAGATAAGGCTAGTATCTTCGATCTACTTTGCTGCCAGTACAGGAAGACAAAATCTGATCTGCTATCTTCAACCTACTCCACTTCTTCTCAGGGAGATAAGGGCCGGTATTTTATTATTTACACGATTTGTGTCCACGTAAGCAAAGCATGCTGACGTGGACGCGATTTTCTGACACGTCCCTTGACATCGCACTGACGTGGACACGATTTTGGGGAAAATGGCCCATTCCGGTAAATAATAAAATACCAGGCCTATTTCGATAAATTTTAAAAAAATAGGGTTTTTTTTATATTTTACCCTTTTTTTACAAGACTTTCTTACCTAGTTTACAAAACTCAGAAAAATTAAAAAGATTTCCATGCTTGATCGAAGCCATAAATAAATAAATAAAAACTAAAAACTTGATTGAAGAAAAAAATAAAATCAACTAAAATTTTGATTATTCAATTTTAAATTTCTCATATTTTTATTAGTGTTGAATTTAATTTTCAATACCCATGCTTCCAACTAAAAGTGCATACAAAAATTTTAATGTTTATATTTTTGTACTTTAAGTGAATACTTATTTTCATGTCGTATCTCCTAATGGTACGTATCATTATAAAATTTCGATTATTCATTTTCGTATTTATGTAAGCAGCCAGTTTCATTGAGAGAGAGATAAGTAGGCAGTTTGAAATGTATTCTAGGTTGTTACTGTTGAAATAATTGCAACTCATATTCACATCCATCTCAAAATCCCCACTGTCTAACTTCCATGGCTTCCTCCTTTCGTCACAGAAAGCATGACGTTTTTCTCAGCTTCAGCGGCGAAGATACTCGCAACAACTTCACCAGCTATTTATATCGAGCTTTGAAGCGTAAAGGGATCGGAGCTTACATGGATGAAAACCAACTGAAAACAGGGCAGAATCTGTCCTCATCACTGTTGAGAGCTATCGAAGAATCAAGGATCTCGGTAATCATTTTCTCTAAAAATTATGCTTCTTCTTCATGGTGCTTACAAGAACTTTTCAAGATCATGGAGTTGAAGCGGCTCAATAAACTAGAAGTAGTGCCTATCTTCTATCATGTTAACCCCCCCGATGTGCGAAAATGTACGGGGAGTTTTGAAGAAGCTTTTGCTAACCATCAGCAAAATTGGGCACACAAATTGCAAGGGTGGAAAGATGCTTTTTCTGAAGCTGGGTATATAAAAGGATGGCACATAGTGGGAGATAAGTCTGACAGGTGACCAAATTTCTCATCCTTTTGAATTAATTATATTCTATTTAGAATTTTGTACTTTATGGTTTTTGTTTTTTTCCCGATTGAAACTTACAATTCAATATTCATCGGATATGATATGACATTATATGGGTTCAATAAGTTTATTTGTTTCCTGTTTGTCTTATTTAAAATATATATATATATATATATATAGATTTAGTCTATTCATTTTATGATTTTTCAGATCAGAACCTGAATACATGATGAAAATTGTTGAAGATATTATGAAGAAGATGGATCTTATGTCTCCTAACGATATTAAAGGATTGGTTGGAATAGATCATCACAAACAGCAGATTAAAGAATTGTTATGCATTAATGTGAAAGACATCCCAATGATAGGACTAGGAATTTGGGGTATGGGTGGTATAGGCAAGACAACTCTTGCTCAAGCTGTTTTTGATGAAGTCTGTGGTGAATTTGATAGTTGCTGCTTCCTAGCAAATGTTACAGAGGAGTCCGAAAGACGTGATGGAATTGCTTCACTCCGAGATAAGCTTCTTTCTGTGATATTAGAAGAAGAAACCCTTGGTACAGGAACTCCCAGAACAGGATCCAAATTCCTCAATGATAGACTCCATCGAAAAAGGGTACTTGTTGTCCTTGATGATGTTAGTGATTTGGACCAGTTAGAAATATTAGTAGATGATCTACGCCACTTGGGTTTTGGAAGTAGAGTTATAATAACGTCTAGAGATCAACAAGTACTTAAGAATGGATCAGTTGATAAAATATACAAGGTTGAGGGGTTGAACTACCTGAACTCACTTCATCTTTTTTCTCTATATGCCTTCAAGAAAAGCCATCCTCTTGATGATTTTGTGGATCTATCAAATCGATTTTTAGAATATGCTAAAGGGGTTCCAATAGCTCTTAAAGTTTTGGGTTCTACACTTTATAAGAAGACTGAAGAACAATGGGAAAGTGCATTGGATAAGTTAAAGGAACATCCCAACCCAAAAATTCATAATCTGCTGAAGATGAGTTTTGATGGATTGGATGACCTAGAGAGGGGCATATTTCTTGATATTGCATGCTTCTTTAAAGGGGAAAAGGCAGAGGCTGTTGCAAAAATATTAAATAGTTGTTATAAAGGCGCTCATTTTGGAATAAGCAACCTGTTTGATAAGTGTCTCATTAACATTACAGAACTGGATAGTACTCTTTGGATGCATGATTTGCTACAAGAAATGGGTTGGAACATTGTCCGCCAAGAATCCAAGGATCCTGGTGAACGCAGTAGGCTATGGATCCCCAAAGATGTGGCTCGAGTCTTAAAACATGATGCGGTAAAAGTTGATTACATTATCTTGTTCTTTTCCTCATTCTTAAATTTTAAGTTGCTAAAAGATGAATGCATGTGTAAGATAATTCTCTTATTTGTACTTAATTGTTTGTTGTTCATGACAGGGGACTAAATCTATCGAAGGGATATTCCTGGACATGCATGGGATTGATGGAATACAATTACATCAAGATGTTTTCCACAAAATGCATAATCTTCGGTATATCAAATTTTATTATTCTCAGCTTTCTGGAAAGGAGGGTAACTCACTGCTTTCACAGCAGGATCTTAAGTCTCTTCCAGGTGAGCTTAGTTATTTTCATTGGGAGTATTGCCCATTGAAATCTTTGCCACCAAATTTTACTCCAGAGAAGCTTGTGGAATTAAGATTACCGGACAGTAACTTCGAACAACTATGGGATAAAGAGCAGGTATGTATTCTGTACTATTTTGCTCAACCCCCCCCCCGGCCCCCCCCGGCAAAAAAAAAGTTTCTTTGTTTAGTAAATCTCTAATTTAGTTACAGACGTGAAACTAAATTTGTTATTCATTTTTCTCATTCTACAGAATGTTGCGAATTTAAGAGTGATTGATCTCAGGAATTGCAAGAATTTAACTAGGATCCCAGATCTGTCAAGAGCCTTGAACATTGAAGAGTTGGAGTTCAGTGGGTGCATAAACTTGACTGATCTTCCGTGTATGATTCATTTGAAATTTCTTGAAAACCTGTGTCTTAAAGACTGTCCAGTTACAAAGTTTCCCGAAATTCCACGAACCTTAAAAACATTAAACTTGAGTGGGACTCGAATAGAAGAAGTGCCTTCATCAATCCAGTGTCTCAATCGACTTGCTTCTTTACATATGAGCTGTACACGGATTCACAATCTTCCTGACAGTGTTGTTAAGATGGATTCCCTTAAAATAATCTGCCTGTCTCACTGTCCAAACATCATTCATTTTCCAAATGTTTCAGAGAACATAGAAGACTTAAATTTGGCATATACTCAGATTGAAGAAGTGCCCTTGTCAATTGGGTGTCTCAGTAAACTTTCTCTTTTAGATATGAGTGGCACAAGGATTGGAAATCTTCCAAGCACTATTGGCAATTTGGATTCACTAAAAGCAATCCATCTTTGTCATTGCCTGAACATCACCCAGTTTCCAAATGTATCCAAGACTGTAGAAATCTTATTACTGGACAACACTCCAATAGAAGAAATTCCCCTGTCGATTGCTTTGCTTAGAGGCCTTTCGAAATTAAGTATGAGTGACTGTACTAGGATTAAAAGCCTACCGAGCAGTATTTTCCAGTTGAAATTTCTTCGACAACTTTGTCTCCAAGGTTGTTCAAATTTAGAGATTTTCCCAGAAATCCTGGAGACCATGCAATGTCTATCTCAGCTCGCTTTTTTCAAGAGATTAAGTATAAAAGCTTCACCCATCTTGAATGAGCACATAACTTGTGTGCATCACAGAAGAAACTTGAATGTTCTCAGTGTCATCCTTAGCAGTAGCTTTCTTAAATTTCACACGTTGTCAACTCTAGATCTGAGTGGTTCAAATATAGTGAAAATTCCAATGAGCATCCGACAACTTCCTAATCTAATTTCTCTTTACTTGAAGTGTTGCAAGAGCCTTATATTTTTGCCAGAGCTTCCCCCAAGTCTACGAAACCTAAATGCACATGACTGCACATCATTAGAGCTTGTGTTGAGTGGAAGACAGTTTTGGGAGAATTCTAGCCTAGTCCATATGCTTTTCAGTAATTGCTTCAATTTGGATCAAGATGTAGTTGACAATATTGTGGCTAACGCACAGCTTAGATCTCAATGCATAGTAAAGGAATGGGTGAAAGAAAGGTCATTGGGATTTTATGAAATGATAACTGAAAATATTTTTGATAGAGTTGTTGCCTGTAGTGAAATTTCAGAAAGGTTCGAGTATCAGTGCAGGGATTCTTCAATAACAATCAAGCTATGTCCTGATTGGAAGAGTGATAGATTCTTGTGTTTTGTTCCGTCTGTTGTGGTTAATTTCGAGAACAATCCCAAAGACATTGATGTTAAAATTGTCTGTGAAATTCAGTTAAAAACCATATGTAATGATTGTCATAATTTCATAAGTAGGTGGACTTTGCCTTTGTATTATGATGAGCCCATATTCTTTGAGTCCAATAACATGATCATTTGGTTTGGTAAGAATATGTTTCGAAAAGATGAGCATTATGAGGAGGCCTTATTTGAATTCTACATTACAGCTGGAGAGGATGGAAAGTGTGCAGATCATATGAAGGTGGAGAAATGTGGTGTACATGTATTCTATGTTGATGCAAAATGTTCTATTAACGGCAATGTCAAATCCAAAAAAAATTCCAGCTCTGATGAAGAGGAAGGGAAGCAAGCCCTTAAGCATTTGGAATCAAGTTATGGAATTTCTGCTTATCTGCCATGCACTCAGGATGATGTGAATGGTTGCAGTCCTAACATGATACAGTTCCAGTCAAACTCTCCAATTGACCCGAATCGGCTCTCATTGAAAAGCAGTTTTAACAGTCTAGATTTTGGTGGATCAACAGACCGAGAAGATATCAATTTTAACAATGGCCATGATAAACCTACTATCAGGAGATGTAGAAGTTTCAACTTTAATGATGAGGATGAACCAGAGCAAAAAATGTTGAAGCATTTACATTTCTTCTGACTGAATTTCGGATTAAGCATCCAATGAACAGGACCAAGGTTGGTGTTGAGGAGGTGTTACTTCTCTTGATCAATTAATTTATATTTTTATATTTTAAATGATTGTAACATAAAGTGTGTAAATATTCTGGTTTTGTTGGTCTTATGTTCCTAACTAACTTGTTCCCGTCCTAGGTTCTAGTTGATTTCTGATTACAATAATGAAGTTTGAACACTAAATTCATGCCAGCCAGGTAAACCTTCCATTGGCCCTCCCCAAAGTGTTTATTTACATCACTTGCGTGAGACTGGTTTTTGCTTTATCTGTGTGCTAATTAGTGGATACCTAAGGAGCACTAAAGAACTCATAGGAATGCAAAAGAATAGCCTGATTTGATACCGTAGAGCTTGCAAATCATTGATGTTTCTGTTATTTTATTTGTCATCAACAGAAAGCACTCAGCAAATATTTCTTATGGACTTGGTCTATATTGTGACCAATACAACTTGTTTTCTCACATCAAATGCCTATTGACTGACATAATATCTGTTGTGATACTATCAAGGTAGAGAACTGACATCCCCTACTTCAGACTGCTTTCCCCAGCAATTTCAGATCTTCAAGGTACGATGTTTGGCTTCCATATCTTGTTTAGTATTGGGGATATTACTTGGGGTGCCAAGATCTTGTTTATATCCATTATGTGTTTCTCCATTCAACCATGGAAAATATGGAGTCACTAAGAATGGTTGAAAGAATGAAATGTATAATGAAGTATGAACATGTCATCACTGATAGAGGAGGTCCTCGGTTAAACGGGTTTTTTACAAAAATATTATAAAAAAAATAAAAATTTACCAAAATATTACAACTTTTTTTTTATTTACCAAAATATTACAACTTTTTTTATTATTTATCAAAATATATAAACTTTTTTTTATTTACCAAAATATATAAAAAAAAAACAAAAAAAAAAACTGACACAGCCTGATCACCCCAATGCCATTGGCGGCACCAAAGGTGCCAATGCCATTGGTGGCACCAATGTGCCAAAGGACTAAAATGTGACCACTTGTAGTTTCAAGGACCTGACATGCAAATTTACCATTTTAAATTTTGGAAGTGAATTGCTCCTGTTGTGCGCACTAAAAGTGAAATGTGGCTAATTGCCTTCTAAGCCCTCCTTATTTATTATTTACTTTTTATTCCCTTCAACTCACTTTTTTGTTTAATAAACAAGCCCTCAACCTATTTTTGTAGTTAAATAAGCTCTTAATCTATGATTTTTACTCATAAAAGCCATTTATTTTATTATTAAAGTAAATATATTTTACCTAAAGTAAAGCTATTTAAAAAGTATAAACTAATTAGCATTTTATGTATTATTTTAGTAATTTGATGAGAATAGTTTATTTAAAAATTTACTAAATTTGATGAGAATAGTTATAATTATACTTTATTTTTTCTATTTGGGTTACATTTATAGGTGATCGGTTTTATTATTACTTATAGTTAAGTGATAATTAAGATACTTAGAATTCTAATTAAGTAATAATTCTATTTTAATTTAATAAACTATTCTCATTTAATAACTATATTTTAAATTAATAGAAATATTAGACATGCCTTATTGAAAACCGAAGTAATAATAAAAGCGATCACCTATAAATATAACCCAAATAGAAAAATAAAGTATAATTATAAACTATTCTCATCAAATTTACTAAATTTTTAAATAAACTATTCTCATCAAATTACGAAAATAATACTTAAAATGCTAATTAGTTTATACTTTTTAAATAGCTTTACTTTAGGTAAAATATATTTACTTTAATAATAAAATAAATGGCTTTTATGGGTAAAAATCATAGATTAAGAGCTTATTTAACTACAAAAATAGGTTAAGGGCTTGTTTATTAAATAAAAAGTGAGTTGAAAGGAATAAAAAGTAAATAATAAATAAGGAGGACTTAGAAGGCAATTAGCCACATTTTAATTTTATTGCGCACAACAGGAGCAATTCACTTTCAAAATTTAAAATGGTAAATTTCATGTCAGGTCCTTGAAACTACAAGTGGTCACATTTTAGTCCTTTGGCACATTGGTACCGCCAATGGCATTGGCACCATTGGTGCCGCCAATGGCATTGGCACCTTTGGTGCCGCCAATGGCATTGGGGTGATCAGGCTGTGTCAGTTTTTTTTTTGATATATTTTGGTAAATAAAAAAATATTTATATATTTTGGTAAATAAAAAAAAAGTTGTAATATTTTGGTAAATAAAAAAAAGTTGTAATGTTTTGGTAAATTTTTATTTTTTTTATAATATTTTTGTAAAAAACCCCAGTTAAACATATGTATTAGGAAAACCAGTGACTCAACCATTCTTTTCTTGTATAAATGTACTTGTGTTGTGTAGAAAAGTCAAACCTTGAGCCTGCAAGGGCGCACCAAAAAGAGCCTATACAAAAATGTTGGGTGTCACTTGAAGCTAAAATGTATTGGATTGTATTATCATTCATGTATATATGCCACCTTTGCATTTCACCTTTTAGTGATTGTTGATGTCTTACTCACATGTGAACCTTAACAATTCTTGTCATTTACTTGTGGGGGATTGATCAGCTCCCCGTGCGAGTAAAGCTGTCAATGCATCCTTGGTCCAGCAGTCAATTTTCCATCATTTGTGCGTTGGGGTCGTCTCAATGCACTTTAGTCTCACCAATCAACTTTGCATCTCATGTGTGCTTGGGTTTTCTGCAATTTGGTCACAGGTTGTATCTGTACATCGTCTTCTTTGGTTTTCCAATAATACCATCGCATCTAAATCAAGCCTTCCACTCTGAATACTATTTTTTTGGAAGAAAAGTCAAACCTTGGGTCTATGGGAGCACATCAGAAAGAGTCCATACATAAATGTCAGGCACAACTTGAACCCAAAGAAAGATTATCGGTTTTCTTCTTTTTGATTATTTATCATATTTATTACTTATTTAACATGAAAATGTATTTTCTTGTAATATTTAAAAATATTTTAATTTAAATAGGTCGATCAACCTGCTTAGACTTGTATATACTTCAATACTTTACAGTGCACTATCTGACTTAAAGGATCATAGAATCCGAATCGTCCATTGAAATTCGAACCGTCTTGCACCGTGGTTCTTTTTTTTTTTTTTGATTAATGGAGGAGCGGGATAATATTTCTTAGGTGGTGGATGTGGAACAATTCTAATAATTTTGCTTCTCTCAGCCCAATTTGGTATATGTTAAAAAGGTAAAAATGTAAAATTGCATCATAGAATAAATCTTGAATTCTTTTAAAATTTTATAATTATTAAAAGGTAAGATAATAATCATACCCTTGATATAATATATTTGTTGTATATTGAAATTGTGTATTATATATTAATTAGGGCAGAGATGAATTTATACAACCGTGAAAGTTTTAATAATTTTCAAGATATCATCCATAACAGGCAGAGTGGATTTGGTAACAGCTAATTCATTGTCGTTTCTAATTTAATTAATAACTACAATATGTATAAAAATAAAAATTAAAATTAAAATAAATTCAAAGAGAATTCATATATAAAACTTTCTCCTTATTATTAAAGTTGAATTTAAAATAAATTGTGGAAACTTTTGGATATACTAAAATGTGATTATAAAATTCTCAGGAATTCAATCCTATCATTAAGCAATAGCAAATAAGGTTTACAGAAAACATAATACCAATGGCTAAAAGACTTTGTTAAGTAATAACAAGCAATTATTTGCTTCAGCAGCATTTTAACAAGGGCTGGTCCTGCAGCATCCCCACCGAGGCTACAAACTCCATTCCTTAGCCTGCATCTGTCCTCAAGCATTGGTGTGTACTGCCAGTGGAAGAGGTGCCATTTTCTATTTAAGCCACTCTGCAATGTAGTGTCCCGTTCACAACATAAACCAACTAGTCTTCCGTTTACCAGCAGAAGTTGGAGCTGAAAACAATACAATCGTTTCGGTCAATGATACAGACTGCTCCTCCCATACTACGCTACGTATTAAGGAACTGTATGGTTAAACATATACCTGTTTCACTAATGATACATTCTGCTCTTCACAAATTCATTTTCATTAAAAAAAATGTTTATTTGACATGTTCAAATTCAAAATTTTGGAATTTAATCCTTATATTTTTATTTTAGGAATTTAGTCCCATTACTTTTTATATTTCAGGTTTCAAAATTTAGGGGCAACTATTAACGGTGTTAAAATCATTTTTTAGCTACATGACTATTAAGTAAGTATATTTTTTATTTTAAAATGTCACACTAACAAATTTAACCAAAAAAATTAACAGGATTAAATCTCTGAAAACAAAAGTATAAGAACTAAATTCTAAATTTGTGAAACATATTTTAACAAAAAATAATAATTAGTTTAAATTCAATACAATTTTGTCCAATTTAAATTTAGCAAGATTAGGTATTATAATATGTGTGCATTTCGTTTTCTTTTTATTCGACACAATGCATTTGCATGGTGTTATTTGAGTAAAAAAGAAGAATTTTTAAAAATATTTATCGGATAAAAATAATTGATGGAAGTACTATTATAGCCTTTGTCCGTGATTACAGAGTGTTAGTAGCGACATTAGTTTTAAGTCATTGACCAATCAATCCCAAGTTTGCTGCTATGTAATGTCCTCGTTGGATATCCCATGGTCTCTCTTACTTGGCACCAGTTTGGAGTTTGGCATTTGGGCTCCAATTTTCAACTTAAAAAAAAAAGTCCATTTTTATTTAATATTTTTCAAATAATGACAAAATAAATCAGGAAAACGAATGTAAGAGTCATTGAGGTTAGGTTCCCTTATTTCTATGCCAGAAATTTACTTCTCCTGACTTCCTCACCAAGAACAGAGATAAATCCTTTGAATCTAAGGTAACCCATCTAAATATTCTCCCAAGATTCAAACTTTTTCTATCTTTGCTTCTATCGTTCATTGATTTTAACTCAATGCTTCCACCAGTTGTTTGAATTATTGTTTTCTGTTTACATGATTATCATGCCTGGATCTGATTTAAAGGTTTTATTTTTTTTTATTCCAACTGAAGAGCTGGAGTTGTTCAGTTATCTATTGTATTGATTGGGTTTTTGTGATTTGCTGTGTTCTACTTGATTTTATTTCATCGTTTTTAGCTTGAAAGCTAGGATCTTTGGGTGAATAAAGACTTGAATTTGAGCATTGAGCTTGGTTTTTAGATATGAAACAACATTGGGTTGCTTTGCTTTTCGTGAATGAATAGCTATGGGTGGTCTTGACTGTTAAGCAATTGGCTGCTCGGTACTTGAATACATTGTTTAAGCTTGAAAGTTAGGATTTTGGTGTAGGTGTTAATAGCTTTTTTCTTTTTAACTATTTAGTTATTTATCTTAAATAAAAGCAACAAAATTGGTTTGCTTAGGTTTGAGGATTCATGACTATGGATGCTGCTGCGGAATCATCTGAATCTAGATTATCCAGTTCCCAGTTAAACAAAAACAAGCCTTTTCACAATGATGAGAGTTGTCCTAAAGAAGTATTACCTGTTAGGGGTTGCGGGTCGAGGAATACAAGCCCATCAGGTCGGATAGGATCGAGGAACACTAGTCCGTCTAGGCAGAAGGTGGTAAAGACTAAACCACGGGGTTTAGATGAGGAGACGGTTGCTACATTTGGTAAGGCAGTTCATCCTGATGTTCAAATGGAAGATAACATATGGGCAATGTTGCCTGAGGACTTATTTAATGAAATTTTGGCAAGGGTTCCCCCATTTATGATATTCCGGCTTCGTTCAGTTTGTAAAAGATGGAATTCAATACTTCAAGATAATAGTTTTCTCAAGTTTCACTCAGAAGTGCCATCTCATGGGCCATGTCTACTTACATTTTGGAAGAACTCACAGACTCCGCAATGCTCAGTTTTTAGTTTGCCATTAAAAACATGGTATAGAATTCCATTCAATTTTTTGCCTCAGTGGGCCTTCTGGTTGGTCGGCTCTTCAGGTGGACTAGTTTGCTTTTCTGGACTTGATGGTCTAATTTTCAGAGCTCTAGTATGTAATCCTCTTACACAAACTTGGAGAACACTGCCAAGCATGAATTATAACCAGCAAAGACAGTTGATTATGGTCGTGGATCGAACAGACAAATCATTTAAAGTTATAGCCACTAGTGATATTTATGGTGACAAGTCACTGCCTACTGAAGTATATGACTCAAAGATTGATAAGTGGACGGTCCACCAGATAATGCCTGCAGTAAATCTGTGCTCCTCAAAGATGGCATATTGTGACTCCAGGTTATATTTGGAAACCCTTTCACCCCTTGGCTTGATGATGTATCGTCTTGACTCTGGATATTGGGAGCATATTCCAGCAAAGTTCCCTAGATCTTTGCTAGATGGTTATTTGGTTGCCGGGACACAGAAGCGCCTGTTTCTGGTTGGAAGAATTGGTCTTTATAGTACCCTACAAAGTATGAGAATTTGGGAATTGGATCATGCTAAGATTATGTGGGTGGAGATAAGTAGAATGCCACCTAAATATTTTCGAGCTTTGTTGAGACTATCAGCAGAGAGATTTGAGTGCTTCGGACAGGATAATCTTATCTGCTTCACATCTTGGAACCAAGGGAAGGGCCTAATTTATGATGTGGAAAAGAAGGTTTGGTCTTGGATTGCCGGCTGTGCTCTTCAGTCATACAACAGTCAGGTTTGCTTCTATGAGCCAAGATTTGATGCCTCTGTCCACTGAGCTGGAAAATTTCCTTTTGAGATGACCTGTTGAGAGGTTAACTTGTGGCCAGTAGTTCCTATTTCTTTGTAAGAAAGATGATATCTTCTTTCACACCATCCTTTTTCCTGCTTCCTGCACATATTTTGACGGGAATTACTTCTCTGCTGTTGGCGGATTGTGCCACCAAGTGATCCTTGCTACTGCATCAGCATCGTGAACATATCCTTTTCAAGCTATTTACATCACCAATTTTTAGGCACTTGGTGATATCATTCCATACCTGGACTGAATGAGGCACATTGACACCGGGCTGGGTTGTACTTCAATAACTAGATGAGGGCTGAACTCCTTAAAGGTGTATATCATGGGACTAAAAGAATTGTAAGAATTTTTGCACTGGCCTTTGCGTACTAATTTAACTCTAATGTTATTTTACTTTTGTTGCCTGTCGATTTATGTCATAGTGGCTGATGTATGTCATTCTGCTGACTTCATCACAGCTTGTACACTTTGTACTTTCAATGCTCTTAACTCTCCTCTTAGTGATTGAGAAGCTCTTCTGGACCCTCTTTACTTTTGTTCTCCTTAAATAAATCTATTACGGGTGTTTGAATTCTTTATAGAGGTAATATGATATAAATTTACCACAAATAAAATAATAAATTGGTGTTTTTCATGATCTTCAAATTTGATTTGGA
Source organism: Gossypium raimondii (assembly GCF_025698545.1). Classification (NCBI taxonomy): domain Eukaryota; kingdom Viridiplantae; phylum Streptophyta; class Magnoliopsida; order Malvales; family Malvaceae; genus Gossypium; species Gossypium raimondii. Next base: position 47,063,924 of record NC_068575.1, read on the forward strand.
GCATCCTTGGGTTATATACTGTCATTGTTTCTCATGAAAAAAACAAAGAAAAATTGAAACACTTGAATTTGGTTATGTTTTGTGAAGAGTTAATCCAATCTTGTGCTTACTATGAACCGACAAAAGATAAATTGTATGCTGTCTTTTGTTGCACTGGATGAATCAACATTGTGCATTGTCCTTTTAGATTATTCAGCCTAGCAATTTTTAGGAGTTTATTTTTAACTAATTGGAAATGTTAAGGTCATGTTCCCCTGAAATATGTTGGACACTCACACGTGAAAATATTTTAACTGGTACTGCATCTGTTTTTAATCATTAAGCAAGCCTGTTAGCTTCTATTTTACCTTGATGGTTAGTTTCAGTAATGCTCCTTGCTTGCTGCTGGACGGTCGCCCTTTATTCTTGCTTAATTGATGATCCACATGTTCTTAAAGTGACTTAAAAATAAGAATATGCTTATAAAGCCAACAGGAGCAATTAATTCGTTTTCCAGAATCGGGATTTGGTTTTGGTGAGGCTGAGAGCTAGTAATAGAATTTGGCTAGTTTTTATTATTCTGCACATAGCAGTCTTAGGCAGCTTCACCAACAAGGAAAACATTGAAACTGCAGAAACGTTGATATTCCATGTAAAATTTTCCATAGTTTGCAGTCTGATGACTCTCATGCATTGCATCTGATGTCAATTGATGAGGCAGTTTCATTTACAAATTTCAACTGCATTGCCCGTTTGAGTTGAATGAACAATAATGTGTTGATTCTGGTTTCAGCATGGTTGCTGCTGAAGAAGGTAAGTTCTTCTTCATTACCTCCTATGAACAGCAACAGGCTTTGATTACATGTGAAAATGAAACTTCAGATCTGGTGCTAAAGGGGTTGTATCAATTCATTATCACCATTAATCGGTGATAGGTTACAAACTAAATAAATTGCAAGAGATGCTAGTTGTTATATCCTGCTCCTGTACGGTAGCATATTAAGAATGCTTTAAATTTGAGAACATTTGTTGATTTGGGTTAAGCTGTTGTAATAGTATAACATATTAATATTTTCTTTGCCCGTGGGTAACTGGAAATCCGCGTTGTTGCTGCAGTGACTTGAATGTGTTGCATAAGTAATAGTGAGGAACATCGTGCCGAGGATTGTGTTTTGAACCACATATAGAAAGATTATAACCGTGTTGAATATTGAAGTATAGATGCATCATCAAAAGAAGCTGACAGGTTCTCATTAAACTGACGGACATAGTCTGTTGCTGTTGCTGGTTACCCTAGGATGAAGCTCCAGAGTGTTATTACTGCAACTGGAACTACTTCTGGGCCATCTGGTTTGACCTTCTTGTTAAGTGGTTGAGCTAAATGATGACTTTGTTGCAGTGTGGGATTACTTGGCTTACCTTATTCTGAATTCTGAAACATCTTTGAAATGACCTTATCAAATAAAACAACATGATGGAGCAGAAATTGAAGTTTGAAAGGACTGCATGTACCATTCATCATCCTCTCAAACCATCACTTTTTCCATTTAGGTAGTTCATTTTTTTATGGTCAAAAGTGATAATTTAAGTAAAATGAGACGAAATTCATCATATAAGTAATATTTTTGCCAATTTTTTTGGTGAGAAAAGCAATATAAAACTCTTTCTTTTATCCTTTGTTCAAGTTGCTGAATTTTTGTTATTGTATATCCATAGCAGGGCAAAATATAGGAAGAAATGGTTCCATTACAGTTTAATCCTAGGAATGATATTCCGTGTAATTCAGGGAAGATGGGTGATAAAATCGTAAATGGAAGATGGAAAGCTCCAAGATATTTCGTTGTAAAGGGAAGAAAATTTATTGTATTAAAGAAGAAACAAAAAGGCAATCTAAAAGGAATCTTTTTATTTTCTTGGATTGCCAAATAATTTCTTGACAACCCCAAATTGATATAATTAATGTTAGTGTTATACATGTGACATTGTCGTTTGAAAGCAAGCAACTTATTTTACCCGGTTGAAAATCCAACATCAAAAACACCCACATTAAAACAATCGGAATTCTCCAAATTCCCTACATACACAGACACAAGGATTCCAAATCATCTGGTGGATTAGTACAAGTAATAATAGAATCGATGCTCACTAACTAAAGATGAAACACACATGACATTGGTAAATGGAGCCATACTGTTTTTACAGGTGTCAAAATCTGGGCTTAATCTTCCTTAAAGTAAGAGATTAGGAGTGAGGTTGCATATTTTCAATATTTGATGCTAATTTGTAGTAAAACTAAAGTATAACATTGAGGGTGACGTTGAAACGGGAGCCCTTGCAGAGGTATCGAACATACTATCACCCATTATCTTCAATTATAGTATTAAATTGTTTTAAAGGAAATAATGAATAGCAAAAAGATATTAGAAGTCTTTTTCTGATAGTTGAAATTGCAGTTTTGACTTTTTTTTTTTTGAGGCAACAAAACAAAGTAACCATCCTTTCCTTTTATTGAAATTGTAAAATGTTTTGAATTGTTTAATTCAAAAAAAAAAAGATTGATACACACAACATGAATTATGGAAAACCAAAATCAACAATATATAGTTTTCATAATTACTTCTAAAAATTTCTTAAAAATTCAGGGTTATCTTTTTTCAATGGACCTTTAATTTTAAGATAGTTTGTCTAAATTTGATATTAAATAGATGTAGTGCGCTTCAAAGTTCGTCTATACTTGATTTTGAATATAAGTTTAGAAAGTTTCTTATTTGGGATTCCTTGAGATTTGATGCAATGATCTTCAATACTTGATATTAGGTTGATGATGTTTATTTCAAGGGTCAACTGAGACTTAATCTTAAAAAAAAAAAAACAAATTTTTACATTCTCTGTTTATGCAATCAAAAGAATGAGTTTAGTCATGAATAATGAGCTTAGCCTTCTTTTTGTTGCAAGATCAATGAACAACTTTTTTCAAAATTGATGTAGCGTTCTTCATAGCTTCTTTAGGTCTTCGACACTTACAATATTTTTGAGATTTTGGAGAGTGAGAAAGCTTCAAATATTCAAAACCTTCTCTTCAAGCTTCAATTTTTAAACTCTTGGGCTTCCGAATTTTTAAAGTTTGGAGGTGACATTTTTTTATAATGTTAAAGAGAGGGTTCTTGTGGAACATGATATCTTCAAATGAATAATTATAATGACTAAATATTTTTATTTATTATTTATTTTATAATTAATTATATTAATTAAAGATGGTATAATTTTTATTATTTATTTCTTGATTAATTTAAATTAATTAGAGATAAAATAACTCTTAAAAATATGAATCCTGTAAAAGAGTTCTAAAAATTATTTTTATTTATCTCTTATGATTGAAATAAAATTATTTATATTTTAAATATTTATTTCAATTTTAATAGTGTATTTAATTTGTAAAAATATTTATAAAGTTAAAAAAATTAAGCAGTTTTAAAATTTACAATAACTTATTATGTAAATTTGTAAGTCGTAATATGGCCTAAATTCAAGGTTATCGGAATAGTGGTTTCGTAACCATAAATCCGATTTAAAGAGAAATTTATTTTAATATTTTTGCATGAATATTGGTATGATAGGAAAATCGTATGAAAATATCAATAGAAAAATTTTACCGATTTAGTGGTTAGTTAGAAAAAGAAATTATTGAAGAAATTGGGTAAAAATAAGGTATCGAGACTTCAATCTCATAAAAACGAGTCAAAAATATTTTTATAAATATTTATGAAGTGTTAGTAATATTTATAAATGAGCATGCAGAACATTTGAGAATTGTGTTGCAAATTCTGTGAGAAAAGCAGCTATATGCTAAATTTAATAAATGTGAATTTTGGCTTCGAGAAGTGGGTTTTCTTGGACATATTGTATCCGCAGAAGGCATCAGGGTAGATCCGAGTAAAATCTCAGCTATTGTCAATTGGAGTCCACCGAAGAATGAATCTGAAGTTAGAAGTTTCTTGGGTTTAGCTGGTTATTATCGCAGATTTGTACAGGGGTTTTCTATGATAGCTTCTCCGATGACCCATTTATTACAGAAAGATGTTAAATTCGAGTGGACTAATGAATGTCAGCAGAGTTTCGACCGATTGAAAGATTTGTTGACAAAAGTACCTGTGTTGGTACAATCTGAATCGGGTAAAGAATTTATTATTTATAGTGATGCATCATTAAATGGTTTAGGTTGTGTCTTGATGCAAAAAGGTAAAGTTATAGCTTATGCTTCGAGACAACTTAAGACACATGAAAGAAATTACCCGGTGCATGATCTTGAATTAGCTGCTATTGTATTTGCATTAAAAATATGGCGACATTATTTGTATGGTGAAAAATGTCATATTTATACTGATCATAAAAGTTTGAAATATCTGATGACACAGAAAGATCTGAATTTGAGACAGTGTAGGTGGCTTGAACTGATAAAAGACTATGATTTGGTTATTGATTACCATCCGGGTAAGGCTAATGTTATAGCTGATGCTCTGAGTCGAAAATCTCTGTTTGCTTTACGAGCTATGAATGCCCGATTGTCTTTGGTTGATGATGGTTTAGTCGTAGTTGAGTTGAGAGTTAAACCGATATTTCTACAACAAATATATGAAGCTCAGAAAAATGATGAGAAGCTACAGGCTAAACGGGTACAATGTGAGTCAGGTAATGATTCAGAATTTCAGATTGGGATTGATGGTTGTTTATTATTCAGAGGCAGAGTATGTGTACCAAAGAATTCAGAGCTTGTACAGAAGATTTTACACGAGGCACACAGTGGTATTATATCCGTGCATCCGGCAGGTAATAAAATGTATAATGATTTGAAGAAGATGTACTGGTGGCCAGGTATGAAACGTGATATTTCTGAGTTTGTATCAAGATGGCTGATATGTCAACAGGTTAAAGCAGAACATCAGGTACCTTCGGGATTGCTCCAGCCAATTATTATACCGGAATGGAAATGGGAAAGAATTACTATGGATTTTGTGTCGGGATTACCATTGTCACCGAAAAAGAAAGATGCCATTTGGGTGATCGTTGATCGATTAACAAAATCAGCATATTTTATCCCGGTACGTATGGATTATTCTCTAGATAAATTGGCTAAATTGTATATATCTGAGATTGTCAGGCTACATGGAGTGCCAATCTCCATTATATCAGATAGAGATCCCCGATTTACATCTCGTTTCTAGGACAAATTGAAAGAAGCCTTGGGTACTCAGTTGCATTTCAGTACTGCATTTCATCTTCAGACAGATGGCCAATCTGAGCGTGTAATTCAGGTATTGGAAGATATACTCCGATGTTGTATATTAGAGTTTGAAGGTAATTGGGAGAGGTATCTACCTTTGATTGAATTTGCTTATAATAACAGTTATCAGTCCAGTATTAAAATGGCTCCGTATGAAGCTTTGTATGGTAGAAAATGTAGAACACCATTATATTGGACAGAGCTCAGTGAAAAGAAGATACATGGGGTTGATTTGATCAGGGAAACAGAAGAAAAAGTCAAGGTGATTCGAGATAGTCTAAAAGCAGCTTCCGATCGTCAGAAGTCATATGCTGATCTTAAACGAAAAGAGGTTGAATTCAGGTGGGTGATAATGTATTCTTAAAAGTGTCTCCTTGGAAGAAAGTTCTCCGATTCGGTCGAAAGGGCAAATTGAGTCCAAGATTTATCGGGCCATATGAAATCGTAAAAAGAATTGGACCGGTCGCTTATCGATTGGCATTACCACCGGAACTCGATAGAATTCATAATGTTTTTCATGTATCTATGCTACGACGGTATCGATCAGATCCTTCACATGTTATTTCTCCGACAGAAGTGGAGATTCAGCCGGATATGACTTACAATGAAGAACCGGTCAAGATATTGGCATGGGAAACAAAGGAGCTTAGAAATAAAAAGATAAATTTGGTGAAAGTATTATGGCAAAAGCACGGGATAGAGGAAGTGACATGGGAACCGGAGGAGGCAATGAGGAAACAATACCCGAACCTCTTTACTAGTAAGATTTTCGAGGACGAAAATCCTTAAGGGGGGAGAGTTGTAATGGCCCAAATTCAAGGTTGTCGGAATAGTGGTTTCGTAACCACAAATCCGATTTAAAGAGAAATTTATTTTAATATTTTTGCATGAATATTGGTATGATAGGAAAATCGTATGAAAATATCAATAGAAAAATTTTACCGATTTAGTGGTTAGTTAGAAAAAGAAATTATTGAAGAAATTGGGTAAAAATAAGGTATCGAGACTTTAATCTCATAAAATTAAGTCAAACATATTTTTATAAACATTTATGAAGTGTTAGTAATATGGTATTAAAATTTCGTTAGAAAATTTTAATGTTTGGGTAGTCAATTAAGCAAAAAGGACTAAATTGAGAAAGGTGTAAAAGTTACTAGAAGGGTTAAATAGCTCAATTGTTAAATGAAGAGGGACATAAATTGAAAATAACCCTAAAAGGAGATATTTTGGGTGGCACACGCTGAGAAAAAATCAGGAGAATTGAAGAATTAAGGGTAAAATTGGAATATTGCAAAATTTACTTTAAAGGTTAGGACTAAAGTGGAATTATCTAGATTCCTCTTTATTTTTCTGCATTCCCATCAGCAAAAAACATCCTAAGGGTTTCTTCAAGCTGATTTTTCATAATTTTTTCACCAAGTGAGTTAATCCTTGCCTTTTTCTCATAATTTTTGTGTTTCTAAGACTTTTACAACTAGATCCTATTACTAAATTCATTAGTTTTTGATTTTATGAATGAATTTGAAAGTTTCTATGAATATGTGCTGGAATTTTATGATGAAATAGGATGAAATTGAAGCTTTAATTTGTTTATGAGATGATTTTATTAGGTAATTTCAATAGAAATTGATTTGTAGGACTTAATTGTGAAAAAGTTTGGAATTAAAGTCTAGTGCTAAAATTCTGATTCCAAAGCTTATAAAGTAGTTTAAAGTGATGGGATAAAGTGTTAACTGAGAAAAATCAGCTCAATTGAGAGGTTAATTGAGTAGGGATGAAATTATCATTTATTGAAAGTTTAGGGAAAAATGGTAATTAACATCATACACTAAAATAGTTTTGGACAGCAGCAGTACTCTAACTTTTAAAAATCACCAAAAATTGTAGAGATCTAATTAGAGGATGAATAAAATATGAAATAAAATCTTATTGAGTCTAGTTTCTTAAAAAAGAAACGATGTAAGCAATGGAATTGTAAATCATGAGATATAATAGATTTTGTGAGACAAGGTCAGAATGAATTCGGGTTCCCCTGTTCTGACTTTGGAAAATCATTAAAAATTCTACAAAAATTATTATGATTTATAATTTATATGGTTATAATAATTAATGGGTCTATTTTCAGAAGAAACAAATGGAAACATCATCCGAATTCTGTACAATGAGATAATTAAATTTTAGTGAAGAGAGGTTGGAACTGTCGAACAGTGAAATAGGGGAAACTTTAAAGAATAAAGTGTACTTACTGGCTAAACCAAAAATTCTGAAAATTTTATGGTAGGAAGATATGTAAGTCTAGTTTTAGGGAAAATTAACGGATCTTAATTTGGAGTTCTGTAGCTCCAGATATAAATAATTTAGTGACTGTGACTCAGTGAGATAGCTTTGAATGCACTATAAATAATAATGGAATTATAGAGAATGTTACATATGAACATGAAAAATATTAGATTAATGATTAAATTTATTTATTTAGATCCGGAAAATTCAAATACGAAGCAAGATCGAGGAAAATAAAAAGTTCGGGATTAGTAGATTTTTGGTTACGAACAAGTGTCGAGGTAAGTTCGTGTAACTTGAATTATATTCTTAAATGCTTGAAATGTTTGTTATTGATGTGAAAATGAGTTGGATGTTTATTGTATGATAATTGATGAAGTATTGATATTCTTGATGAAAAGAGAAAATAAATCCCGGTTGAATGGAAGGAAAACTCGATGGATCTCTGAAAAGGAATTGACGGTAAAAAGGATCTAGCTCGGACGGGTGATCCTATTCTGATATAGCCCTCCCGAAGAATATGTGGAAAATGGATTTAGCCGGACGGGTAATCCGAATTAGGTCTGAATTTAGCTTTGGACTGGTAATTGAGATCCAAGCTCATTAGAGTAATTGCCGTTGTAGGATTTAGCTTTGGGTAGTAATCCAGACAATACTCTATGAGTTTATATTATAGGATTTAGCTTTGGGTAGTAATCCATTTGTAAGGATGAGGTTCGCGGGAGTGTGCTCTTTGAAATGGAAATGTGCGCACATGAATATGAATTGACGGACCCGGATTTGTACACTAAAATGTACCTCTGAAAATCCATTGAAATTCTGAGAAATTCAGCGGGATAAATATGGAAAAATAACAAGGGAATGGAAAATATGGAATTGATGAGCTCATCAATCAGTTGTCTTTGTAATGAATTTATATGATGTTTACTTAACTAATGCAAAAGTTGAGTTTGTATGTGATAGGTATATGTTTATGTGAATTGGATGTGTGCTTGTGTTATTAAATGATAGGTGTATAATATGGTAAGTATAATTCTTGTTGCATAAACTTACTAAGCACAATGTGCTTACCCCGTTCTCTTTTTCCCTATTTTGTAGTGCTCGGGAGCTCGAAGGTTAGAGATTAGTCGGAGCTTTATCACACTATCAACCCATATCTTTTGGTAATTGAAAATGACTTATTTTGAAATAACGACATGTATAGACTAAATACCAATATTACATAGAAATGAATGTTTGTAACTTAGCTGTTGGTATGGCTAGAGTAAGTATAATTTTGAGATTTTGCGAAAAATTTCTTATGGCTTCGATTTAATATCAATTTAGTCCCGGTGTATGTTTTGAGCTTCGGAGGCCCATCCAAGGGACGTCATGACATGATTCGATAAATGAATAGTAATTAAACTCGTAATAACAGAAAAATTAATTCAGTAAAAATCTGGTAATGCCTCGTATCCTATTCCGGCGACGGAAACGGGTAGGGGGTATTACAAGCTAGATGATTGAATATAAATAAATTGAAATGAATTATTATGAAAATATAACTTGCATAACACCACTAAAAATTATATAAAAAGGTGGAGGAATTTATGTTGCAATTTCCCGTCCATATATGCTTACTTTTCTTTTTTCTCATTCGAAGAAATACTTCTAGAAAGATGTTGGAAGCACCAACTCTTTCAAAAACAAGAGGAGTACAACAATATTACAACTAACATCCAGATACAAAAACCACTATACAATAAGTATAAGAAAGTATATATTCAATTCACCACGAGACTTTAAAAAAAGAAGATCTCGATATATCTGCTTTCGCCAAAACATCTGCCATACCATTACTTTGTCGATGAGTAACCGCAACTTGAAATCCAGCCATCTGCCTAGTGCCATAGTTGATATTCTCAAATAAATTTAGTAGCTGCCTAGTGCCATAGTTGATATTCTCAAATAAATTGAGTAACGACTATGGTCTATGCCTCCTATTTATCAACCATTCCGCAACAACAACAAAGTTTAATTCAATTATTAATGGAACATGCGCCTTTCGATTCAATCCAATATACATCTCCACTACTCCTTTAAATGCCATTAATTTTGTCATTCCCGATCCCCTAGCTTTGATCCGCCCTGAGAATAACGCACAAGCCACTCCTTTATTATCTCTCAAAACCCCACCACAACCCGCTACATCCTCCTAAACAACGCCAGCCACATTAAATTTCAACCACTCTGGGAGGAGGTGGCTCCCAATCGTTAACCGTCCTGCTTAACATGCTTCTTGATGAGCTACATTTTGCTGGCCAGTACCACCAATAACACTCCGAAAATTGACATTCATCAAGCACTGCTCTAGCCCACATCAAAGCTCTCATTTTAGAGTGGTACAACATTGTATCTAAATTTATCAATGTCCTATCAAACACTTTATTATTCCGAGCTAACCACACAATCCAGCATGATGCCGAAATTGCAATCAACCATAAACTTTTTTGAACTCCTGTCCAATTCACGTCACAACACATGGTGAAAAATTCATCAAATTTCTCGATTGATTTCCAATTGATTCCCCACCAATTCATTAAAAATTTATAATATCATATATATATATATATATATGATATGATATGAAAGCGGAGCAACAATATCAGCTTGATCTTTGATGTAGTGCGTGATGAAATTTTTGAGTTAACATGAAAACTTGTTTTGAAGTAGTTTTTGAATAGTGTTAGTAGAAATTTTATCAACTTGTTATAAGAATTTGGTGTTGAGTTCCATTTGTAGGAATCACTTAAGCTTTCAATCTATATCATCAATAAAACAACTTGATCTCATAACTTTTGCAAGAGAAGCCACTTCTTCTTTAAAGGAAGTGATACTCATAACTACCACTTTCTGACTTGATGTTCACCATTCACGAATTGCTATTGTTGATCAATTTTCTTTTCTTTTTAGCTGGAAAATACTTCAATTTTAGATGACTAGGTTTTGGGAGTCATTGCAATTTTGATTATAGAAAATTTTATGACTTCAAAAATTAGAAATAAATTAAAGAATTTTATTTATGAAATTTGGGTTATAATTTGTGTATAATATTCTCATCATCGATCTAAGAATTGTTTAGATTTGATCTTGTATGGATACTGTCTGCTTTAAACGTCATCAAGACTTGATTTTAAAAAGGATTTTGTAGAGTTACTTGCTTGAGATTGATTCAACGGGTTTCGAGACTTGTGTTTGGGTCAACGAAGTTTACTTCAAATTATCATTAAGACTTAATCTTGAAAAACAACTTTTATCTCTTTTGTGTTAGCATAACCATATTGCCTGATTGGGGTGAGATTTTATCTAAATTTCTTTGAGACTTGATATTGGATGGATAATTTCGTTCCAGAGGTATTTTAAACTTCATCTTTAAAAATGAGTTTAACCTCATTTATGTTGGTTGAATAAGATCGAACATTCTCTTCTGCGTTCTTCAAATCTTCTCCTCAAACTCTAATTCTTAATTTATGAAATTATTTTAAATTGAAAATCTTTTTATATGACCAATATTAATCTCTTTTGTTTATTATTTATTTTATGATTAATTATATTAGTTAAAAATAAAATAATTCTAAAAAATATGATATATTTATAAAAGAAATTTTTTATTTTTCTTTATAATTACTTTAATATAATGAAGAATAAATGGCTGAAAATTTTTAATTGGTTGAAAATAAATTTGAGATAATCGAATTAAATTAGATGGGTGATAAAATGATATGAAAGGGTTGGTGTGGGTTAATTTTGTTTAAAAGGGAGAATAATAAAAGCATGAAATGGAGTGGGGTGGCACACAGTTGTGAAGATGAGGTGGGGACAAAGGATCCTCGGCTTCTAAAGTGTTAACAAAAGGCAGGATTAGTTTATTGATATAATGTGATAGGGTTTAGTAATTCTATGCACTAATCACTTGCCCATGTTACTTCTAGCTCTTAATTTCATGCTCATGCCTCTTTGGGAACTATGCTTCGTTGCTTTGCCCTCCCTATTTTGACCCTCCCCTCCCTCTTTTATTTATTTATTTCTTATATATATATATCTTCATGCCAACTAAACCCATAATATATATACAAACCTTTTTCTTCCCCATAAATGTTAAGGACAATAGTAAAACATTGTTACATTAAAAACATATAAATTTAAAAATTAAAAATAATATTATTAAAAAATACAAATATAAATAATAAAATAAAAAAACTAGCATAAATATATATATATATATATATATATATAACTGTGATCTTGATATCAAGTGTTGCATCGGTAATTATGTTAGTAGTTTCCCTAGGAAGGATTATTCAGGTTTTTTGGATTAATCTTCACATATTCCGCAGTCCGCACTGTTAATATGAAAGCTGATAATATCGCTAAAATAGGGGCCAATGGAGACTGCGACTTATTGCGACTTCTTTCCTCGACTTTTTGCTTCCCAGGTGTACTCTTATTTTGGCATAACGCTGATTTTTTTTTCCAAGTATTTGATATTATGTTTTGATTTGATTTTGTACCGAGTTTTGCTGAATCAATAAACTTGATATCTTTACTTATAGAAAAATTTAATTAATTAATTAATGATGTGCTGTAACTTATTTATTGATGATATATATTAGTTGTGCATTAAATATTAACCCTTACTTAGAAGGGATTTAGGAGAACTAATTTTTTTATATAGGGGAGGGACTTACATTAATAATACAAAAAAAGTCAATTACGAAAATAGGGTAGAAAGTAAATTATTTACGAGAATAAATTATTTTGAATAATAAAATTAGTCTCGTCAATGTATCAATCTACACTACCTATAAAATTAACATTTTAATTAAAAATAAGCAAAATAATAATATTTTAATTATAAAAGGGTGTAGCGAACAAAGAAGGTGGCACCCTTTTTACCGGTCACTTTTTCCTTTTTCTATTTTTAAAGATATAATGATATATTTACCCTCCACTTTTATAAAAATATCATTTTATTCTTCCATTTAATTTTTCGCTTTTTTAGTTTTTAAATTTGCGTTTTTATTAAATCACCCCAAGATGGAAAGAAAAATTAACGTTTTTTAAACTTTGATGATGTGGCATACACATGGATTGCCACATGGATGACATGTCAACATTTAATTAATTTTTAAAATTTTAAGAATTAAAAAATTAAAATTTTCATGTCAACCATGTGTCAATCTACGTATATATTAAGTCAACAAAGTTAACATTCATTAACTTTTCCATCAATTTTGGAGTGATTTAACAAAAATGTAAGCTTAAGAACTAAAAAAAACAAAAAAAAATAGAAGTAGTAAATATAGGGCAAATTTTCTTCTTTTTTTTTTTGTAAAAAAAAATACAAAATAAAAGGTCACAGGTAAAAAGAAGGTGCCACCTCCTTATTGGCAACACCCTTTTATAATTAAAATATTGGTGTTTATAGGTGGTGTTGCCCGATACATTAGCGACATTAACTTTTATCATTTAAAGCAATTTATTCTCGTAAATAATCTACTTTCCACCCCATTTTTATAATATTTTTTTTATACTATTAATGTAAAAAACTCAATGTTAAGGCATGAAACAAAACTAAAACAGCTGAAATATGGGATCTAAAAATTAATTTTCCTAATACATATCCTACGAAATTTGGACTAAGAAATGCATTTGATTGAGCTGAAACTAGTCCTTTATAGAGTTTAAATACATACACAGCAAAGCCTTTGTAATTGCCAATGCCTACTTCCTTGTATCGTGATCTTACAGGGGTTTGATTGAATGGTTCATGCAACGGCTCCGATGAAAAAGGTGGCTTCAATGTATCATTAATTTCAGAGCAAATATCATCTATATCTATATTAATTTATTCTATAAAAAGAAAGTATAGCATGCCTTTAAAAAGATACTTTTGTTAAAAAAGAAGAGAAATATGCATAGCCATGGCTATCATAGGGTACCCTAGGGAACACAGATTTGTTTTTATCACATTCTTCCTCCATGTAATATTCAATTCAGCAGAAGACCGAATCTGTAACTCAGAGACCTTGACCAGTTCTGACACTTTTTTTCCCTTTTGTTTTTAACCATCTTTCAATTTGCAGGGATTCGAATTCGTTTAAGTGGAAAAAACAAAGCCAGCTTTAATACTAATAAGAAGTCAAAGTTTTAGGGCAAATTGGATACTTGGTAAGACTCATGTCAAACAAGCTCCACCTCATTATATAATAAACTAAAACTCCCTACTAGGATTTAACAACTCAAAGACCCTCGTTGCATGCATGAAGGCAATGGGGGACAAAATGAACATTTCCAATCCAAAGACAAAGCTACACTCACACTTTGTCCCTAACTTTGGTAAATCAATGCTCAATACCACATTCAAACTTTTGATGCAAAGAATAATAATAATATTTTTTTTTATTTAAAATATTTTAAATTTGGATATTTGTGATTGTAGTTAAGTTTTTTTATTGGTGAGTTTCCCTAAGCTCTGCATTTATCCCAGAAGCAAATATTTTATTTAGGAAGGTGTCGGAACCCTAGCTTTGACTTGGGGTTGAACTCTCTATAAAACCTATTCCTTGGTTTTTTTTTCAGATTTCCTCTCTTTTAAGTTGAAGGAAGAATCACAAAGATGGTGCATATGATAAGGTTTACTGCAGGCTTATTAATTTTGCTTTTCTTTGTTTTGCATGCCCTTAACAGCTGCTCAGTGCATGCTCAACAAGGTATAATCAATAGTGAGCTTCTTCTTTTTTTGTTTGGCACTAATTTACTTAAAATAACCTTCTAATCATATACTCTGAGATTGATTTATCTGTTGTTTCAATTTTTTCTTCAGGTAGGGAAACAGCTGGTGAAGGAAGTGTTACTCGAAAGGTTGGTTTTGGATTAATTTGTAAGTTAAAAACAGTATATTTGTTCATATATTTTGAAGTTTTTGGAAAGCTGATGCATATATATATATACATTTGCAGGAATTTAATGGAAGGAAAATTGGAGGACATGAAGTAATGGTGGCTTCAAAGAATTCAGGTGCAAACCTGTGTGATGGAAAATGTGAAATTGAAGGAAAGGGAGGTTTTAATGTGAAATATGGGAATGAAAATAGGAGTGTTGAAACAGCTGATTTTGTAGCTTTTGGTGCTGATTATCGAGGGCCTAACCATCACCCTCCAAAGCATAACTGAAAAAATTCAACCCTTCTAGATCTCTTTTGTGAAATTCGCTAGGGTTATTAGATGTTAGGCCAAGGATGTGTGAATATCATAACTTGTATGTATGTAACGGAAAAGTTTTGTTGTTTATAAAATGGATTTTTCTTCTTTTAGCTTATAATTTTGCTTCTGATTTAATCAAATGATATACAATATGTTTTGCCATGATTAAATCTCAACTTTGTAGTGTATTCATCCTAGATATTGCCCTTTGGATGCAGGGGGGAACAATGGTGCTGAAAGCGTGTCCATTGGGAAATCTCAACATCAACCAAATAATCAGGTCTTTCCTTCTCTCTCTCTCTCTAAAACACACACGCCTTTAACTCTACACTGCTGCAATTAGTCCAAAAATATTCTTGTAAATTGTACATTTAATTAACCTTAAAGACTGTCTTAAGACATCGGTTAAGCTAACTAAATTTAATTGGCTTCATTTGCTAGGTATTGTTTACAGTAACCTATGAACATTATTATTTTATGTTTGAAAAACAGGTGAGTGGTGTGAACAAGTTGGAGGCAAAGACAAGTAATTTTGCCGGATTGGGAACTCCCAGAAATGGTGGTAACAATGTCGAATCAGAAAAGCTTCTGGAAGCAACTAAAGAGATTGTAAAGTTGATGCAAGAGGATTACAGAGGCAGACCTCGTCGGAAGCCTCCAATCAACAATCATGTACCAAGGCATTGATCGACTTTGCCTTGCCCTCATCACGAAAGAAAGTGAAGTCACTTAGCCTTCATGTAGCAAACATCAGTTTGTTGTGTTTTTGTCCTTTTTGGTTATAGTTGGGTCATATAGGCTTGCATAGGAACAAGAAACAGTGGGGTTTTTTTTTTTTTAAACAAGTATTTTCAGTTATAGGAACACAGTTTTTGTACATTAGGTTTACTTTGTTATACCATGTTTTTTTTCTTTTGTTTTGTTTTGCTTGTGATATAAATATATATAGTCATATGGCGAAGACTTACAAATCTGTTATGAATATTTAATATGATAGCATAATTTATTTAAATTTGTATGAGGTCCTTAATACTAAAAGGAGTACAAAATTCAGAAGTGTTGAAACAAAGGGAGGCTGCCACTGAATTCCCTGTCTCTGTATTATGATAACCATCCCAGAAAAAATGTTGATTTGGGTTAGGGCATGGTTCCAGCCATGGAATACATACAGCACTCCCGTTACCCCAAGTTGTGCAACATGGATTGCTTGCATCACTGTATCCTGCAATAATATGGACTATCATTCAATACAATGGATGCATGATCTTTTAAATAAGTAATTATGAAAATATGCCTTCAAAGCTTACCATATTTTGAAGGATTAGTAATGACATCATAGCCTAATGAATTAATTCGAGCAAGAACAAGTATGGAGCCTTGAAGAGTGGATGTTAAAGACTTGAGCAATTCATGAAGCTTGGTATTGAAATATGAGACAATTTGGTTAGTTTGTTCATGACATTTGCCTACGACTACTTGATATTTTCTTGTATAATGTGGGATGCATCCAAGTGGGGCTATTTCGTGCATTATTATCTTCCTTGCTCCTAATTTATATACGCTCTGCAATTCCAATAACATGATCAATACGTATATGAAGAAGAAGCTGAGACTGGTAAAAAGAGAATTTATGGAGAGAACCTGGAAATGGTTGGAGAGATCATCTATAAGAAGCTGAGCAAATGATTGAGGATCATAATCATGATTTGTGCTAAACAAGGTTGGTTCTAGATAGTTTTGAATGTAATCATTGCTGCCTGTTGTAATTATGAAAATAGAATCTGCCAAGTGTTTAGAAAGCTCCTCTAAGCTGTTAAAGTGGGTAGGCAGCTTCGATTCAATTGTCCATTTAAACAAGTCAATTTGTTCACCCAAACTCAAGCATTTGCCCTGCCCCCAAAACAAAAGGTTCCGTGAAAATTAATTGGTGGGTCAATTTCCAATTAATTAAGAGTAAAGTAAGGTGAAGGACTTACAAATATAGTTCCAGTTTGAGGGAGAATTCCACAAGCTGAAGATGCATAATTCAAACCTGTTAAGGGTACTGAGTCGTGTATGCCCAAGTATGGTGGAGGATATGGCAGCTCAAGAAACTCAGCTTCAAAATAACCATAAATATTAAGAAAAAAATGGGTATAATTTAAATGAAGGAAAATTGAGTTTTAAGACATAGAATACCTATAAAATCTGGGAGAGTTCTACCATTAGTGAACCTTCCAGTGAAGTGCTGGACGAAATTGTGGCCGTAAGGTGGGAAGTTTGCCCTGGCCATTGTTGGCAGAAGATTGTTATTGCCACTGTCAAACAATGAATCTCCGAATACATAGAGAGCTGGTACCAGAGGTTTAGTGTGGACTAACAAGAGGAATTGATGGAGACTGAATAAGAAAATGTTGGACGTGATGAAGTTGTTGTTGCTCATCTTTGCAAGAGAAATTAAAGAAGAATAGGAGGATAATGGTTTTATGTAAGTGTTGAATATCGAAGGTCTATGGAGATTTTGTTGAGAAATGAAAAAACCGAAATCATAAAAGTACATCACCATGACTATTTATATCTCATCACACGAAGCTAAGCCATTTTGTTTTTTGGTTGAGGAGATAAAAATGATTTTAGTGACTTCAGCAATAGGTACGCCAAAAATATGACACAACCGAAATGTAAAGGTACTCTTTATCACTAAACAGAATTTCATGTGTATGACATGAATTTTTATATATATATATATATAATTTTTGTTATGGAATTTAATTATTACTTTGAAATTGTTATATTTCATTCGAATTTTGTAACCACGAATTATTAGCATTTAGTGTATGAATTCTCGCGTTGCTCCTGTTTATCATTAATTCGAGGACAAAAATATCAACATCCAATAAAACAAAGGGTTTTAATTAAAAAGCATATATAATAAAATGATCCAATTCTTAAGAAAATCACTAATATATTTTAGGGCAAACCACAAATGCAGCCACTTTTGTTTACCTCAAATTACATTTTAGTCACTTATATTTGAAATGTTACGTTTTAGTCACTTATGTTATCTTTTTGTTATGAAGTGATTATTCTACCGTTAAGCTTCGTTACCTCCCTAACGGCGGTCCTACGTAGCAGTCCAAATGGGTTTTGAATGCTAACTTGGATGTCTTATGTGGCAGTCCAAATTAAATTTATTTAATTAAAAACCTATTTTCATCCCAGCAACTGAACATCTAAGTTGGTATTTAAAACTCATTGGGATTGTCATGTAAGACTACCGTTAGAGAAGTAACGGAGTTTAATGATAGAATGACCACTTCGTAATAAAACGATAACGAGTGACTCTTTTTGTAATTTACCCTATTATAAAAAAGCAATATAAGGAAGTTTTGTCTTTGGGCCGAAAGCCTCCAACACTTGAATACCATTTATGATATTTGAGTGTAGATGGTGAAGCTCAATACTATTTGGCCATTCATTTTAAACTTTTTCCATTTTTGGTTTATTTACAGACTAAAGGCTGGCGTATGAATGATAATTAAACTTAAATGAAAATTGCATATTCAATATTGAACTAGACAAATCACATTTCCGATTCAAACCCAATATTCCAAAATCCCTCAGGAGTCATAGGAGGAACATACTTATATCGATGCCTCGACACACCATCATGATGCTCACAACGGAAATTCTTGTTGTGATCTTCATTGCCTTCAGCTCCCTTGCTAAGAACAGCATCATAGAATTTCTTACATTGATTGCATTCATATCCTTTCAATTTCTCCCTCTCTGCTTTCTTTCTTACTGGTTCCACATACTTGAAACTTCCCTTGTCAACCATTTGAAACGGTGTCTCCTGTTTTTGTTGCTTCTTGTCAACGCTAACATCATGTGTCTCATCATCTGAGCTATCAACATTCATGTCGTCTTGAACCAGAGGATCACCAGCTTCTTTCTTCATAGCTTTCTCCAGGTTTCCTCTGATATTCTCCAGAGGAGTGTCAAGAAAATCATCATGGGGATCATGCCTAGCTTGGCCTTGGTGGGACCTAGTATCTCTCCAACCAGAAGCCGGTCGCTTTGCACCAACTATAGGATTAGACTTCACACTTGAGGGGCATTTACGACTGGAGTGAGAGGTAGAGGTTTCAATTGGTTTGACTCCTTTCTCGTCCTCTAAGTCACCATTCATGCCAATTACATCCTTCATGCTTTTTGTGCCAAAAACAACCATAGGAGTCTTCAGAATCCTGTTTTCAGCATCTGTAATGAGACAACAAAATGTAGCTTAGAAATCTATTACAAAGAAAAGCAGATATAGAGCAGTGGCAGCAATGTTTTTTCAGCATGTTGCCTCAAACCATAGGGTGTTCTTAACATTCTCACTTAAATCATCAATTCAGCAAAACGAGAAGTCAATAACTTGATAGATCCTAGAGCAAATGTAGCAATTAGCGGAAACTAACTGGAATGACTAAGCAATAAGCATTGATCAAAATAGAAGCCAACAGACATAAACTAAATATAAGCTGTGGAAAGTTACCAAGAGAAGGTTTGGATTTGTCATGATGCCTGGCTGAGTCACTTTCATCTTCCAGTTTATTTGAAAAAGACATGTTCTCGGTAGTAAGGCCATTCTTTCTGCAGAGGTAGTTGTACTGAGATTTTAGCCTTTTGTAAGCATCAAGGAGATCTCTTTTTTTCTTCTTCTCAGCTACCAACTCAGAGGCCTTCGCTTCAATCTGTTTTAGTAACTTCTCGCATAAATCCCTTTCTTCAACTGCATGGCGTGCATCATTACCACTTCTACTAAGTTTGGCAGCCTGCAGTTCATTGATCTTCAGTTCCAAGCTTTTTACTTTGCCCAGAAGTTGTTCTTTTATTTTCTCATTCTCCTCCAACTGCTGTTTATTCTTCAAATTTTCTGACCCTTCTAAATCAATTTGTCTAAGCAACTGTTCCTGCGATTTTCTTCCTTCCTCAACTTCATCTGTCTTCTTCCCAAGTGCCACATGGAGTTCTTTGTAGTTCTCCTTCAATTTCTCGAAGTTGGCCTCAAGTAGCTTCTTCTCCTTGTTACAATTGATCAGCTGCTCTTCATTATGCATAACATCAAAGGCTTGCGACTCAACCTTTTTAAGTAAATTTTCTGCCAATTTCTTCCCATCAGCAACTTCCTGAGTCTTTTCTCCGAGCTCCCGCTGGAGTACTTCAACCTTTTTACGCAGGTTGTTTACGTCACTGAGAAGTACATTTGTTTTCTCTTCATGCTCTTTTAATTCTTTACCCTTATCAGCTATCACGGAGGCTTTTGCTTGAACTAGCTGCACTAATTTACTATGCAATTCCATTCCCTCATCAACCTCCTTACACTTCAACATAAGCTCCCCTTTTAGCTCCTCAATTTTTGTTTCTTGACTTTGTAGTTTAACAACAAGTTGCCTCATTTTCTCTTCGTGCTCCTTTTGTAGCTTTTCCTTCTCAAGCAAGAAAGAACGATTCTCTTCAACAACCTTTTTCCTTTCAAGTTCAAGCTCCTCCAGTAGGAGATTGAACTCGTTTTCCTTCTTCTTCCATGCATCTTCAGCCTCTTTCTTGGCCTCTGCATATATTTTCTCCAAGCCTTTACATTTCGACTGGAAATTTGGATACAGTTGGCTACAAAAGATGTACTCGATCTGAGAAATTTTGTCCTTTGCTTCCTGAATTGAAGCAACTAGTATGGTGCTTAACCCAGAGATATACTTAACATCATTGCCATCGACTGAAAGCCCTAATTTTGGAGATTGTTCCATTTCTGGAATTAACATCGCAAGAACAGTCAAGTCATCAGTTCAACACAAAATATGTCGGTGAATTATGAATTTAACTAAGTATTATTGGGAAAGGGGATATCCATTCTAGAAATAAAAAAGAACCCTATCGTTTGAACTCAATTTCAGAGTTTTGTTGAACAATTGAACCTTAAAGAAAAAGGATATGAATTCAAACGGTCTAAACAAGCTGGAGCCTCTTTCTAGACAAACTAGCAACGGGACAAAGAAAAATAACAATAATCTCAAACGGGCAAAGAAGACCAGAAACAGCTTAAATTCATCGTTGTTGCATGAATTACATATAAACAGTTAGCAAGAAAACTGAAACTCAAAAAAAAAAAAAAAAGGTGAAAGGCAATTAGGAAAATTAAAACCAAAAAAACAAGACTTACTTTGTGCTTGAATCCAGCAATCAGAAAAAGAAAGAAAGAAATGAATTGCCTGCCTTCACCAATCTAAAGAAAATGTCAGCCAATTCTAAGAAATCTGAAGAAGAAGTTAGAAATGCCGTCACTAAGTTTCGTTTTGGTTGGAAGCAAAAGGAGAAATGGGACAAACAATAAGTTGAAGAAATGAAAGAGACTGAAAATTCCTTGAGAGTGGAGATGCACCGGGACGGTGGCGGGGGCTTGAATTTGAGCCGATGGCTCACCCTTGAATTGCACAGCGGCTGTGGTTGCAGTGGCGGGGAAGATTCAGATTTTTAATTCTTTTTAATAAATATAACGTGAATATTATGAGAATAGAATAATTAGAAAATAACTCTGGAGGCCCAAATCATTAAAATGGACTCTTGGGCCTTCACTATTATTTCAAGCCCACTTATTCTTCATAAATTTTGTTGGAAAAGGAAGAATTATTGTTTATTAGCATACTGAGTGGAAAGTCCTGGACGAAAGATTCAACCTTTGTTTGTATTGTAACATGTATGTAGTGGAACAAAATGTTGAATTTTAAAACAACATATCCAAATGGCAATGTGCTCTTTCACATATCACGAAATTTGTTATAAAGGGTTTTTCGAGAAAAAAGATCCTTCTCTTTTATGGGAGTAAAAGGTCTTATATAAACAGGGCCATAAATCCTAGTGATCAATGACCTTGCCTCATAAGCTACGCAATATAGTCATGAGCTTCCTACATAATGTAACTAGATGGGAAAGGCTACTTGGTAGGTAACCAGTGGTAGGATGTTATGACACACATTAGGACATAATCTATAACATCTCATACCCGACCCGACCGATGGACCAAATATATTAGATGCCACATTCGTTGTCGAAACAACTACGATCTTATTTCAATCTTTAACAAATGAATTATGCAAGAAACTTAGTTTCAATACTTAATATAACACATTCTGTACTCATATTCGGGTTATAAATGTAACACCCCGATCGTCAAGTCTGAGTTACTAGATGTTACATTCGTTGCTGAAGTAATTACGAATACAAAACATTTAATTCAAAACACAATTCATGCAAACATAAGCATTTTAGAACAAAAACATGATATACAACCTTCCCAAGATTTATACAAGCCTACATACACTCTAAAGTTAACCCGAGACTGAAAAAGGACCAAATTACAATATTTTCAATATTTTAAAACAAGTACTGATACCCAAGCCAGGTATCGATATCAATTTGACCTTCGATGTTTGGAAATTTTGAATAAAAATTCATAGTATCGAGACCTTTCATAAAGTATCAATATCTTTTTCAATGTATTGATACTTTACTCTAGTATCGATACCATTTTAAGGTTTGATGTTTTGAAAATTAAAGAAAAATTATCCAAGTATCGATACCCTCCCTTCATAAAAAATTTCCAAAATTTGCATTTGGCACCTACTTTATTCCAAACTATTATCAACCATACCAAAACATTCCCAAAAATATGTTCAAATCATACCTAAACATACTCAAAAGCATGTTCAAATCATATTTAAACAATAACTTACATCTTCATTATAAATCTCAACAATTCAATCATCCATTAACTTATCATTTTCACTTACCAAGATCATCAATCAAACCTTAACTACCTACTAACATGTTTCATACCAAGTCACTTGCCAAAACATGCCATTATCAATACGCAATAACCATTCATATTACACTTTCATACCAAACTTGTATATACCATATATATACATTCATTAACTTCCAAAATCAAATTCCAAGCATAGCTACATGTAAGAAGGACTCTAGTAGGTAACATGCCATTTAACTAGTAAAGGAAATTCACCAACTTTGTTGAGTTTGGGGTTTTGTCTGGATGTTGAAGTCGATGCTCAGGATCTTGTATAAACCTAACCTTGGCATGGGAAACAAAATCGTACGTTGAGCAATAAACTCAGTGGTATTTCCACAATTCAAACATTAAATGCAAATTAAGTTAATGTATACAATTCAATAATCATGTCATCATACCAATTGCAAAACATATTTCCAAATGCACCAATATGCCATATAATTCAATATAACATGTTCAAAAGATTAAGTTAGGAACAATCGAATTGGCATATCATATTCCGAATCAAATCATTTGATTTGTCTAATTCATATTAATCTTTTGGATCTATAATCCAGTTTACGTAGTATTTCTTAATAGTATTCATTTCAAATTCCATTCTCAAATTTTATATTTTAATTCCCTATTAACCTGACTCAGACTCGAACGAATACACGGATCTAACCAACACACTAATTTGGCACCTAATGCCTCATTGGACAATTCTGAAGTAAATAGTTTGCGCCCAATGCTTATTGGTATAATCGAAGTAAAATTTGTGCCCAACACTCGTCGACACGTAGTTGAAGTAACCCGTACTCGATCTATCCTATGACATGCCAATTATATCCAACTCTGCTTGAATATTTAATAAGGTAACAACTATTCAATTTCGAATATATTTCAATTTCATGATTCAACATATTCAATTCATCAATCAAATAGTCATTTCGTATGTATAATAACATGAATCAATCCAATTTGAGGTCAATTTCACAATTTTATCAATCTACACCATTTTTAATTTTATTCAAATTAGTCATCCATATCAAAAATCAACATTTTCATGCCAATTCAATTCAACTAATCAATCTCATCTTACCTCAATATCTTACCATGCTATAAAATGCAATTATGAATCAATTTAATCAATTTGAATTGTAGAAATACAAACTGAAAACTCTGAGCTAGTCGTCGACGGCTTTAGCTTTTCCTTTCCCTCTCGAGGAATTTGAGTCAACATTAGCTACAGATCAACATAAACATACAATACCATCAATATCCAACCAAGTTCACAATCAATTATCATTTTATACAAAATTTTCATTTTATTCAATTTAGTCTCTAAAATTAGGACTAACGTAACTTTCAATTTAAAACTCCAAATTGTAATCTGACTTTACTATACTCCATAAGGGACCTCATATTCTTTATTTCTACAACCAAATTTAAAATTTATTCAGCTTGATCCCTAATCTATTAAACTATTAATTAACTTCACAATTTAGTCATTTTTTACATTTAAGCTTAGAATCTATCAATTTAACACCTAAAATGTCACACCCCAAAAATCGATGAATTCATAAAAATGAGTAAAGTATGTATGTAAATTGATTGGCGTGTTGTGGTAGCATAATCAGCCACACTGTTGGCTTGATGGTGAGTTAAAATGCAATTAAATAAACGTTTATTTTCAGAATCTATGTCTTAGAATAATAATAAATAGGTGAAAAGTTTTTTCGAAAAAGTCTTTGCCCATTTCAAAATTTTTGTTAAGTGTTTTAAGTCTGGTGACATCCTACATTTGGACCCAGTGAATCGAGTCGGGTATATGGTGTTACAAGTTTACTGGTATCAAAGCTTTCGATTTAGCATATCCTTGATAGCTAAATTAGATTCAACCCTGTATGCATAATACACTAGACCTGGCTTAGTCAGTCAATCCTTCGTAGTTAAATTAGAGTTAGCCTTGTATGCATAATACACCAGACCTGGCTTAGTCTCTTAGGTAAGTTAAAAACTTTTGTATGGCGAATGGTTTAATAAATTATTACAACTAAGGTAAATGAGACAGTTAAAAGGAAAAAAAGGATAAATTTCATTAAAATGTGGGAAAATGAAACAAATAAAATAAGTAAATTAAGCTAAAAGAAATGAAGAAAATTTTCAGTTTCCTGCCTTAACTGGCTGGTTAGTTGGTTCAATAAGGGCTTCCTCTAGTTGGTGGTGTTCTCGAGAGATTTCTTCCAGATCTATTGAATCATCCAAATCCTCATCCTCCTCTATTCTTGGCTCAGTGGAAGCAAAGAAGTTGACGGATTGCTTTCATTCACTCTGGAACTTCTCCCAATCTTTACCCTCAAGATTGCATATGTTGAAGTTTAAAAAATTAGGAGTTACCTTCTGTAAATAGTTAAAGTTCACCCGACTCAAGTTGAGAGGGCCCACAGCAACTTGGGCATAAAGGACCAAATTGGACCTTTGAATGGGCAGAGCCTCTGTCAGAGTTTTCTTTGTGTCCTCTTGGTACTTTCTCAGAGCATCTTCACTGGATTGGCGTAGAAATTCCAACTCTAGTAAGTGACGTTGTTCTTGAGATTTAAGTTTCTTCTCCCAAGAGGACTGTCTAACCTTCAGCCAATTATTTTCCTCCACCTACTCGAGTCTACTTCTACATCCTTATACTTGGCTTTCAAAGTTGAGACAGGAGTTAAGATCCTCGATCTGACTCACAGCTTCTTGATGAGTCTAACGTAGTTGAGCCAAAGACTGTTCGCCAGAATGTATAGATTACTCAAAGCTTGCCAAATTAATATTATTTTGGTTGCAAGTCTCCTAAAGGGCACAACTCATAAGCCCGTATTCAGCAGCTAATACTTGACAAAACCTCGCTAGTATTGTAATTGAGGTAATTAAGGATTGGACTAGAGAGACAAGAGGAAGGCCTTTTTCAATTGTTGAGGCAAGATGTTACTTTGCTGCTACTGGATAGCCTCGAGAATATAAGGATATTGCCCTGGCCTTATTAGATTCTACTATGGGAAAAGTCTATTTGTTTCGCCAGATGGAGCATTATTGCGTAAAGAATTAGGAGGAGACCCTGGCAAACTTGGGCATGTTGCTTCTTGTAAGATTTCAACCATAGGAGGATCAACGGCATGGACTGGAGAGCCTGTCAAGTAGACGGACTCAATTGATGCAATTGAAACAGGAAGCAAAAGTAGAAACAAGAGGAGTGATAAATCTTTTGGAGACATGCCCCTTCTTAAGTTTGCGTTGAATCAATAGTGGACAGTCATTACCTTTGTGTCACGGGTGCTTCCTTCTACCCTTAGCCTCTTTAGAGTTTTCTTTGTAACCACTATTCTTGATAGGGAAGCAATAGCACATTCATCATCGCGCACCAAATCTAATAAGGCTAATACGTCCATGTTGTTTATTGGAGCGAGCGTAGAAGTATGAGAATTGGAAGTAGACCCTATAGTATCAGTAGGAGAATTAGCTTGATTGGGAGAATGAGTGGAAGACGTACCACGAAAAATGATATTCCAGTGGTGTGGATGCAGTCCATAATGATTGATGACATGTTAAATTTGCATGATTTTTTGTGTTTAAATTGGTTAATTCTTAAATTGATCACTGCTAAATTGGTGATTTTATGTTTTAATCCTATCATGAATGCAATTGGGTTGCTATAAGTTAAAAACGAGCATAAAATGACCAATTTGCAACACAGTCAATAAAGTGGGGCTGAATCAAAAATGTGGAAATAGTCAAGGACTCATCAGATTTCTTTTGACTTTATAAATCTAAAATTAGAAGAAAATATAATTTTATTTTTTATTTAATTTTAATTATGTAGTGGGTAGTTAGGCCAAATTTAGTAAGTCATATGTAGAGGTGCTCATGGTAGGGCAGCCCATAAAAAATTCGGCCGGATCTAGGCCCGGCCCACCAAATATGGGCCTAAGATTTTGCCAGGCAGGCCGAGAAAAAATCATAAGCGGGCCCCTGCCCCAAGCCCATTTTATTTTAAAATTAAAAAAGTATTTTAAAATATTTTAAAATATTTTAAAATTAAAATATTTTAAAATATTTTAAAATTTAAAAATTTAAAAAATATTTTAAAATATTTTAAAATTTAAAAAATTAAAAAGTATGTAAAAATATTTTAAAATTAAAAAATAAATATATTTATTATATCGGGCTAGGTCGGTAGGGCCGGGCAAAAAAGTGGTGCTGAGGTCTGCCCGTTTTCTAAACAGGCCTCGTTTTTTTGCCCAAGCCCATATTTTGGCCTATATTTTACCCAAACCCTCCCATATTTCGGGCGGGCCATCGGGCCGGGCCAGGCCGCCCGACCCATGAGCACCTCTAGTCATATGTATATAAATAAGGCCTTTATGGTAGCTTGAAAAATACACTTGATTTCACATGGAATTAAATAAGAATTATTTTATATCCCTTCTAAATTCCGTGCGTCAACAACTTACTGCTACCCCATTTTCATTTCCTTATTTTTGCAAAACTTGTTTAATTATTTTCCAAGTTTTTTCCCTTCCCAACTTCCACTATTTTCATTCAAATCCATTCCATAGCCAACCAAAGCATGACTAAATCCTTGCTTCACTAAATTCCAACTTAGCTCTAGGCTAGTATCTTTCCGGTCAGGAATCGTGAGATACGTATCCGTACTAAAAATCCCTCCAATTGGTATTCACTATTTTTCTTATATCGAGATTGACAAATTCATCCCTTAAAGTTAACTCGATTTTAAATGAAAAATCGTTGGGTTGGAGTCGTGTTTGTGGACAGTTGGGGAAATGAGTCAGTCGTGCTGTATTCGAATATATGAGAACAAATCGAGGGAGAAGTGATCGGGTTTAAATAACCTACACGGTTGAGACCGTTAATCTGAGTTGGGTTCTACACGCAAGGCTACCGGAATTTTAAATTGAGAACGTGTGTATCTCAGTTAGATAATTGGTAAGGGTTGGTTTGTAGTTCGTACCGGGACCAGCTACGGGAGGAAGAATTGGTGATTAGGACGTGCTTAACTGTTATAACTAGCTTATTGTTTGGAGGAGAAAATTAATTTTTGAGGATCAGTTCAAAATTTGGAATCCCCCAAGTCTAGGGCTAAGTCTTATTATCTCTCTTTACAAAATTTGAATTTATTTCCCAATCTAATTTTATTTCCAGTTTATTTAATTGTTTATTTATGTTGTTTCAATTATTTAATTTCTAAACATTTCAAAACTTCTTTGATTTATTTTTTTATTTTTCAGCAGGTCCGTTTAGAGTCATTGGCACGACTATTGCCACGATTATCAACACAACAGAAATTCTAATCACAAGTTAAACGCGAAAGTTGATTATAATACCAATTCATGTAGACTCGACCCTACTACCACTCTTTACTACTATTTAGAGTTATTTTGTAAGAATTATTTTTTGTAGTTTCGACGCCCATCAATGATCATAGAAAAAGAAATGATGTTCCCTCATCTTCCTCACTAGAATACACGCTAGATCATCATTGAAGTTGTCGGGCCAAGTTGTTTCAATAGAAGGGCTATTCCGAGAATCCGCCCATAATATAAAGTCGTTAGCTTGGCGGCCATTCGGACTTAGTCCTTGCAAACAATATTGGAAGACATCTCTAACAGTAACGATTTCCCCCAATTCTAGAATACGCATCGCCCTTAACCATTTGAACTATTGCGAAGCAATGCCTAAGTCAATAGGCTGACTTTGCAAGCAATTGTCTTCACGAGGTAAGGACTAGTAAGTGGGGAAGCCAAACCTAGTTTCGATCTTACTAATGACCCTCATGAACTTTTTGAGTTGACAATTGAAACTAGATACTACCAAGCTATTTGGAACTTTGAGATCTACAGTACCTGCACACGAAAATAAACAAACCATACACTGAATTATAGGACTTAATGATACTTTCATGATTTAAATCAATAATCAATAGAAACATAGTGTCAATACAATCATTATGTGACTCAACTATCAACTAAATCAATTTGCATTTTCATGTCTTAAGTGCATAGCCCAATACCAAATCATTTGACGTTTTATTCATGAACGCATAATTTCTTTTAACACTATATCTCAATGCCATATGTAATACCCAATTATTGTCCGGGCCCAACTAAGCCTAAGGCCCAAACCCATTACAAGCCCAAGTCATTAACCCAAATCCCTAGCCTAACCAGCAGAGAGCCTTGACGCCACCATCGCCCTATGCCGCAACTGCCCACGTTCTTCCCTCGCAACAACATCCCACGTCTTAGCAACCTCCAGCGCCGTGCATGCCCCACGTCGCAGCAATTCCCATACACGCATGTACCTGCAATAAAAAGAACAACGAGCAGCAAGCAAAATGGGGGGGGGGGGTTAGCAAAAAAATTTTGTATTGAAAGTTAAAGAAAATAAAAAGAGAAAAACAGAAAAGCATTTTTTAAGGTGACAGATTTTGGTTCTCTTTTTCTATTGTTTTTTTACTGTTTCTATTTCATTTTTGTTTTTCTTTTTATTTCTTAAAACAAAAAATAAAGAGAAGAAGGAAGGAAGGCTTACCGTCGTGAGATTCGTCGAAAGGCAACCTCGCTTCGTCGTTTCATGGTCGGAAATAGGAGAGGACTGGAATGGTGGAGTCGATGGAGAGCTGCGGCACATTTGTGGGGTGGCTGAGGAAGTGATTTTTAGGGTTTTAAAATTGGCTTTTATAGGGCATTTTTAAAAATGGATAATTTGCGCAATTGATCCCTTTTATTTTTACAGTGCTTTTAAATTAGCTTATTTATTTCTTTTAAATTTTACCATATTTTTTTAAGTTGTTTCAAATTAGTCCTTTGTTGCGCAATATTGTAGGAGGTTTGGGTAAATTTATTCCTCCGATCCTTCCCCTGCTACGCGTGTTTTAAATTACTCCCTTTCTTGTTTTTATTTTCAAATTCGGCTCATAAATTCTGTTTGGCTTTTAAATTTAGTCCTTAATTTGTTTTTTTAGTTTTTTTTATATATATTGTTAATATTATTTATTAGTATAATTATTACTATGTTATTATTATTGTATGTGTATATGTGCGTATATATATATATATATATATATATTATAAATGTTTTAAATATATATGTAGTACGTATATATTTTATTATCATATTATTTTATTTTTATAGTTTACATATATTATATACGTATCCTATGTTTTATTATTCCTTTATTTTCTTAGCTTTATATACATATATATGCATTTATATATTCGTATTTTATAACATTTATATATTTTCAATATCTTATAATCCGAATATTTTTATTATAATACGTAATAAATATACACCTATATTATTTGACACCTTTATCAATATATCTTTCAAATCTCTTTTATGTATACATATGTGTCCATGTTTTTTTATATAATTAGTAATATATTATGCTTATATTTTTATTTTTATCTTTTTATATAAGTCTTTTGTTTATATATATTTTTATTATGATATGCATTTCATACTCTCAAAATAACATTTTAATTTTGTCAAAATATTAAAATTATTTTTATGATTCAAAGATTTTCAAAATAAAAACGATATTCAAAGTTAGGGATTTTCGAGGAAAATTGAGCCCTAACGTATTGGGTTCCGATTTTCTTTGTTAATTCCAAATAACCGAGAATATTCGTTATTTAAAATATATAAACAAAAATCATTTTCGGGAATTCAATATGTTATGTCCTAACGCATTGGGCATGACATATTGCTTTCTCGAAATGAAGATTTTCTTTAAAAAATTAATTAAAAAGTGATATTCAAAATTCGGGGATATTGAGAAATTGTACCCTAACGTATTGGGACTCAATTTCTTCGCATGACTTGAATAATTGATTATCCTTTTCAGATTTCAAAATTTGAGTTTAACAAAATCTTTTTAATTTTCGACACCAAGACATTAAATAATCAATTTGGTACCGATTTTGGGCGTTGCGAGGGTGCTAACCCTTCCTCGTGCGTAACTGACTCCCGAACCCGTTTTCTTAAATTTCGTAGACCAGAATCGTTTTTAAGGTGAGCCGATCACACCTCAATAAAGGATCGGTGGCGACTCCAATTCTTGTTTTTTAAAGTCGACAACTAAATTTTTGTTTTCAAAAAATGGTTTCGATACCATATATGGCATAGCATACAACAAGTTCATTCATTTCTCATTTCTATCTCGAATCTATAGATTCGTTTTATGTCAATATCAGCCTTTAGGGCTCATTTTAATCGGTTTGCATAATCTTTCACATGTCATCTTTTGATGATTTAACATTAATAGGCAAGATACATCACTTACAAATAGCATTTCATATCAAATGTTACTCAGTAAGGTAAATGTTTTATTATCCATATTACTGGACACGAACTCAAGACGGATACACGGATCATCCAACCATCACACCAAAATATTTGACACCCAATGCCTCATCAGAACATCTGAAATATAATTTGTGCTTCACACCTCATCGGTATAAATCGAAGTAATATGTGTTACGCACCTCATCGAAATGTCTGAAGTGTAATACGTGCTCCATGCCTCATCGATTTAAACCAAAGTATAATCCCGTACACTAGTTCTATAGCATGCTAACTATACCCAACTTTGCTTGAGACCATTAATAGGGTAACTAATGTTTTCAAGCATATATATATATATACATGATTCTTCATATCATAGTTTCATGCAAATGTATTATATCGAGCTCAATTAGATACATACTATTTCATATCATCATATACATACCAAATCATGAGGCAAGTAGGGTCGTTACCTTAATCGAGCTTATTTGTAACAAGGCATATATATACTGATTTCAAATCATAAAAGTACAAACCGTATTAACCGCTCGTCTACGACTCTTGCCTTTCCTTTCTCTTAGGATGGCTAGGGGTGTTCAATCGGTTAACCGACCCGAAATAACATTAACTGAATTAACCGACCTTTCAAAAATTTAACCGTTAACCGAACCGAAATTTTTTCAAAAAAATTAACCGAACCAAAATTTTTTCGGTTAAATTTTTTCGGTTAATTTGGTCGGTTAACCGAATTAACCGAAAATTATATGTTTTTATTTTTGGTTAAAAATTAACCGAATTAACCGAATGACCCGAATTACCCGAATTACCCGAATTACCCGAATTAACTTAATTGAATCACTACATAATTAAAACATTACATAAGTCTTGAATTTAGACTTTTAGACTTTAGTTTTAGTTTTAGAATTTTATTTTTATATATTAAATTATTTGTAATTTTTATGATTGGGTTGGGTTGGGTAATTGGGTTGGGTTGAATATTTGGGTTTGGATTGGGTTTAGTTGAATAGTGGGCCTATTTATATATTATAAATTTATTTATTAATTTTTTTGGTTAAACCGAAATATTTGGTTAACCGACCGGTTTCGAGCCAAATTAACCGTTAACCGAAAAATCAAAAAATAATTAACTGACCCCCGACCGAAAAAATTCGGTTAACCGACCAATTAACCAAATTTTTTCGGTTTTACCCGAATTTTGCACACCCCTAAGGATGGCACCATGTCGTCTTTAGCAACGTTTGATAATTCAATTATAAAAATGACATTAGTTTTCACTCAATCACATGAAAAATATATAATCAAACATATTTTGCATTTTATTTATTTTAGTCTTTATATCCGGAACACTCATATTTTTCGATATTTAATATCGGATAAAAATTTGATTTCATATCCTTTCATTAGAGACCTTGTACTTTTAATCTATAGCATAATTTCTTAACATTTTCAATTTATTCTATTTAGTCCTTAATATCAAAATTAACTAAACTTTAAATTCTAAACTAATTTCACTATCTTCTAATACAATCTTAATAAAATTTAGTTGAACAACTAGATATCTATCAATTTTAAGCTTAATCTCATCAACTTTCACCTATGGCAATTGCCAAAAAATAAACAATTGATGAAATTAACACTTGGGTTAATTTAATTAAACTCCATGATCAAGAATCTATTGTAATTTCAAAGAAATGACTTAATTACCTTATTAAAATTGATGGTTGAATGAAGCTAAGAAAGCTTGAACTTTTATTTTTCTTTCTATGGCTATGGACGGTTGTCTGATAAATTGGGCAGGGTGCCCCCTCCAGATCCCTCCAGATCATCGCTTCAATGGTGCTCTTCAGTTAAAGACCATCTTTTGCCTCATGCCAAATCTATCCATGGAATTGGCACTTTGTCATTAAGGATTGCTTTTTTTGCCAACTCAACCTCGTAAAAGGTGGTGGTGGCCCCAAAATTTTATAGTCTGTTACCTCACTCAGGATTTGTGTGTGCAAGGTGTTGAATGGGGTGAAGCTACGAAATTTAGCATAAGGTGTCTCTTTTGCTTCTTCCCCAAGGTTAACTTTAGTGGGATTTTTAGACCTACTCCATGTTTGGGAAGGTGTTGGCATTATTCTCCCTCCTCCGAGTTAAAGCTAATTTTTTTTAATGAGATGTGGCTCTTCCTTTTGGGTTCCTAGATGACCTTCTAAAGCATGGTTTTATTGTTAGTAACGAGCTATTTCGAGCCAATATTCCTCATTGTAAAGGCAAGCCAGTCTAAAGAGTTGAGCTCAAAAGTGCTCGTTTTTGGCTTAAAGCTCTCAATATTGTTGGATGAAACTCTCTAGCAAAAGGTTTTAGGGGTAGGTTTCCGATGGTTGGTTCCAATGGGTGGCCAAAACTCGTAGGTGGGTTTGCATGTGGTTTTGGCATGTGGGATAGGGAAAGAAGAGATAGTATAAGCTGTCGTGGTTTTAGCTATTTTGGTCATAACTACCATTAAAAAATTTGGCCTTGGTAGCCTCGGCATGTAAGACTTTTTTGGTTAGTCTGTGTAATAAAGGTGGCAACATAATAGTGTTATCTGACGTTTTTTAAGCTTCCTTTACTTGAGGAGTGAAGGCTTTTTTTTTTTAGTGGAGACATGGTTTCCAATCTAGGGTATCAATGATGATACTGA
Source organism: Gossypium raimondii (assembly GCF_025698545.1). Lineage (NCBI taxonomy): Eukaryota > Viridiplantae > Streptophyta > Magnoliopsida > Malvales > Malvaceae > Gossypium > Gossypium raimondii. The sequence continues at coordinate 47,097,556 of NC_068575.1, forward strand.
TAATTTATACAAAATTTGAGGGTTGGTGATCAAGAGCGGTTCAAACAGTAATGGTGGTGCCATTAGCCGCTATGGGGGTCTTTCTAAAGATGGTTGCCAATGGTCTAGATGGGGAGAAAATCCTTTTCTTTCAATGGAGTAAAAGTTCTTATGTAAGCGATGAGCTTGGAACGGAGTTAGTCATAGGTCTTAGTGAACAATGACCCTACCTCATCAGTTAAGCGGGATAGGTTCATGACGTTTCTACCACAATGTGATTGGAAAAAAAAGAAAGCTACTTGATAGTAGCTAGTGGTAGTTGTTATGACACGCATCATGAGATAATAAGAAGGGTCTTCAATAAATCTTGAACAAGATATGAGTGATTCCTTATGTAGATGAGCCCTTAAGTCAAGTATACTCATCGGAAAATATGGGACTAACAAGAACCAATTGATGAGATGTTGATATAACAAGATCCTTTCTAAAATCAGTACAAGGCAACCAATAATTTATGTCACCACTTATCACTACAGAAGTGACTTAGCTTGCTTTCACTCTTTATCAACTTTCACAATTATCCTGTGACAACATTAGTGCTCTTCACATATGTATCAATCCAGTTTTTCATGCTCAATCCAAATACATTGAGCTTGATTACAGTTTTGTTCAAAAAACAAGATGGTAGCTAGGTAGAGGTCATTTGGTTACCCAAGGCGTTGCTTCTTTCTTCCAAGACGCGTTACTCAAAGCATCTTTCAGTAGGTTACGTAACATGATGGGTGTTCATTTATATTCCCACTCCTTTTTGAGGGAGCTAGGATCTATGACAACAGTAAAGATGAACTGATATGACCGAATCTTCAGCGATCAAAAAGTAATAGAAGATCAGTAAAGGGTTTGTTTTTTTAAAATAGCTACGTGATATATATTGCTATACTCATGAATAAAATTCATAGCCCTTCCTCCGTTACTCTAAATTATATAGGTAGCAAATACAATGTAATTAGCATTTTTAATTTTAATAAGCTTTGCACCGTTTATATTGACTTAAAGTGGGAAGGATTTACAGAACTGAGATATACCAAAGAAGAGAATAAAACACTTGCACCCGAAAGCTATACACATGAAGAAGAAAGGATAAAAGAAAAAAAAATTAGTCATTTATTTAAACAACTCCCAATCCTTACCAAAAAGGCAAGTACATGCTATATACTGCTTGCCAATTTCACGTTGTCGTTGAGGATTCAAATTCCGAAACGGGTTCATCGTCCTCGTCGAAAGAAGCAATGCCAACTGAGCCATGACCGGCGCCAAAAGCCTTGATATGATCTTTCAAAGACCTCTTGTGCTTGAAGTCAGACCCACAAATGCAATACCAAATCTTCCCACAGTTCTTCTCGTGGGTTCTCCAATCTCCTTTCACCGCAAAAGCCTTCTCACATTTTCTGCAGTTGAAGGGTTTGATTCCATGTTTCCTTTTGTAGTGGGTTTGGAGAGTTCTGAAATCTTTGAGCGCTCTTGCTCTTGGGTGATCGATGTTGTGCTTACAACCGGGTGCGCAGCAATAACATGGGAGCCTTAGCATCCCTGTTGGCTGGCTTCCTCTTAGAGAATCGGGTCCCTTTCTGTACTGAGATCCATGCCCCCACATATGCATCTGCACTTTCATATATACATACATGAGAGAAAGATATATATGTAGGTTATAGCTAATTGTAAATGTAAACCTTATCACCGTTGAAACATCAACATGAAGTGGCTTCTCGGCTCTTAGCCTCTTAATTAAGACGGTAAGCTAAAACTAAAGTTATGGTTCAGAGTCCGGAGAAGAAAAGGCCCCATGATCGATGGAAATTGCAGACCAGAGAAAATAGAACTAATTAAGGAGGAAATTTTGGTGTATCATGTCTCATGCAACGAGGCAAGCATAGATACCTGTAGGTTATTGTATCTGTTGAAGGTCTTGCAACAGACAGGACATGAAAACTGTGTAGGACCAACGAGTATCTGAGTAGGGGTAGGAATCCAATACTGTCCCTTGCTGCTGCAGCTTAAAGGATACCCAGAAGCTGCAACATTGCCATTCACTCCACAATTATCAGTCAAATCTACGGATGGGGAGAAGCCATAATCGGAACTATGACTAGGTAGGCCTATGTGTAGGGCTACAGATGCAGCTTCATCATCAACAGTGCTGAGCTTATCGTCTTCCATGGAACTGCTTGTGGGTTCATTATTCTCTTGTTGCCTTGTGGGACTCAGATAATTGATGAGGGGAAGAGCTTCTTCGCCAGGAGGCGATGGGGCAAGTGGATGACCACTAGTTTCACTGTTGAGTATACTGTTTGGGTGAAGATGAGAACAAGGGTTTGGGTGATTTAGTGGAGTGGGAGCAGTAGCGTAGTGGGGATGGAGAGGCATGAAGTTGAAGCAGCCACTGAAAAGATTGGAGTAAGGGTCTGTCATGGTTGGAGTTGAAAGATTGGGAATTTTGAAAAGACTCTAAAGTGGATTGTTCGTACTTTAGTAGCAACTAGAATGATAAGACACACACACACACAATATTTATATCATCTATATATCGATGCATACGTACACACATACATTGATACACACGTACGCATGCATGAGTGGACCTCATAGAGTAACGAGAAAGAAAGGGGTGGATGCAAAGGAAATATTCAGTTATTTTTAACCCCCCCCCCCTGCCCTTTATCTTTTGTCTTCAACCAATAAGCTATGGTTTGAGGCTAGCTAGTTAACAGACCATTCTAAGTGGTGTGGAGGATATGTCTCCCTCACAACTTTTTACCTTACTAGAACTTTTACACTCAATGAGTGTCACAAAGAATTTTAAAATTTTGGAGAATTTTATAATACTATCATTTTGAATAATTTATTCATTCAAAATCATAACAATTTTAATTGCTTGATTGGTTTAAATAATTGTTTAATGAAAAATCAAGTTATCATGAATTTTATAAATTAAAATTGGTAAATATTTAATATGAATATCATTAGATTTATAAAAAAATTGGTAAATATTTTAATAAAATATTAAATTTATATATTATAATTAAATAAAAATAATTTTTAAGTTTAAATCTTTTTATGTTATAGTGAGACCATGTATTTGAATGGAACAAAATTATCAAGAATTTTAAAAACACCTCTTTAGACGAAATTTGGAAAATGAAATTAAGCTCTTGAAATTTCTTACAATATTCAAATTCTTCAATATTTTTACTTAAACAAGTAAATTCATTTTAAAATTTTGAAAACTTTGATATAAAATGAAATTCCTTTTAAACCCCTCATCCAAACACACCCACAAATTTTACAACCCGAAACTTGAATTGAACTTAAATTATTTTTAATATATTTAAAATTTTGAATAAAAACTTATGAAATTAATAAAAATTATTTTTTTGAAATTATGAATAAATATAAACGAATTTAAACTATGATCAAATTTTAAAAGTATATTGGTGTAGACACGTTGTGTTTCTAAAGCATTTTGTGATAAAAGGAAACTATTTTGCAGCCATAAACAAGTGCAATGTAATATCTATGTTTATCAGTTTTTTTTCTATTGTGGTATTTATTTTAATTTTTAGTTTGACGATAACAATGCTAAATTTTTAGTGTTTAATTCAAATTTTAGAGTTGATTTGATGAAAATTCATAACTAGCTAATAATATTAGCAATTAATTTTGATTAGATCAACCCTAAAATCCAAATTAATTAACATCCCTTGGACTATATTTAACAAATTAAACATAAAATTAAATAAAATCACAAGTAACATTAAATTTTTTCTATTAAAATTATGAAAAATTCAGACCTAATAATATTACCAATTAACTTTCATCAAATCAATCCTAAAATCTGAATTAAACACTAAAAAAGTAACATCATTACCTTTAGGTACCAAAATGTATAACTTTTGTTAAATATAAATACCACATTAGAAAAAAAATCAAACTCAAGTATTAAATGATATATTAAGCTAAAGCGAATACTAAGCAGATAACTTTTAAAATAAAAATTCTTTAAATTGAACACACCTTTTACGTTTGAAAAGTACTTTTAAAATCAAATCACATTTTAGCCATCATTTATTATTAAATGCATTTTACGTAATATTTATACTAGTATACAATTATCTTCCTATTAAAATTTATTTCAAATATATAACATTATATATTTGAATTTGTAAAGATTATATTTTAAAATCTAAAATATAAATTATATATTCAAATTAAATTCATAAACAATTTATATTTTATATATTAATATTGAGTTATAAAAAATTAATTAATTGAAATGCATAATATTAAATGAACTCACTTTATGTTAAATAGTTCTCTTCTTTTCCCTTCTAGTCCCTCCACTTTTCTGTATCATTTTGTAATTCCGACGAAGTTTTTTCATCGGCTTTTCATTGCCAACCATCGTCTTATAACCTACTGTAGACCCTTTTTTCCTTCCCATTCCTTCCACCCTTCCACTTCCTTTTCTTTCCCTTTCTCTACTTTTTCCCTTCCCTTTTTATTTTCTTTGCCTTTTTACCATGATTTGTCCCTCTCCTTCTCTTCGGTTGGCAGTAAGGTTGTAACACCCCTCGCTCGACTTGATTGTCAGACCCGAGTTACAAGATGCTACAATCATTGCAGGAGTAAAAACATGCAATTGATATTCAATTTACACATAATTCATACAATCATAGTCAATTTAGTTCAAGAATCACCAATTATAACCTCTCTTGGGTATTATACGAGCCTATTTACGCTCTTGAATCAACTCAAAATTTAACAAGGACTGTTTTGCAACATATTCTAAATTACAAATCAAATATATCATATATAAATCTTTCAAGCATTTAATCATGTTATAAACACTTAGATATTATGATATAAAATTAAAATTTGAACCTTGGTCGAGCTTACGAAAGCTCTTTTAAGGACCTAAGCACGAAACAGGACAAAATTGTAAGATTTTCAAGTTTCACAACACATATAGATACCCTTGCTAGGTACCGATGCCATTTTGAGCTTCGAAATTTCAAAAAAATCAAATTAAATCAAGAACTGTCGATACTAGGGTTGAAGTGCTGATACTTTCTGTATTGATACCATTTTAGCATTCTGTTTTGCAAAGATTTAGTTGAAAAATGTAATGTACTAATACCTCATCTAAGGTATCGGCACCTTAAAGCCAAATAAGTAAAAAATCTTCCATTTTGGTCCATTTTCATGCCTAACTCAAAACAAACACAATTAATGCTTGGATGCACTCTTAAAACCTGCAATAAACATCTACCAAACTTCCATTTTACCATTTCCACAAGATCATTCAAGCCATTAAACATCAATTGGGCACTTGGCCAAAACATATCAACCTATGAAATCACTACTCATTCAAACATTTGATACTATTTAATTTCAGCACTTAACTCAACCAATTCACGACCAACATAGTTGTTCACACACTTCAACTATAGTTTATCACATTTCCAACATATTCACTTATATTCACCGCTAATAACCATTCAAATTCAAGCATTATTTAAGGTAAACACATATACATAACAACACCTAGATACATGCCATATAACTGAATCCATAATGATTAAAAGATTATTGCATCGCCTATAGGATAGTGTGAGCTTCGTAGTGATCCAACTAATGCATTCCATAAACCGACGATTTACAAGGAAAGAAGATAGCGAGTAAGGATTTTAAATGCTTAATAAATCCATATGAAATTTACTTAAGTTATCTTAACATTACAACAAATTTAAGCAATTGAAATTCAATGGTATAATCTATGACATCCTTTGGCACCTTATATTTTCATGTACAAGTCAACAATACAACCAATAAGCTAGTTTAATTGCATAGAAAACCATGTTACTCAAATCATACGTATATACAATCATTCAAACCATGCTCAATTTAAAAAATTAACAACTCAATTCATGTCCACACAATTCAATCGTTCCATTTCCATTTTAATTACCATTTCTGTTTTTATTTAACACTCAGAGAACCTTCGCATATTGAAATCAGATACACATGACAAATTTACTTTATGTGCTAACATATTCGGGTTGCTAACACTAGCTTCAGATCAGGGTTGCTAACACTAGCTTGGTATGATGCTGCTAACATTAGCTTTAGAGAATCCGTAACAAATTTTGGATCTCAAGCCAACGTATTAATCCCTGATCAAACACTCGTTTTTCTTTTTTCATTTCATTTTAAACCTTGTAGCTATATATGCACTTTTCACATTTCAAATAGCATTCCATATACATTTTAAACCTTGTAACATTATCATATATATACTATCCGATCAAATAAAAATTCCACATCCATTCAATATCATGTATCTATTCATAGTTGTCGTGTATTTCATACTTTCTGCTTTAGTCCTTTAGATGCCAAATTTACCAAAATTACACATGCATATAAATTAATAAGTAAATTCACACAATTCAAGCATAATATAAGAGAACATAGTAAGTTTTATTTGAACTTACCTAAAAAACAAGCAATGACACTTTATCGGGACTAATTTGAAATTTTTCCTTTTTTCAATTATCTTCCGATTGATTCAAGTTTTGATCTACAATAATTCATTACAATTTATCAAGTATAATTACCTTATATCATTATATTATAAGCATAAATCAATTCAATTTTAATTTTAAAAGTTCCTTAAAGTATTACATTTTATTCAATTTATTCCTAAAATTGAAATAGTTATATCTTTCAAATTTAAGCTTCTTTGTCAATCCTATTTCAATTTCATCCTTCTATAACCCTCTATTATCTATAATTACAAAATTTCATGCCTATTTTGAAATATTTACACCTTAATCCCTAAGTTCAAAACTATCAATTTTCACTTTATAAATTAGCCCTTTTTCATATTTAAGCATCAAACCTAACCAAATGGCACCAATGTCATCAAGAATTCAACAATGGTAACATTTATAAACTTTAACAATTTCAAAAATTAACACACGGGTTAGCTAGATCAAGCTCCTAAGACTTCAAAAACATAAAAAATTACAAGAAACAAACTTGAAATTACTTATCAATTTGAAGAACAAAGCTTGGTTGAATGCTAAGAGCTTAAAAATGGCTTCTTTTGCTTCTTTTTCATGCAAACGGTGGAGAGAAGAGAGAAATAAAGATGATCATATTTTTTATTATGTTTTAACATATAATATTATAATTTAATCATAATTTTAATATTAATTATTAATAGAAAACACAATCAACAGTCCACTCAATCCATAATGGTCTAATTACCATTTTAACCTTGATTTAATTACTTATTAAGTCCTTTAGCAATTAAAAATCTATAACGATTAATTTTTACCACTTTTACTATTTAGTCCTTGTACCTTAATTAGTCACTAATTCAACAAAATTACTTATCAAAATTTCAATTCACCTATAAAATAACTCCATAAAATTTATTAAAATATTTACGAGTTTGGTTTATGAAAACGAGGTCGCAATACCTCATTCTCCATAACCATTGATTTTAGAGTTGAAATACTTATACCTTAACTAAGTATCCAATTAACAAAATCGTCAGACCAAAGTTCAATATAATACTAAAATAAATTTGTAAATATTAATTAATAATATTTACGGACTCGATCATTGAAAAAAAGGATTTCGAAACCACTATTTCTGATACCACTGAAAAACAAGTTGTTACAAAAGTTGGCGGCAATTCTCTAGTGGCAACCTCCACCAATAGTTGACCCTTCTATTTTTTGCCCCCTCTCTTCCTCCTCCCATTTTTCTCTCTCTCTCTCTTTTTAGCTTTTTTTTTTCCTATCGACCTTTTGGTTTCGTTGGATTCTTTCCAACCTTTGGTTGCCGACGAGATAGAAGTGAGTGTCTCTTTTTCAGCAAAATAATGCGTTAACTGTTAAGACTCATTTGGCTCTCCCCTTTTCCACTGTCATGGTGGGTTGACTTCCTTGATGCAAACATTGTCTCAATAATTATTTGGATGATAGCATTGTGTGAAGGATTTGGTTCTCGATTAGGAGTTTTTAGGCATATCAAGATTGCCTAATTTGCTCAAGCTCTTGCACCTAATTTTTCAAGTTAGCCTGAGGCATGTCCATTGTAATAAAGGCGATGATATAACAAGGCTCTACGCATCACGGTGGCTTCTCTGCCATGATGGTTGAACTCCAACATACTTGCGAGGGTTTTCGTCCTTACTGCTCCTTGATAGGCAATGACGACTTGATTTAAGCAGAGTTTGCTCATTTCTCAAAATTGGGTTTCAAGCCATTTGGCTCTTGTCTTATTATGTTTGTTGGTTTGTTTCAAACTTAATGTATTTTTTTTTTTGCAGTTTGTGTCATATTGATTGTACATATTTATAGAACTTGGTCCGCAATTGCTTGTAATCCTTTTCTATGAATAAATAATACTAATAAATTTAAATATCATTTAAATACATATTTTTACTTTAAAATTTTATATCTAAAATGGATATTTTATTTTCCTAAAACGCTTTTTGATAGCAATACTAAATGTGTGTTTGGGCACCACTGAGTAATTGGATGAAAGTGTAATTACTAGGTAGTAATTAAACCTCTCGTAATTACAATAAATTGTAATTTTCTGATGTGTTTAATGGCAAAATGTAATTACATTGTAATTTCTTATGTCGTGTCTAATAGTAAAATTGTAATTACACATTTATATAATTTAAATATAAAAATATTATTTACCATAAAAAATATTAATAATACTTGAGAAAAAATTAAACAACAAAATTAATATCAAATCATCATATGTAATATGTTAGCCAAGAAAGCAATTGACAATATGATTATAGATAAAAGAAAAATAAAATGAATATCATATGCAATTTTATCTAATTGTTCTAATATTCTATATTTGTTGTGTTATTTATATTTAGCATTTAACATATACCCATTAATATATTGGTCATTAACTAATTTCTTCAACATCTAAATCGAAATCAATATATATCATCAAAGTTACCAGGATCTACTATGTAATGTTTAAAGTACATATAATCCTAATTCCAACTATGAATGAAATTATGTCGTATGCAACATGCTAGCATGATTCAACCTTTCTTTAGACTATATTGAGGTGGTGTTAACATGAGAATTAAAAAAAAAAAAAAACAACAACAACAAATGTCCTCTTAACCATATTTCAAAACTTTGAATGTCTTAAATATATAGTTTGTGAGTCATCTTTAGTGCTTATGTGTAGCTCTATTGTCTCAAATGGCAGTGTATCCCACAATATGGTGCAATAAAACTTGTATATGCATAACCAACTTTATCGATTAATAGATGCAATTTTTAACCTATTTTCAAATCTCTCCCAAATCGCATTTCTTAGCACTCTAGAATTTGAGGCGCAGACTAATTTTATGATCCTTCAATTATAATAGCTTTTACCTAATTTGCACCAGAGTTGTGCTAGGGTGTCAAATAGCAAACCAACTTTGTAACCATTTTTTATAATATTTCAATTACTATTATTCCACGCTAATTAAGTAAAAAAACAATATAGAATTTATAATATAGCTTTTATAAAAATGGTTTTATAGAGTGTTCAATAACTTTTATAACACTTATATTAGGGTACTCAAATACATGTTGATGCAAGAATAATATAGAATCTATAATATGTTTTTTTTTTTTTGGTGAACAAATAGTCTAAAGAGAAAACAAAAGATTACAAAATAGAATCAGGAAAAGGACACCCTTAGCAACATACTCTTCTAAGAATTCTCAAACTTCCAAATTCAATGCTTCATATAAGCATAAATCTTCCTCGTTTACAAATGCCTTTTAAACAAGTAAAATTACATGAAATTTTTAGAGTTGATGTGTTCAATAACAAAATATTTGTTATTTAATAATAAATATATAATTATATTTTTTTAAATTAAAATATATTCTAAAATTAAAATACTTTCTTATAATTGTATAAAAATAATTTATATAAACTTAAATCATATATGTAATGTTTGGAAAGTAATAAGGTAATTGGTAATTACTTATAATTACGAGCGTAATTACCTCAATTCTCAACCTTTCCTAATAATTGTAAAGTATAATTGAAGTGCTTTAATTACATTCAATTTAGTGGAATCCACCAATTGCATTGCAATAGTTATTCAAACATATCGTTTACATAATTACACTCAAATTTAATTATTAAATAAATTTACGACACTAACTAAATATTTAAATTTTAAACCAAATTAGAACGTAAAACACTTCTAAAAAAAAGAAACTACACGCAAGGTCAGAAACTATTAATAAATTTATGTTTTGGGCACTCAACTTCAAAAGTTACAATATTATCATTGAACTATTAAAAAGTTTTTATTTAAGTCACTGGTTTATTAAGTTATTTTTTAAAGTTCCACTAACGAGCTCCAAGTAACGATTCAACGAACAGTATGGTGGATCAATATCCATTAATGAGTAAAAAAATATACTTTAGATCCAAATCGACCTGACGGCTAGTGTCAAGATCGAAAAAGAAAATTGTTTGAATTTTGATTTACAAATTTGTAATGTTTAAAATTATTTCATAAAAAAACTAAATTATAAAAGAGAAAATAAATTAAAGGTTTCAATTAATGCAGGTGATACAAATTGATAAAACCATACAACAAAAAGAAACGTTGATCAAAATAAAAAAAATTCAAATAATTTACTATAATTTTGATAATTTAATCGTAATTTTTGAAATTAAATTATTTGACGATAGCTTGAGCGAATAGATTACACAAAAAAGAAAAGTCAGAGAAGGAGAGAGAAGCCTAAAACCATGATTGCGACCCACTGTTCATATTCGTATTTGACGTCATAAATTATTTAGTTAAAAATATGAGCGAGTGTAGAAAAGAGAAGTTGATTTGTGGATGAAAGTGATGCGGCAGCATGGCTATCCTTAGTTGGATGGGTTTGGCATTGCAATTGCATTTTCCATGCCTACTCCCCATATAACAGTCAACATCATCAGGTTCAACCTCAACTCCTGCATTACCTAGCTTGTAAGTTGTTAGGGGACATCAATTTAATCCCCCCTACCTATTTGTTATTTTAACATCTATTCATATCCTACCTTACCTATATATAAAATTTTAAAGAAAAAAATGAAGTACTTCATACGTAGATTACTACAATTTATCTGTATCTTACATTATATACGAGTCTAATTTATGTTGGTACTTCATATATTGCGAGTACGAAGAGTTGATAAATTATAAGGAGATAAATTATATGGAAATGGACGCTAACAGTGAGTCCCCTTCCGTGTTGGTGGGTGTATTATTTTTGTTTTGGTATCAACTTGTTTCATTATATCATTTTGGGTTTATTGATGTCTTTAAATATTTTTCATATATATATATATATATATATATGTATAGCCTCATTTTTTATTTTTTGATAAATTATATATACAATGGTTAAGATAAAAAAAATTAAAAATTGATTTAAAATATCAAAATTTTATATGCACGGGTATTAATTAAAATGGGCCGAAACACACCGAAGTTTTTATTGAAACAATACATAGACTACTTAGTACCAATTTAAGACCAGAACATTACGGTACCAACTACCCTGATCTCAACTAGAGGGGACTAGATAAGCTTTGTACATTCTTCTTTCCTTAATTTTATTTTAGTACTATATAATTAGAGTGTTAGTATTCACGGGTACATAGTAGGGACAAACCCAAACCACACACTATGTTCAAAGGGAATTGATTTAAACTCGAGTAGATTCTATAGTGAACATTCCTTAATCACTAAATTAATCATGAGTATTCTTCTTTCCTTAATTATAATAAAAAATATTTTTATAACAAGATTAAATTAAAATAAATACATTAATTAAGTTGATATCTAATTTATATAATATGATTTTTGACTTAAGTTGTTTCAACATTACAAACACAATCAAAATTTTATTATATAACTCAATAAAAATATAGTTAATATTTGAGATGAAGCATTATTATTATTTAATTCATTGGCAATATTATACGGTCAATACATAAAAAAACGTGGTTATAATATTTATAATTTTAAGCAAAATAATATATAATATTGAGATCAACATTAAAATTCACCGAAATGCCCATCAAAGACCATCAATTAAGAAGAAAGAAACAAAGAGTGACATGTCTTGAGTTTTTGGTTGAAGAGAGAGGGGGGTGGCCACTCCAACCGTCCCTGCATATCACATCACTAATTTGTCTATTTGAATTTTCTTTCGTCGTCCTTCCTTCGCCAATAGGGATCAATTGAGGCTTGATGTTAAGCAATGAAAATGGACTGGAAGAGTACCCCTAACCACATCTGCACATTGCTACAACCGTCCAATGTCCTCCATTTCTAATTTACTAACCCCACCATCTCTTTCTTTTTGGGCCCTATGATTTTTGTCTTCTTACTTGAAATCTAGAGGAATGCGAGATGGCAAAATATAAATCGTTTAATGAATTTTGAATTGATTTAAATGGTAAAGAGATTTTTCCTTAAACAGTATAGGTAGGTCGTGATGATTTTTTTTCTAGTTTTAAAGGTGGGTATGGACATGGGTGAAAGTCAAAAAAATTTGTTAAAGGAGCTGGAATTAAATTTTAATTTTTAATAGTCTATATCTTTATAATTTTTAAAAGATTAAATTAAATTTTTTTTTCATTTTTAAGGAGGGCCATAGTACAATTTGACCTTTACTAGTTTTAATTTTTAAAAATTTTAAAAAACCTAAATAGACAATTTTTTATTTTAGGGGGTCGGGCCACTGCCAACCCCTCCTAGATATGCCATTGGGTGTGGATTAATTATGATATTTACTTGTCTTGCCTGACTTTAATATCTTTAAAATTACTATTTTACTCTTATATATTAAACTTTTAAAATGATAAAAATGCAATAATATGTTATATAATAAATCTAAAATATTTGAGATATTTATAGATTATTTAAGTATCTTTTATATCAGTTTTACATGACATATTTGAGGTTTGTAATCGTTTCTCTTAATAATATCATATTTTATATTCAAATGTGTATTATTTATTTGAAAGTACAATATATCTCACTCAACACAATTATTTATTTTCATATTTATAAGTCAAATACACATTAAAATTATTAGAAATAGCTAATATATTTGAAATAGGTGGAGTATGGTGAAATGATTGTGGATGCATTCATAATAACATTCATCACAAAACAAGACAAGAGACAATAGAATGGTGACGGATTTAAAAATAGTTACTCCGTCCCGTTGCATGGCCTGGTAGAAAAGTTTAGTCCAATAATTTTAACCCCTCGGGAACTTAAAACCCCACGACTTAAATGTATTATGAATTCCCTACATGGAAAGAAGCCTAAAGAATTACAAAGGGCTCAAAAAATATTATATTTATAAAAATAATCTAGATTTAAAATAATCACTAAAACAACTTAAAATGAACAGTAAAAAAGTAAATTTTTTACAAGATGTGTGAAGTTATTACAAGATGTGCTAGAGGTATCAAAACCTGAAAAAAAATAAAAAACCCCCCCAAAATTTGTACTTTTTTTTTCGTTTAAAATCAGGTAACAATATACGAAAAAAGTAAAAAAAAAATTTGGTGCTGGCCCAGTAATAAAAAAATTTATTCTTTAATTTAACTTAAAAAAAAAAGAAAAAGGAAATTTTTTTACTTTTTTTGTATACTGATACTTGATTTTAACACGAAAAAAAGTAAAAAAATTTTATTACTGTTGGGTGCCGGCCATTGACAGGCCAACATCCAAAAATTTTTTTTTTACTTTTTTCGTATACTGATACCTGATTTTAACACGAAAAAAAAGTTAAAAATTATTTTTTTTACCGTTGGGTGCCGACCATTAACAGGCCAACACCAAAATTTTTTTTTTTACTTTTTTTCATATACTGATACCTAATTTTAACACGAAAAAAAAGTAAATTTTTTATTATCGTTGGATGCCTTAGGCCATTGATAAAGCCAAACACCTAAAAATTTTTTATTATTTTTTTCAGATATCGATACCTAATTTTAACACGAAAAAAAAAAAGTAAAATTTTTTTTATTAATGGCCAGCACCCAAAATTTTTTTTTCCTTTTTCTTTTTTCTGCTTTTTTGTATATCAGTATTATACAATTTTTTTAAAAAAAATACATAGGTTCCGGACATTGACAGGCCAAAACCCAAAAAAATAATTTTTTTTAAGTCTGACACAATTATTAGGCAATCATGGGTGCAAAAAACGAGTGGGTACTATTCATTTTAGGTTATTTTGGTGATTGTTTTTAAATCTGAATTATTTTGTAAATATAATATTTTTGGGGCTATTTTAGTAAAAGGGCCACAAAGGGCAGGTGAAGATGTAGCTAGCTAAAATGAAAATGCCCAAGTAGCAACTTCAATTGTTAAGTAATGGATAAAAGGGGATGATATGGAAGGCATAAGAAAATAACATAGGCAAAAGACTCCAACAATTGGACAGTGACGGCAGTCCTCAACTAAGCAGACAACAACCATCTTCAAGGGGGTTACCACTTAATCTATGGAAGGGATAATGTGGCATAAAACAGACCTCTCAATGCGGACCAATGCTAAAGATGAAAGAGACACTTAGCTAGCTTCTACCACCTTCAAAGCTATTATTAATTATTATTATAGCACTTTGTCATCAACCTCAAGTTTGAAAGCCCTTGCTCAAGAACTTTCAAGTAAAAAAGAAGTAAATAATGCATGGCACAAAGTAGATAAGCTACATCGAGAAAAGATCCAATATGTGAATAATTAGCACAAAAAAAGGTGTTTGCCCCTTACGCTGGCCACATCCAGTTCTTGACTGTCAAAAGAAAGTCGTCTACCTAATCACACACCTTCTTTAAGTGCTTGAAAGTAAAGTGAACCAGTTCCTGCCAAGTTAAAAAGTAAAATAAAAGCCGAATCTAATGACTATTCGAATTGGTTTCAGGGCAAAAAAAAGCCGTATCTAATGACTAGTCGAATTGGTTTCAGGGCTTTGAAAGCAAAATTAAGCAGTTTAGACTGATACATGATTAGATTCAGACGATACTATAATTGTATAAAAATATCATTTTGGATTTAAAGTATTTTAATTTAAATGAATTTAGATTATTGACTTCAGATTCAGATCAATCGAGTTGAGAAACAGTAGAAGGAAATGCAATAAAAAAGAACCTTATATTTTTCGATTTAAGATGAAGCATATATTATTGAAAGAAAGAAAAAAGTAAAAAGGAGGAGATAGATGGACATGAAAGAACAGGAGAATCCCGCAAATCAAGGACCCAACACTTGAGAACATGAAGCATGTGATGTGAGGGATAATTAATCAAGGGCCCTTTTACCAAAATAGTCCAAATAAATATTATATTTACAAAAATAATATAGGTTTAAAAACAATCACCAAAATAAACTAAAATTAACAGTACTTACTCGTTTTTTGCACCCATGATTGCCCAATAATTCTGTCAGACTTAAAAAAATTAATTTTTTTGGTTTTGGCCTATCAATGGCCGGAACTCAAGTATTTTTCTAAATTGTATAATATTGATATACGAAAAAGGAGAAAAAAGAAAAAGGAAAAAAAAATTTTGGATGCTGGCCTGTCAATGGCCGGCACCCAACAGTAATAAAAAAAAATTTACTTTTTTTCGTGTTAAAATTAGGTACCAATATAGGAAAAAAAGTAAAAAAAAAAATTTGGGTGTTGGCCTGTCAATGGCCGGCACCCAACAGTAATAAAAAAAATTTTACTTTTTTTTTCGTGTTAAAATCAGGTATCAGTATACAAAAAAAGTAAAAAAAATTCTTTTTTCTTTTTTTTGTAAGTTAAATTAAAGAATAAATTTTTTCATTACTGGGCCAGCACCTAAATTTTTTTTTTTACTTTTTTCGTGTATTGATACTTGATTTGAACACGAAAAAAAGTAGAAAATTTTTTTTATTACTGTTGGGTGCTGGTCATTACTTTTTTTTCGTATATTGATACCTAATTTTAACAATAAAAAAAAGTAAATTTTTTTTCTTGTTGGGTGCCACCATTGATGAGCCAAAGACCTAAAAAATTTTTTTTACTTTTTCAGATATCGATACCTAATTTGAACACGAAAAAAAAGTAAAAATTTTTTTTATTATTGTTTGGTGTCGGCCATTAACAGGCCAGCACCCAAAAAAAAATTTTTTTTTTACTTTTTTTTGTATACTGATACCTAATTTTAACACGAAAAAAAAAGTAAAATTTTTTACTGTTGGGTGCCTGCCATTGACAGGCCAGCACCCAAAATTTTTTTTTCCTTTTTCGTATACTGATACATGATTTTAACACAAAAAAAAGTAAAATTTTTTTAATTACTGTTGGGTGCCGGCCATTGACAGGCTAACACCCAAAAATTTGTTTTTTTACTTTTTTTTGTATACTGATACCTAATTTTAACACGAGAAAAAAAGTAAAAAAAATTATTACTGTTGGGTGCCGCCAATGATGTGAGCCAAGACCCAAATTTTTTTACTTTTTTCCTATATCGATCTCGATTTTAATACGAAAAAAAGTAAAATTTTTTTATTACTGTTGGGTGCTGGCCATTGACAAGCTAACACCCAAAATTTTTTTTCCCTTTTTCGTATGCATGGATTCAGGCCATTAACAGGCCAAAACCAAAAAAATTAATTTTTTTAAGTCTGACACAATTATTAGGCAATTATGGGTGCAAAAAACGAGTGGGTACTGTTTATTTTAGGTTATTTTGGTGATTGTTTTTAAACCTAAGTTATTTTTGTAAATATAATATTTTTTTGGGCTATTTTGCTAAAAGGGCCTTAATCAAGACTTGTTGGTACGTGAAGGCTTTTTGGTTTTATTTTATTTATTGGGGGTAAAGATCATTAATCAAAATCGAGTAACAGGGCAGTGGGAGAAACTTGTGTGGCCTAGCATTGTTTTGACGGTGGTGGGGTGGGGGCCCTTTTACCAAAATAGCCCAAAAAAATATTATATTTACAAAAATAACTCAGATTTAAAAACAATTACCAAAACAACCTAAAATGAACAGTACTTACTCGTTTTTTGCACCCATGATTCCTTAATAATTGTGTTAGACTTAAAAAAAATTATTTTTTTGGGTTTTGGCCTGTCAATGGCCGAAACCCATGTATTTTTTTTAAATTGTATAATACTGATATATGGAAAAGGAGAAAAAAAGAAAAAGGAAAAAAAAATTCGTGTTAAAATTAGGTATCAGTATACGAAAAAAAAGTAAAAAAAAATTTTTTGGGTGTTGACCTGTCAATGGCCGGCACCCAACAGTAATAAAAAAAATTTACTTTTTTTGTGTTAAAATCAGGTATCAGTATACGAAAAAAGTAAAAAAAAAATCCAATTTCTTTTTTTTGTAAGTTAAATTAAAGAATAATTTTTTTTTATTACTGGGCCAGCACCTAAAATTTTTTTTTACTTTTTCATATATCGATATCGATTTAACACGAAAAAAAGTAAAAATTTTATTATTGTTGGGTGCCTACCATTGACAAAGCCAAAGACCCAAATTTTTTTTTACTTTTTTTCGTATACTGATACCTAATTTTAACACGAAAAAAAAAGTAATTTTTTTTTACTGTTGTGTGTCGGCCATTGATGTGCCAAAGACCCAAATTTTTTACTTTTTTCAGATATCGATACCGATTTTAACACGAAAAAAAGTAATTTTTATTCTTGTTGGTGCTTGCCATTGATGTGCCAAGACCCCAATTTTTTTTTCCTTTTTCTTTTTTTCTCCTTTTACGTATATCAGCATTATACGATTTAAAAAAATACATGGGTTCCGGCCATTGACCGGCCAAAACCCAAAAAATTAATTTTTTTAAGTCTGACACAATTATTAGGCAATCATGGGTGCAAAAAACGAGTGGGTACTGTTCATTTTAGGTTATTGTGGTGATTGTTTTTAAACCTGGGTTATTTTTGTAAATATAATATTTTTTGGGCTATTTTGGTAAAAGGGCCTAGGATGGGCCGTAAGTGAATAGAGGGAGATCCCGTCCGCGTGTATATAATTGTGTTGTGTTAAAAGCTTAGAGCTATGCTTAGGAAGGGTCTTTTTAATCATGTGATTGTAAAATGCGGATAATACTTTCTCATCGCTTGCTTAAAAATTTTAGTTTTTTAAATAATGAGGTATGATGTAGTAGTTGTTTAATCTTGTCCTTTAATCATATTGTCGGAGGTTTGATTTCGATTTATGAGAATGAAGCACCTTTTGCAGTTAATTGTTTACTTCTTTGGAGAGCACCTGTGACAAAAGAATTAATCACGGTTGTCAATGGTGGATACCTTGATAGTGAAAGAAAAAGTTATCCTCTCCCTAACAAAAATAAAACTAAACTTTATTCAAAACAATAACAATAAGCATCTAAACCTTCTAATTAAATATTCAAAATATCAATATTTTATCAATTAAGTTCTTTCATCGACCTAATTGTTAGTTTATACGTTAAAACTTAGTTCTAATTTGATGTGAAACCTTTTTAAAACACATAAATCAAATTGTAAATATATATACTTATTGCATAGACATCTTAAAAAGAAGATAATGTCATTTGTTATACCACAAGCTTGCTCAAGTTACCGAACCTAGCACTACCTAGTGTCACAAGTTGTGGGTTAAAGCCCATGATGATTGTGCCAAGAACGCCCTATAGAAGTCAATTGTTGAAATGGGGCTCATTTAACCCGACTGGACTCGCTCAACTCATGGAACTCCTGGAGAATCACATCTACTTGAAGCGTTAGTAACCCAGTGAAACTAGAGTTACCAGGGTAAATAGTGTAAATCCTAAACGGATAAGATTGTATAGAGTTTAAATCCCTTAAGACTCTCAAGTGTAGCTAGGCTCTAATCATGATTGTCGATGTAATTCAATTTGTACTATTGGTTCTAAGGGAGCTCAACTATAAATAGAGGCCTCCCCCTTCATTTGTAATCACTTCATTCCATTCGTAGTGATAAATATATTTGAGAGCATTTACTCAAACACTAGGCGTGCTATTTTCCTTTGGTTTTTCTATTCTTCGTTGTTATTTCATTCCGAGTATGCTTCCGCTATATTTCCAATGCCTTAGAGAATTTTTACGAGAATTTTTACTTTTGCGAGAGTTAAGTTGACTTAGGCAAATTCGGAGCAAAAAAAATTACCTAAGGTTGTACAATTTACGAGACAAAAAGTCTAACCCTATGACAGTTGGTATCCTAGCTAAGGTTCGAAAGCGCTGTTGTGATGACGAAAGAATGAGACGAACAAAATGTCCCGATGGAGACTCGTGGAAGGTCCAGGAAAAAATAGCAGATCAAGGGATACATTGTCGGCTTTGGAAAGTCGTGTGGTCCATCTCAAGGAATCCTTGGGTGAAGTAAAGCAAACACTTGAGGTAGTGGAGACAAGGACTGATGAGTTAGACCCGATGAAAGAACAGTTTAAGGAATATGTGGTGGAGGCCCTTAGTTCCAATATGGACACAGTAGAAGCGCTTCTCAATACTGTTATGGGTAAGCTAACAGAAAAAACGATGTTCTTAAAGCTGGGATGACATCTATGAAGGGAGAAAATGAAGCCACGATGATGACTTTGAACGCAAAAATCAAAAAGCTTGAGGGAGAGCTTGTTGCGTACAAAGTTGCTGTGGGTAAGGAGATGTTGAGTGCAACACTAAACAGAGAGATTGATGTCCCAAAACCGAAGAAGTTTAAAAGGGCAAGGTCTACGAGGGAAGTAGACAATTTCTTGTAAGAGATGAATCAATACTTTTGTGCCATGGGCATCATGGATGATAATGCTAAGGTAAATACTGCTACTTCATATTTTACTGATTTTGCTCTTCTTTAGTGGAGGTGTAGGTCCACAGATGAAAAGTATGGTCAGGCTATGATTGGCACCTAAAATGAGTTCCAGAATGAGTTCAGGGAGTAGTTTTACCCTCAATATGTCGAGAAGAAGGTTCGGACTAAGTTACGTCGATTTTCGCAACAAGGCACAATTCGAGAGTATGTGAAGAAGTTCAGTGAAGTGATGCTCCAAAACACGGATTTAAGTGAGAATAAGGCATTCTTCTTTTTCATGGATGGTTTGAAGCCTTAAGTCAAGCAGGAATTGGAATGTCGAGGGGTCCAAGAATTATTGAAAGCCATGATCATGGTAGAGTCTTTAATCAGGCTTGTCCCGAGGAAAGACAAGTTCGAGTCTTCCAAGCCCAAAGAGATGGGCAGTGATGGGGAAGATGAAGGTGGACAAGTTAATTTTAGCAGCGGTAATGGTGGCCATAGTGGTAATGGGAAATGACAAAATGGAAAGAGGAAACTCGACAACCGTGGGAAAAGAAGGGGTCACTAAAATACTTCTTTTGTAAAGGTCTGCATATGGTGAGGAACTGTCTGAAGTGATTCGTGTTTCCTGCCATCAGAGAAGATGATGAGCAGAAAATGCTCCGATAAGGCTTGGTTCGATTGTGCGTGGGGTTGAAGCCAAGAGAGGAAATGAGAATTAGAAGAAGCCAATGAAATCCTTTTTGTATAGTGGTCCGCATAGGATACGAGATTGTCCAAAGCGATCTAAGACTTCCGTGATCAGTAAAGTAGTAGAAGCGGAGGCTGAGGGAGTTCGTTACTTTCATTAGTCACATTAAGGTCATTTAACAATTAAATTGATTATTGACGATCTCCATTAGTTGAAGGAGTTCATTGTTTTTTTTATATATCATTAAGGGCTCAAGGCAAGGGTCTTGATCCCAAAAATGGAAAAAATTCTATGCAATCCCTTAATAAATGATTAAATTATAAATTAATATATGGTAAATTTGTACTTTGACCTTTAAAAATAAAAATATTTATGTCTCTTAAAAAATAATAAAATGATAAAATTATATTTTAACCATTTTGATTTCTAAAAGATTTTTTGGATTCGCCCCTACTGAAGGGAAATTTCTTTCTATGGGTTATTTGGATTTTTTAAATTTTTTATTAAAATGTTTTTAAATTTTACCTAAATAAATTTCAAAATAGATTAGCTATGTACAGACCCATTCTGCCCGGGCCCAAAACCAATACAAATCCAAACAACACCCAAAACCCAGCAAAAAAAAATAATGACCCAATAATCAAGCCCAATGCAAGTTAGCCTCAATAGTCAAATAGGGTTTCAATTTTCTGAAACCCTAACCTAGCGCCGCAACCACTAGCCTCGCCACCTGACCTCTGCTACCGCCGCAACTGCCACCACCGACTCTCACTCCACTTGCGCCTGCAACTGAAGTGACAAAAAAAGTATTTAAAAAAGCTTGTAAAATGGCTATAAAAGCCAAGCAAAAATCAGTTGTAGGGGTTTGACCCTTTTTTTATGAACATCAGGAAATAAAAATAGGATTCAAAAAAAAAAAAGAAAAAAAAGAAATCTTAAGGTGATTACTGCCATTTTTTTAGATCTGTTATTTTGTTTCGTTTTGATTTTGTTTTTCGTTTCTAAATACAAAGAAATAAAAGAAAGGTGAGGGGAGTTTACTTGAGTCGCGCCGGAGGGGAAAGGCGAACGGTTTCCTCTTATTTTTCTGAGTTTGGCCGATCTATCGAAAGATTTAGCCCTGAATCCGTGTCCTAGAGACATTCAGCTTCAAAAAGGGACCAAAAAGAACCGATTTTGCGCCACCAGCTGCCGCACGCGACAGCACTACGACGGACGCTCGCCGGAGACCAAAGGCTGGATGTTTTGAGAGAAAAGGGGAGAGGGTTCCTCAGTTTTTTTTAAAAGAGGGATGAAAATGAGGAATTCTTAAAATTTTTATAGCCTGTATAAAACGGCGTCGTTTAGCTTGGCCTCCCCATACGCCAAAAAGGCGTCGTTTTGGGGGCCCGACCCGAAACTGACCTGACCCGCCTAGGATTCGCGTGTTTTTGGACAAAGGGGCTATTTGCGCCACTAGTTCTTCCGCTTTTGAGGCTGGTTACATTTGGGTCCTATCTTCTGTTATTTATTTTAATTTGGCCTTAAAATTTTATTTTGATTTCATTTGAGTCCCGTGTAAAGCGTTGCGTTTTGGAGGGAGGGAATATTTTTCCCTTTTAGTCTCTCTTTGTTATTCGCACTCTATTCGGTCCTTTTCTTTTAATTTATTTGCGAGTTTACCCTTAATTTCTGCTTTAAAGTTCAAATTAGTCCCTTTTTGTTATTTGTATTAAATTAATTAACTTTAATCATTATTGTTACACCTATTACTATTGTTTTATTATTACTCATATTATTATTTTTTATTTTTACCATTATTATTATTATTATTATTATTATTATTATTATTATTATTATCATTATTAGTTACTCATTTGCACCCTTTTTTCAATTTTAAATTTAATTATATATCTTTGATTTACATATATATACATACTTATATATCTTTTTATATTGTTATAATTTTATTCATTTTCTTCGTTCATTTATTTATCTACATTATTATTATTTTTATTTTTCATGATTATTGTTGCTTTTATTTTTATTTTTTAGAATGTTTTAATATTATTTGTTTTGTATATTATGGATTTGTCCTTTTATTTATATTATTTTGTTGATGTTACTCGTATTATCTTTACACCACTGTATACATTATTGTTCTGCTATGTATATAAACAATATCATCTGTTTTCGCATTCTTTTTATCACAACATCGTGTTTTATTTCACTCAATATGTCAAAATTTATTCTAAAAAATGGTATTTCGTATGTTTAGATTTTGAGAAGGTCGTACTCTAACTTACTGGGTTTCAATTTTCACGATGAATCTAAATGCACGAATCTTTTTCGAACTTAAGCTTTAAACGGTCTCGGAAATTAAAAAAAAAGATCAAGTCCTAACTTACTGGGCCTGATCCCCTTTTTTTAAAAATCCGAGATGGCTAAATATCTTTTAAAATAAGCAAATTTCTAGCATTCATTCGCGTATCGAAAATTCGAGAAATTGTGTCCTAACTTACTGGATATGATTCTCTTTCTCGATTAACGTAAAGTATGTCGCTTTTCCCGAAAATTTTCAACGTTTTAATACAAGGATCGTATTTTTAAAATTCTTCCAAGTTTTAAATTTTCGACATCAAGACATTAACTAATCAACTAGGTACCAATTTTTGGGCGTTATGAGGGTGCTAATCATTCCTCGTACGTAACCGAATCCCGAACCCCTTTTTTCTAAATTTCGTGGACCAAAATCGTTGTTTTAATAAAATCAAATCATTTATTAAAAACAACCACTTTTTGAGGTGATCCAATCATACCTCATCAAAAAAAGATTGGCGGCGACTCCCACATTCGATTTCATTTTTCGAAACCCAAGTCGACCCCGTTTTATCAAAAAATAATGTCAACAGCTTGACGACTCCACTGGGGACTTAAAATAAGAGAGTCAAGACACAAGTTGATTTTTTTTTTGTCTTTTTGTCAAAAATTGAAAACTTGGTTTAAATATACGATCCTTTCATTGCATTTCATGTGTTTTGAGTTATAGTCTTCATCAGGTTTAGTATTTTTAAATTTTTATATCTCTGCACATTGCATTGCATGACTGTTGGTCACACCTTTTTAAGTGGGAGTGAGAAGCTACTCCTTCGTGAGGATTTTACATCCGAGCAGGATAGTGGATCGCTTTCGGGATACATCCGTACCTATTCTTCGTGAGATTTTTATCTCCGTGTAGCCATAGGAAAATGTATTCCCCTGAACTGAACTCGGTCCATATGAGCCTATAATGGATGAGGATCGAGGAATCTGCTGGTTCGGGTACCTTTGCTTTAGAGCTGAACCGCATGTAGTGAACCTAAGAGCCTACCCTAGGTAGAACCACTTCAAACCCTAGTGGTTACCTGAATAAGTTCTCTATGTATTTTTATTGCTTACTTTCGATTTGTAATAATCTGTTTTGTTTTGTTTTGATTTTTATTACATGACATTTTCATTTTAAAGAGGTGTCGGTTCACGTTCGGTATCTAAATAGCGAACTCAACATGGAAGGAGAGTTTCTTGGTAAAGTGGAAGATAATGCGGCTGTCCGAGTTTGGTCTGAAAAAGTTCAGCAAGAAAAGGGTGACATCCTCATGGAAGGGTACGTGTCAGAATTATGGGACTTCACTCGCATTAATGTGGCTCAGAATAGTTTACAAGAGTTGAAAGAGATATGATATCAGTGGAATAACAAGATCAAGCAGCTTTTTTACAGTAATTATGGTGATCTGTCTTATTTGCTTGAAGTAAAAGTAGACAAGCGTTTATTTCAAGCTCTCACGCAATACTGGAATCTAGCCTAAAGTTGTTTCACGTTTGGGAAGGTAGATTTGGTACCCATAATAGAATAATATACGACCTTGCTACGGTGTCCGAGGATCCAAGTCGATAAGCCTAAAGCGGCTTATGTCCCGACATTCTTGAAGAAATTAATGAATATTACCGGAATGAACGAGCAAAGGGTCGCAGCCTGGATTTAAGCAAAAGGGAGACAACAAGTACATACCTTGGAAAATCTGCGAGTACATACCTTGGAAAATCTGCGAGATCTGATCTTGGCACATCCGAATATGAGAAAAAGGGTTGATATCTTCGCCTTAAGCATTTATGGGTTAGTCGTCTTCCCCAAAGCATTAGGGCATCCTAAGGATGCAGTTGCAGATTTGTTTGACCGACTCGACAAGAGGGTCACACCAGTCTCAGCTATTTTGGCTAAAACCTTTAGATCTCTAAATGCGTGTCAAATAGCGGGTGATGGAAGGTTCATCGGGTGCGCGCAACTGTTATTGGTATGGTTCCATAGTCACTTTTGGAAGGTGGAAAAAATATCATATCGTGTCTTCTCAGAGAACTACTCCCCATTAAAGAAATTACTGGCTACACCAAAACAAGACGACATCACGAAGGAAAAATGGATGATGATTCTCCAAAATCTTCAAGATGAGGATGTCGACTGGAGAGCCCTGTGGATGATCCCTAATAAGATTTTATACCGATGTGGAGAGTTTGATTAGGTTCTTTTGCTGAGATTTTGGAGAGCCATTGGTACGCACCTTTGCTAGTCTTGAAACAGTATAGATCTAGACAGTTCATATCGGTAACTCAGGGGTTGGCACAATGTGAATTTTCATACAGGAAAAAAAATAACAAGAAGAAGGTGTTCGACCCGTAGAATGAAGATACTTGCCGCAAGTCCAATGACAACTCCCGAATATAGTTGGTGGAGGGAAATGAGGATCAAAGATAATATTTCTGTGTCAAGCCAAGAAGATGTTCGACCAATAGAGGAGCATCTACAAGTAGTTCCGTCAGAATTAGAGATCATCAAATAGGACTTCGAAAATAGAAGTTTAGAATTGGGAAAGAAGATAGAGCAGCTAAAAGAGGAAAAGTTGCGTTTGGGATTAGATGTTGATATCCACAAATTGGAAGCTGAAAAATTAAGGAAATGGAAGAACAAGGCGGAGGAGGATTTAAATAGTCTGAAAGCGGATTATAAGAAGCTGCGTTTGTCAATAAGGACTGCGGGTTTAGGTAAAACGTCGGAGTAATGGTGAAAGGAGATCAAGGAAGAAAAGACTAGAGCTGATCAATGGGAAAAGAAATTTCAGGACGCCCAAGCTTGAGAGAGCGCTTTGGAGGAAAGATTGTCAGAATGCCAGAATGAAGAAGCAAGATTAAAAGCTCAGGTAGCGGAGTTAGAAAAGTCGCTTTACCTGCACCGTAGTCGTAACTCTATGATCGAGTTGAAAGCAAGTTTAAGGAAGATTGAAGAATTAATGGGAAGGATAAAAGAGCTTGAAGATGCATTACAAAACACTGAATTACGAGTGGAACTTCTTGAGAGGCATAACGAACAGTGCCAAAAGTAGCTCCATCATTCCCAAAGTCAAATTAGAGATAGGGATTACATTATGGGTGAAGCTGTAACTCAAGTTCGGGAAGTAGCTGATCATCTGCAAACCTTAGCAGTTCAGGCTAATGTATTGAGTGTAAAATATGAATCAGAATCAAGCTGAGGTCGAGAGCTAGCTTCGCTCCTTAAG
The DNA here is from genome assembly GCF_025698545.1 of Gossypium raimondii. Classification (NCBI taxonomy): domain Eukaryota; kingdom Viridiplantae; phylum Streptophyta; class Magnoliopsida; order Malvales; family Malvaceae; genus Gossypium; species Gossypium raimondii. The sequence continues at coordinate 47,123,719 of NC_068575.1, forward strand.
AAGGTTAAGGCTTTGAGTATAAAGGCGAAGCCGTATATGTAATCCACTTAGAATCAATACATCTTTTTGCATCCGTTCGTCTGCATTGCATTTTATCATCTGCATTAAGGTTTCAAAAAATAGCCCTAATTAATTAAAATTATGACAGTTACCCTAGAAACTAACAAAGCTCTGCTAACTAGATATCACTACGGTACACTTCGCAGAACAAAAGCAATGGGTCAGAGATTAGAAAGACTAGAACAATTACAAAAGGAGATGCAAGATCAGATGCAAGAAAAACTAGCTAAAATACAGCAAGACATGGAAGAATCTCAAAGAGATTTATTGAGTCGTTTAAAACAGTTAATGGCTGGGGGCATGATAAGGGGAAGAGCTCTGTGGTAAATTCTAGGGATGATCACGAATATCCTTCAGGTTTCACCCCAACTAATATCCAGGCGCAACAAGGGGTGTACCCACATAGGGTACTTGTCGCCATTAGATCCCAATACCAAGTCGGTGCCCCGGCGTCAATGAACTTCCAAACAGGCTCGAGTTCTAATCCTAGGGATAATCCTACCAATCCCGTGATTCTTGATCTCGACGACATAGCAGAAATGGAGAAGGCAAGAGTGGACCTGCCAAAACAACTAGAAGACTGGTGTAAATGGTTAGAGGAAAAGTTTAAAACCGTAGAAAATACCGATTACCATCGAGGAATAGACGCTAAAGATTTGAGCTTGGTCCCTGATATGGTGCTCCCTCCCAAATTTAAAATGCTGAAGTTTGAGAAGTATAACGGGACTAGTTGCCCCGAATCTCATGTCACTATGTTCTGTATAAGGATGACGGGATACATCAACAATGACCCACTGTTGATTCACTGCTTCTAAGACAGCTTGATCGGGTCAGCGGCAAGATGGTATAACCAATTGAGCCGGGCCAACATCCACTCATGGAAAGATTTGGCGCAGGCCTTTATGAAGTAGTACAGACATGTGATGGATATAGCACCTAATCGAATTGTGTTGTAGAACATGGAAAAGAAGCCTAGTGAGAGCTTCAGACAGTACGCCCAATGGTAGAGAGATGTGGCAACGCAAGTTCAACCACCACTTTTGGAAAAAGAAACAATCATACTTTTTATCAATACTGTGAAGGCTCTATTTCTCAATCACATATTGGGCAGTGCCACTAAAAGCTTTTTAGATATAGTGATGTCTGGGGAAATGATAGAGAATGCCATAAGATGTGGCAAGATAGAAGCAGGAGAAAGTACGAAAAAGTCAGCCCCAAGAAAGAAAGAGCACGAGATAAACAATGCAAGTATGTTTAATAATGACTATTCTAAACCAATCACGGTGGGACAAGCAAGAGCAGTAACCACTAATCATCAACATTCTTCAAAACAGGAATCCAATCCAAGGACAAATGTAGAAAGACCCCAATTCACACCCATCCTAGTGACGTATAGAGAGATGTACCAGAACTTATTCGATGCACATGTGGTATCTCCATACTACCTAAAACCCATGCAACCTCCACACCCTAAATGGTACGATGCGAACACCCAATGCGAGTATCACATAGGGGCTACGGGGCACTCGATTGAAAACTACACTACATTCAAGAAGTTAGTTAAAAAATTTATCAATATGGGGATCGTAAAATTTGGTGACCCGTCAAGACCAAACGTAGCAGGGAATTCGTTACCCAATCATGCTGATAAAGGGGTGAACGCGATAATTAAAAATGGAGGAATGAGAGTCAAAGCTAGTGTAGCAGAGATAAAAGCTCCATTTGAATGGGTTTGGAAACGAATGATAGAAGGAGGTCTAATCAAGCAAGATTTAATGAAAATGCTTGAGGGAACAAGGTAGTTTTGTGAGTTCCATGTGAAAGAAGGCCACGATATCCAAAAATGCACCAAGTTCAGAACCATGGTGCAAAACTTAATGGATAATAAAGAGTTGGAGTTTTATGAAGAGATCAAGAGACTAGAAGAGGGAGAAGTTTATGCCTTAGAGGAAGGATCTGCAGGGAAAGCCCAAAGGGTTAATCACCCACTGGTGATTATTTCAAAGCCGAGGAGCACAGAATCTGGAATACTAATAGCGCCCAAGGTCATAATCCAAAAACCTGTATCCTTTCCCTACAAGGATAGCAAAAAGGTTCCTTCGAATTACGACTGCAACGTGACAACCCCAAGAGAAGAGAACTTGGTAAATACTTCAAAAGAGGATGTAGGCTTCTATACGGGAAGTAGAAAACGCTATGATTCGACAAATGCAGGAGTGGAATTCGCAAAAGGAAAAGCCTTAGCAGTTGAGCGGGGGAAAGCAAAAACGGACAGAATTAAATCGCATGTTAATCAGCCGGTAACTGAAAATGAGGCTAGAGAATTTCTAAAATTCTTAAAGCATAGCGAGTATAGTGTGGTGGAACAACTACATAAGCAACCGGCTTGTATCTCGATGCTTAAGCTACTTCTAAGTTCAGAGACACATACTAAATGAAACTTATGTCGCTAACGATATCTCGATAAACAAGTTAGACCGCTTGGTTAGCAATATAAGTGCCGACAATTTCATTTTCTTTAATGATGATGAAATACCACCGGGGGGAAGATGAGCCACCAAAGCCCTACATATCACTACTCGCTGCGGGGAATATACGTTACCAGGGGTGCTAATCGATAATGGATCGGCCTTGAATGTCTTACCCGTATCCACCTTAAATAGGTTACTGGTGGATAGCTCTCACATGAAATCATGCCAAAATATAGTAAAACATTCGATGGTGCCGAAAGGAGGGTGATGGGGATAATAGAAATACCCCTCTTGATTGGCCCGAATACATACGAGGTGGATTTCTTAGTGATGGATATCAAACCTACATATAATTGCTTTTTGGGAAGACCTTGGATTCATTCAGCAGGAGCGGTGCCTTCATCATTACACCAGAAGTTGAAATTGGTAACAGAAGGCCGGTTAGTTACGATAAGCGCTGAAGAAGACATCATTGCATCGGTAACCAGTGACGCACCATATTTGGGAACGGATGATGAGGCAATCAAATGTTCCTTTCGATCCTTAGAATTCGTAAATGTGACCTTTGTTGTCGAGGGAAAAAAGATCTCGATGCCCAGCATATCTAGAGCCACGAGGATAGGACTACAAATGACAGTTGGGAAATGACCTGTGCCTGGGAGAGGACTTGGAATATGCCTTCAAGGAATAATAGAGGCACCAATGGTTAAAGATAAACGAGATCGCTTCGGTTTAGGATTTAAGCCAAATGCTAGGTAGAGAAGGAAAGAGTTAGAGAAAAGACAAGAGAGGAGGATGGCGCATTTGAATAGAGAAGAAGTTAATTGAGAACCTATAATTTTCCCCCACATATCCAGGACCTTCGTACCAGGGGGAACCATGTATTCTGGACTGATGACGCCAAGAAAGGAGACCACGGAGAAAATGTTAGGAGACCTGAACATCAATACCATATTCAAAGAAAAATCCGAAGAAGAAAGTATATCAGGCATCCGTCCTTATGAACCTAGGAGTGTTCTAAATAATTGGACTGCAGAAGAAATACCTGAAGTTTTTTGAGCTTTTCTAGAGTAATATTCAAAACATACTAATTTTTTTAAGCCTAGAGACAATGAAAACTTTTTATGAAATGGGCATATTATTGAACATTGTGACTTCAATGAAATATATCTTCGTAATTTCTTTTTGAGCATATATTCTTTAAAGATTCTTTCATTCTTTCGTACGAATAGTCATTTTAGATTTATTCCAAATCATTCTTTCATTAATTCATGACCATACTATAAATAAGTATTCTTAAATTCATACATTCCTTGTAGATTCTTTGGTACCTATAACAGGTCCCAAGATATCAATGACATGAGTGACTCTACTATAAATTCGAAAAATCCTTTTGAATAGGATATTTGTTTAGAGGAATCTCATGATTTTGAAGATAACATAGATTACAACCTATCTCCGGACTTGTTGAGTATGGTAGAGCAGGAGGAAAAACAAATCCTACCTCATAAGGAGACGGTGGAGACTATGATCCTAGAAGAGGGAAATGTGGTGAAGATTGGAACATGCATAGCTGAAGAAACAAAACAAGTCTTTATTGAGTTGCTTCGAGAGTTCAAAAACGTCTTCGCATGGTCATACCAGGAAATGTCTAGCTTAAATACCGATATTGTAGTTCACCGTCTTCCTATAAATGAGGATTGCGAGCCAGTTCAGCAAAAACTTCGAAGAATGAAGCCTGATGTTGTACTAAAAATAAAAGAAGAGGTTCAAAAGCAATTCGATGCTGGATTCTTACAAGTGGTCAAATACTCCGAATGGGTAGCCAACATTGTACCCGTCCCTAAGAAAGATGGGAAAGTACGAATGTGTGTATATTACAGAGATTTGAATAAAGCTAGCCCGAAAAATAATTTTCCTTTACCTCACATCGACACTCTCGTAGATAACATAGCAGGGCACTCACTGTTTTCATTTATGGATGGTTTCTCGAGATATAACCAAATTAAGATGCATCTTGAAGATATGAAGAAAACTACGTTCATAACCTTATTGGGGACTTTCTGTTATAAAGTGATGCCATTTGGGTTGAAAAATACAGGAGCCATATACCTGAGAGCCATGGTGACCCTTTTCTACGATACGATGCATGAGAAGATTGAGGTATATGTTGATGACATGATCACAAAGTTCCAGACGGAAAGAGAACATGTGCAAGTCTTAAGAAAGTTTTATTTTTAGAGCTAGGTTAGGAAAACTCCTAGGGTTTGTAGTCAGTGAAAAAGGGATTGAAATAGACCCAGGCGAAGTCAGGGCAATTCGAGATTTGCCTTCACCACGTACTCGGAAAGAAGTTCGAGGTTTCTTAAGAAGGCTGAATTATATTGCTTGGTTCATTTTGCAATTGACCGAGAAATATGACCCCATATTTCGTCTTCTGAAGAAAAATAATCCAGATGTGTGGAATGAAGAATGCCAGGAGGCTTTTGACAAGATAAAATAGTACTTGTCCAATACTCCAGTGTTGTCGTCACCTAGGCCGGATAAACCATTGGTGCTATATTTAACAGTGTTCGACAACTCTATGGGATGTGTGCTAGGTCAACATGATGCGACGGGAAAGAAGGAAAAGGCGATCTATTATCTTAGTCAGAAATTTACTAACTGTGAAATGAGGTATTCGCCTATTATAAAATTATATTGTGCCCTGATCTGGACGACATGAAGATTGAGGCAATACATGTTCTATCATACGACTTGGTTAATTTTAAAGTTAGACCTTTTAAAGTATATGATGGAGTCAACAGCATTGAACGGGAGGATGGCTAGGTGGCAGATCCTACTCTCCGAATTTGATATAGTTTACGTAAATTAGAAGGCTATCAAAGGGAGTGCGATTGCAGAATTCTTGGCCAGCAGAGCTTTAGAAGACTATGAACCTCTGAATTATAATTTCTCGAATGAAGACTTGATGTATGTGGCAACCGCTGAAGAGGATTCCCATAAAAATCATCATTGGAAGTTAAACTTTAACGGAGCTTTGAATGCTGTAGGCAATGGAATTGGGGCAGTCCTAGGGTCCCCTAATAGAGATCATTATCCTTTTACCAGTAAATTGGATTTCGATTGCACCAATAACATGACTGAGTATGAAGCTTGCATCATGGGCATCCGGGCAGCCATAGAGCGAAAAATTAAGATACTAGAGATATACTGAGACTCTGCATTAGTAATTTACCAGCTCAAAGGGGAACAGGAAACGAGAGACCCTAAGTTAGTCCGCTATCAAAAATTAGTTCTGGAATTGATTGAGGAGTTTGACAGTGTCACCTTTTGTTAACTCTCACGAGACGAAAACCAGATGGCTGATGCCTTGGCTACTCTAGCCTCTATGATCAAAGTGAACAAACCAGAAGATATGAAGCTTATTCAGATCAGCATTCATGAGACCCCAGCTACTTGCTACAGTATTGAAGAAGAGGAAAATTATGACCATCCATGGTACCAAGACATACTACGATATGTAAAGAATCGTGAATACCCCAACCATGCGACAGAAAATGACAAAAAGGCATTAAGGAGGCTGGCTATTGACTATGTCCTAGATGAAGAGATTTTGTACAATAGGGGAAAGGATCAAGTATTGTTTAGATGCGTGGATGTTGTGGAGGCTAAGAAAATTTTGGAAGAAGTCCATGAAGATATCTGTGGAACGCATACTAATGGCTTCACAATGGCTAAACAGATTATGAGATTTAGGTACTATTGGTCCACCATGGTAGGGGATTGCGTTAATTATTCCAAAAAGTGTCATAAATGTCAAATTTTTGGTGACAAAATGCACGCACCACCTTCACCCCTTCACGTTATGACCTCTCCATGGCCATTCTCCATGTGGGGAATGGATGTCATCGGGCCAATATCTCCAAAGGCTTCTAATGGGCATCGTTTTATCTTTGTGGTTATTGATTATTTCACTAAATGGGTTGAGGTTACTTCATATTCTAACGTCACGAAATTAGCAGTTAGCAAGTTTTTGAAAAAGAATATTATATGTCGATACGGAATGCCTGAAAGGATCATATCTGACAATGCGCTAAACTTGAACAACAACTTAATAGTGGAAGTTTGTAATCAGTTCAAGATCAGACACCATAATTCGTCACCGTACCGCCCAAACATGAATGGTGCCGTGGAAACAGCTAACAAAAATATCAAGAAAATTGTAGGGAAAATAACTGAGACCTACAAGGGCTCGCACGAGAAATTACCTTCTGCTCTCCTAGTATATCGAACATCTATTAGGACTTCTACTGGAGCAACACTATTTTCTTTAGTCTATGGGATAGAGGCGATTTTACCCATAGAAGTCGAAATCCCTTATCTACGGGTATTAGCTGAACTAAAGTTAGATAAGGCCAAATAGATTCAATCTCGATATGATCAGCTAAACTTTATAGAAGAAAAGAGGCTAAAAACCATTCGTCACTGTCACATGTATCAGAAACGAATGATGCGAGCCTATAGCAAAAAGGTTTGCCCCAGAGAATTTCACGAGGGGGACCTAGTGTTGAAAAAGGTTCTTCCTCTACAAAAAGATTTTAGAGGGAAATGGATGTCAAATTGGGAAGGTTCTTATATCGTAAAGAAGGCCTCTTCTGGAGGAGCTCTAATCTTGAGCGAGATGGATGGTAAAAGCTTGCCAAATCCTATAAACTCAAATTAAGTTAAGAAATACTTCACTTAAATGAGGAGGACCAAAGTGAAAACCCGTAAATTGCACTTTAAGTCCAAAAAAAAAAGGAGAGGCTAAGGTGAAAACCCATAAAGGGCGCCGTGAGACCAAAGGGGATTTGAGTTGAAAACCTGAAAACGGTGGCTCAAATTTTGATGGGACCTGAGTTGATCGGAGCATATCAAATTTTGATCAAGATCTGGAGCATGTGGTGGTCTCGCTATACCTGAATCAACAAGAAAAGGGTGGGCGACATCTTGGGGCATCGACAAAGTACTGTAGATTTCCTAAACACATATCAAATTCAGAATGTTTTTTAGAAAGCTTATACAGGGAAGCTCGTGCTGCGATATCTGGGCACCTATCGTCATCTTATTTGTTTTGAATCTTGGCAAAATTTGCTATCTTGATTAATATATTCATTTCAAGCTTTGCTCTCAATAAAATTCCATCTTGTCCATTGTCTTTTTCATCTTATTTAACAAAATTTGCTATCTTGATTAACCTATTCATTTCAAGATTTGTTCTCAATAACATTTTGTTTGTCCATTGTGATAATCTTTTTCAAACATTGAAATAATGATTAATGGACTGAATGTTCAAGCAAAAGGAGTTTTGTATATTACTCTAGAAATTTCTAAATAATATAGGAACCTGAAACATGACTGTTGTTTAGAACACACCAAGTTTAAAGTTTGAAATGTTTAAGAAGGGAAGGCCTAAATTAAGACTATCCTTTCGGATTTTGTTGCCCAAACATTGATTAAACAAAATGACAAGATGTCGTATTTGTGACAAAACTTCAATAAACAAACAATTAATGATCACCGAGTGATAAGAAGAGGTTTTCTCAGAAGAAAAAGTCTTACAGTTGTGTATAAACACTTGGTACGACACCTTGGGAATAGTGTAAAAAACTAAGGAGATTCAGATCTTGTATCCCCGATTTGCAGTGGGAGAGATTTCAGAAGAAGCCAGATCTTATACTCCTAAATTGCAGTAGGAGGATGATGGTTTTGAATTTTATGTCCCAAAATTACAGTGGGCTTAACCTTGAAAATCACAACGGATTAAACTTTGAAGATTACAGTGGGGGCAATCCGATCAAGTAAGAGATGAGCATTACCAACCGGACAAAATAGCATTCTGACATGTTGGCAATAACGTCTTATTGAGCAATGGGCAATAACACCTCAAACATTGAGAGATCATTTTCATTTTGCGTTCATGCATACACATTTAGCCAGGATATTTTGATTCATTTCGATCATAATCACTAGGCAGAAATAGGTTCATAAAATAGGTTATACAGGTCATGTTTCCCAAAGAACAGATCAATGAAGATGGCAGATTTTGCCTTCGTGAATTGACAGTAAAGCAGATCAAAGAAACCATAGTTTGCAATTAAAAAGATTGAAGCCACAACGACAAATCTTACTTTCCAAGCTGTGCAGTGGAACAGATTGAAGCTACAACGGTGAATCTCATTTCCCCGACATTGTAATTAAAAGATTAAAGCCACAACGGCGAATCTTACTTCCCAAGTGGTGCAGTGGAACAGATTGAAGCTACAACGGCGAATCTTGCTTCCCCGACATTGTAGTTAAATAGATTTAAGCCACAACGATGAATCTTACTTCCCTGGCGGTGCAGTGGAACAAATTGAAGCTACAACAGCAAATCTTGCTTCCCCGATATTGCAATTAAAAGATTAAGGCCACAACGGCGAATCTTACTTTCCAGGCGGTGCAGTGGAACAGATTGAAGCTACAACAGCAAATCTTGCTTCCCCGATATTGCAATTAAAAGATTAAGGCCACAACGGTGAATCTTACTTTTAGGGCGGTGCAGTGGAACAGGTTGAAGCTACAACAGCGAATCTTGCTTCCCCGACATACAATTAAAAAATTGAGGCCACAACGGCGAATCTTACTTCTCTGGCGGTGCAGTGGAACAGATTAAAGTTATAACAACGAATCTTATCTCCTTGACATTGCAATTAAAAGATTGAAGCCACAACGGCGAATCTTACTTTCCTAGCGGTGCATTGGAACAGATTGAAGCTACGACGGTGAATCTTGCTTCCCCGACATTGCAATTAAACAGACAGAAGAATACAAGCCGTATCTCTCTGAAATTGTAGTGGAACGGATTGAAACCACGAATTTTATCTCTCTGAAGTTGCAGTAGAGCAGATCGCATCCAGTCTTATCTCATTGACATTGCAGTGGAATAGACTAAAACCATAAATCTCGTACCCCAAAGTTGATGCGAAGAAGATTGAAGCTACAAGTCAGATCTCCCTGAAGTGTAGTGGAATGGATTGAAGCGATAAGACACAGTGAATTGGAATGGGGTTATTTGAAGAAGAGAAGCGTCAAAAGAAGTTGAAACTTGGCGAGGCCAGGCAAAATTGGTCTTTCTTAGTCTTTGCTCTGTTCCCGTTACACAACAACGAGCAAAGATGGGCAGTTGTACAGACCCATTCTGTTCGGGCCCAAAACCAATACAAACCCAAACAACACCCAAAACCCAACAAAACAAAAAATAATGGCCCAATAATCAAGCCCAAATACATTGGGCCCAAAGTCAACCTCAATGGTCAAACTAGGGTTTCAGTTTTCTGAAACCCTAGCCTACTTATTACAACCACCGGCCTCGCCACCGCCTCTCCGCTATTGCCAGTAATCGCCACCATCGACTCTCACCCACTTGCGTGCAGAATCGGAGTGACAAAAATGTATTTAAAAAAGCTTGTAAAATGGCTATAAAAGCCAAGCAAAAATCAGTTGTAGGGGTTCGACCCCCCTTTTTTTATGAACATCAGGAAATAAAAAGAGGATTCAAAAAAAAAAGAAAAAAATTCTTAAGGTGATTAATGCCCTTTTTTTAGATCTGTTATTTTGTTTCGTTTTGATTTTGTTTTCGTTTCTAAATACAAAGAAATAAAAGAAAGGTGAATGGAGTTTACCTGTGTCGCGCCGGAGGGGAAAGGCGAACGATTTCCTCTTGTTTTTCTGAGTTTGGCCCATCTATTGACAGATTTAGCCCTGAATCCGTGTCCTAGAGACATTCAGCTTCAAAAAGGGACCAAAAAGGTCCGATTTTGTGCCACTGGCCACACAAAGGCCAGTTGTTTTGAGAGAAAATGGGAGAGGGTTGCTCAGTTTTTTTTTTTAAAAAGGGATGAAAATGAGGAATTCTGAAAAAAATTTGGCAATTATAGCCTGTATGAAACGGCGCCGTTTAGCTTGGCCTCCCCAGACGCCAAAACGGCATCGTTTTGGGGAGGCTGACCTGAAACCGACCCGACCCGCCTAGGATCCACGTGTTTTTGGACAAGGGGGCTATTTGCTCCTCTAGTCCTTCCGCTTTTGAGACTGGTTACATTTGGGTCCTATCTTATGTTATTTATTTTAATTTGGCCTTAAAATTTTATTTTGATTTCATTTGAGTCCCGTGTAAAGCGCTGCGTTTTGGAGGGAGGGAATATTTTCCCCTTTAGTCTCTCTTTGTTATTCGCGCACTCTATTCGGTCCTTTTCTTTTAATTTATTTGCAGATTTACCCTTAATTTCTGCTTTAAAGTTCAAATTAGTCCTTTTTTTTGTTATTTGTATTAAATTAATTAACTTTAATCATTATTATTACCCCTATTACTATTGTTTTATTATTACTCATATTATTATTTTTTATTTTTACCATTATTATTATTATTATTATTATTATTATTATTATTATTATTATTATTATTATTATTATTATCATCATCATCATTATTAGTTACTCATTTGCACTCTTTTTTCAATTTTAAATTTAATTATATATCTTTGATTTACATATATATACATACTTATATATCTTTTTATATTATTATAATTTTATTCATTTTTCTTGATTCGTTTATTTATCTACGTTTTTTTTCATGATTATTATTTCTTTTATTTTTATTTTTTAGAATGTTTTAATATTATTTGTTTGTATATTTGTTTTGTATATTATGGATTTGTCCTTTTATTTATCTTATTTTGTTGATGTTGCTCATATTATCTTTACACTACTGTATACATTATTGTTCTGCTATGTATATCGCAATATCATCTATTTTCGCATTCTTTTTATCACAACATCATGTTTTATTTCACTCAATATGTCAAAATTTATTCTAAAAAATGGCATTTCGTATGTTTAGATTTTAAGAAGGTCATACCTTAACTTACTGGGTTTCGATTTTCACGATGAATCTAAATGCACGAATCTTTTTCGAACTTAAGCTTTAAACGGTCTCGAAAATTAAAAAAAAAAAGATCAAGTCCTAACTTACTGGGTCTGATATCTTTTTTTAAAAATTCGAGATGGCTAAATATCTTTTAAAATAAGCAAATTTTTAGCATTCATTCGCGTATCGAAAATTCGAGACATTGTGTCCTAACTTACTGGATATGATTCTCTTTCTCGATTAACGTAAAGTTTGCCCCTTTTCCTGGAAATTTTCAACGTTTTAATACAAGGATCGTATTTTTAAAATTCTTCCAAATTTTAAATTTTCGACATCAAGACATTAACTAATCAACTAGGTACCAATTTTTGGACATTATGAGGGTGTTAACCCTTCCTCGTACGTAACTGACTCCCAAACCTGTTTTTTTTTAATTACGTGGACCAAAATCGTTGTTTTAATAAAATCAAATCATTTATTAAAAACAACCACTTTTCGAGGTGATCCGATCACACCTCATCAAAAAAAGATTGGTGGCGACTCCCACATTCGATTTCATTTTTCAAAACCCAAGTCGATCCCGTTTTATCAAAAAATGGTGTCAACAAGCTATATTGAAAAAATAAAAAACCTTTTAAGTATATTTATTTTTATAGGGTAATATGAGTTAACATGTGCGGATTAATATAGCATCAACAATTTAATGCAACATATGTGTTAGAGTTTGTGTGACCCGAATCTCGTCACTTGTTGAAGAAATAGATATAGTGACAAAATAAGGGGATATGTGGGGGTGAGAGGCCGAGATCTTTCAACCATGCCGCACAAGTAGAATCCATAAAGAACTACGCTTCTTCTATTTGACATTTATTAGAATAATGTTTTTCAACCTTTAAATAGATGTAGTTGAAACTCCTTTTGCATTATTTGTTATTCAACATTAGTGAATTTCTTCTTCTCTGTTCTTATTTTGCGATCATTCTATTGCCATTACTGACATTTATTATAACGATATCTGAACAAATATAGTGCAAACAAACCATGGTAAAAGTAAAATGGAAGCCTTGTTAAAATTTCCATCAATTTTTATTTTTAATAAAAAATTGATTTACTCTTTAATCTTTAATTTAATGTATAGAAACTAATTTATTTTTTAAATAAAAAAATAAAATGTAATCCGCTAGAGTAATGTGATGGTTTTACCAACAAAGCATGAAAGAGTGAAAACATGTGATATCATATTTGTGATGAATAGAGCTTTTAAAACAACATCGAATACAGTTTTGGAACAGAGGAAAACCTTGGTGTGTTATGATGTTGAAAGATGTGCAGATACTGCTCATGTTGGCTCTTCTGCTCAAAAAGATACAAGGGTTTTTTGCTTTGAGAAAATTGTGTTGCGAGTAACGTAAATATATATAATTGGGGAAGAGGTTTTTGCTTGCCAGCAACCGAAAGTAGCAGCGGTGTTCCTTTTTTGGGGCAGACAATGACAAGCAAAGGGCTTAGCTAGATACATGCTAAAGCAAATAAAATACAACTTACTAAATAAGAGAAGGAAAATAGTTTGGTAACAATGGTATTGGTAACATAATCTTGACAACGCATTGCCAAACTGTACAGTGGAGTGACAGCTGAAGAGCCTATTCTACTAGTTATAGTTAAACAAGGGGCCTTTGGCGCCGTTGAACTGTCGGTCGCCGCCCCCACTGTTCACCCCTACTCCGGCGAGTTTGCCAAAATGATCTTTATGCTCGTATGTTTTGTTGGGCCGTAGTCTATGATGACTCGCATTTTATTGATATTTGGTGAAATTTCTCACATCGAGACCTTTCCACACAGGAGTAAGGGCGACTCTTCACATCAAAGTGAATGCTCATTTTGATGGTTTGCTTGTCAATTTAATACCAATGTGAGTCCTCCTTTGCTCCTTCCTTCGTAGAGGTGGAGGCTTGACTCAAGTGTTGTGTTCTCCTGTGCTACCCGACATGGGCTTTACGTTTAGTAGTTTTGGGGGGGCCTTTATTTTGGTTTGATTAGAGCTTTAGTATGGAGCTTGTTTGGGGCTTAGGCTTCCATTCACTTGTATTGAGCTTTCACTCTTTTGCTTGTATGCAAGTCTTCTATTGTTTAAAAATAAAAAACTTAAACACCCAACCTAACCGACTGGAGAATAAATCAATTGGCACAATAGACAATCGACAATGCCTAGCAGCGCTATCATAATATAGCGTAATCAACCAAAGTTGCAGAGTACACAAACTAATCACTAAACAGACCAGCACATCAAGAACAGTCTGATAACTAGTAAGCATGATCTAGAAGGCCCAAAAATCAGGCATAAAAACCTTAAGACACACATCTTAACACTCGACCATTTACTTACTATATCTTAAGCTCTTTTGCTTCCTCCTCTATACCACGGCACCCGTCGGTGACTTAAGTAGCAAAAAATATTTAGGAGCACAAGGTCGGACATCTCTAACTAACCTTTTGTTTTACAGAATTCAACTCTACCAAATCCTACTCAGTCCAGTCGAACAACTCAAGAGAATATCAATACAATCAATGGAATGGCAAAAGTGATTCGTCGTTGATCTCTGATGGCTCCAGCTTCGTTTTATGTTTGAGAGTTCACAGTTTTTGTCAGCGGAATTGAATCTTTCGTTGGAAGTAGAAACTGGGTGTAGCAGAAGAAGGCTATGTTTTTTCAATGATACTTAAAGAAGACAATAAAAACAATATTTGATTTGTACTGTAATATATATGATTATATCCATCCTCGGGTGCCGGATCACATCAACAAATATATAACTCAAACAGGTTTGACAATGGATTTAGATAACATGTTAGGGGACTTGTAAATGATCACATCAAGATAAATAGACAAAATAAAACTTGTGCATGAATGTTTTATGGAGACAACATAAGAAATATCCAAGTTTTGTTGGTTTCTGAAAGACTAGGGTTTCCTACCATTTATGCTTCAACAAATTACAAAGTCTAAATATGGATGGGTCAAGATGAGGATGATAATTAGTATATAAAAAATGCAATTAAAGCAGAGAAACAACTCATAATCAAATGAAATGAATTTTGTTTTAGTAGCAAATCAGAGTCGATGAAATCAACATGGCATGACAGCAGTAGGTAGGTTCTCTTTTTGGTTGCTTTCACCATAGAGGAAGCTGAAGAAGGGATGAAATAAACTATCATTTAAAATCAACAATAACCAGTTGCTGAAAAGAGCCCCTTTTCTTTTTGCCTTCAATCCTTGTCTGCTCATCCCTAATCTCTTTCTTGAATTTCAGAGCAAGTGTATAGTGTTGTCGATGTGCAAGTTGAGCCTTCATTATTAATTAAACTCCAACCTCACACACACATTTGGCACTTGAAACATCCCCAGTGTTGATGAACTTATCGATGCAACATGTTTAATATACTTAGGAAAGTATAGTTAAACTCAAATCTATTTCTTTTAGGAAGATTATAATTTTTGTTTCCTCCCATATTATGAATTTGTGTATGGCTTTCTTATTGATATATGAAGCATAAGTTATATGGGTATGGAATAAGATTAAAACATAGTTTAGCCTAAATTCCCAGGTACTGCTAGTTGACTTCATGTTGAGACCATCTTGAAATTTGCAGAGTGGAAATCTATTTACCCAGACTGTATATAAATCAAACTGCTAGGCTTCTTATACTGGTCTTAACAGTTATGTCATCATGTCATGTAAAATTGAAATATCACTTTCTTTTTATATACTTTTTAATTTCAACATAAATAGACAAAATAAAAATTTAAAAATAGAAAATTGCAAAAATAAAAATAAAAAAACCTTAATTGAATTTACTAAAACCTTTAAAATATTTTACAAATTCTAATATTTTTAAAATTTTATAAATTACATTTATTATAGCTTGAATACGAGATCATTGTCTCTTGAACAGATACCACCTATTATAATTATTTTATAATTCAATTCATCTGAGTTTATAATTGATATATCAAAATTTATATTTGTCATATAAAATGTGCCATCAACTGGTGGATTGAACCCGAAAATGTTTGATAAGGCTAGGAATTGAAGTGGGCCAAAAAAAAACTTTAAGGACCAAAGTGAAAAGAATAGTATAGGCATAATATAAATAGATATGGATTTTATTTTTTATTTTTGAAGCAAGCATGATGGCATTGGTGAGGGAAATAGATATATGTGGATATTGAGAAGAAAAAAGAAAAAGAGAAGTTGATGGTAAAGGGAAGTCTAGGAAATAAAGATTCTGGGGGGTTCACACTTCACATTGTTGTGGGAGGTTATGTTTTTGGCCGCCTCCTTTGAATTATTACCAAAATAGCAACTTGGAATCTCACCTTTTCCTTCTTCATGTTTTTGGGAGTTGTGAATTCATAAAATTGAAGCCTCCCACAAACTTGCTTCTCCAATCAATGAAAGTTACTTTTTTAATTAACTTTAATTTAACCAAAAAAAAGTTAAATTATTAAATATTTTTACTTTTTTTTTGAAAAATAATATATTTAGATCCAAACAGGTATAATATGGAATGAGATTTAGGGTGGGTTTGGATGGGCAATTCGGTGTGGTGCAGTGCGTTTGATTTATTTTTTGTCTCTCGCTACAGTATCGCTACAATATCTAATCTCACCGTCACTGCTGTTTTTACACTAACTACAGGTAAACGCACCGTCCATTCAAACTCACCCTTAAACAAAGATATGTATAATTAAAATCCAGCTAGCGACTAGTTCACATCATTTAAGGTAAGTTTAGATGCACGAAATATTTACCTGCGATTAGTATAAAAACAGCGATAACAGTGAGATTAAATACTATAGTGATACTGTAACATAAAATAAAAAGTAAACTAAACACACTGCATCGTACCCAATCGTCCATCCAAACACATTCTTAATAGTAATAATATTGCACTTTAAAAATGCAAAAAAGGTAATAATTCATCATTTATTAGGTTTTCTATGTATAATATAGTATAGGTAGAAGCCTAGAAGCAAAATCCAATAATGTTAATTGCCAGGTCGGAAGAAATTTAACAATTTTTTTTTGAATTATAAGAGAGCAATGTGATTAACACGATTTGAACTTAAAACACTTATGAAGCGATGAATATTTTAATCATCGACTTAAATAAACAAATATTACAACTTGAATGAACATGGTACATAGTCATACTACTATACCTCAGCACTAAATTTGGAATGCTTCCCAGTTTGCAGAAAATTAATTTCCAAAAAAAAAAAAGTAGCTTGAATAAATTAATTAAGTCCACCCAGTTATTAATTATCCCTTGAGCAAAGTGTGTTCAAAGTGAAAAGACAGATCACATTTTGTACCAATAACCATAAATGTGCTCTCTTTCCTCTGCACATAATTTACCTTTTTTACGTGACAGACAGACAGACAGCTCAACTCAACGCCTCCCACTGGCCAATACAATCAAGCTAAGGCTGAGAGTGGCAGATTCCACAAACTCCTCCGCCTATCCTATGTCCCCACATACCTACTCTGCCTTCACACCATCCCTTTTTTTTCTTTTTTAATTTTCTCAACCAAATTATTGAAAATTAAATATATTTTTATTTAAGTATTCTTTCATAAATTTAATGGTTAAAAATAAGAATAGAAAATTTAAGTATAATATTTAAGTTATGAAATATGAAATGTATTTTTTTGATAAATTTAAAATTTAACATGAGAAACATTTTACTTCACATTGTTTTATTGTTTAATAAGCATCACACATTATTTTAAATTAAATATTAAATTTAAAGTGTTTAAGAGACGTTGTAATCTTATAAATAAAATAAAATAAAATATTATTAAATAAATGTCTAAGTCTAATTTATTTTAGAATTCTAATAGTTAATAAAAGTAAAATCTTATTTTATTTATCGTTTTATATCTATAAATATAAGCTTTAAAAATGATTATAAACATATATGTTAATAAATAAAATAGGTTATCTTATGTCGATTTTTATTTTTATCATAGGAAGATTTTTCTTAAATTGCTCTTCTTTTATTTTTTTCTAAGGCTTAGTTTGGATGATGTATATTTATTTACGGTTAATGTAAAAATAGCAGTAACAATAAAATTGTATACTATAACACAAGACAAAAAATAAACTAAATATACTTCACCGCGTCTAATCACTCATCCAAACCCCACTTTTAAGACTCATAACTGCTCAAGTGCACTAACCTTTTAAATCCTGTGCATAAAGAAACCAATAAAGCCAATTAGTTGTATTTCAATAAAAAACAACCAAAATGGGAATTGAGTCTATCTCCTACATCTACTCCCTCTTTCCTTAACCACAAAGCTATTTTTTTTTTCACATCTTTTGCAAGAAGAATATAAATCCTATGGGATCAAGTTGAAGAAAATAAAACCAACAGCAACAGGTTGGCTCAAACCTATGCCTCCGATGAGAGAGGTACTAACTTCAACCATTCTGGCCTCCCAATATATTCTTATCTAGACGCACAAAGAAATGTATAACATAATTAACGTGGAAGAGAGGAAAAGGAAGACAACCACCAGAAGAAGGGATTTGCAAGAAATTTTTATTTAATATTTTATATTGAGATTATTATTATTTTATCTATGATTTATTTAATTAACTTGTTTTATTTGTATGATGCTAAAGATATTAAAAGATTCAATGGATCTTAATTCTTGTTCTTAATATTGTGTAAGTATAGGTAAATTTCAATTTTGGTAAGAAGTTTTTATTTTTCAACCAGTTTTTTCAATTACTATGTGTTCTACTAATGAATAAAACAATTATGATCTTCTTTGGTTCATCTTATTGGTTTATTTTTCTGATGCTAAAAAATTATATTATCATAACAATATTTATATGTATGTATTGTGAGTAGAGGTGTCCCGGCCGGCCCGACGGCCTGCCTGAAATATGGGTTTGGGCAAAAAAATTCCGACCCGTTCGGGCACCACTTTTTTGGCCCGGGCTCGGCCCAATCCAAACCCGGCCCGGCCCATAGACACCTCTAATCGTGAGGCAGTATTTTGTCTCTATATTGGTTTCCTACCCGTAGCTAAATTTATGAAGTTATTGAATTATAAAGATTTTAGTCAATAGAAATAGTTTGAAGTGGATGTCTCTCGATAAAACATTGAGAAGTCATTGATATTTGTGATATTGATCCTTTTCTATTAAAGAATATATTAGGACGTTTAGAAGTTCACCCTATTACATCTTTTACTCGAAGTGAATGCAAACATAAAAAATAATAATGATATAACCATGGACTAGAGGTGTTCATGGGCCGGGCGGCCCGGCCCGGCCCGACGGCCCGCCCGAAATATGGGAGGGTTTGGGTAAAAATATAGGCCCGAAATATGGGCTTGGGCAAAAAAACGAGGCCCGATTAAAAAACGAGCCGGGCCTCGGGCACCACTTTTTGACCTGCCCCCCTGCCGAATAATAAATATTTTATTTTTATTTTTAACTTTAAAATACTTTTAAAATACTTTTTTAAATTTTTTTAATTTTAAAATTTTTTTAAATTTTTTTAAAATACTTTTTTTAATTTTTTTAATTTTAAAATATTTTTAAAATACTTTTTTAATTTTATTTTAATTTTAAAATAAATTTTGGTATTTATTTAAAACGGCGGGCGGGCCCGGCTTATGAATTTTTTTCGGGCGGGCATGGGCAAAATTATAGGCCCATATTTTGGGCGGGCGGCCCGGCCTAGGACCCGGCCGAATTTTTCAGGCCGGCCCGAACCGCCCGCCCATGAACACCTCTACCATGGACATAATAAGTGGCGTAATAATAAACCACTAGAAGTGGAAATATAGTAATAAAGAAGAGAACAAAAACAATGAGAGTTCACAAGATAACACTTCAAGAAGATAACTCATGTTATTAATATGATATGAAAAATCACTTGTCAAATACATATTGTAATACAGCATTGTTCTTGTTTGGTAATAAAACAAACAAATCTTTGATGATACAAAATTATTTTAAAGCTATAGATGAGCTAATATATCAATATTTTAAGGAATACAATTTGTGATAATTAATATATTATGTTCTAATCAATCTCAATACTGAAATAAATCAACATGTTTAAAGCTCTAGAAGAGCTAATATATCAATATCTAAAAGAACAAAATTTGTAATGATTAATGCATTAGTTTTAAAAGATATTCAATATAATGGATCTTGTATTGAGAATGTGAATAAGTAAAAGATTATATTCAGTAAGAGCTAGGGATGAGCATTTGATCGAGCCGAGTCGAATCGAGTCAAAAAATTTCGAGTTAGTTGAGTTGGCGAATTCTATTTTAGCAACTGAACTCAATTTGAAAAATTTTCAAATCAAATCGAATCGAATCGAGTCAAAAAATTTCAAGTCGAGTTAACAAATCCTAGTATATATACTCAATGCTACGTTTACATGGACCAATTATTTAACTAGTTGACGAAGTACAATATTATTTAACTACATAAACAATATAATGGTTTTGCATTTTAACTTAACGATTTTGAATTTTAACTTTAGAAAAGGTAAACATTTATCAAAACAACGTAGTTTTGTCTTTTCTTATTCGAATTTTTAGATAACTCGAATTGTATAATTTATATTCGAGTTAAACCGAAAAATTTGATTTTTATTCGAGTTTATCTAAATAACTCGATTAACTCAAATAACTTGAACTATTTAATTCAAAATTTAAAATTTTTATCAAGTTTTTGAATTGAATCTGATCTTGCTCACCCCTAATATGAGCTACTCTTACTATGAGTATTTACCTCTTTTGACACAGAAAGATTCATATATTGAATTATATTATGCATGATACTTGGATACTATCTTTATTTTGGAAAGGATAGAGAATGTTTGAGTTCTTGAATTATATTTATCACTTTTGTTATTAAATTGAATTTTGGTCGTGATCTCCCTTTGTCACCGTCTCCATGGAGGGTTGAAAGTTGAATATTTGACTATAAAAGATCCACTTAATTTGTGGAATAATTTTAAGAGAAATATATGGTCATTGGAATATGATAATTTTATTTAAAGTTCGTTACAATTTGATGCACTTGAAGTTGTAAAATTTTAAAATTGTGAGTTAATGTAACTTTGTAGTATTTAGGATAAGTTCTCAAATTGACATTATATGGGAAGAGCATTACTGATAAGAACTTGTTAGAAAACTTTTTCAACTTTTCATGTTTTAAATGTGCTCCTACAATAGCAATAATGTGAAAAATATTGTTTACTTGTACTTGAATAAAATAATGAGTTATTAAATAAGTAAATGAAATCATAAAGTTCGTCTTACCGGATCTGCTTCATTCTCTGAAGTGAATATAGCAATACATAACAAATTCAAAAGATGTAATCGTGGACATGGTAGGTGGAACTATAAATGATAAGTGCTAAAAGTAACATGTTTTAATCTCATTCTTAATGCGTTTTTGAGTGATTATTCGATATTAATTGTGAATTTTATGCTCCTAATCATTTAAATTCATATTTTTATACTTAGAAGAACATTTGGGAGTAAAATGAGCAAAAAATGAGCGAAATCCAAAAAATCAGAGCAAGGTACAAGAGCTACAGAGGCTGACCCCTTCCACACGGCCTAGCCACATAGCTGTATGAGCCACGACTACCACACGACCATGTGGCAAGCCGTGTTGATTTCACTTATTAACCTTTTGAATTGTGGAAAAAAGTGATTTTTAGGTTTTTCGAGCATTTTAAGACGTATATATGACAAAAAAAAAAAGATAGGTGAGAGTATCATAGAATACTCAAAAAAACAACTCGAAAAACATCATTGAACTCGATTCTGAAGCAGATTTTCGTCAAGATTGAAGATTCGCATTGGATTTCTCAAGAGATTATCATGAGTTTCTTTATTTCTTGTGGTTATACTGTATTTTTTTATGTTTTTATTTGTAAGCATGAACTAATTTTCTAAATACCTAGGGGAGATGAACTCTATGATGAATTCTGTCGTTTGAGTTTTATTTTATGCAATAAATACTTAGTTTCTTGTTCTCAATTATGTGTGCTTAATTCTTGGTTTAATATTTCTAGATTATTGATCCATGTTTGATGTGCTTAAATCAGAGGAGAAATATACCCTATTTAAGAGTAAATATTGCGTAATTGAGTGGAGTTGCATGTAATCCTAGAAAAAAGACAACATAAATCTACCAGATTAAAGTCAAATCTAATAGGAGAATCTATAAATCGAGTTAATGTGATAATAGAGGGTTTAATTAAAAACATACTTTCATTAATCAACTTAGAGTCAGTTGCCCTTACTCTCAAAAGACATATTAACATAATTTAGGGATTTATACGGATCAACATATTAAGTAAAGAAATTGCGTAATTTAAATTAATAGTGACAGATGAAATCCAGGTGAATTCTTTCCTGGGTATTGTTTGTTTCTTGGTCTTTAATTGTTTATTTCATGATTTATTATTTGTTGTGCTCATTAGTTAATAAATTTAGTTAATTTTAGTTTTTAATCAATCATTCGAATTTATCGGCTACATAATAGAAAGACGATAATTACTAGTACTTTTAGTCTTCATGGGAACGATATTTGTACTTATCGTAGCTATACTATTAATTGATAGGTGTACTTGCCTTAGTCAAATTTTTAGTTGGTTTCGTGGACATTAATAATAATCGTCAAAGGGGTAGTCATAATAATTTTGCTCACCACCAAATAGTGAAGAATGAAAATAATGTAGAGACAGATAATAAGATTGGTGTTGGAATTCAAATTAATAGTTTCATGTTATGTTCTAACTTTTAGTTATTGTGCATTTATGGTATGTTTGCTTTGTTTAATTTTGCATATATATCCAAACAAATGAAATATTTATTTGTGTACATTGTGTAAATTGATAAAATTTATTTGCAACAAGTGCATGTAGGTTTTGATTTTATTGTATTGAGACTAATGCTTTATGTTTGGGTGTTTCAAATCGACATCTATAACTACCTCTAAACTTATTAAATTTGTATTTTCTTGATACAATGCTAGTATATTTGTTTGTATGATTAATCACATGCGATGGTAAATGAGAAGTATACATTAGTATTGTTGAATCATGTGCATAGTAAATCAAAAGATTACTAGTCCGAATACACTAGTTAGTTGGCATGATAAGTTAGACCATCTTAATCAATAACGATGCGATAATATAAGAATTTACATGGATATTTATTAAAGAACTCAAGATTTTTCATTTATTAAGTGTTTATTGTTCGAAGAAGATTTATTAAACTTTATTAGCAAAAGTTAAGTTAAATTTTTATAGAAATATAAATTTATTTAATAAGTGGATATTTTTGTTATATTCACTCATAATTTTAGGGTTTAGAATCCTAATCATCATATTTTTGTTTACTTTGAATTTGGAATTGATTTACGAAAAACAAAATTTATTCTTAAAATGAGTATAAATAATTTGTTTTATTATTTAAAAATATTTTTACGTTTTTGTAATTAAAATTAAAATTAAATGAAGATTTATATTTTATAAATAAAATCAATGAGATTAATCCAAGTGGAATTATCAAATCAAATAGATAAGTAATTCCTCGAATGGATTAACACGTACCCTACAAATAAAGGAGTTAGACCCACTTCACGTCACATTAATGAACCAAAAAAAGTGCATAAAAAAATGAACCAAAAAAATCACGTCATATTATTCATAAATCAGACCCAATGTGGCAGCATGATATCAAACAAGCATCCTAATCCTACATCCCGATCTCATATTCATTGAGTTAATTCCAAAAATAGCACGCGCAGGTGAAGAGAGTGGAGCAGCAGTATTAATCAGAATCTTTCCCTGTAATAGCATGTCGGATCTCTCACAAGTTACAACCCAATTAAACACCCCCTGCTACTTCAGTTTCTTTTTTACTACAACACATGTTCTCACACGTATTTACAGTCTCTCTCTCTCTCTCTCTCTCTTGCTTTGTATTTTGACTTTTCTCGGTGTCTCTCCTTCTGTTCTCTTCAGTTTCCTCTTTCTTTAACCTTTCTTCCGTTTCTAGACAGAGAAAGCAAATACCCCATTGAGTTTTAGGAAAGAAAGAAAAGAATATTATTAAAAATGAAAGAAGGGAAAGCTTTTTTGAAGTCTAAGATGAAATGGGTCGGTTTGGTTGGTTTAGTTTTGTCAGTTTTTTCACTCTTTGTGCACTTCTTGCTAGCCAGATTCACTGAAGACGGCTTCTCCGAGTACCAGTCTTCCATAACCATCTTCTCCTGGAGACCTGTTTTTGAAGCTACAGACCTCTCGAGAACGGTACTATGCGATTCTTTTATATGCTTTTCCTGTTTCGCATTTTCTTGTTTCTAAATTTGATTATTTTCTGTTGACGTGTTTTTACATTCAGGGTATTTGTCTGTTTGTTTGTTTTTTGAAACATTTTGCTCTTGGTGATTTCACTTTTCTGTTCTTGGACATGTGGACTTGGGGGTTTTAGTATTGTTTTTGGGAGTTTTGTTTGGATCCATTTTGGTTAACTGAAAATGCCCAGATTAGTGTTACTTGTTTCTTTTCATTAAGGTGAGCTGAAATTTGTACTTTGGATCCGATTTGATTTGGTTTTAAACTGTTTTTGTAAGTTTTTGTTTGTTAATTTTATTTAACACATATGGCTTCTTAGGGTTTCTTCTTCTATTGTTTTGGTGCAGAGCCCATTGTATAGAAGACTATGGGGTCCTGTTGGGCAATTGGAATCTTTGCAACCACATGCTAATACTAAAGGATACTACGCAGGTTAGCTCTGATTTCCACTTCTGATTTTTGACAGTTATGTGTTTCACAATAATTTTAGTCATTTGTTTAAAAAAAAAAAACATGACATTTCATGCTTTTCATTCCCAAATTCTAGATAATAGATGTTCAGGTTAATTTGCTAGCATTGAATGATTAGGATTTAAGATCTTTTATTTTCCTTATAAAAATTACTGTGACTGCTAACCATCATCTTGATACAATTCCAATGATAAATGTGATGTAGTTCCTTAACAGTACCTACTGAGTGGTTTTCGATGGCTTATAGTAGCTTTGATTGTTTACGATTGACCGCTCAGATTTTTGGAGAGATTAAAATGGAAACCGTGGGCATGCTCGCTCCATCGTATCACCTAGAATTTCCCCTTGTCTTTTAATTCTTATCCTCACATGCAAACTACTCTATGTATGCAACCTGTAGAATGAGAGGGTTGAACTTTATGTTATTTTAAGAGTAATGTTGATGAATTTATTGGTGTATGTGTCTTTATGAAAACACAGATTCTGATTTTTATCATGTCCTCGTGTCTATTGCAAGTTGCAGTTTAATCCACTTTTTGAAAGCATAGAATTGTTATTTCCTACTAAGGTTGTATTATTATACGTGTGCCTTCGACAGATCCTGGAGCTCAGTCAAGTGGGTACATTTTTGTCAGAATACAAGGTGGTTTCCATGAGATTAGGAGCTCGGTAAGGGTGCTATAGTGAAAATTATTATTTATGGGTAAAGTTATCTTATATATGTAGTTGGAATTGTAATGATTTTGTTTGAATCCTAGATATGTGATGTGGTTGCGGTTTCTCGGTTTCTGAATGCTACTTTAGTTGTTCCAGAGATCCAACAAACAACTAGCAAGAAGGGAATCAGGTGACTTTTGATAGTTAGTACTGCTTTCTATTCTTATTTGGAGTTGGATCATATGATAATTTGACTTATCAGTAATTTGTCCTGTATCAACTTATATTTGTAATATGTTTGATGCAGCTCACAGTTCAAGAGTTTTGCCTACCTATATAATGAGGAAACGTTTATGGCGGCTTTAGCAAAAGATGTTAATATTGTGAAAACCCTTCCTAAAAGCCTTAAATCAGCGAGGAGAAATAAGGAAATCCCAGTGTTTAGAGTGCCGTATGCAGCTTCACCGTATTATTATTTGCACAATGTGCTCCCTATTTTGATCAAGCATTCTGTAGTTGAACTAGTTGTTTCTGCTGGTGGATGCTTGCAGGTGATTGCAGTTGCCAATTTTCTGTGGACCTTTGATTTGAACTTTAAACATTTTATTTTTAACTTCGAATATCACCTTTTCAAATTTTACGTCAGATATAGTTGTTAAGCGCATTTTTCCTATTTCTAATGATGCTTATTTTTGTTAGGCACTAAATCTGTTCTTGGTTTCTTAATTTGCATGTGTTCTAGATCAATTTGTATCCATGTTGTTCTTTTGTTAAAATTGATAAATATTGAGGGCATGCATTCTTGTGGTGAAGGTTAATAGCACCTTGCTAGTTTCTCATCTATCAATTATAATTGTTAAGCATTTGGTGGTTTCTCTAATAGGCTCGATTTAGTCTTGTCGTGTTTGACCCTTAGGCACTTGCATTCTTACCAATGCGTGACCTACATTTATGTCATGTGCTACGTCTATATCAGGAATACAATTCTCTTTCTAATGGTTGAAACAATTCAAAAGACTTGATTTAATCATCTTTCTATTGACTCGAACAATTTCAAAAGACTTTTACCAAGTTAGCTACACAGATTTGTTATGTAGAGCATGGTACATCTTGCTTTTCATGTTAAATTCCTGAAACACCAAGTGCTTTGCTTAAACTGCATTTAGGTAACCATTTTACTGTTCATCCTTTTGTGCGTCAGACTTTTTAAGGTCTCTTAACTGACATTTTGTGCTACTGATATCTTCAGATTAGTAGTTAAGACTAATGTGAATATTGCTGCATTGAAGTTGAAATGCCTTATTATACACAAATTTTAATTTCTTTATGAATTTGTGATTGTTGCTAATATTTTCCGTATCTGATTTAGGCAATTCTTCCACCGGATCTTGAAGAGTATCAAAGTCTTAGATGTAGGGTTGCTTTTCATGCCCTGAGGTTCCGACAGGATGTTCAGGACCTAGCAACTAATATATTGCATAGGTGAATAGCTAACCATGATTGTATTATGTAATATTATTTCCTTTCTTTTTTTTTTCCCTAATATGTTGTTATCAATTAAGATTAAGGGCTCCTGGGAGACCATTTATTGCTTTTGATCCCGGTATGACAAGAGATGCTTTAGCCTATCACGGTTGTTCTGAACTCTTCCAGGTACCTGCTTTTATACTCAGAAGGCACCATTGGTGCTTTTACTCACTGAACCTTTGTTTCAAATATTGCCCATCATTTGACATGTTTATTCTCTTTTGGAGCTTACCCAAGGATGTGCATGCTGAGCTCATTCAGCACAGAAGAGCTTGGATGAGAAAACGTGGGATAATAAAAGGGCAGCTTTCAGTAAATTCTGCTAAGCAACGTCTCAAGGGTTCATGCCCATTGACGCCAGAAGAGGTAGTCATTTTTTATTGATGAACTTCATTTACTTATGAAGCTTCAGATCTATGCTCATCTTATTGTTTGAAACCAAATATGTTAACACATCATAAAAAGTTAATTAATGTAGTCATTCCATTGGATAAGGAGAGAAAATTTGAGAAAACTTGAGATGTTGAATGAAGTCACTTGTCTTTCTACAGGTTGGTATTCTTCTTCGGGCATATGGATACTCATGGGATACAATAATATATGTGTCTGGAGGTGAAGTTTTTGGAGGCCAGAGGACATTGATCCCACTTCACGGATTGTTTGAAAATGTTGTTGATAGGACTTCCCTCAGCACAAGCTGGGAGCTGAGTAGAATTTACGGTCGCGAGGCTAACCTCGATGAAAGTTATCCAAGGGCTCCTCCATCTGCTCAGGTTGAAACAAAGCTTGATGCTTGGAAAAACTCTGGTCCTCGTCCTCGTCCTCTCCCACCTCCTCCTGCTAGACCCAAGACTTATAATATTGAAGGGTGGTGGGGTTGGGTTGCTGAGAGTGACAATGAGCCTGAAAGTACAGTTGTAGAGTTGAGGACTAATGCCCATAAGTTACTATGGGAAGCCATAGACTATACAGTTGCTGTTGAAGCTGATGTTTTCATTCCTGGATTCGATAGTGATGGTAAGGGACATCCAAATTTTGCCAGTCTGGTTATGGGACACAGATTGTATCAATCTGCTGCATCTAAAACATACAGGCCAGACAGGTAAGCATCTCTCTGACCAGACACGTTTGCTTGAATTTACACAATTAGTTTAGGGATGTATGATTTAGTTGCAAGTTAATGACAGTTGTGATTTCTTTTTAAACGTCTATCAAGTCATGTAAGGTTACATGCTCTCACCATGCATTGATTGTATGCTTTTTCAACACAGGAAAGAAGTTGTCAGGCTTTTGGATCAAATTCACGGCCACATATATCATGCAAACCATTCCTGGTTAACATCAATACGAAGACATATGCGGAGCTCTTTAATTGATGGATTGATCGAAGCATCAAATAAGTCAAAATCTTCATCTTTACTTTCACATCCAGTCCCTGAATGTTCTTGCTTGAGGCCTAATCCTAGTGAAACATTGTCTAATGCTTCAACCCCTTCAGTGCACTTGCAAGTTCACGCTGCTCTTGGTGTGGTACATCGTTGTCCTGCTTGGATGGACGGTGAAAAGAATTTAAGCTCTAATGAAAAGGACAACGAGGAGGATATTGATGAAAATGATCCATCATCATCTAGACTGTTTCTTCAGCATGCAGGAAGTCATGATGCTGGAGGCGAAGATATAAACCTCAAAGAAGAATCTCAATTTGAGGATCAAGAAGAAGATGGTGGTGATTGACAACAGGAGCTTTATATATTTTGTTCAAGTTCCAAAAATGCGGCACCAGCATTGCAGTGTCAGTGTACATATTTTAGAGTGAGCAAGAGTGTCTTGAATTCCAAGTCAAGATGAAGAAGCAAGGTGCCTTACACCAGTTCTCAAACTCCGGTGAGTCGGGCCTCTAATCGAATCCATCAGAAGTGATATTAAGCTCTTTTACACGGTGATGTATCATATAATTGAAGCTTCGTCGGAAGGCAATCGTGTTTTCTGCGAGTAAGCCTGCAATCAATTTTGACTAGTCTTACCTAGTTCTTGATTTACAAACGTAAGTTTTTGTGGATCTATTTTGGGACATTCCCAAATGATTATGGGCATTTTTCATGCATGACATAACATGATTAAGAACAGAATGAGATAGGTGTTTTCCTTTAATCCATTACTAAATATCTATCTATTTATTCCTTTTGTGATGGATGTTGGCTCTCATTTCATTTGATAATTCCTTGTATGCTTGGGAATTTTTGTTCTAAACAGGCTTATGAAAATTCCCGGCCTAGAAAAAATAAGAATATGAATACAGGCACCCTTTTGGAACCAAATTTTCTTCTCCAAGAATGTAAAAATGTCCATAATAAAGCATTGTGGCTCAAAAAGCATGTTTCGAATCATCCCAAGCTAGATTAAGGTGTGGATTATAATAAAATCCGATATAGATTAAGTTGTTAATGATTGATCATTGATGTGGCATTTTTTTCTACACATGCTAATCATTCCACAGCGGACTAAATTATATCTGAATAAAGAAAATTCTCAGAACAGTTATCAATAAAAGTCGCTGTCACAGTGAAGTTTCCTTGGGCTTTCTCGGTCAAACAAAAGCCTTCACAACAGAGAATTGAAGTTTCAGCGATCTTGAAAGCCAAGCATGGTATGTGTATTTTTGAACAGTTTTGTCAAACGCATGGTTTCGCAGCAACTTGAGTCGACCACTAAGAAAGCAGTCAAAAAGGCCATGTGGCTTCTAGTTCGTCAACCTTGAGCCAGACTTTTGTCTTCAATAATGGAATTCCACAGTAATATTAGCTTGATCTTCAAGCAAATATTTGGTTTAAGAACCCCCAAACATGACATAGTAAACCATCTAGTCTCAAATCAATCAAGCAAGCAAAAACACCAGTTAAATCTTCTCTGTCCATTGGGAGTTTTTGTCAAAGACCAAGATGAGCAAATACAAGGAGGAGCTTTCGTGTGAATCCTTTTTAAGATTTCTGCTGTCCTTATGCACCAATTCATTCTCAAAAACCGCACAACCAAGTGGCCCTGAAGCTGCCATAGCTACTGCAACTAAACATTTTAGTCAAAAAGTAACGTTTGGGTAGTTTTTATAGCATCTCTTCAAACAAGCATTAAATTGTAGGGGGGTCCTCTCCTGTCTCTGTAAGTGTAGCTATATTCCATTTTCTAATTAAGAGTAAGAGGCTTTCGTTGTAAAATAGGTATACTACATAAACAAGTACCATATACGTACATGTGGATACCCATCTTTCGGCTAATCTAAGCCTGAGACTCCACTTCCCTAGGCTAACAAGTAGGTTTTTATTCAACAATATTAAGGAGTTCTGTAATGGTTGCCTGTAATAAGAGTTGAACTATATATTTTCTGTTTATATTGAATTTGGTTGAACAAAAAATATTTTATTAACAAAGTAAAACATTTGCAACAGAACTTGTGATGAAATCTTATTTAGCACCATTCATATGTACAGATTAAGTTTGCTTGTAAAGACATAAATCTAAACATTTGAGAGGATCAAATTTAAGATTCTAAATAATTTCTCCAAAATTTTGTCCTCTATGAGTTTTATACCAAATTTCTCCCAAAGTTTTACCATTTCTCAAAATTTTCTTTTACTTCTCAAAATTATTAAATAAAAAAATATTCTTTAAGTATAATTTATTTGATATTAAAATTTAACTCTGGTTTATGTATTTTGCTGATTGGAATTTTATCACATAACACCAAACCTAGTATAACTAAAATGTCAATAGCAAAGCATTTTGGCTCAACAAGCCTCTTTCGAATTCTCCATCTCCAAATCAAAAAATAAGGATAAAGCTGTGGAGTATGATAAAATCTGATGTGTAGATTAAGCTGCTAATGATTGATCATTAGTATGACCTTTTTTTTTTCAACAGATACACATTATTCCACAGATGTGCGAACTATTAATAGGCTAAACATAATTGCATCTGAATAAAGAAAACTCTCAAAAAAGATCAATTTATCGTTAAGTTGCTGTCATATTGAAGTTTCAGCAACCATGTAAACTTTTCCTACTTATGACCAATACCATCCCTCTTGTTTTTGTTAATACTAGAAACTAGATTGCTCTCACATTTGAAATCCATTATTTTTTATGTGGCAGGTTTCAGATTTTGAGAGACCTTATACCTCAAAATGATGAAAAGAGAGACAAGGCTGTACATATTGCATATGTTCTATACATGCATGAAAGTGATCACTATGTTTATTATTTGTTTCTCATGAATAGATTTTGATGTGTAGGTCAAAGAGTAAATTCAGTTTTTTACAGGAAAAGTTGCAAATATATGAGCCAGGAGACAACAAAATTGAGTCCAGGGGTAAGCTTTTTTGTGCTTAATGTTTGGGCCTATGCATGTGCATGCCGATGTGGTTATTTTGCACGAACCTTTCAATGATTTATATTGACGGGTGCGTGGTATGTTGTTGGTTAATGTTGATGATGCTTCGTTATTGGAGATTTAAAATGCTAAAAGCATAGGAAAAAAGTTAAAAATAATTCCATCTTTGTTTACTGCTATCAGCAGAGAGAGCTTATCCATCATCTTATCCAAAGAACCAGAAGCAGCCGTTCCTGATGCATTTCTTTTGTCACCAAACCGCCAAAAACAGCCAAAAAGTACGAAAGAAAAAACCTAATTTTCTACTTCTATGTCATCTGTCTCCCTCTGCACCATCCTAATTGTCGTCTCCATTACTGAATATTGAGCAATCGGCTGAGAATGGAGGAAATATATATAGGTACAAGACAAAACTATATTCTTTTGATTGCATTATTAAA
Organism: Gossypium raimondii; assembly: GCF_025698545.1. Classification (NCBI taxonomy): domain Eukaryota; kingdom Viridiplantae; phylum Streptophyta; class Magnoliopsida; order Malvales; family Malvaceae; genus Gossypium; species Gossypium raimondii. The sequence goes on from NC_068575.1 coordinate 47,155,102, forward strand.
TGAAATCAACACCAGTGTCCAGATGGCTAATCATATATTAGCTAGGCTTTCTATTTGTAAACCTAGAACAGTTGGAGTGGGATGCTGCAACGTGTATCTTCTTTCTATCAATCTTTCAAGTTAATAAGACAAAGACTCATTGTTGTTTTCATTTAACTAATTAAAATTCCATGTTTTTAGTGATGGCATGTCGTGATTATCATTTTCGTTTAGTGGTTGCTGTTAGCTTATTTATTACGTAGTTCAGGCTTTACTAATATAGTAATTGCTCAACAAATTCAAAAAAGAAGAAGAAGAAGAAGAAGAAGAAGAAGAAGCTGGAGTCGTAAAATGGAAAAAAAGTTCTGATTTAGAAGAACTTTAGACTAAAGAGAATAAACCTGTTGGAATCAGATGACCCCAGGATTGGATTTATTATATAGTACAATAATTGTGTCACATTCACGGGACCTTCTTATTGACAATGGTACAGTCAATCACACTACAAACAACCAAGAGAAAGCCCACACTGTTTAGGTAGATTATTTAACTGTACATATAATTTATAATCGTAATGAACAAAAAAGATATACATATGTAATTCATAATCATCAGAAGAGTGGCTAGATTGTGATAGGTTTTAGTGGAGAATCATTACTTATAGTATACAATTAAGGAGAGGATTTCTTTGGTGAAGTAGAGGCAGAGGCAGGGGGGATACCAGGGAAAGGCGGTACAGGTGGGAAATGGAATGGGGGAAGAGGAAACGGGAAGGTTGGTGGAGGTGGAGGTGGTGGCGATGGTGGTGGAGTTAGTCCTGGAATCGGTGGAAGATGAAACCATGGTGCTGGAGGTGCTGGAGGTGCCGGAGGAGGCTGGAAGGGGTTCGGGATAAATGGAGCTGGAGGTGCGGGAGGAGGCTGGAAAGGGTTTGGAATAAGTGGAGCCGGTGGTGCGGGAGGAGGCTGAAAAGGGTTTGGAATAAGTGGAGCCGGTGGTGCTGGAGGAGGCTGAAAAGGGTTTGGAATAAGAGGAGCTGGAGGAGGCTGAAAGGGATTTGGAATAAGTGGAGCTGGAGGAGGCTGAAATGGGTTTGGAATAAGTGGAGCTGGTGGTGGCAGTATGGGAGGAAGCAACGGAGGAGGCTGAAAGGGGTTCGGAGGAAACAGGGGAGGAGGGAAAAAGAATGATTCAGGGTGGCCAAGGACAGCCTTTTCTCCATTTGCTTCTTTTGGTTTTGTTCTACACAGGTTTGGTTGTTTTAGAAGCTTGAAGCTGAAAGCCCCAGCTGAAAACACACGAGTTCCATGCTTCCCCGACACCAGACGGAGTGCAGACGAAGCCGGTATTGAGGCCACCACATTACAATCTGGCTCACTGTTTTTAATCAATTTCACTGAACATCCATTGATTTTCTTCACCCTTCTGCTAACTGAGAAAGGCAATCGAAGTTCGAATTCACCATGCTCATTGGTTTTCACTTCCTGCACGAAACCTGGCCTTGAAGTCCCTTCTTTACATTCCACTGCAACTGATGCACCTGCACACAAAACCACCCCAATTCAGACTTAACTGATGGAGATGGAAGCCTTATACAAGTATGGCAATGGAATTAAACCTGAAATGAAATGGCTGGTCCTAGAGAACTCCTCTTGGGAACATGTAGTATCACAGTACACACGTCCAACAACAACTGCAGATTTCTTCCGATGATGATGATGATGATGATGGGCATGGCTACCCTCTGACAAATCTATAGCTATGGAACTGGACAATATTATTATAAGGAAAAACCAACACATTTTTCAAGCCTCTTTTTATTTTCTAGGAAGTTTGTCGATACCAATTATTTCAAGGATATGGTGTTTATAAATAACTCCCCCTCTACTTCTATTTTCTTCTTTACTTAAAAACAAAATAAGGGAGATCATAATTGGGATATTAAGATTAAAAATGTGATAAGTTAAACCAAAATATTTTAGTCATTTTGGGATGAACAGGGGTCCCTGTTGGTTCACGAGACCTTTAAAACGGCCACAAAAGGATTATTTCACGTGGCCTCAGTCTCAGTACTCTCATGCCATGACAAAAATTGCTGTCAAACTCGAAAATGAAAGTTGTAATACTTCTAAAATAAATTAACTAAATTAATCAATTGCCAAAAGTCTTAGATCAGATGTTTTTCAATGTTATTTTGCCAAACTGTGCATGTGAGTTGTAGGACATCATAATAATTGATTCCTTTCAGATTTTACATCCAAGACTGAGATTGTTGGGAAAGAAATAATTTAAGATTAAGAGCAGCGGAGTTGAGTAAAGCTTGCATTTTTCCTTCACGGGTATCAGAAACAGAAACACATGCACTCTTGTCTTGTTTCTTACTAGACAAGGTAAGCTCTAGAAGTAGTGTCCTATAAATATATTGTAATTATATGGATACTATGATCTCATGCTTTGCCAGAAACTGAAAGGAACAAAAAAAGAGTTGCGAGACATTCCATTCAAGTCAACAATTATGTCTCAAAATCATTGTTTTTATAAAAGAAATTAAATGGTGTCGTAAATGGGAGATGATAGATTTTTGGTTAGCCTTCACCGTCTTGTTTCTTCCATTACAAAGTCCTCATGTCATTATTATGATGTAATGCTTAAAACTTTGATTTTCTTGTGCAAATAATAAAGTGTGGTATGGTCATTACGTACTCTCCCACACCATTCACAAGCTCACCTCTTTTGCCAAATCACTCCCCTGTTAACTTTTTTAAGAAAATGCATGAAGTAGAATGACAGCTTTTAGGAGTGGGAGGCTGTTATTGGTTATCTGGAGACTCAGCCCTGCAAGGATATAAACAATGAATTATAAAGCTCCTAATTGTTGTTCTGGTATTTAAGCCGATGGAAAGAGACGTAGAGTTGATGGGTAAAAATTCTGTTTTAGAAGACGGTCATATTTTCATTTATAGCCAACCTGGGCCTTCATACTTTTGTAGCCCAGCTCTGTATTTCTCCATTCCCAATACTGCTGTAGCTTAACGTCTAACGTTTCAATGAGGGGACATTTTGCTTTGGGCCTTTTGGGCTCTTAATACTTTACTCTTTCACAGCTAGTTTACCATTAATATTGTCAAGTAAAAAAATTGATAGTGTTTACTGTTATTATTAAAAGGGTAAATTATTAAAATAATTACTTCTGTTTGTTTCATGGTCATTTATATTTGAAATATTACGTTTTAGTTACTTACGTTATTTTGTTGTAACATTTTAGTCACTGAGCCGTTAATTGCCGTTAACGGTGTAATGGTAACCTGACGTGGCACGTTAAATCATCATTTCAAACAAAAAATTTAGGTTAAATTCTACAATTTGTCCCTATATTTTTTTCATTTTGAACAATTTAATTTTTTTCTTTTATGTTCTTTGAACTTTTTTTTCCATTCTCTTTTGCTTCTCCCTTTGTTTTCCTCTCTTCTTCATTTCTTTTAACGTAGTTTTTTTTTTATGTTTTTCATTTGCTAAAAATAGTCCACAAGCTCACCTCACTAAAAAAAAATAAATTATTCAAAAAAGTAAAAGTATAGGGACTAGTTTTAAAAAATGGAAAATATAGAAAAATTACGTTAAAAGAAATGGAGAATGGAGGAAAACAAAGGGCGAAACGGAAGAGAATAGAAAATAAAGAAAATAAAAAAAAATAAAATGCTCAAAACGAAAAAATATGAAGACCGATTGTATAAAGTAACCTAAAATTTTTGTTCGAAATGATGATTCAACGTGACATGTCAGCTTACCATTAACGGTCCAGTGACTAAAATATTACAACGCGATAACGTAAGTGACTAAAACGTAACATTTCAAACATAAGTGACTAAAATGTAACTTGAGGTAAACAAAAGTGACTATTTTAATAGTTTACCCTTATTAGAAAGTACTTTTGAGAAGATAAAATGTTAATTTTAGATATAATGTAAAATAAAAAATTAAAATTTTGGCTTGGATTAAAATCCCTCTAAAAAGTTGCTTGCTTTCCAAATTTTTATTTGGGTTAAAATTGCTTTCAATCTCAATTGTGATCGAGGCCTAAATCTTTATCATATTCATAGTTGATAGTACAACACTATCAATTATGTATTTTATTTATAATATTATTTAAGCTCTTAATTGAGTTGGTGTCATTCTCAATTAAGCAAGTAACTCGGTTAAGAAAATTATAGAAATATCATTTCGTAATTAAAATAAGTTATATTATTCGAGAATATTTTATTTTTATTTAAAAACTAATAAAAATATGCATATGATGAGATTTGAATCGAACCAATTGCATTAGTAAAACTTTTAATTTATCATTCAACTAATTTTTTTTAATATTTGTTTCTAATAATCAATAAATTAGCTCTTTTACTCCTTTCTTCAATATTTTCCTCCATATATTTAAATTTACTAAAATGATAAAATCATTATTAGAATAGCTCCACGGATAATTATTTGATATATCATTTGTGAAGTTTTTCAAATTCCACAAATAAATTAAGGAAATGACAAATATTATATTTATTTATCTTATACTTCATCCTCCAATATACTTGTCATACCTAAACTCATTTGTAGAGTCTAAAAACTCTTAAAAAATCATTTTAATAACCAAAGAAAAGCAAAGATGAGAGAAGAACTGAATCTCACTTCGATATTAGTATAGACTATGAAAGTAATTAGATGTTTCACTATTTTGTATGAATCATAAAAATAAGTTTGTTTGTTATATGAGTCATAAAAGTACGAGTCAAAAAATAAATTTATTTATTATATGAGTCATAAAAGTAAATTTGTTTGTTATGTAAACGAAATTCCTCCCATCGAATTTTTAAAAACATAAAAGGTCAAAAGACTATTAAAAATTTTCTTATTAAATTATTTAATTTTAAAAATTACAAAATATTCACTCCACTTATCCTTTTACTTTTTTATCTTGTTTTTTAACCTTTATTTTTATTTAACATAATTTCCATGTCATATTATAATTAAAAAAACACTTTTTTTTAAAGCCAAAACTATTCGTTTTTGGTTATCTCCATCTCCGAAAATTTTTCCTTTTCCAGCTTCCAAAATCCACTCCAACCTCAACTCCAGCCGTTTTTTCGACAAAACCTCCTTCTCGCAGTTTTTATCTCAAGTAGTGATTCTATCCTTTGCATTTTCAATAGCAAACGCCCTACCACGAGTCGCCGCCTCTGTCGATTAAATTCCAGTCTACTTCTGGATACCGATTGTTCCTTCACTCCCTTAAGTTGGATGGATCTGTAAGCCATTGTTTTTTTAATGATTTTTTATTTGTTTATGTTTTTCTTATCGTAATGGAATGATGGGTTTTTACCGTGTTAGTTGTTTTTATTGAAAATTTTTTGATTAGATGAAATTTGGGTGTTGTAGGAAAATGTGGGGAATCTTTAGATGCGAATGGAAGGGATAAAGAACTTGGAGAGGAGTTTGCTTTATATGATATTTTGGGATCAGAAATAAGGGATTTGAATCTGGTTTGAGAAAGAGTAATCCTTTGAATTTGATCTAGAAGATGGTTTTCTTGTTGAAAGAATAAAGGGTTTTGTTTAGGTTCCCTCAGAAGGAAAGTGGTGGGCTAGAAGAAACAAGCGCAGTTGCAGTTTGAGGTTGGTTCTATGGAGGAGTAGTAGTCGGAGAAGTTGCAGGCGGCGACGACGTGGTCGGGGAACTCGTAAGAATTGAGGATGTAGGAGATGATGAAAGAGATGTTAACGAAGGAGTTAAATAAGTCGTTCGTGGGAAAAACGAGCGAAATTGTGGTTAGAGTGGATTTTGGAGATGGAAATACCCAAAACGGTGTAGTTTCGGGTAAAAAAGGTGTTATTTTTTAAAATTATAATATGACATAAAAAAAACAAATCATTAAGTTAACAATCACGTCAGCGGCAATTTAACGGTTTTCAATTTTAAAAAAATAAAAAATAAATCGAATAATAAATTTATAATTTTTTAAATAGAATAATATAATAAAAGAATATTTATTTACTATTCATTTTCATTATACAATATCTTGTGTCTAGAAGATTCTTTTTGTAAAACGGAATACTTGGGCCTAGAACATTCGGGTCCTTCATAATTTCCCAACCTGACTAGATCCGACCCGATTCCCATATTCCTGGAACACCACCGGGAACTCTTAAATCCAGAAAAGTTACTGTCCTTGCCTTTTTTTTTGTCCTGTAATAAAATCTCCATTTACTAATTTATTTTTTCTATTTAATCCAAGAATATTCAATTCAATTTCTATTCTCAAAACTGAGGTGCGTTCTTCAAATTCTCTCGAATTCGTTTCCTCGTTTCTTTTGAATTTAATCAAAGTTTTATCGAATTATAAACGCGATCATTGACTCCAGAAATTGTCAGAATCTTTTCTTTTTAAAGTCTCTTTTCCTTTCCTGCATTTTCACGTAAACCAAACGCATATTATATCATCATCATTGTCCTTTTTACCTTATTAACTTAAAAGCACTTGGCTTTTCGTGCGGGTTTCTTACTTTTCTTTTCCTTTCCTCCATTATCCCACCTACCAAACTAAGGTAATGTCATGAACCTCGATTGAAAAAAAAAAACCCCTTTAATTTTCATTTTTTTTGTTAAATTTATGGAAATTAGTATAATAGACAAATGTTTAATGTTGTGAGCTTGTTCTCATTTATTGCCTCTATATTTGTTTGTAAATAGATGGATATTGAAACAATTATGGGTGAAACGATGACCCGTTCTCAGAATATTCCAACAAAGAGTGCAATTTATGTGTGGGGATATAATCATAGCGGCCAGACTGGTAGGAGAGGGAAAGAACAACACTTGAGGATCCCTAAACAGCTATCGCCCGATCTCTTTGGGTGTCCGGCGGGGGGAAATTCCCGCTGGCTGGATATTGCTTGCGGCCGTGAGCATACTGCGGCGGTGGCCTCAGATGGGTCATTATTCACGTGGGGTTTGTTTGTTTTATTTAAATTTATTTGATTAGTTGTTTTTTCATTTTGAAAACGATGTGTGTTGTTATTTATCTTGCCATTTAAATTCTGTTGTTGATGTCTTGGATTCTTGAGGATATTGAGAATGCTGTTTTTGTTGTATTGGTTGGTTCTGTTTGATTTGATTCTATTGATTTTGGGCATTTTTCCTCTGTAGCTTGTTTTCCATTTCTGAAGTCTCTCTTTTAAGTTTCTTTGTTATCATCAAGTTTTGAACATTATCTTGCCTTTAGTATTTGTCTGCTCCTTTGCTCTGGTTGTTTCGATCTTGCTATCGACTTTTTTTTGCCTACGGCTGGAATTCTGCTGGTCTAGTGGCGAACATTTGTATTATGTTGTTTCCTTTGAGGTGATTTGGTTGTTCTTATTGCTTGAATTATATTAGTAATAGCTAATTTGATTATAGATTATCTCCTTGTTAATGAGAATTTATTTTTAGTGTCATTAGTCATATATGTGCTCGACACAGGTATATTCATTTTTTTTTTCAAGTCTTTTCTATTTGGAGAGTTCTTGGAGGGTCATAGTGTGATATGCATTTCCATACATGCTTGGACACGGTACTTCAAGAAAAAAAAAGAACAGTTGGAACAACATAGGCATAGATTGTTTTGATAATTAAATATGTGAAGGTGTTGTGCTACTGAAAATTGTAAACATAAATGAAGTAGTCTTTGCCAAAGATGTGGCTTTTCTTGTTGTTTTTGCATGTTCATATCAGGAAAAGAAGAATTATATTTGATGCATTTTCCTAGGTGCTAATGAGTTTGGACAACTGGGAGATGGTACCGAGAAGGGGAGGAAAAACCCAAAGAAAGTAAAGCAATTGCAGACGGAGTTTGTGAAATTTGTATCTTGTGGGGCACATTGCACAGCTGCTATTGCAGAACCTCGTGAAAATGATGGGACCATCTCAACAAGGAGACTCTGGATTTGGGGACAAAATCAGGTAGTGAAATTTATAGTTAATGAATCATTGTTGCTTTTTAGATTTTTAATTGATATTGATCTCACTTTCCACTTACTTTTCCATATATGATTACAGGGATCAAATTTACCTCGTTTATTTTGGGGCGCATTTACTCCTAACATGGTATTGTCTTGAATTCCTGATGTCTTCACCCCAAGAGATGTTGCTGTTATTATTTTGTTGCTCTTTGTTTTTGAACCTTTCTTTAATTCTTCAAGGTCCTGTTTATGAAGTTTGAGGCTTTTATTTATTTAAAATTTACGTTTCCTGTCAAGGACTAGGAAAAGGAAACTTCATGCTAATCACTTTTAGACATTTTGGTTCTCTGGGACCAGTTTTTATTCAGAACCAAATGCGAGGTTCCTGCTATCTCCTTCATAAATGAGTGAACTGAAGATAGCTTTGCTTCAATAAGTCGTGACCTAACTTTTAGGATACTTTTGCAGTATCATTTGCTTCTAATATTATCTGTGTTCTTTTATCTATATTGACATGTTATCTAGCTCATGACCTGGCAGAGAAATAAGCGGACTTTTCCTGTCGATTTTCAGGCTGGCAGGTTGTTCCTTGAATCTGTCTATTACCTAACCAACACTATAGAAACTCCACTTTGATGACACACATGCACAAGTATGAGTGAAGAAGGACCCAACTTTATCACTCCTCCCTCCATTGACTTCAATTGAATTCTGTAACATGGAGTTTGCACATTTTTTTTTCTGTTTCTGTTTGAGACAAATATAATTTAGCTTGTAGCTTTCTCATTCAACTTTCTGCTTATGTGGTCTTATCTTAAGCAGCCAAATCTTCCACCATTCTTCATTATTGTGTCTAATTGAATCTGCGAACCCTTTTTTTTCCTGATTAACCGGTCTTTTTCCATGTATATTTCGATCATGATTTCTAACCAAGGATCGGGTTCTCTGAAGCTGTTTACTGATTGCTTTATTATACGAGATTAATATGCGTTTGATTATTACAGGTCATCCGTCAAGTGTCCTGTGGAGCAGCCCATGTAGTTGCTTTATCAGAGGAAGGCCTACTACAAGCTTGGGGTAAGCCTTACTACTTCACAATATCATGATTTATTTACTGACTGTAGTTTGCAAATATATTTGAGGTTTATTGCAAACGATTAATGTGCCTATAGACCTCATTCTTGACAGAACCTAGATTTAGGAAGGAAACTTAAGAACCCATCCTAGTTTCATGCCACCTATTAATCGATATTTATCACTGTTCTGATAAACCAGGCTATAATGAGTATGGTCAGCTAGGCAGAGGCGTTACTTCCGAAGGATTACAGGGGGCTCGTGTGATAAATGCATATGCAAAATTCCTGGATGAGGCTCCTGAGCTTGTGAAGATTACCCAAGTGTCATGTGGGGAGTACCACACTGCAGCTGTTTCTGAAAAAGGCGAGGTGTAAGTTATCCAAAGGACTTACTAGATGGAGATAAGATCTGTGTTTAAGTATAAGAATTGTGGTTATCCACATCACTTGGGTTATTAGGTTCCAGTTGGAGGGGAATTGTTGTTGAAAGGGTGTACCTGCTTGTACAGATGGAAGAAAAATGATTGATTTTATTCCATTCCTTAATTTTGGCTTTCGAGGAGGAAAAGAAAGAAGTAGAAGAACTTTTAAGGGGATATGGTTACCATTATCGAAGCACCTTGAGACATAATTCTTTAGTTTATATATTTCCAGGTTTAATAGGCTTTGCATCTTAGCTTCTCTTACTTTTTTTTCCATTTGCCAAGAAAAAAAAAGTAGGGGGGTGGGGTTGACAATTTGTATAGCCTTACACAACTTAGTTGCTTTATATCAGTGTTTGGATATAGTTTATCATGTGAAACTCAAACATTAGCCTGGAGGAGATGGGATGCAACTCAAACATTAGCCTGGAGGAGATGGGATGCAATGGAAATGAGATAGATTGTGATATGCAAGTCTATTACCTCAGGTTATACCATGAAATGAATGCTAGTACTTTAAAGGAAGTAAAAGATACGAGCTTGTTTTCATGTATTTTCCAATTATGGTGGTCTATAGATTTTGAAGATATCTGATACTTGAGTTTCATGTTAGGCTTTTCTTGGAGCTTGCTATCTCCACATTAGTTCCTTGCATGGTGCGTTTATTTATGGTGTTTTAGGATCTAAAATTCCTGCATGTTCCAGTCTGCAACATATCTACAAGCACTATGCATAATGTATATCACCATGCATTCATGCACTACATCAAAACAGATGTTGTTCATCACGTGTTAAAAGTCTTATGTTGAGAATTCTTCCTCGTCAACAAAGATTTTAGCATTGATGATTATCTGCTTTTCTATTTCAGCTATACTTGGGGTCTAGGAAACATGGGTCAACTTGGACACAGTTCCCTTCAATCTGGTGATAAAGAGCTCGTGCCAAGGAGAATAGTTGCTCTGGATGGTATATGCATTAAGGATGTTGCTTGTGGTGGGGTACATACATGTGCTTTAACTTCAAAGGGAGCACTTTATGCCTGGGGTGGTGGTCAAGTAGGTCAGCTAGGCCTTGGCCCTCAAACAGGATTCTTTTCATGCAACCCTAATGATTCATTCTTTCGTAATATCCCTGCTTTGGTTATTCCCACCGGTGTCCAGCTTGTTGCTTGTGGACATTCTCACACACTTATTTGTTTGAGAGATGGAAGAATTAATGGATGGGGTTACAATAGTTATGGTCAGGCAGCAAATCAGAAATCTATTTATGCGTGGTATCCTTCACCAGTTGACTGGTATGAATATAGCCAAATTGTTGTGTCATAGGCTTTTGCAACTTTTTTGGTATTCTGTTTAGATGACAATTCTATATTGTAGGTGCGTTGGTGAAGTGCGAAAACTAGCAGCTGGGGGTGGTCATTCCGCTGTATTGACTGATGCATGTTCTTTGAAAGAACTTTGCGAGTTTAGGCTTGCAGAGTGTGTGACCTTATCAAATGCTGCACGGATAGGGGATGTTGCTTCTCGAACTGGAGCAGATGCTTTAGCACGTCTTTGCGAGAGACTGAGGTACTGTTTTCCTTTTTGGGCTTCATTCTGCCTAATTGCTCCTTTGTATAAAATTTCCACTTTCGTACTCATTCTCTGCTTTATCTTGTTGTTTCGATGAGTAACATGTCAGTCTGTTCTTTGGATTTGCAGGGAACATCATCTTCATGGTGGTGGCTTCGACGATCAGGATGACATCAGCAATATGAAGAGCTGACTGCTCGCTACGAATTTCGTGTTGTGAGCTTCATTACCAACCTTAGAATTGTAGGATAATTGTGAATCAATTCAAAATCCATCCACTGTATTGGTTAGAACAGTATAGCAGAAACTCAAACTAAAACATGAACTCAAATAACAGACTTGTTTAGTATGAGTTGGTGGAACTTGAAAGTTTGTATGGATTGATAATTGGAAGGCTTACAAACAAACATTCACCCCTAACAAAATCATTCTGTTTCTTTTTGTATTTTGAACTGCTCTGCTCAACTCCTGCTTTTGCATTAGTACTGCAGCATAAGCTCTGTAAGGAACTCTTTAAAGAGATTGATTTTCAGTTTAATATTTTTATAATGTAACAAATAATAAAATTACTCTAAAAAGTTACGATACAAGTTTAAGCTTCTTTGCTTTGGTTTTGTTAGATTTAGACAATGTAACAAGCATGAACAAAAATGATACTAAAATTTGATCTCAATTATTATTTAATAATAAATGTTTTTGAGTTTTAAAGATATAAAATTAACTTTTTATATTTTAATAATAAACTCAACTTAATAAAAAATATAAAATTGAACTACAAATCGAGGATAATGATTGTATCACAATGCAATTTAGGGTTCGAAAAAATTAAATTTCTAGTTAATTGAGTCAATTTGAATAAGTAATTGAATTTTGAGTTAGGGTCGAGTTGAATTTTACAATTGAATAACTTGAATAATTCAAATAAAAAATGGTGTAAATACCCTTTTAGTCTTATCAATTTTGAAAATAAACAAATTGGTAAAAGAAATTCAAAATCATTTTCAAAAATTTAAAATCATTTTAAAATTTAAAATGTTTATAAAATTTCAAAATTTATATTTTAAAAATTATGAAAATTTTAAAAATTATAAAAATATATAAAGAAATTTAAAATTTAAAAATTTTCTAAACAATAATTTTGGGACCTAAATAAGTTAACTAATGATTCAAGTTTATCATATACTAAAGTATTTTTTGTTATTATTTTACTTTGAAAAAGTTTTCAAATATATATGGTTTCAAATTTATATGCTCTAATATAAAATTAGTTATACTGTAGCAAGATTTTAATTTGACATGTCTAAATTTTTAATTTAACTCGAACAATTTCACTTGATTCGGTTCAACTCGAATTTAATTTCACTTGACTTGATTTGAAAAATTTTAAATTAATAAAATATAATTCGTTAACTCGATTCACTCAAAATCTTTTTACTAGATTCGATCAAATGCCCACACGTGAGATGTAATTATGAAAGGTTTAGGAATATCATAAAATATTTCAACCATAAATTAGCTAAATCTTAATTTTAATGCACTAGATATGAATTTAAGTTTTGATCGAATTATTATGGGATAATTTCTTAGGAGTACGGGGCTCATGTTAGCAAATAATTACCAATAAATACTAACGTACACTATGGATGTAAGCGTCTAGGGTTTAAGAAAGATCAACAAATTAAAATAAACATGAAATAAAAATAAAAGAAAAATAAAATAGGGTTTCCGGTGGGACTTGGTATCCTATATTCAGAGTTCAAACTTCAAAGCACGCATATAAACAAAAACAAGCCTCCTCCTTTTCATGAATTTGCAGCTTTCACAAACTTTCAAACGCCGAAATCAAGTTTAAAGCCAAAATAAAAATAAAAATAAGAATTTGATTTGCTACTCAAATTTGTTCTTCAAAACCATTCAAAGAAGATAATTAACTACAAAAGGAAAAGGGAAAAGAAGCCATAACTTTGTTATTGCATGTAAAAGGAGAAACAATGTCGATGGATCTCAATGATTACACTATCATCAAGGAAGGAGAAGCTGAGATTCTTATGCATGCTAAAAATGAAGTCTTTTTCAACAAAACTCAGGTTTCACTTTATTTTATTTTATTGCATCCCTTATTAGAATGTTAATGGATTTTAGTCGATGGTTTAGCCTTTATTTTTATTAAAAGTTTCTCGTTATTGCGACGAATATGCTAATTTAAGGGAAACTAGTTATGGGTTCTCATGAGAAATATGACCTTTTTCTTAATTGAATGAATTGATTGACGGTGAAAAATTGATTGAATTCATTGTTTTTGTGGTTAGAATTTTTTCATGTTATACTTTTAGTTAATTGGAAGCTTTTGGTTTGACTAAAAACTTTTGTATTATTGATGATTTATTGTTGGAAAGACTACTGGCAGGGTCGTTTAAGTTAATCTATTTCTGAAATTTGTAAGCTCTTTTCAATAGTGTGAACTAATGGCGCCGTGATTGGCTAATAGGAAAGGGCGAGAAAAGAAAGGACTGTACAATTTTCTCTCATTAATGCTTTCACTGAATACCTGTATAGTGTATACTCTGTTTTTAGATGCTTTGAGTAGGGTATTGTTTCCTCTTCTGTATAATTGTAGTGTTAGTTGTTTACTGCTTGGTTCTTATTCTCTAGTAGGGATCCTAATTAGTCACTATTAATAATTAGGTTAACAACAGAGACATGTCCATTGCTGTCCTGAGGACATTTATATCAAAACGGAAGCAGGAACATGAGGCATTGTTGTCTAAAAGAAACAAAAAGAACGGTTCTTCATCTGATGTAGAAGATAAACCTAATGACTGTGATATTAATATCGAAAAATCCAATGATCAAGGGCTTGAAGAGAAGCCTAATGAAGATCCATGTACTGCATCTGAAGAACCAGTTAAGATAGAGGGAAAAGTTCGGGGGAAGCTCAAACCACCAAGAGTTCTAGAGGTTATTCCACAATCTTTTGTTTTTCCAATGTAAATATATATGCTTTTACCCCCAACGCTAGTTGTTTCATTTTCCGCATGCCTTTTCTGGTGTTTATATAGGCCTTGTCAGCATCTGGGTTAAGGGCTCTGAGATATGCTCGGGAGGTAGAAGGGATTGGCCAAGTTGTTGCCTTGGATAACGATAAAGGTATTTTGGATGTTATGATATGCTATTTGAAGGATTATTTTGGACCTAGAAGGACCTTCATTTTCTCCCAATCTGATTCCTATGCATTTTCATGCTGTATATTACTATTTGCAAACAGATTTTTCCTATATGGTTTACTTGCTTTTTAGATTTCCCAATATATGTGTCTACTTGCAGGGGCAGTTGAAGCTTGCCAGCGAAACATAAAATTTAATGGTTCTGTAGCATGTTCAAAAGTGGAATCACATCTTGCTGATGCTCGTGTTTACATGCTTACTCACCCAAAAGAATTTGATGTGGTACGGAATCTTTTATTTTATAATAAAGTGACTTTATACGCACATCTTAATCTGCATGTATGCTCAACTGCTGCATAAGTATTTGGTCTGGTATGCTTAAATAAAATTTTGTAGGAAATTTCTGTTTTCTGTAGAAATAGTTCTTGTTATGCATTCATTTTGTCTATACCATTTTATAATTGGTAAAAGAGAAGTGTGTTATTTAATTGGGAATTGGTCAGTTGTTTCTGTTCTTTGTTATCCACATTTCATAATTAATGGGAAACATGTATTATTTCTTGGCCGCACTATTCAAGGGGAGCTCTGCTTATGCTCTTTATTGCTAAATCTGTTTTTTCAGGTTGATCTTGATCCTTATGGTTCACCTTCTGTATTCCTGGACTCAGCAGTTCAATCTGTTGTGGATGGGGGCATGCTGATGTGCACTGCAACTGATATGGCAGTCCTTTGTGGGGGTAATGGGGAGGTTTGCTATTCCAAGTAAGATTGTAGTAGCTTTGCCTTCATTTGAACTATGGTCTTGAATATTTAAGCTCATCCTGTAACTGCATGTGGAAACAGATATGGATCATACCCATTGAGAGGGAAATATTGCCACGAAATGGCTTTGAGGATCCTCCTAGCCTGCATTGAGGTAGTTTGATGTCCTTTCTTTTAGCTTTTGAAACACATGATATAGAAAACAATAATGATGTGTTGCAAAAGGAATGTGGCTTCTAGGACTTCTTTTTTCTTTCACTTGAACTACTTTTAGTTGATGAAGGACATTAGAAAAGATACCTGTAACTATATCACCTTGTCATAGAAATCTGTTCTCCTAAACGATAAGCCAAAAACTTTCTTTTAGAAGTAAATGCCAACAACAATCTTCTTCTTTTCCATAATTTGTATTTCTTCTTTCTTGAATGCAGAGTCATGCGAACCGGTACAAGCGTTATATTGTTCCTGTTCTCTCTGTTCAGATGGACTTTTATGTCCGTGTTTTTGTTCGTGTATACACGTAGGTGGCTTATTCTTTTAATTTAGTTTATTAAGTAATGTTGCTCTCACTTAATGTTGACAGAAGGCTAATTCATTCAATGCAGTTCTGCAAGTGCAATGAAGAATACTCCCCTTAAGCTCTCATATGTCTATCAATGCATTGGTTGCGATTCTTTTCATCTACAGCCTATTGGGAGAACTGTTTCTAAGGTGTGCTTCCTGATTTACCATGCATTTGGTGCTCCTTGTTGTTTTTAACATATACATGGCTTACATCATTTGGGCTTCTACATAGCGGAGTCATAGTGTATGTGCACATGCGAAATCATTAAAATAACATCCTGATGTATGAGCATTTAATTGCTTAGTGTTGCTATTGGTGACATGTTCATGCCTCTAGTTAACTTTTTTTAGATGAAGATGCTTGGTTTCCTTTCTATCTTAATTAATGGAAGCTTGCTTTTAATTTTATTTTTTGAGTATAATTTCAATTTTCAGACATAATTAAAAGAAATGTATCAAAGTTATTTACTGTATGTAATGATGTTTCAAAGATGGGACCATAGCGACATATTTGTGCTTTGTACATCAATGGCTATTATTTTTGACTTGGCTTTATTTTGAATTGCACAATAATTTTATCTTGCATTGACCTTATAATTTCCAGAATACCAGTGTGAGGTATCTCCCAGGCTTTGCACCTGTTGTCCCTCAAGAGTGTAGTGACTGTGGGAAGAAATTTAACATGGGTGGACCTATATGGTCTGCTCCCATCCATGATCAGGATTGGGTAACTAGCATACTAGCAGATGTAAAATCAATGAAGAATTGTTATCCTGCCTATGAACGCATCTCTGCTGTATTGACTACAATTTCGGAGGTATTAATTTTTTTTCCTTGGTAACTTCATTTGGGCTACCCTTTCTCAACCTTAGAACACTAGTTCCTCTCAGGTTTTAGCTGTGTAACTCTGAGCCATCTCATTTTCTATGCTAAACTATAAAAAGTGAGGCTCTATATTGACCATTGACTTGAATATTTCAATCATGAAAGTTCAGCTACAATCTTTTAGGGAAACATGTCATTAGATGTTAGGATGGTTATGTAAATTGTAACAATCAGATGTCGAAAATTCATGCAATATATATGACTAAACCTATTTGAGGAACAAATCTTTTTCTTTTTAGAGATTCTTTTAAGTTTGTTACCTGACTTGCAAGTGCTTTGTAGGAGTTGCCCGATGTTCCTCTCTTTTTGAGTCTGCACAACCTCTGTGCTACACTAAAATGCACTTCCCCATCTGCGGTTATTTTCCGCTCCGCTGTCATCAATGCAGGATATCAAATTTCTGGAACTCATGTAAATCCATTGGGACTAAAATCAGATGCTCCCATGGATGTCATTTGGGACATAATGCGCTGCTGGGTAAGGCTACTTTCTGTTTTTTCTTTATTTCCACCATTTGTGTAGGTGTGCAGGCTGAAGAAAGTACAAGTGACTAAACTTAGATTAAATTGTTGGACTTTTGAACTCCTCAATGGTTCATGCACTAGTGCAGTTAACAGACGTGATTAAATGGTTTCTTAAGTTTTTGTTTTCCCTACAGGTTAAAAATCATCCAGTGAAAGCTCAACCGGCTGATCTGCCTGGAAGTGTGATACTTGCCAAAGAACCAATTCTTCAAGTAAGTTTTTGATGCCACTTTCTTTAGTTGCATGCTTCTTTCCCTATGTATCCACAGTCCTTGTTTCATGTTCATGCATGTGAACACACGCATTCCCTATCTTAAACATGTACAACTTGAGATTGAAGGTGGGAAATGTTGTTTTAATACCCCTCAACTTCTGATTGGCAGGCAAATTTTGCTCGAGCTGTTGCATCCCTTAGCAAGGCACAAGCTAAGAAGGTTGCTCGCTTCCTCCCGAATCCTGAAAGGCACTGGGGGCCAAAGCTTAGGGCAGGTCGCCAAATCACCAGCAAGCACATATCTCTTTTGGGTGAAGAGGCAGTTAATGGATGTCTCAACGATCAAGATAGTGAGCGCGATGCCAAGCGTCAAAAGATTGAAAAGTCCAATGATGCGATTGCAGAATCATAGATTAGGAGGGTAGTCAAGCCAAATTGGTATCATTCTGATTGTTAGTGCCTCGTCATTGCCTAAAATTTATCATAATTTGATAGAGGCTGAAATTCATGGTTGTGCGACTATGATCAGTTTTGCAAAATGTATTCTGTTTGAGAACTAATTTAAATTTTGAAGCAATTTATTGCAGATTTGTGGTTTCTGAAAATCAGATATTAGAATATTTATGTTTTTGTTCACAAGGGGACCAAGCTATAGGGGTAGAATTTAATGACCAGGATAACTGAGGGCTGTTCAAGGAAAACATGTATTCTCTGCAATGCATAATAATATTCAGTTTCACTTGGTTCTATTCATTGTGTTATTTAATCCATAAAATTAACATTTGGGCTATACAATAAGGTTTTTTATCCAAAGCTTTTATTCTTTTCACATGCAAAGTAGTCATCCACCTATCTATATATGGGCTTTTTACTTGTATTATTTTTATTATTATCTTTTCTATAGAAACAGGTTATCGCTTGAAAATCAAGCTAAAAAAAAAATCTGATTCTAAGATGGTAAAACATGCAACAAATGACCACAAAAGTTTCAAAAGTTTTGAAGATAAACATTGCAAAGGCATGTAAGCTGGTAAAATTACGAGTAAAAATATTATTTTATTATTTTAATAGTTTATGTCTTTATAAATTTTAAAAGATTAAATTAATTTTTATCTTTAAAGAAGATTAAAGTGTAATTTTATTATTACTAATTTTAAATTTTATAAATTATAATTCATTTTAAGTATAAATTTAGAATTTATTATTGTAAAAACAAAATGGAAGAACTGCTAATTCAACTAACACATGTTATTCATGTCTGCAACTTCATAACATAAAGTTGATAAATTACATAATATATCCCGCCAAAATCTAGTGAGGAAGAAGATAAAAAAAAAAAAAAACAAAAATTATTGAAGTTCATTTAAACTGTAGGGAAATAATGGTGCAGCTTTGTGTTGAATAGAATCATATATATAATAAATGTGATGTGATGGAAAATTGTCTAAGCCGGTTTCCCATTGGGAACGGATCCTGCAGTAGGAGGGTTGAGCTCATCCCAGGCTTTAATCCAAGTAACCATTGCATCAGCCAGCTTGTCAAAGTAGGGATCAACTTTGCTAAGCTTTTCTTTCACCTGCTTAGCCAGTTCAACATAGCACTTTTGAACAGTGGTGCAGTCTTTTGGAAGCACAGCTTGTTGGAAGAAAGGGATGATCTCTTCTTGCCAGAATATACCCTTGTATTCCTTCCTTAGATTCACAAAGGGGTTGCTGGCTTTGCTGTGATAGATGTATGGTAGACCCGTTTTCACCCCCAATCCCAAATGGTCACATATCACCTACACCATAAACATTCATCAAGCACAACAAACATAAAGCAATGCGAATAACTAAACTCCAATGGGAAACATACCTTGATGCACCAGCCAGCCCACATATCATCGTAGCGACCAATTGGCTGGCCATCTCCCATGAGTCCAAAGTACATGGCAGGGCCAATCAAGTCACGGTCGAAAGCCAGATTCATACCACACATGGGAAACAAGGTGCCCTTTGGGATGGTGAGAACCGCATCAACAAACCTAGTGTTCCTCTCAAGAGGCTTCACAAGCTGGGTTGGTGCATCATAATCTGGGATGTTTAGCCACAGGCCATGAGAAACAGCAGTTGGGACACCCTCACGGAGACTGAATGGATATCCACGGACGAAATCAGCACCCTCTCTGAAGGGGTCATACAAGGTGTTGAAGAAGAAGGGAGTTGATGGACATAGCAGGTTCTTGATGTGTTGTTCAAGTGCATTGACTGCTTTGCCTGATGGGTCCTTAGCAACCTAATCATAAACAAAGATCCATAGTTTGGTATAGTAGGAATGGTGATTTACCTATATTCTTAAAAAGAGACCCCCAAACCCCTCCCTATTCATTATGAACCATTATAGTTAGAATTGTTTGTTTATTACAAGATGAACCTAAAAAGATCAATCCAAGAAAAATCAAAAGTATCTAAATTTCCAAACAGAGCAATGTAAAGATCCATAAGAAAAAAAGAAAATAAAGAGAACTTACAAAGCAGTCATCATCAATGGTAAAAATGTATTTCTTCTTAGACACCATGTAACCAAAACAACGGCAAGCAGAGTCCTTGAAGGAAATGCAAGAAGCCTTGGGACCCAGAATCTTGTTGATATCATTCCTGTTATAAAGCTCATAGTCAAAACCAGGAGGGACCTTGATGGTTTTTGAAGGATCGCCATCTTGAACAATGATGAGATGGTAGGGCTGAAAAAATGGCCTCCACATCTCAAGGAAGTCCAAGTTTCTTATAGTTGGTATCACAATGTCAAGCTCATCTTTCAGCTGAGGCATCACCGGAGCTGCTGCTTGGGTTGCTGTTGCAGGCTCAACCATTATCACTGCTGAAGAAAAAGAAACAAAAGATTTAGGGAGAGTTTTGTTTTTGTTCTTGTTTTTGAGAGAGATTATGTTGGGGATTTGATTGAAAGGGAGAGGTTGTAAGGGAATATTTATGGAGGGAGAATGAGGTTAGGCATGTGAGAAACGAGTGAGTCGGCATGATTGATGGAAGAGGGAGGAGAGACGTGTAAGATATTTGCAGGTAATGACGACTTATTCAATGCCTGTGTTTTAGGCTCTAATCTTGAGCCTATGTCAAATTGGAAAATCAAAATTTTAAAGGCTAAAATTAAAATTTAAAAAGGCCCTTAAATTATTTTATCCTCTATTCTTTTTTTTGTCAAATAAAATGTTGGTTTATATGAAGTTTTATTGTGGTATAAATTTGAAGGAATTTGCAAGCATTTTTACCAAGTTCAATTATTGTTTACTTGAAATAGATGTTAATCCACTTAGTAAATCGTAAATTTGCACCCAACAAACAACAAAGTATATCAAGACTTGCATCGAATCATCTCTCTACCCATTGATGAAATAACATTAGATAATTGTTAAACGTCCATCATCCTCCTTCCCACTCTTTCCACATCAACTTCTAGTTGGATCTAAATAAAAATCTCTTCTCCCCCAATCTACAATCGTGACACGCTCGATTGGATGCCAAATATTTACTAACATATTGCGCATGGACTAATAATGCACACCACTAGAAACTATCCATCTGTTCTTAATCATAGGCAAATGCAGTAGCCACTCCCCTAAATTAATCTGCCATGGCTCCTCCTCCCCATCATCAGTGGTGAGTGCCGAAATATTATCATCCGTATTTTAAAACCAAGAATTAATAAAAAAACAATCTAGGTATAAGAGCAGATTGAAATTCCATTTGTAAATTTTATTAAATTCATGGAACTCAGCATACATACATATATTTATGTATATGTCTACAACTTGTACTTTTACGATAAGAGTGAATTCAGTGCTTAAAATGTTGATGTAGTCTGAAATCTTGTGCCACATCCTCTGCCTGGAATTCACCTTATGGTGTGCAGGCACCTGAAGTTGATCCAGCCTGCAATCACAAAACAAACCACATTTTTTTACTATCTACCTAACTTCGAAGGTCTGCAGATATTTGAGAGTGGGGCTAGACACAAATAATTGAGCTCGAAATAAGTATAAAAATATGGTTCATATTAATCTAAGCACTACATTCGTTTGCAAAATGTAATTTTGACTTACCACACATGCATGAATATCATCACATCCACATAACAGCTTCCCATTCAAAGTATCGACAGCTTGGAATGATCCTCCTCCTTCACTCCTCTGTGCAAACCAAAACAAGAATATTTTCAGGTTTCAAAGAAAATGAGCTGAATCAACAAGAAACAATTAGCAACTTAAAGAGTGAACAAAGGAACCTTGTAATAATCAACAGCAACAAAGTTAGCCCAACGGTTACCAGCAGCCGCATAGCAAGTACGAAGCATGTTAATAAGATCTCCAGAGTTGTCCTCGCATGTCTTCTCTTTGCTTGACATTGAATGAAAGTAATTTACCAATACCAACGACTTAGTCTTGTCGTCTAGACCTGACGACTCTGCCCTGTTCGGGCAACTTCCTGCTTGCATTCCGCCGTCCCCATCTGCCAATTTCGCATTCAACCACTCTGTTATCTCGACTTTTCGCTTTTCCTAAACCATATCGATGTCTAAAACTTAATTAATAATGGATATATATACATATATATATATATGGTTTACATTGATTTTCGACCATGTAGTTCCACTGGTAAGCAATTCCTTCGCTTGCTTCCTTGGACTGAATTGAGGTGAAGACAAGTAGTCTTTGGTTATTAGCCACCATGTCACTGACTAGAGGCCAGTCTTCACCATTTTTGGGCATGTTTGACACTGGAAACCAGTATTTCATCAATCCAGCATCAGTAAACACCTTTGTCAACCCATTTGGACCAACATAATCTTCCAAGATTAATGTAACAATTTCCTCTGTATTTGCCGATAAGAACTCTTCGATTTCCTTCAAATAATCTATAGCTGGTCCCTGGTAGGCCAATCCAAAGGGGAAAAAAAATATGGTGAAACTGAAAAGGGCAATATTTAAGGGTAACTAATAGGGAAAATTAAATTTACAAACGCAGTAATGTCATGACATTGTCCTCCAAATGAATGACACATCCACACATCTCCATCGAAATCATAAGTGTCAAGCATCAATGCCCTGGCTCCATTCTGCAACTCAGCTATAGGCTTATGTTAATCAAATAGAAATTAAAGATCATAGATAGTACTGGAATGTGAATTGGGAAACATACATTGAGCTGATCGGTGATCATGTCTTCTTGATTGGTAAAGGTAACGCGAGGAACTGGGGTATGCAATGGATATCCATCGATGGCATATGCATTGTGGGTCGTCAAGAATGCGTACTTGTTGAAAGGAAGAGAGTTATTCTGTTCACCCCACAAGTAACCGCACGAGAATTAATATGTACACTATAGGAATATAATTGCCAATACACAGTTATAGCTAATATCTAATGAGAGATTTAAATTGCAATTGCAGACGTGTTTTCATTAAAATCATATTTAATTGTAAACTATATTTTTCTTCTAATTTTTATGACTATATAATATTTAATTCTAATTTTTATAACTTATAAATTGAGCAAAGTCCGAAAAACAAACGCGCCTAGCGCAACTTAAACCCAGGCCACACCTAAGGCAGTGAACAGACTTGACCATCAGGTCATCACATAATTATAAATATTTACAATTTTTTTTTGATGTAATCGTAATTTGCTGTTATTTTCTACCAACAAAAAATATTTATAGAAAAATTTTATATTTGATGTATTAATAATGCATAATTGTAAATTGATTAAATTTATTTATCTTTATTAGGTGTTTCACCGATAATGCATTTAATTATATATTCATAATTGAGAATTTAAATTATCTATTAAAATCTTTGGCAGTTAGCACGCGTTGCTTTTGTAAACATTAATAAAAGGGTAAGAAATTGTGGAGGAGAATAAATTTTGGCCTAATTCCCTAAAAGCTTGACATCAATGTCTTGCTCTAGCGGGCTCAACTGAAAGTGAAAGGTCCCTGAATGAGCTACACAAACAAAAGAAGCCTTATCAATTTCATCACTCACCAGAAGCTTGAATTGGTTTGTAACGGTTGATCTTACACATCTTGAACCTGAAAATCCTTGCTGGCAAGCGAAACAATACAGTCCAGCCTCGCAATCTCCATCCGAAGAGCATTCGTCGAGCAGCTGAATATATCAAAACTATAATCATATGCAATTGAAGAACAAAGAAAGGAGTTATGTACATCTTCCATTGAAGACCCTACCTTACACTGTCCATCAGAGCAAGCTGAAGCAATACTTAGAAACGCAGAAATTGCTGTAAGAAGAAGCAAATTCTGATAAAGACTCATTGTTGGAGGTTGAAAGGATATCAAGGTGCAATCCTCGTAAAAGAAGTGGTCTTTATTGGGGACTAAATTTTGGGTTTTTCCTCAGCTTGTTGGCTGAGAAAACTAGGGAAACATTCATGAGAAACAAGGGCATAGAATATATAGGAAAAGCAAGAAAACTGGGAATTAATGAAGGGTTGGCAATCCACTTAAAGACAATGATTTTCATTAAAATTAAATAAGAAACAAGTCAAATGTTTGTAACAATATAATTTTAACTCTAACATGCAACACTCGGGCCAAATGTCTTCCACATGGGACGCGGAAGATACTATTGTGCAATTTCCAATCGATGATTTCAATGGAGGAAAGGGATTTGACTTGCAAAGTTCAAAGATCATTTCCGCTTATAATCTGTTTTAGGTCAAACTTCAAAACAGTCCAAGAAATCCTTGTCTATAGTGAAATTGCGTGTCTGTGCTGCAATCTACCGCTTGGATTGGATTTTGGGGGTGTTTGAAAGAATGGTAAAAGCAAAACATGTAATTTACGGGCTGTGTGTTTCAACTTTGACGCGTGAGTGATGTGTTTGAAGGGGAATGGGATAAATGTTTTGGAATTTCGGTTGAAGAAGATTCCGGCACTGTTATGTTTTTTCATATTTAATAAATAGGGTTAGATTGCATTTTTAATAGAGTTTATAGCATCTATGATCTATCTAATTGCTAATTAAATAATTGTGTGTAAAGTAGTAGGAATAGTTGTTCATCTGAAAGTGGGATAAGGTTGGAGCTAGTTAAAGGGAAACTTAATTGAACGTATATCACACCAATGTCCTCCTTTACATTCCAAACCATGAATGTAGAAGTTGGGAAAAAAGAAGAAGACTACAAGTATTCACCAAACTCCAAAGGAAGAATTGCAATGGCAGCACCATTATTAATAAGAATTTTAATGTTATTTTTTACATTCAAATTAGGGAGGAATGGTTTCAACTGTAGTACATCAATTACAAACCAAATTTAAGAAATCTGCTACCGAGTAATTAAAAGGAGTATGTGATCATTCATAGTAGTGCTTGACGAATACAATATGTTTTTCTTTCCGAGTCAAAAGAGGATTTAGTTGAAGTACCAAAAACACAACAGCATAAAAAGGAAACATAGAAGCACCGCAAAGCTGATTAAAGAAGAAAACTCTCTACTATAAGTTACTACCGTCCAACAAACGTATTTTCTGGTTTAGATCCTTCCTTTGCCATTAGCCTCCCCAGGGATATTAACCAACTGAACATCTCCTGCTTCAAGGCAGCAAATTATCACTAAGATCAAAGATGTTAGCCTTCCTTTTCCATTAACACCTGCACCACAACTTTCATACCCATCAATTCACACACATTCGCATCCATTGTCTGAACAGTTCCCCAAAAACATAACGCAAATGTGACTACTCTCATCCTTTTAAACACCATCAACGCACCAAGATTATGGACATTGAATTTTCAAGAAACCTGGTAAAGCAAGAAACCATGAAATCAATAATGGTACTTGATTGTAATTTGTTGATGTTGATTGTGTGAAAGAGAAGGACAAAGAAAAGGGGGAAGATGGAATTCAATGACGGACGGTTCACAAAGCGAAGTGTTGAGAGTTTAATGAACAAGAAGCGAGTTTTCATATATACATATACTCCAAATAGGTTCCTTCTTCATGAGATGAGTCATGTGATTTTGTTGACACGTGTGTTAGTGTATAACCTTTGAGCCATGTGCCATGATGTGGAACCTAGGATCAAATCGTGATATGAAAGAATGAACTCAAAGTGGTCCTAATGTTAGGCATTCTCTAATGACTTGATGTGCAAGCTTCAATTAATCTTTGAAAAGTTTAGCAGAGAATAGAGATTAAATATTGATAATACGATAGAAAATCAATTAGAGAATGAGAATTAGAAAGTTAGAAGAAAAATTCTCAAGCTAAGGGAACAAATTATATCTTTCTTGAGATGCAAGAAAGCTTGTGGCAAGAAGATCCTTCTAGAGAATTGAAATCTGAAAATTGAAAATGAAAGTAAGAATCAAAGATAAATAAATTTTAGATTTTAATAATATTGAACAAGAAGCAAAAATTGGATGGATTTGTGGAGAGATGAAATGGAATTTGATGAAGTTAGGATGAATGGAGATGGATGAAGTTGGATATATGATATAATCCCCTTTTGATGCTTGGATTCAACACCAACAAAGGACTTCAAACAACCTTTTAATAATCAGGGAAATTGAAGTTACGAAGAATTCTAGCAACAATCATTGACTTGAAATTGCTATCAAGAAATAAATATAGTAAAACCTCTACAAAACAATACTCTTGGGATTCGAAAAAAATATTATTTTATTGAGGATATTAGTTTATTAATAAATGACTATTTTATTAATTTATCGATAAATTAATAATTAATTTAGAAAATATTTCATACTTTATGCATGAGTTTTTTATTATCAAAATCCAATATGTATGTAGGTGCAATGAATCAAAGTTAATTGATTCATTTAACAAAAACAAGAGTTAATTAATTGGTTCATGTAACAAAAAAAAAAAAGAGTTAATGGTTTCAAAATCCAATACGTATATATTCATTGGATAGATTAAAAATTTTAACATGTATTGGAAGACAAAAAGTATAATTCAACGTTTTATGTATTGAAAAGTATGCATGATTGGATTAACTTTTCAAGATTTTGTTTGCTAGTTTGATGCTAGAATGACTGGTAGAAAAGTGTTGCTTATAGTCGACAATTGCCCAGCCCATCCCGGGGTTATTGAAAGCTTGAGAAATTTTGAATTATTCTTTTTGCCTCCAAATTCAACATAAAAAATTCAACCATGTGATGCTAGAATTATTAGAGCAGTTAAAATTTATTATCAACGTAGCTTTATACGTATATATTAATGATGAATATATTCATGTAAAAAAAGGAGTTAATTAATTGGTTCGTGAAACCAAAAAGAAAAAAAGAGTTAACGGTTTCAAAATTCAATAAGAGTTGTCTAGAAAGCACTTTAGTTTTATGTATTGTATATAAAATTTGTATATAAAATTTTCAATATATTTAATGAATTATTATTTTATATTTTCATTGGGCCCTAAGGATTTTTTCTAAAATTATTATCTTATGCATTTAGCGAGATTATTATTTTATCTCTTTAGTCCAAGTCGGGACCGAAAAATTATTATTTAATCGAGATTATTAATTTATCAAATATCCATTTATCTAAGTTTTGCTGTATTGAAAAAAAACTTCCATAGAGTATTTTATTAAAAGGAAAAATTAAAGTTACATAGTTTTTATTTAATTGTACATACCACTACTTGATTAGAAAGCAATTAAATTAGTTGATCCTAAGAAATAAAATAATAAAATAAATTATTTGGAGTGCAAGTTTCGATTAGTAGAAATGGTGGTCAAACTTGTTACAAAACTCTCAAGATTTCTTAATTAGCAAATAAAATATGTAAAGTAGCTCTCCTTTACAATTTATTAAATAAGAGTCCTACTTAGATGCTCTTAACCAACTAATTGATTTAAGGTTTAATATAATATTTGAAACTTGAATTTGACACTTTTCATAATTTGGTACTTGAACTTAATATTTTTTTTAAAAAAATTGATACTTCATCTTTTGAAGGTCCAATTTGATACTTGAACTTAACTCTTTCCTAAATTTGTATCCGAGCTTGTCAAACGTTATACAAATTATTCCAATCTATTTAGGGTGAAGCCAATTATTGTTTTTTTTTTGAGGTAGAATTAAGTTGTATATTTTATGATAGCAAAATATATTTTCACCATTTTAATAGCTTATATATTTATAATTTTAAAAGACTAAATCAAAATTTTTTTATTATTTTTGGGTTCAAAGTGTAATTTTTATATACTAATTTAAAATATTATAAATATTTAACATATATTTGCATAAAATATTAAAATAAAAAGAAAAGTAAAAAAGGATAAAAAGAAAAATTAATTATCATTAATGTTAGGTTTACAATATATCAGAATTATATATATATATATATATATATATTAGAATATGATCTAGTTTATCATTTAATAATAATTAAAATAAATTTATCACTGATTATAAGTTTATTACTTTTAATTAAATAAAAATGAATATAATAATAATTAATAAAGAGTAAATTTTTATTTTTATTTAAAATTCAGTTAATAAAAAAACTTAAGGAGGCTAGTAATTTTCAACTACAGCATAATAAAGTTGTGCTAATTGGTTTGTTAATAGTTCTGAGAATTTTCTAGTTGCACCAATAACCTTTAGGAAACCATGTTGGGGTAGTTTCTTCTTGAAGAAAAGGTCTCAGAATAAAAGAAAAATGTGAAAAAAGTATAGCATTGAAGCATGGGGAAATTGTATGATTTGATGGATTATCTGGCTACTTGTCCCTACACTGTTTACTTGCCTCTAACTCAAACTCTTCCTTCTGAATTCTACGAAAAACTTGGCAACAAAAAATCAAAGCTTTTGAAATCATAATGATTTCCTATGCAGGTGCTTACTGAAAATCAAACCACACATGGGTTTTAAGCAGACAAAAGATAGCGTGAAATTCAACAACACATACACTTGAATATGATTACTTACTGAGCAGACCAGTCCAAACTCAAATACCCTATATTTGTCTTCAATTTTACATGTTACAGATTTCCAAAATAAAGAACAAAGCCAGGCTTCTGGAAATGTCTTGTGTAGTTAAAAGCCTGTAAAAAGTCACCCTCAACGGGGGCCGTTGAGATGTTGTGCTCAGACAACTCTTAAGCCCCCCGCTTTAGCGCAACCTAGCAGTTGCTTCAAGTTATGGAAAGCGAAAAATCCCGATAGAAAATATATATACACACACACACTCAAAATACAAGCACTTAACAACCAGTTGGTAAGCCGTCTTCCTAACTCTTCCAATATTGGAAATGTGAGAAATTTTTCTCTATCTTTCTTAGCACTCAAAACAACACTACCAACTTTTCTTCTTACTAATGATAGCTGCCATTGCAGTGTCGGAAGAAAATTCATAAAGAGTAGTCTGCATTCAGCAATTGTCGGAATATTGCTTCAAACCAGAACCTGAGTCTCGCCATTGCTACAAGTCCATAGAGATGAAGTTTTTCATCTCAGTTTTGTTCCTTTTTGTCCTCTTTTCTTATGCAGGTGCACATTTATTCAGTTCCTACAGCTTTTTTTATTTTTTTTTAATGTTTATTCAATTTCCTTGCATTTAATTTCTTTGCTTTGTTGTTGCAGCTGCATATGATCCTTTGGATCCAAATGGAAATGTAACAATCAAATGGGATATTGTGTCTTGGACGCCTGATGGCTATGTGGTGAGTGCTAAATATGTATCCAGAATCATGTGATTCTGTAAGTTGCACCGATCATAGCTATATATATAATATATCTGAGCTTCTTCTGCCAATGATTATCTTACAGGCAGTGGTTACAATGAACAATTTTCAAATGTATCGACACATCATGAGTCCTGGTTGGACCTTGGGGTGGACATGGGCTAAGAAAGAAGTAATATGGTCCATGGTAGGGGCTCAAACTACTGAGCAAGGTGATTGCTCAAAGTTCAAAGGAAATATACCTCACTGCTGCAAGAAAACCCCCACGGTTGTAGACTTGCTCCCTGGTGTTCCCTACAATCAACAATTTACCAATTGCTGCAAAGGTGGAGTGCTTGCAGCATGGGGTCAAGATCCTCAATCTGCTGTCTCTGCTTTCCAAATTAGTGTTGGATTAGCCGGTACTTCAAACAAGACTGTCAAACTTCCCAAGAACTTCACTTTACTTGGTCCGGGACCAGGTTACACTTGTGGTCCTGCAAAGGTCGTGCCATCGACCACTTTTCTCACCCCAGATCGCCGCCGAAAAACTCAGGCCCTCAGTAAGTCCTTTTTGTCTCACACGATCTGGATTTTACATGATTGTTGCAATTAGATTGATTTGTTTCAATATTCTATGCTACAGTGACATGGAATGTGACCTGCACTTATTCGCAATTTCTAGCTCGGAAAAACCCGAATTGTTGTGTCTCTTTCTCGTCTTTCTACAATGAAACCATCACTCCTTGCCCAACTTGTGCATGTGGATGCCAGAACAAGAACAATTGTGTCAAGTAAGCTGACATTCCATTCCTGGATGCTTAAACTCGATTTACTTACAGAGATCATGAACATCGAAATCTTACAATGAATGCAATGTTTCAGGAGTGATTCCAAGTTTCTTAAAATGGTAGGATTGAACACACCAAGGAAAGATAATGCTCCACTGCTTCAATGCACGCACCACATGTGCCCAGTGCGAGTACACTGGCATGTCAAGCTCAACTACAAAGAGTACTGGCGAGTTAAGGTATCGATCACCAACTTCAACTACCGGATGAACTACACGCTATGGAGCCTTGTTGTCCAGCACCCAAATCTTAACAACGTAACACAAGTTTTCAGCTTCGATTACAAGCCGCTGGTTCCCTATGAATCAATCAGTAAGTTTGTTAACAGCTTTTTGCTTGCATTTATCATCACAGTCTAATTATAAACAGATACTTAAAATCATAGCTATTTTGTTCATGTGCAGATGACACAGGGATGTTCTATGGCATGAAGTACTACAATGACCTGTTGATGGAAGCAGGGCCATTAGGAAATGTTCAATCAGAGGTGCTTCTAAGGAAGGACAAGGATACCTTCACTTTCAAACAGGGATGGGCATTTCCCAGGAAAGTGTATTTCAATGGTGATGAATGCATGCTCCCTCCACCTGATACATACCCATTTCTACCAAACTCTGCCCATCAACACCTATCCTTCACCAGCTTTACATTCATTGCTGCAATGTTTTTCTTATATGTAACCTTATGGTGATCGTTTCTCATGTTGTATGAACACACATGACAGCGAGAAAGTACACAATTTTACAATTTTCGAAATTGTTTCAATGAATCGAAAAAGGGATTTTGTAACAAAATTGTAGCACAATGGAATCTGGGTTTGTCAGCAAAGTTGTATGCGCCCCTTCAAAACAAATATGTCCGTGTATTTCTTAGAGTCGATGGCTATTTTTTTGAAAAATTATATAAAATAAAAAAAAAACACTAAATTATAGATATAATATAAAAATTGTAAAAAGTAATAATAAGTTGAAACAATATTTAAAATTTGTTGAAAATGTTATAAAATTAAAAAGACAGAAAATAAAAACAAACAAAATAGAGAGTTTCGTTAAGTGATACTTTTAAATTGGTTTAATAACAATTTCAATCCTTAATTTTATATCATCTATCAATTTGACTTTGATTATATATAAAATTATAATAATAAAAACTCAAAAATATTTTCTATCAAAAAATATATTAGGTACAACTAAGCCTGACTACTTCAAGGACTAAAATATAACTCTTTTAAGTAGAAATAAGATTTACAACAAAACAATACTAAAATTTTGATTAACGACTTATTTTGTTACCACTGTAGTATAATATGGAGGAAATTCTACAATCAAGATGGCTAAGTACAGAAATGAGCATGCATACAACAGCACAAATGATCAAATCATAGTGAATTAGCTAACCATACATCAAATAGAAAGCACCTTCACCTTGAAATGCGAATCCTATGTTCTATAGTTGAATTGATTCGGTCAAAACTAGTATATCCCAGATGTTATAGAATAAAAATGATTGATGTTCATGCATGTCCAAATAATAACGCCATAGCTGCCAAGAGAGTCACCAACAGACCAAGTGCGGAGGTAAGCTGGTGGGAACTGGCATTAGGCAACCCAGGATAAACATTAGGAGTTGGCATAACACAATTATCTCCATTGAAATAGATCCTTCTCGGAAAAGCCCAACCTTCCTCAAAAGTGAAAGTTGCTTTATCCTTTCGGAAAAGTAACTCTGATTGCACATTACCAAGTGGACCAGCTTCCAAAAGCATATCATTGTAGAATTTAATACCCCATAACATGGCTGTATCGTCTGTTGAATAAAATAAACAAACATAAGCTGCAGAGAGCAAGAAACATATGCAAAAGTGACCAAGATGGATTCAACTTACTTATTGCTGTATATGGTGTTATAGACTTATAGTTAAAGCTGAAACTCTGAGTCAGATTGTCAAAGTTGGGATGTTGCACAACTAAGTTCCACTGTGTATAGTTCATGTTGTAATTGAAATTAGTAATGGTGATCTTAACCCGCCAGTACTCCTTGTAGTTAAGCTTAATATGCCAATGAACTCTCACCGGACACATATGGCTTGTACATCTGACCAAAGGGGTATAGCTGTTAACAAACGGCGCTATATGTGAGGCTTTTGATCTGCACATTAACAACAAAAGGCTTTAGGAAGCAATAAACAAAATAAGATAGAAAACTCCTACAGATAAGTATCTTTTCGGCTGAGCCAACTTACTCCACACAGCTCCCTGGCTGAGAAGTATTTTGGCAGCCGCAAGCACATTTAGAGCACGGTACTATGGTGTCATTACAGAAGGATGAGAAAGAGACACAACAACTAGGTGCTTCCTGAGCTAGGAATTGTGAATATGTGCATGCAACATTCCATGTCACTGTCATAAAGAAGTAGAGTCAATTACAACCATTTATACTGATTCATGTAGGCATTCTACATCTTAATCAAGCAACTTACTCATAGCTTGTGTCTCTCTTCTTCCATCCGGGGTAACAAATCTACTGGGTTTCACAATTTTTGCTGGTCCACAAGTATAACCAGGCCCTGGTGCCTTCAAAGTGAAGTTCACAGGAACTCTTACTGTCTTATTTGTGGTACCGGATTGACCCACACTCAGCTGGAATGAGCTTGCTGCAGTGGCTGGATCTTGTGCCCATGAGTTTAGCACTCCCCCTTTACAGCAATTTGCAATCTGCTGATTGTAAGGAGTTCCAGGCAATAAATCCACAACAGTTGGGTGCTTGTTACAGCAATGTGGAATGTTACCTTTGAATCTTGAACAATCCCCTTGTTCAGTTGTTTCCCCTCCCATCATGCTCCAAATCACCTCCTTCTTAGCCCATGTCCAACCTAGTTTCCACCCTGGTGCTTGTATATGACGGTATTGCTGGAAATTATAAATTGTAACCACTGCCTCCTCATGTCATTATGAAGTTAATCCCATCTTCGTCCAATGCAGACAAATGGTACATCATGCTCTCTAAACCATTGTGTCTTCATTTTTTTCTATGTTAAGCAAAACCAAATTTGTAATATTTTGTAATACAAAGGGAAAAAAAAATACTTACAACATAGCCATCAGACGTCCAGCTCATGATATCCCATTTGATTGTGATATTCCCATTTGGGTCCAGAGGATCATAGGCTTCTGACCATGAAGTAAAAGAGTTAAAAAATATATAAAATAAATACATTTCCAAGGCCTAATCCTAAATTAAGAAATGATGGAGGAAATCTATATCAGACAAGCACTGGTCAGACATACTGAGAGGTCCAAGGTTTCAATTCATATTTTGGCATTCTCTAAACCAATAATGTCATATACATGACAGACCAATGGCATTCACTAGCATGGGAACTAGTGTATTATACCAACTTCTTCAATAGAATCCCATTAACATCGACAACAAGAACACCACAAAAACCATAAAAGAAAGAGCTTTTACACGATTACAGAAACCACATTTCATCAATACAGAAAGAACCAACTTTTTCAAATACAAAAAACCAATAAAATATTTTCAAACTTTGCAAACATAATAAAAATAAAGATTACGCTAACCTGTTGAGGGGAAACTTGAGCAAGAAATCAAGAAGAGAATCAAAAGGCTGAAAGAACACAGCTTGAAGAATGATCTAGTAATGAACAATAAAAGATTAGCCATTTCTTGGTTGGAGAACAGGGAAAACAACACTCTTTGGGATTTTAGGAGTGTTTGACTTTGGTTCAGGATCTGTGATGGACAGGAAAAGAGAGAAAACGCGGAACTGAGTAAGCCCTTTTGTCCGCAAGACATGAGAAGCAAGTTTAAGAACTCTGTTCAAGTATTTGAACACTTTGCAGCACACTGTAAAACTTTTTCTTTAATAATCTGTGTAATGGTAAATCGGCGGCCAATGTTAATCGTTCATTTTAAATTTATTATTTTAATGACTTGTGATAATCCATCCTATCAAATCCAACGAATATCCTATTTGGTTAATCAATAGAAAATTGGAGAAGAGAACTGGTTTGATGGATGATTAGAGCATAGACTCCATGCATCACAGTTGTTTGTGAGGATATTAGAAGATGACGCTTTAAATTATAAATAACAATGTTCCCAATGAAATCAACTCTACTCATATTAATTAATCCTTCAGTAAAAAACAAAAAGCAATAATGCAACTTTATAGAAAAATCATTTTAAAATTTTTTTGTTAAATTATACCAAATGGATGAAAAATTAATTTTATTTGCATTGAATTACTTTTTAAAATTTAAAATGTTTAAAAATATTTTTATAATTTTTATACTTTTAAATAATTTTAATAATTTTAATTTTTAAAATAAATTTTATTTTTTAATTTTTAAAAATAAATTTTATTTTTTAATTTTTAAAAGTTTTAAAGTTAATTAAATGCTAACGTATTATCTACATGACAATCCACATGTCACATCAGTAAAGTTAAAAATATTAATTTTTCATCAATTTTGAATTGATTTGACAAAAATACAAGCATAAAAGATAAAAACAAAAAATAAATAAATGAAAATAATATTTTTATATAATTAAAATGAAATAAAAATTGTCAAATTGAATTTAAATTAGTGGGAAAATTCAAGATATTATTTCAATTTTAAAAATATTAATATATTTATAATTAAGTTTAAATGATAAAAAAAGGCATATTGACTTTAATTAATATATATTGAAATTTTATTCAGGTATGCTTATCATTGAGGTTAACCATGATTTTAAATAAAGAATTTTGGTAAACAAATAATTTTTCAAACTAAACTTTAATTTTAATATGAGATTTTAAATTAATCTAAAATTTTAATTTTGAAAAAGTGATTATCCCACATTAAATCTTCAATTTTACAATATTATATTTAAAATAAAAATTTTATCTACTCAAAAACATTTATGAATAACGATGATAAATATTGTAAAAATATCTTTTAAAACAATTTTATATATCATTTTTTAAATAATCACATTATAAAATTTAATTTTATATATCAGTTTCTAAAATCGCTTTAAATTAACTCCATATAATTGTTATATGTTCAGAAGAGGAGAAGAGATTGAACCTAGGCTAGTTAGTGAAGTTTGACTATAATATAATATATATTCTTTTTAGCATGTTTTAGACAGGATAGGAGATGAAACCGTGACTAGTTACTAGACTTGGATTCTGAGTAGCATGCTCCGGACAACAAATAGATAAACCTAGGAAAGTTTTATTATAATATAATAGTGTAATTGTTAAAAAAACCCTTATCGTTTAAAGATTTTTAGTTTTGTGCTTTTGACCTTTTTTAGATTGACGCCCTCAACGATACGGTTTTTTTACAAATCAACTCAATTTTAGCGAAAAGTGTCAATTAACCATTAATCAAATGTCGATCAACAAAGTAACTTATATGGTGTTCGAGGATGAAGATGACGTGTCAAAATAATTAAATATGAAATTAAACATAAAATAAATAGTTTGTAAAAAATAATTTTAACCCTAAAATTAAAATTTATCGTAGAATCCCTTTAGTCCCAAATCGTAAAATCCTTAAAACTATAACTCTCAAATCGTGAAATCCTTAAAACTCTTACTATAAAAAAAAAGCTTCAACAACCTTCAATCTTCAATAAGCAGTTGGATTGCAAAAAAGATCTCAAAAAAATGAGGGGAGCCAAAAATTGCTACAATTAGGGTAGACTCCGTAACCCGGATTGGAAGGTAAGTGATTTTTTATTAGGAATATTTTTGGGAAAATGTTATGATTTTTGTTTTATTTTTAATTTGGCATAGTTTAGATATTCAAATTTGAAGGGTTTTTGACGACAATCTAGAGTTGCTAATCACAGTTTCAATGGCAAAAAAAAAAAAAAAAAAGGATTTTTAAGTTGCAGTGGTGGTTGAAAATGGTTAACGTTGTCAATTTCCGATGTGATAGTAGGGTAAAAAGAAAAACAATAATTCTAAGCAAAAAGGGTGGATGCCTGTTGTTTACTTTTAGTAATGTCTGCGCGTTAGTCAGTGCACTGAAGCAATCTCTTTGGATTGTTTGATCCAGTGCAGTAGAAACTATAATAAAAGCACTGGAGCTTTATGCGGGCAAATAACCAAAAAAGGCCGTTTTTTTTCAAAATTTACCGAAATGGGCCGGTTTTTTAATTATTTACCGGAATGGGCCATTTTCCGCGAAATCGCGTCCACGTCAGCGCGATGTCAGGGTACGCGCAGGAAATCGCATCCACGTCAGCACAATTTGCTGACGTGGAAGGAAATCGCTCCCTCTAGGACGCGATTTGCTGACGTGGCATGAACAGTGTGTTTTTAGCTTGGAAAACTTTGAAAGGCCATAACTTTTGGCTCGGTTGTCCGATTGAGACGAATTTTTTTTGATTTCGAATAACTTTTTGAGACCTACGCACTGGCAAACCGCCGAAGTTTTCATCGAAAAAGATACTTTTTTGCCCCTAAATTTTGATTTTTTCGGTTTAAAATTGAATTTTGAAACATTCAAATCGTTATTTTCCTCATTTATTTGAAGTAAACACCGGATATTTTTTTACAGAATTATCTTATATCATCCTGTTATAGGTATAAGTCAGCTCATTCCACTTTTGAGAAGTTCCCTAAAATTTTCCATTTTATTCAATTTAGTCCCTAAAACCTAAATAGTCATATTTTCAAATCTAAGCTTCGTTTTTCAATTCAAATTCAATTTCATCCTTCCATAACATTCAAATATTCTTAAATACAAAAATTTCGTGCTAATTTTGAAATAATTACACTTTAGTCCCTATACTCGTAACTAACAAATTATACTTTACAAATTAGTCCCTATTCATCTCTAAGCAGTTTTCCAGCACGTAGATCTCGAAAATTTATTCGAAATAAAAAAAAATTGTCTCAATCGGACAACCGAGCCAAAAGTTATGGCCTTTCAAAGTTTTCCAAGCTAAAAACACACTGACACGTCAGCAAATCGCGTCCTAGAGGGAGCGATTTCCTTCCACGTCAGCAAATCGCACTGACGTGGACGCGATTTCCTGTGTGTACCCTGACATCGCGCTGAC
The DNA here is from genome assembly GCF_025698545.1 of Gossypium raimondii. NCBI lineage: Eukaryota > Viridiplantae > Streptophyta > Magnoliopsida > Malvales > Malvaceae > Gossypium > Gossypium raimondii. Next base: position 47,191,888 of record NC_068575.1, read on the forward strand.
GTGGACGCGATTTCGCGGAAAATGGCCCATTCCGGTAAATAATTAAAAAACCGGCCCATTTCGGTAAATTTTGAAAAAAAACGGCCTTTTTTAGTTATTTGCCCGCTTTATGCTCCAGTGAAAATTTTGGACATTTATTGGTTGCTTATTTCCACTTGTATCCTTACTCTTGTTCTCTTTATTATTATTTTTTACTTTTAAATTTAAAATAATAACAAATTTTATTATATATAAATTAATATATATTATCAGTGAGATTTTCATTTTCATGACTGTTGAACTTTAACAGCTTTTATATGATTTATTTTAGTTTTCATTTTAAAATTTTCAAAATTTATTCATTTACTGTAATAACTTTTTATAATTATATAGTAACTAAATAAAATGTTTTAATAAATATATTTTAATTACAAATAAACATTTTAATGAACATATGAATACTTTTAATATTTTATTATATGAATTTATAGATTCACATATTTTAATAATTTCGTAAAAATAAAATAATTTAAATTTTTTATTATATATTATTTCTAATCTAATATTCTAATCATTTTCTATTATCGCTTCATCGCTATAATTGTATTTGAATCTAAACACACTCCACTTATTTTTAATCACATCATTGCAATATTCAATCTCATCATTACAGTAATTAATCTCGTTACCACTTTTTTTTTTTTTTTTAATTTTACAAGAAGTAAAGGCATCCAAACTAAACCTAAATAGATGTTAGATATTCCTATTTTCTTCCGGTTCCAACGAGCTTTGAAATTTGTATAGAAATCAGACGGTCACAGATTTACAAAATCAAATCTTACTTTTCAAGGTTAGGACTAGAAATGTTGAAAAACTTGTATTTCTAATCCAACTTACAAATTTCGTACTCATTTTTCCCGTCTCCTTAAAAACTGTTTCTTTATTTAACTACTATTGAATCTTTAGTATTTTAGATGCAACTATGAAGAACCCTTTGTGTTCTTGTCTACGCTTGTTTGTTTTAAACAAAACTTCCCCTCAACTAAATCGAGGTTCAGAACTACCGGAGGGTTTATGCCGTCATTTTTCACTAGCTGACATCAAAGCCGCCACCAACAACTTCCACCCCAACTCAGTTATTGGTGAAAGTTGTTTTTGGAGTGTCCACAAAGGGACTATTGATAATGGAACCATAGTTGTCAAGCGCTGCCGAAGTGGATCATTTCAAGACGCAGTGAGAGAGCTCCAAAATGAGGTACGGTTTCTTTGCCAGTTGCGCCACCCCCTTCTCGTCTCTCTTATCGGGATTTGCGAAGAGCGAAATGAGATGATCCTCGTGTATGAGTACGTGAGCAGATGGACACTTGCTGATCATCTCTACGGTCAGGGTTATGCACCAGTCCCTTGGAAGAGAAGGCTACAAATATGCATTAGTGCAGCACGAGGACTGCACTACCTTCACACTGGTGCAAAATACGCTCTATTTCACGGTCACATTACGAGCCGAAGCATTCTTGTAACTGAAGAATTGTCTTGTAAGCTTCATGACTTTAGGCTCTCGAGATTGGGTTCCTTTAGCATGTCAAAAGCTTCGAGAGTTCGAAAAGAGTCAAGAATTACGGGTACTTTTGGGTACATGGCTCCGGAGTATGCCATGTATGGGGAACTGACAGAAAAATCTGATGTTTTCTCATTTGGGATCATCTTATACGAAGTTCTTTTAGGCAGAACAGCCTATGATAGCACGCTCCCAAAGCATAAACAACATATACTTAATTGGCTGAAGGAATCCCAAAGGGAAGGAGCCATTTATAATTCCATTGATCCATACCTCAAGGGAAGGATAGCTCCAGAATGTTTGGACAAGTATTTGGATATCGCTTCTAGTTGTGCCCATTATAAGGGAAATGAAAGGCCAGCAATGGGTGAGGTGGTGGTCACACTAGAGCTTGCCTTGGAGCTGCAAGAGAGAACAGAATCCAAAATGGAGGCCATCAATCCTTCTGGTGAATTTATGTATGAAGAATTGTTTTCTGCCTCTGTTTCCGAATTTTGCTTTCCATACGACGATTATGGCAGTAACTCGTAAGGCCTGGATAGCAATGGTTTCCATACGACTATCAGGATCAGAAAGTAATATAGGTTTAGTCTGCCAATTCGATTCCAAAGCACTGTTTCATTGTTGCATGGTCAATATCTATAATCTATAATCTACATCTATTGTAGTCTAATAGTCTACCTAAATTATTTAATACCAAAAAAAGGTCTATATAACCGTAGACAAATCCATGGGTCCACCAGACTTGACTTCAATCGGTTCTAGATGAGGATTTTAAAATTTCATGTTCGACTAACTCAATTCTAATTTAATATAAATAATAAAAATAAATAAATTTATATCTTATTATGAAAATATATAAATAAATATTTTATTAATTTGAATAGTATTATGAAAATATATAAATAAATATTTTATTAATTTAAATAGTTAAATGGTTGGACAAGCCGGGCCGAACTAGCTCGAAAATGGTTATAAATTTAAAATCCATTCTGGAACTAGGGCACGACCCAACCTATGAAAAGCACCATATAAAAAAAGTTAGTATTTAATGTCATGTTACTTCAATTTTTTTTAATTTTTTACTACACTCTAAAGGGAGTATGTGTATCGAACAAAAATCTTCGGCCTCGTTATGTCTCTTCTTGTATCTCATTTATTATTTTTGACACGTGTCTTTTTTTTTTACATATACAATTGAGAATAAGGATGGGATTGTTAGGAAATGAATCCAAGCTCCCATACAACAACACAAATATTCTTGTTATTAAATTAAAAAATTACTGACTTTTAAACTTACCTAACAAAATTATAAAATAATTTACTTTATAAATCATTGAACCTAACCTCAACTTTCAAATAGATTATAAACCTTTTATTTAATCTAATTGCACATTCAACTTTAATTATTAACAAATTAAATCACTTACATTAACACTATCAAAATATTTTAAAAATTGAATCCACAGTCCCTACTTTTCATATTTTAAATAAATATTTTTAGGTTTATTTTTCAAAGTAAATTAATGATTCAACATTCTACAAATGAAACCATAATCAATTGCCTTCAATCTCATTCTTCAGCACACTTTTCAACCCATTGAAAATAATGTTATTAATCCTCCAAGTTTACAGAATTGACCATAGGCTTCAAACTTGTTTTTAAACAACTTTGAAATTCGGTTTTTAAGCATAACAAGTAATGATCTCCGCTAAAGAAAATGAGTCGGTAGGATCCTTTTTATTTTTACAATTCCCATGAGGTCTTACCAATTGAGTATTTAAAAGTTCAAAAAAGGAAGAAAGAAAGAAAGTGAATGTGAAAACTTGGGTTGAAAGAGTGGTGAAGAATGAGATACAAAGGTTTGAGAAATTGATTGACTTCTACTTTTAGCAATTGAAAAGTTATTTTTTTTTCAAATAATTTAGTTTGAAGAAAACCTAAAACTATGTTTTTTTTTAAAGTGAATTAAATTTTAGTTTGTTTATAGGTTAAAAGTATGCTAAGTAGGAGAACCCCATTTGATGGCCTAATAGTCAGGGTGTTCATTGTCCCAGGTGTGGCCTACGTTCGAGTCGCACTAGTCATGTTTGTTATTCTGGCTTTACCATGTTTTGTATTTCACTAAAAAGAATATGCTAAGTAGGAAGCATTGACTCAATCGATCCATTTACTACCCACGTTAAGCGTTGGGTTAATTATTTATTTCTTAATTTAATCTTCATACTTTTATTTTTTTTAAATAGTCTTTTTGCTTTGCAAATCCAAAAATTTAGGCCTATTTGTTAACTCTATTAGAATTCTTGTGTTGGCGTGGCAATTTGAAAAAAAATAAAATAAACTTGTATCTACATAACAAAAAAAATAACACAGTAATTGTAACAGCCCGCCCGAAGGAGTCTTAATATTCTGTTACTATTTGGCGTATAGTTGGGAAAGTTAATAGTCGAATTGAGTATGTAAAGTCTTTGTTCTAGCTAAGTAGAGTATACTGTGTAATTTTTCATTTGGCAAACTCTTAATTTTGGGGAACACTAGGGTTTGGTGGACTTTTCTGTTAAGTATTTGCCCACCCCAGATGTTTTGGATGAACTTGTTAAGTTCACAGTTATATAACTTATTTTATTTAGTTCTTGAAGACTTAATTAGTTATGTTGGGATTTAGTTGAGATTTAGTTAGAATTGAACTAGACTATTGTAGACTGATTAGACTTAAAACTTGTTAAGTGCATTTAATCAAAGTAATCAAGTGTGTTAGTGAGATTATCTGATTTTTCTACTAAACCTTGTCTTCATTGCATGAGTGTATAAGGTTATAGTTGGCTATCATAAGTCACCTTTACATCTTCTTCGCTGAATTCCTCTAAAAGTTTCTGAAAAACCTTAGTGTTGAGAGCTTCTTCAAAGATGGTTTGCAGTGTTTAGTTAACATCGACGTTTATACCAGCTTACTGGTAATTTTTGGTAACCTTTAGGTTATTATAGAAGAAATTCACGTGTTTATAGTATTGCATGCATAGACTTTAAAACTGTTCATGATAAAGAAAACTTCCTCATTCTAGATTAGGTGATATCAATTCTTACATACACAATAGATTAATGATCTGATAAGAATAATTATCTTCCTTCTAGCTCAAGAAACTAACAAGGGTCCTACCAAGAAGGGCAAAGGACCTGCTGCGTAGATCTGTACTAAAGTTTCTAGTGAGTTTCTGGTGAGTTCCTTTTTACTTTCATGTTGTAACACCCTCAACCCTATACGATTCTCCGGATCTAGATCTTAGGTGTTACCATGCGAAAACAGGCATGACTTTAAACTACTATTACAAATTTACAATTAAATAGTTGTACAAGATCTATTAAAATACATAAACATCAAGAAAATCCATACTCAACACTAGTAATTAAAGAAAGTTAATTATAAAGCTTTTAAAAGGAAATCCTAACTTAGTACAATTATCACAAGTCTAATCTTCTAGGAAATTCTTCTGACTTTTAAAACACTGTTGTGCTTGCTCTGTAAGCATAATAGTCCGACACGCCACTTTACTGGCGTAGTCCTGACAGGGTCCCTCCTGGCGTAATCTCTCAACGCTTTACCTGAAACATAAACATATACAATTAAGTTCATAAGAACTTAGTGAGAAAAACTTCATTTACCTTAATGATACTTATACAATGTAGCTGATGCCTCATGATGATGATCTAGTTGCTGTTGGAAATATACTTTGCTTCTTGGTGAATACTTCCTAAACTTCCATCCCTTCCACATATACTAGTTACCATAATTTATTTTGAATTCATCTCTAATTCCCCTTGATGTCTTCGATTATTTGCTCATAACATCCAACATTAACATTTTTATATCCATACCGAATTTCTTCGAAGATCAATAAAAACAAAGTATCATTTCATGCATAACCTTAACCCTCAAATAAACGTAAAATCACCATAGATAACAAGTACATACACAATTTATGAATACTCTTTTGAAAGGTAATAAACCAATATACCATTATATGTAACTTACCAAAAGTGACCAAAATAATTGTGGTAATAAACCAACCAACTTAGGTACATGCCATATGACCTCAAAACATATAAATACAACAAAATAACTTTGTAATAGCTTTCGAGTTGAGCTTCAAAGTTGGATGCTTGATCACAAAATTTCTTCAACTTTGTCTAAGACCAGCACACAAAAATAAACAAATCTGAATGCTAAGTAATGGTTACTCGGTGGTGCTAACATAATTCAAATCCAAATGTATGCATAACAAAATAAAATAAACATAATAGTATGATAATTCAAGTTAACTAACTAATCATTTCACATTAATATCAAAGATACATATACACCAATAGTTTATTTATCATTTCTTCTTATTCGCAATAGTGTTTTACTCAATTTCTCGATATAATTCCTAATGCACATTTAAGGTATTTGTGTAACAACCCGCTTTTTAAGTGGTATTAGAAATGACGGTTTCAAAATACCATTTTGATATTCAAGTCAATAAAATTAATACTTAATATTTACAAGGGTTTTATAAAAGTTTTTAAAGTTTGGTACTTTAATTTTGTTGAATTGATAGTTAATTAAGGTATAAGGACTAAATTGTGAAGTTGTAAAAGCTTATTTATGATAGCCGAAATAGGGCCTAACCGGAATAGTGGTTTTGTAACCACAAATCTGAAGTGAAATATTTTAATTTTATAAATTTTATTAGTTACTGATTGATTGAAATATTGTGTGAAAATATGGATAGGAAATTTTAATGATTTAGTGTCTAATTGAATTTTTAGGACTAAATTGAAAAAATGCAAAGTGTGTCTAATTAGTGATTAAATGACTTAATTGAATTATTGCATGAAATTGGAAGTGTTTATGTGGCAATTAGACCATAAATTAGTGATATGGACACAAAAGGGTAATTCTAGAAAAATATCTAAGTAATGGGTCAAGGACATTTTTGTCCAAATTGAGTAAAAGACAAAATAAAGAGAAAATAAGTGTCCATCTTCTTAAAAATCAGATGGTTGCTGTCAAAAAAATTCATGTCACCATAGCTAGGGTTCTTGATTTTCTAAGCTCAATTGTAAGTGATTTCTTGCCCCGTTTTTAATTATTTTCGTATTTTTATGCTTATTGAAGCTTGAATTTCATGTTTCTACCATTTAATTTAAATGAATTTAAAGTTTAAAAATCGACCCATTCATGATATAATTGTAAATTGATTAGTGATGTTAGATAATGAATGTTTGAAGTGTTAATTTCAAGTTTTACTAGATGAATTTCAATGAAAATGTTGAAAAAGGGCTAAATTGTGAAAGATGGTAAAGTGTGCATAAAGTTGTGATTTTGTGAAATTGAGGGCTGTTATGAGCATGAAATATGATTTAGTGAAGTTTGAAATTTAGGAATTTAGTGAATTTTATTTTTACGAGCTTAGGGACAAAAGTAGAATTTTTGAAAAGTTATGGGGAAAAATGTAAATTTGCCAAAATGTTGTGTATGAATTGTATTTGAATGAAATGTTGATAAAATGTATTAAATTGTGTTAATATAGATCAAGAAAGAAGAAATAGTGGAAGTGATCGGGGAAAAGAGAAAGTTATCGACTAAATTACAAAAATAGTCGTTTTGCATCCGAGGTAAGTTATGTGTAAATAATAGTTATATTTTTATAAATTGTGAATTATATTTGATATGTGAATTAATATTGAATGTGAAAGGAAAATTATTCATGAATTATTCAAGTGATAAAGTGTTTAAAATAAAGTGTTAAGTGTAAATTCCCGGTTGAACTTAAGAATATAAGTGGATACAAGTGACATCTCACTAGAGACCAGTGTTACAGTGTTACAGTGAGTCCCAGGTGCTGGGTGATCTAGCATGTGTTGCGGACACCTGACAGCTTATGTGAGCAGGCCCGTGGACATTTCCAGTGTTATTGATTAGTGGTAGCTTCGGCTACATTTCAGTGGTAGCTACGGCTACATATCAGTGGTAGCTTCGGCTACATATCAGTGTGGCACTTATGTGCTAGATTCTCTACGTATCCGTATATATTCCGAGTGTTCAACGGGATTAATAACGAGTTAAAGTGAATATGAAATGAAGTGTGTATGCAGGTACAATTGAAAGAATGAACATATGTGATAAATGTTATATGAAAGTGAATTGGTAAGATTGTGCATGTGTAAGTGATTGAAATTGCTAAGAAATGTTTTGATTAGTTATATGTTAAAGGTGTTAATTATTAAATGAGTACCTATTATTTACATGTAACTTACTAAGCTATTTGTAGCTTACACATTTTCTCATTTCCTTTGTTTTATAGTGATTTGAGCTTGTTCGAATTGGGGATCGTCGGAGCTCGTATCACACTATCATAACCATCTCGGTATTATGTGTTTTCAAAATGTTTAAACTATGGCATGTATAGAGTCTTAATCATTTTGAGTATGTCCATATGATATGACTAGGATTAGTTATTGAAATGGTTGATAAAGATTATGTTTTGATATTATGTATGTGTAAATGGTAGCTAATACAAAGAAGCAGTTTCTTTGATAACAGCAGTGACATGAATGTGAAAAATCACCATAAATAGTAGAAATGGAATTAGGGAGTGAATTATATATAGAATTAAATCTTATCAAGTCTATTTTTAAATGAAAGAAACGGTGTAGACAAAGGAATTTTATATTTTGAGATATTTGAATTTTAGTGAGACAGGGTCAGAATGGATTTTGAAGTCCCTGTTCTGACTTTAGAAAATCATTATAAATTGTACAGAAATAATTATAGGTCATAATTTATATGTCTAGATTAATTAGTGAGTCTATTTTCAAAATAAATAAAAGGTAACCTTATATGAATTCTGTACAATGAGATAATTGATTTTTAGTGCCAAGAGGTCAGAACTGTCAAGTAGTGAAACAGGGGAGACTTCAATGAATAAACTGTATTAGTTTGCTAAATCAAAAATTATAAAAATTTTATGGTAAGAAGGTATATGAGTCTAGTTTCAGCGAAAATTTACGGATTTAAATTTCGAGTTTCGTAACTCGAGATATAATTAAATTAGTGACAGTCACGCAGGTGGACATTTTTATTGTGAACAGTGAATTTAATTTTGAAAGCAATTTTTTTTATGCTCCAAATTGGTAAGTTAAATTGAATAACATCTCGTACTCGATTCCGGCGACGGTCTCGGGTAAGGGGTGTTACATTATTGCTATAGATTTTTAATTAAACAAAGGACCAAATGAGTAATTGGGCCTTTTTGATGTGAAAAACGATGGTGGATGACAATTGTAATCCACCAATTTTGCTAATCTTGTTTAAGGTTAATTAATTGATGTTTAATTAGAATTAATTATTAATCTAAGTATAAAATATAAAAGAAAAATAAAACAAAACAATTTTGTTCATTTTATTCTCTTTTGAAACAAAAGAGAAATATAAGGTTTTAAAGCTCAAACTTTTGGCCTTTAATTTGGTATGTTTGATTTAGTCTTTTATTGTAAATTTTATGTTTTTGAGGTCATGAGAGTTTGATTTAGCTAGCCCATGTACCAATTTAAATTTTTTTAAAGTTTCTAAAAGTTTCCATTGATGAATTCTTGAAGAAATTGATATTTAATTGTTAGATTTTGGGTTTAGAAGTGAAAAGGATTAGATTGCTAGTTTTTGAACATAAGGACTAAAGTGTATAGATTTCAAATGTGATGTGAATTTTTATAATTATATATTAGGTGGCCTTAAAAGGATATAATTAAGATCGATTTCAAAATTGAAGCTCAAATTTAAAATATATGACAAATTCAATTTTAGGGACTAAATTGAATAAAATATAAATATTTAGGGCATTCAAAATAAAATTGAACTGATTCATGCATAAAATAGGATGATATAAGATGTTTTAAATTAATAAACTGAATTAAATTATTGTATAGATGGAGAATTGAACCAAATCAAAGATAATTGAGAAAAGGTAAAATTGTTTTTAGTCCTTAAAGAGTTGTTTGTTTGCGGTTTTTCCAGGTAAGTTCATTCATTATTCTGTTTTGTTTTGTGATTGAATTGTTTTATTTTGCTTATTAATTTATATAAATGTGATACTAATGATTTTGGCATCAAATGGACTAAATTGCAAAGTATGAAATATATGACAATTATGAATAGGTACTAGGTACCGAAATGGCTATGAAATATTTATAAGATTGGCATGAAATGTTTTTTTTACAGGGATTGAAATGATACAATTACAGAAATAATGCCGTTGTGAAATAGGGCATGCCATTAGGGTCAAATATGAAAATGATTAGGGCATGCCATTAGGGTCAAATATGAAAATGATTAGGGATTTTCATGATTATATGAGACTTAACATTTGTTGCAGATTCTTAATTAGTATGTATCGTTGGTTTTGCCTAGACTCATAACCTCGATACAATGTTAGCTTATGTGAGCAAATTCATAATGTCAGCTTGTGTGGGCAAATTCATACTGTCAGCTTGTGTGAGTAACCTTGATCACTGTCAGCTTGTGTGAGCACTATAGTCTCGTGTATCAAAATTTGGTTTACTAAGGTTCTTTCAGGCTTGAAAATAATAACCTAATGGAAATTAAATGGTGAAAATTAATGAACATGAATCGAATTATCTATGCTTGCAAATTGAATATGATTTGGTTAGTATATGATATAAGAAAGATTTGTTGTATATGCATATGAATTGTGTTATATGTTTTTGACAGGTTAATAAACTAACATATTAGTTGTAGTGTTGAAATACATATGAAAGTATAAGGATGCCAAAGGATGCCATGTTATATACCAATATGTTTTAATCGTTGTAATATCAAGGTAAGTTAAGTAAATTTCATATGGACTTACTAAGCATTCAATATGTTTACTTTGTTTTCCTCCATTTTTCTTGTAGATTGCTGATTTGTAGAACGTATCTAGCGGATCAATGAGAAGCTCACACTACCCCATTATTGATTTGATAATCTTTCAATCATTTAAATGATTGAGAATAAAAAAGGATTGTATATCATGATGTGAATGTGTTTTATGATATATTTGAATGTTTAAATGATTTAATCATTGAATATTTGACGATAGTTTCTCCAACAACGACTGTAGCATCCCGTAACTCGGAACTTGTGATCAGGTCGGGCAAAGGGTGTTACAATTTAACATATCAAATTCATATCTTTAGTTAACATCAATATATCATATCAATTCAATACGTATTTAATACATCATTTTTACATTATGATCCCTATTAACCAAATCAAATATAATAATAGATACTTGAATCAATCCACCATCACACCAAATACGAACCAAAGTGCTAATAGGGCACAAGTGCACTGATTCCACCCACTACACCAAAATACGCTCATACCCCAAGGTATTTGTATTGGTGATATGTTCTCGACCCTTAGGGTATTATAGAACTATCACGATATGCACGCACATAGCATTGAATATCCCACCTATCAAAACGAACCCTATAGCATGCCAACTATGCCCGTGACTCTATCTGACAACGTTAATAGGGCAAATATCATTACTATTAATCATATGTCATCAATAAGCATATATTCATTTATACAACCAACCTATAATCACAAATCACATACTCAAGTATATACATACCTTTCAAATATCTTATATTGTTAGATTACCATTTTCGGACATTTAATGAATCAAACATATACATATATTTACCTAACAAACTCGAATTATTATAGCACAGACCAAAATATTTATTCGTCAACGACTTTTGCTTTTCGACGTCCTGGTGTCATCTTTAACTATGTAAGATAAATTTGGATACAAAAAATCCATTAGATATATGGTTTGGACATAAAAAATATAATAATTAAATATGAATGCACTTTATTTGATTTAGTCCTTAACATCTGAAATACCCATTTCTCACAATTTACTTGGTCAAATTTAAATCTGGCTTTATAAATATAGAACAAGGACCTCCTACTACCATTATTTATTTTCAAACATCAAATTTTTATCCTTTAAAATTTAGTCCTTAATAAAACAATAACAACTTTCAAAGTTTTAGGCTGAAATTAGACTTATTCTTACCTAACCCATTATCTTACTAACCTTTTTCCTACTTGCAACAAAATTAAGAACTAGTTTTTCATGATTCCATAACCTTCTCTACAAAGATAATTTGGATTAATTTTCATAATACTAAACTTTAAGGAGTGGGTTAACTAGAACACACCTTATAATAAAGAAACCTATGAAATTTAAGAAGAAATAAGCCCACCTACCTTGTCAATTTGATAGCTAAATGAAGAAGTTGAAGTGTTGCTAAAACCTTATTTCACAATCGATTATGGAGAAGTAAAGAAAGAATGAATATGTGTTTTTCTCTCTTCCCCCCTCCCTGGCTTAGCTTTTATAGTTATACTGACAATTAGCATAACAATTAATTTAATATTCACTTAATCTGATAGTTTATTAAGTTATAAGGTTAGTTAGTGGATGACACCAACATTAGTTAAGCTTTAACATACCATTTAGAATGGTTTAACTGTTAGTTTAACCTTAGTTTAATTTTCGTTTAAAGCATTGGCCAAATTAAAAATTAATCCCTTCATACTTTGTTCACTAAGCAATTTAGCCCATGTACTATTTTTATTAACCAGCTTAATTCAATAACACTTAATTATTCAACCTTCTCAATCCCTACTTGACTTGTAACTATTCTATTTTAAAGTATATACTAACCTCACTCAATTAATTTAGTCCAAATATGAATTTTACGACATTGTTGGAAATAGGGTCGTTATAAATTGAACACCCTTGACCAATGAGCCACGTGCTCAAGTTTAAGGGAAATTAGGGGTAAATCTATTTTTAATAGTTAGAACCGAAAATAAACATAGGTATAATAGTTTAAGTAAATCTATTTTAATATTTTAAAATATATATTCAATTTTGACAAAAATTTAAATCGTTTAGAGGGAAACTTAGGGTGTTAGGGTGAGAGAGTTGGGAAAATGTTTAACCGAGAAATTGAAAGTTAAAATCGTAACCTACATTAGGAAACAACTTTGACAAAATTAGAAAAAAAATACTCAGATTCTAATAGGTAGTATGGAAAGAAAATTGAAAGAGTAAATAAATAGAAGAATAAAAAATATAAGTTTTTGTTTCTGTACTTGTGCTTGAGAGGAAAAGATAAAGTAAAATTATTTTCATTTATTGTTTGGTAGGGTTGAAAAAAATGAGAGGAAAGAAAATAATTTTTTGAAAATTACATAATTTTGAATTAATATACATTCGACACTCATTTTTCTCTTTTATCTTTCTAAATTGAAATGATTTATTTTATTCATTAAGATAGAAAATGATCTTCTTTTTTTCTCTCACTCTTCTTTATCACCAAGCGTACTCAAATATATATATATATATATATATATATATATATTCAATTTTCCATTTTCCTTTCATCATTCTTCTTTTCCAGTCAACCAAACATGCCTTAAAACTCCATCAAAGGCATCCTTAGAAATGTCTTCACCCTAGAGATTGGTTCTAGTAAAGTTTAGAGAAACAAATAGCATACTGATTTTAGGATCCTACTTCGCATTTAAGAAAACTTTTTGATGACAACATGGGAAGAAATGATAAAATTTTGGGTAAAGTATCTTGTAATCACTCTAAATAGGTCGTTATTCCTATTTAGGTCATCTTAATTTTTTATTGTTAATTTGATTGCTACAGTTAAAAAAATTGACCAAACCATCACTCTACCATTAAATCTATCTCTTCCACAGTTAAGTTAATTTTTTTTTATACATTTTCCCCTTTCTTTATTATTTTTTCCCTTGTTCTTTTTTCCCTCTCTCTTATTCTTTACCTCATCTTCTTCCTTGCGCTACTCTTCCTTAACAGTCGTGCTCCGGCAACGCCATTAGTTGAAAAAGCCACTAAGCAGTCCACCTTTCCTTTCCTTTATCTTTTAAACTAACGGTTCAAATATTCTCGAAACCCACCTAAAAACCTTGAAAATACCAAGTCACCTTTGAAATTCTCTTATCTTGATCTACCATTTTTGTCGTTCAATCGCCTTGCGTGTGAGATATGTGGCTCTCTTTGGCTGAATACACCTCATTGTTGTTCAAGTTGTTGAATGGAATCTCGGTGCTCCAAACCTAAACTCGTATAAAGATAAGTCTCCTTTTTTTTATTTTCAATTTATTTCCCTTCTTTTATTTTTAATGTTGTCTTTTCTCTTCTCTGTTTGTAGGTTTGGTTTAGATTCTTTGAAACAATAAGGATCCATTCTTTTTTTATTATATTGGTGTTATTTATTGGTTGAATTTTTCTTATGTTGAATTTTTGGTATGAATGATTGTTTATGGTTTGGGTTTCGATCTTTTAGTGTGGTGGTTGAAGTAGTTGGTGCTTCTAGGTTCAATGGTGAGAGAGGTGGTGTAACAGCCCATTTTTAGTGAAATCGGAACAGTGGTTTCAAGGCCACAAATCCGAGTCAGGAAAGAAAATTATTTTAATATTATTTCATGATTTGCATTATGATAGGAATATCGTATAAAAATTTCGTTAAGAAAATTTTACCGATTACATGTTTAATTGATAAAAATGATCAAATTGCATAAAAAAGTTAAATTCTGATAGCTAAAGGGATCAAATAGCTATGGAATTCAAAAATTGAGGTCCTTATATGGCAAATAGACCATTAAGAGGAGTTATTAGATAAGTATTGTAATATCCCAAAAATTACTACTTGTAATACCCGAAAATTACTACAGAAGAAAGTAGGTATCCTTGATATAGTAACATAAGAAAATAAAGAGACAAAAGAGAAATTTTGAGTTATGACAACATTGGGAAGTATATTATGATATATTAATTCAAGAAAAGATTAAATCGCAAAAGTGAGAAAAGTTTTGTTAATTAAGAGTAAATACTTAAAATTTGAGGGGTAAAGTGTAAATATGAAAAGTTGAAGGACCAATGGTGAAAATATTTTAAGGGTGGAATAATCTAGAAACTAAGGAAAATGGATGAATTAGGACCAAATTGAAAAGGTGAAGAATTTTGAGGGACTAAATTGTAATTTTACTAAATTAAGTGATGACTCAAGGATGAAATTTTTAAATATTATAAAGGGAAAAATGGTCAATTAGAAGAAAGAGAAATCTAGAAGGCAATGATGATGTTGGAGATATTTTAGATTAAATAAATAAATAAATATTAGTTTATTAATATTTTAATTTGATTTTTAAATAATATTTTATTATTTTATTTAGTATATATATAAGAAAAGAAAGATGAAGAATCACCATCCCACCATTTTTCCCATGCACCAACGTGAGAAGAAGAGAGAAAGAAAGAAAGTTTTGCTTTCTTTACAATTTGCTCCTTCCACGAAATATTCACCATTTTCACATAGAAATCAAAAGAATTTTCATATCCATCAAGAGAGAAAGGTAACAAGGAGACTATGGGGAGCTAGAATATCAAGTTAGATTCAAGAAAGAGAAGTTGGAGGAGAGAGAAAATCAAGTTAAAGGTTGAAACTAATAGGACAAGGTAAGAACATCAAGATTTCAATATATTTTTAAGTTTGATACTATTGAAAAAGCATGGAAATGATGTTATAGTAGAGTTTTCTTAAATAAGGTCTTATGTTCTTGATATATTAGTGAAGGGAAATAAGAGAAATTGATTGAAAATATTATAGAAAAAAAGGAATAAGGGAGTTTTAAACTTAGTAATCAACATCTTGCATTAAAACAGTTTTGGACAGCAGCAGTAGTCTAACTTTGAAAAATCACCAAAAATTGTGGGAATCAAATTAGAAGATGAATAAAATATGAAATTATATTAATGAGTCTAGTTTCTCATAGAAGAAAGGGTGTAAGAAATGGAGTTGTAAATCATGAGATATAATAAATTTTGTGAGACAATGTTAGAATGATTTTGGGTTCCCCGTGTTCTAACTTTGGAAAATCATCAAAAATTTGAGAACAATAATTAGGTGATTAAATTTATATTTTTAAATCTTTAATGAGTCTATTTTTAATAGAAACAAACGAAAACATCATTCGAATCCCGTACGAGGAAATAATTAATTTTTAGTGAAGAAGGGTCGAAACTGTCAGACAGCAGAATAGGGATAAATTTAAAGAATAAACTGCACTTATTGGCTAAACCATAAATTCTGAAAATTTTATGGTAAGAAGATATGTGAGTGTAGTTTCATATAAATTTAGCAGATCTTAATTCAGAGTTTCGTAGCTCAAGATATAAATAATTTTGTGACTATGACTCAAGTGGACAGTTTTGAATGAACATATAAATAAATAGTGAAATTATAGATAATGTTACATATAAGCATGTTATATACATTAAGGATATGGAATGGAGAGGAGGAGGAGGAAAATCTATAATTATTCAACTAGCATGAGTTTTCATTAAAATGGCTAATTTACATGTTTTAGGTTCGGTGACTAAATTGAATAACAAGAAAATTTTAAGGGTAAATTTGTAAAATGTCAAAAAGTGACCAAAATGCATAAATGAATTGTTTTATTATTTAAATTAATTGAATGAAATATTAATTTAGATCAAGATTGGGTGGAAATTGAGAAAAATAGAAAATTACCAAAATATCCCTAAATTTTGGTATTTCGTAATTTAGCCCGGTAAGTTCGTATGAACTATATTCTGTATAATTTTAATTAAATTGAATTTTATTTGGTGATGAATATTATATAAATATGTGTTTTATTATTGGTAATATGTATAATTATTAGATGCATTGAAATGATTATTGAAAGCTCGATTGGGTTGGAAGCTTGTCGGAGATATATCACACTATCCATTGGTTCTATCAGTAATTTTGGATGATTTGATTTTGGTTATAATGGCATGAATAAGTTAAATTGGCCAACGTTAGCTCATTAATGTTTTGATTTTGATTGGTTATAAATATGAATACTTGATGAAATGAAATATTTGTAAATTAATTTGTAAACTTTGGTAATGCTCTATAACCTTATTTTGGCAATGGATACGGGTTAGGGGTGTTACAAGTATGATGATTCATCCATGAAAAATTAATTAAAGAAAAGGATGAAATTGGAAATTAAAATAATAATAGATGATAAATGATAAATGATAAAATAATAAAAATATCATCATTTTCATTATCTTTCCCAAAATTAAAGCATGGAAACCCTAGCCATGGAAATCTAAGCTCAAGCCAACTTAATTTCCTTAATTAGGTATGTTTCTTTGTCCCATTGTTAGTAATTTTTATATTTTTGAGATTGTAATAATTTAATCTAGCTATCTCAAGGATTTATTTACAAAGTTATTAAGGTACTAAAGTTTTTCATTTATGAATTTGCATGAATTTTAAAGTTTTATGGTAAAAAAGAAAGGTTGTTGATAGATAAACAACTTTTGTAATGTGAATTTTGATGAAATTGTAAATATGTAAAATTCATGGAAAATTTTTGAATTTTGTGAAATACATGGACAACTATTGTGATATATGAAAATTGGCTAGGCTTGGAATAAGGATTAAATTGCATGTATTTTATTTTCCGAGCCTAGGGATGAAATTAAAATTAATGGTAAAATGATAATTTTGCCTAAGATATGAATTGGATTGTGTTGAATATGAATTGTATTAAATTGAGTTAAATTTACTTGTATAGATCTGGATAGACAAAATACAGAATTAGATCGAGAAAAAGAGAAAGTGTCAGATTAGTAGACAATAAATCAACGAACACTTGTCAAGGTAAGTTCGTGTAACTAAATTGTGTATATTTATATGTTTGAATTTAATTTTGTATATGTGAGTAGTATAAATGTCATATATATGAAATTGATCACATATCCGATAATGCCCAATAAATAATAAGTCTCATTTGTATAAATGAGATTTGATGGATACAGGATTTCCAAATTGATTGTGGTTCTGCATATGTTGCAGATACACCATAGCTTGAAAGAGCATTCCGTTATTAGCTCTCTCGAGCTTCCTGTTATATGGTTCTTACGAGCTTCCCATTAATAGGTCTTCGGAGCATCCCAATCAGTTGTGATCTTACATGTGTTGTGGACACACCGCAACTCTTGTGAGCGTCCCGTTATATGGCTCTTCATGAGCTTCCCGATTAATGGCTCTCCAAAGCTTTTCGCTATGACACGCATAAACTTTCCGATATATGGCTATCCGAAGCTTCCCATTAATGGCTCTTCGGAGCTACCCGTTATTGGCTCGCATGAACTTCCTTATTATGGCTCTTATGAGCTTCTTGTTATATATCTCAGATAAACTTCCCGTTTTATGGCTTGAGAGAGAGCTTTTTGTTTATGTGCTTGTATGAGCATTCCTGAATATGAATTGGCGGATTACAGTTTTGTACACTTTGTGTACCTTGTATCCATCAATATTTTAAATGATTTAACGGGTAAATTTTGGATATGAGATGATATGAATTCAAGATGAATTATTATGAGAAATACTTGGAATACAAAGATATTATTTGTACATGTTAATGGACACTTGAAGTGATAAATACATGTATGTGGAAATTTAATATTGATGAGCTCATTCATGTTTCTTGATATTTATGTGAGTTACATGACTAATAAGCTTGATGAGGATATGTGTTTAGGCAATTGGCCAAATTGGTTTGAGCATGTTTATTTACTTACCTTAAATGTGAATTAATCAGTAAGTTAATTTCTTATTATACGAACTTACTAGGCATTAAATGCTTACTCTGTTTTATTTCCTCTATTTTATAGTAACCTGGAAGCTTGTTAAGGTTGGAAGCTGGTCGGAGCCACATCACACTATCAATCGCCCTTCTTCGGTATATTTATTAAATCAACTTTGGTATAATGGCATGTATAGGTTAATTTGGCCATTAGTGGCAAGTAAATGTTTTGTTGTGATTAGTCATTTGAATGGCTTATGTTTGATACGTTTTGATATATAAGTATATGGCATTATTATGGTTAATATGTATCTTGGTATAATTGATTGATGGTTAACTAGAAAGCAAATTATAACATGGTTTGAGTTGGTATAGTTGGTACAAATATGAATATATATATGATCTATTTGTTAAATATGGATACTTAGTTATATATAATGATATGATATGTATAAGACTTGGTTTTAGCTTAATTCAAATGTTTTATATTGGTTTGGGAATGTATTTAAGTGTTATTATAGGTGGAAGACAAGTTTGGGTGAGAAATATGGCTAGAAAATAATCTTATTTTGTCTACATGGGCGTGTGGCTTGGCCGTGTGACCCCTGCACCTATTTAATGTAAATTTTCATGTTCACACGGCCTAGCACATGGGCGTGTGGCTTGGCCTTCTGACCCAAGTCAGAGAGTTACACGGGTATACATACGGGCTGGGACATGGCCATGTGCCGTATTTCGAATATCCACATGGCCAGAGACACGGGTGTGTCTCTTGGCCATGTGAGCCATACGGCCTGGCCACACGGGCGTGTGTCTCCTGTACTTTGGAAAGAATTTTGAGATTTTGCAAAAAATTCTCTAAGTACCCGGTTTAGTCCCAACTTGTTTCTAATGTATATTTTGAGCCTCGAAGGCTCATATAAGGGACTTTATGAATAATATCTGACATGAATGTTAAATAATATGAAATGTCTGTATTTGATCATTTTATTTCGATAATACTCTGTAACCCTGTTCCGGCGACGGATATGAGTTAGGGGTGTTACAGGTGGAGGCAGTAATAGTGAAGATGATAGTGTTGGATGATGAAGGTGATATTGTGTGACAAATGGTGATGCTAGAGAGTGTTGAATGGCTAAGGATTGTGTCAAATTTAGTGATGATGATGAAGGACTAGGGGTCAAGAAAAAAAGTCAGAGAGGGAGATGTATAGTGATCAATTGTTTTTAACAACATTAACCAAATTTAAAAAAAAATATATATTTGGATGTTATAAGGATCACTATTATTTAAAGTGAGTTCACTCTCAATTTTTTGACAAAGAAAAAAAAGGATTGAGGATTGACATGATAAATTTAGCCATTAATATTACATTTTCTATCAAATTTGCTATTTTTAAAGCTAAATTTGGCCATTAACCTTTCAAAAAGTCAAACTATTTTTCTTTAATAGAAATGCTAACAAAAATATTAAAATTTTAATGATGTTGGTGTGGTAACCTTCATGCTAACATAATATTATTTGTCTTGTATGCCATACCAAAAATGATTTAAAATTATAAAAAATTCAAAATGAATTATAAAAATTATAAAAGGGTAAATTTTTTTAAAAAATAGCATGAAATTCATGTGAATTGTCATGTGGGTTGCCATGTTTAAAAATATTTTAGTCTGTATTTCCATTAAAAAAATCAATTAGACTACTTTTTTAACTGATGAATGCTAAATTTAATTTTAAAAAAAAACCAATGTGACAAAAAAATATAAATAATAAGGGATAAATTTTACATTATGCTTTAGGTAACAAAGTTTCAACAGGCGCGTTGACCTTATTCAATAACATAACCTGTTCATCACTCGGCCACACACGCTTATATTTGAAAAATTGTAAATGCCCAGCCAACTCACCTTCATCACTTACCGCCGATTGTATATTTCCTCGGCGCTGCATCCAATCCCGCTTACCAGTATCCGATTGTATATATGATCATGAATAAATTTTTGCCCTCATCCTTGAAACCGACCTTCCAGTCTTCCACTAGCTCCAATAAAGTGCCTTCACATTTTTCTTATTATTTAATTTAGACTACCACACCCAACCTAATAAATAAAACTTTGGATAGTTTCTGTCCTCTTCCAACGAAGCATCCAGGAAATTGAAAAATACTTGTACATGATTGCGACGCCTAATATGCTAGTATTAGTATATTCTAACAAGCCAATTATGGGTTAGTGGGTAAAAAATTAGGAAAAGCTTGTGGCATCTCTATCGATCTACTTCAAGGCTCAAGCTACATCCATCCGGTGTAGGTCTTTTTCTTGTTCTCTTTCTCGTAAAGTACTACTAGTGTTTCTTTATTCAACTGCTTAAATGTGAAAAAAAAAAAATCCCCTATGAAGTATCCTTTGTGGTCTCTTCTAACCTTCTTCGTTTCGAAGAAAACAGCCCCTCAATTACAAGGTTCAGAACTTCCGGAGGATATATGCCGTCAATTTTCACTAGCCGAGATCGAAGCCGCTACCAACAACTTCCACCCAGACTCCATTATTGGTATAGGTCGTTACGGGAGTCTTTACAAAGGAACTATCGATGATGGAACCGTTGTTGCTGTCAGGCGCTGCCGAAGCAGTTTACGAGCAGTGAGAGAGTTACAAAATGAGGTACGGTTGCTTTGCCAGTTGCGCCACCCACATCTCGTCTCCCTCATCGGCTTCTGCCTTGTGGAAAATGAGCTGTTCGCTGTGTTAGAATACATGAGCAGAGGGTCACTCGCTGATTTTCTCTTTGGGATTGGGAAGGATTACGTTCCACTATCTTGGAAACATAGGTTACACTTATGTATCGGTGCAGCACGTGGATTACATTACCTTCACACCGGTGCCAAGCATGCTGTAATCCACCGCCACATCAACAGCTCCAACATACTTTTAGATGAAGAATGGTGTTGTAAACTTTCAGATTTTGGCTTGTCCAAACTGGGTCCTCGTAGCATGTCAAAAGTGTTGGTGCAACAACAGAATCAAGCAGACTCAGCAAGTATCTTGTCGAGCAAGCCTCGAAACTTGCTGAGCAAACAAACAATTTCGAGTTAAAGAAAGAAGAGAATAAGCTGGGGAAAATTTGAGAGAATATTGATGAACAAAACTGATTTCATTCATACATAAAACAATGGCTTGAAGCCAGTACATAACTCAAGCATAAGGCTTGTCAAAATCAACAAGTAATTACCTACCTCCACTAATTACATAGAAACTTGAAATCTTAGCTTGTAAACTTATACAAAGCGTGTTTACACTCATACATAAGCTAATTACATCAATCGAAAGCTAACTTAGTTAGAAATGAACTAACACTCATTTCATCAACTAAATATAACAAAATGAACAAAATGAGCTTGCATCAATGACCCTTGCATCTGCTCCAGCGTTGCTTGGTCTTCATGGCTCAGATGGAATCGAGTGTTGGCTTCATGTGACCAACTTCAACACTCCTCCTTGGTTAGCATGGTACAAACACCTAATTTTCTTCTTAAATGCTCAAACCTTGTGACATTAAGGGCTTTAGTCAAAATGTCGCAAGTGGTCCTCTCAATTGCAAGTGAATTAGCTTCACTTCTGAGCTTGCTCCATTTCTCGAACAACATATAGCTTAATGCTAAAATGCTTTGTTCTTCCATGGAACATGGATTTTTGGCAATTGCAACAAGAGATTGATTGTCACAGAAGATCTCTGTTGCTTCCTTTGATCCATATTCAAATCACCAGATTTTCCTAAGCCAAATGGCTTGGTTGATAAGACTTGTCGCTGCCACATACTGCTTCAGCAGAGATTGTGCCACCGGACTTTGTTTCTTCGAGCTCCAGCAGAACATAGTGAACCAAGGTTGAAAGCATACCGAGGTGCTTTTCATGTCATCTATCGATCCAGCCACCACTATCGGTGTACCCAACTAGATTTAGATTTCCTTTCTGCTTGTACCTTAAGCCATAGTCCAAAGTGCCTTTGACATATCTCGAGCACTCTCTTGGGTACTGAAATGCTTCTCATTGCAACAATGCAAGAACCTTGAGAGCAATCCTACAAAGATACATTATGTCCGGTCTAGTGGCGTCAAGTATAGCAAACAACCAACTAGACTCTGTAGGTAGTTTCACATACCTTCTCAAAATCTCCTTGGCTCGATAGTTTTCTCCAACAAGAACAGTGTTTTAGTTGGTTTGTTGTTTTGCATGGAGAACTTGGTCGAATCTTTGTGGCAAAGCTCTTCGACTTAAAATATCCCATTCTGTGCTTGAGTCACCTCCATTCCAAGAAAATAGGACATCTCCCCAAGATCAGACATTTCAAACACCTCTTGCATCTTGGTCTTGAAATTAACCAGCACTGTTCGATCTCCTCCTGTCACCAGCAGGTCATCAACATATAGGGACACAATGAGTTGTGTTTGTGTCCCTTGCTTCTTGACATACAGTGTTGGCTCACTCTTGCTTCGATTGAATCCCAGATCAGTCAAGTAGCCATCGATTCTGCTGTACCAGGCCCTTGGAGCCTGTTTTAAGCCATATAGGGCCTTATTCAATTGGTAGACCATATGCTCTCTCCCAGCTATTTCAAACCCTTGTGGTTGTTCAACATAGATGTCTTCATCTAAAAAACCATTCAGAAAGGCTGATTTCACATCGAGTTGATGAATTTTCCATTCGATTTGGGTGCTAAGGCAATCAATGATCGATGGTGTCGAGCACGCCCTTGGTGCAAAGGTCTCTGGTAGTCCAAGCCATACCTCGATGAACCCCTTGACAACCAACCTTGCTTTCAGTTTGTTCAAGGTTCCATCAGCATTCTGCTTGGCTTTGTACACCCATTTCACCCCAATCACCTTCCTTTTGACTGGCCTTTCAACCAATTCTCAGGTCTGGTTCTTCTCAATCATGCTGATCTCCTCAGCCATTGCCTGCTTCCACTCTTGCTGAGCTTCAGCCTCTTCAAAGTTACTTGGTTCACTATGGCTATATGAGCCCTTTCATAATTCTCATCATTGATCTTGTTCCTCCGATTGGTTCATCATCAATGTCCATTTCAGAACACTTTGTTCGCTCGACTTGGTTTGTTTGAAGTTCTTCTGAAACTTCCTCGTGTTCATGCCTTTCCGGCCCAACATGACCTTTCATCAAATACCACATCCACCTTCGACACTTTGTTTGTTGAAGGATCCAAGATCCTATAGCCCTTCTTAATAAAGGTTGTAGCCCACCGAAGACCGTGTCGAGCCCTTTCGCATAATTTGTCCCTTTTAACAAGCGGTACATGTGTGTAACATATGCATCCAAAGACCTTCAGATGAGCCAGTGATGGCTTGAAGCCAAACCAGGCCTCGAATGGAGTCTTCTGATCCAAAGCCTTGGTTGGAAGTCTATTTTGAATGTATGTTGCAGTGTTAACTGCTTCTGCCCATAGTGCTTTAGGCGATTCTTTCGAATCATTAAGCACTGGCCATATCCATTAAGCTCCTATTCTTCCTTTCACTTACACCATTCTGTTGAGGTGTATAAGTGTTGGTAAGCTGGTGTTTGATGCCTGCCTTATCACAGAAGGCTTGGAACTGAGCTGAGGTGTACTCAGTCCCATTATCAGACCTTATGGTCTTCAGCTTGCAGCCTGTTTCTGTCTCAGCAGCAGTTTTAAACTTCCAAAACACAGTGGCCACTTCTGATTTCTGTTTTAAGAAGTAAAGCCAGCAATATCTAGAGAAATCATCAATAAACAGTATGAAATACCTGTTTCCACTTAGTGACTCAGTCCTCATAGGGCCACACACATCAGTGTGCACCAGTTGGAGTTTTTCAGAGGCTCTCCAGGCTTGATTCATGGGAAATGGCAATCTGGCCTGTTTTCCTAGCTGACACACTTCACACACATCATCATGGTCCACTGAGTTGATGAAGTTTTCAGCCAGGTCTTCTCTGACCATTCGGGCCATCGATCTGAAGTTGGCATGTCCCAGCCTTTGATGCCACAACTTAGATTCGTCTAATGTGGCTGTGTAGGCAATGTCTGACTTCTTTGTCCAGTCAACCACAAAGCTCTTATCAGCCATAGGGACTGCCATCAGTTTGGATCCACTTGGATCACTGATTTGGCACTGCTTGTCCTTGAACACCACAGAGTAACCTTTCTCCAGCAATTGAGCTATCTTTGAGTAGGTTTCACAATTTCGAGCACCAGAGCACATTTGAGATCATTTTGGCACCTGTGGGAGTGCATATCAGCACATCACCTTTGCCTGCAGCTTGAATAAAGTGCCCATTACCAATTTTGACTTTGGTTCTACAGTTTCTGTCTAAAGACTTGAAGATTGCAGCATCAGGTGTCATGTGATTGGTGCATCCACTGTCTAGGAGCCAACCAGATGAGAGCCTTTCCTGAGCAGCTGAGCATGACACAACAAAGACTTGCTCCTCTTGGTCACTGTCCTCCTTAGCTACTCGAGCCTCAGCTTTCATCTGTTGAGACTGGTTCTGTCTTGATTTGGTCTTGCTCTTGCAAACTCTCTCAACATGACCCTTCTTCTTACAATGCTGACACACAAAGATCTGGATTGAACCAGCATTTTTCTTCTGGATGACCAGCCCTTCTGCAGTGCTTGCAAGTTTGACCTTCTCTTCTCGAAGCATCATTCTTTGGCTTGTCTCTCCAGGCCTTCTTGCCTTTGTAGGCAGTATTTGTCCTTGCCTGAAAGGTACCTTCTTGATGCTCTTCCAGTCTACTTGCTCTCCTCTGCTCTTGAGCATATAGAGCATTGATCAACTCAGTCAGGGAAATGGTGGACAGATCCCTTGAGTCCTCGAGATGAGATTTTGCCTCATACCTCTCAGGCAGAGTTGCTATTACTTTCTCCACTATCCTAGCTTCATTAAACTGCTCTCCAAGGAGCCTGATGCTATTAACCACAGCCATAATCCTGTCAGAATATTGCTTGACAGTTTCTTCTTCCTTCATCTTTAAATTCTCGAAATCTCTCCTCAAATTCAGTAACTGTTGCTGCCTTGTCCTCTCTGTCCCTTGAAACTCTTCTTGCAACTTATCCCAGGCTGTTTTGGTGATTCAGTGCCATAATCCTTGTGAAAATCACATCTGACACTGAGTTCTGAATGCAAGACATGGCCTTGTGCCTCTTGGTCCTCTCATCAGCATGCTGCCTGATCTGAGCCACTGTTGGATTGCCTCTAAGTGGTTCTGGTTCAACATCCGAGTTGACCACCTCCCACAGATCATAAGCCTGCAGTAAGTCTTCATGTTGACCACCCATATGTGATAGCCTTCTCCATTGAATACTTGAGGTGCGGTGGTGAAAAGCTT
The DNA here is from genome assembly GCF_025698545.1 of Gossypium raimondii. Taxonomy (NCBI): domain Eukaryota; kingdom Viridiplantae; phylum Streptophyta; class Magnoliopsida; order Malvales; family Malvaceae; genus Gossypium; species Gossypium raimondii. The sequence continues at coordinate 47,217,547 of NC_068575.1, forward strand.
GATGAAGCCATGGATTTGTATAACAGTCCCTTAAGAAATAAGCTCTAGATACCAATTGTTGGTGCAACAATGAATCAAGTAGACTCAGCAAGTATCTTGTCGAGCAAGCCTCGAAACTTCTTGAGCAAACAAACAATTTCGAGTTAAAGAAAGAAGAGAATAAGTCGGGGAAAATTTGAGAGAATATTGATGAACAAAACCGATTTCATTCATACATAAAACAATGGCTTGAAGCCAAGACATAACTCAAGCATAAGGCTTGTCAAAATCAACAAGTAATTACCTACCTCCACTAATTACATAGAAACTTGAAATCTTAGCTTGTAAACTTATACAAAGCGTGTTTACACTCATACATAAGCTAATTACATCAATCGAAAGCTAACTTAGTTAGAAATGAACTAACACTCATTTCATCAACTAAATATAACAAAATGAACAAAATGAGCTTGCATCAGCAGCCCTTGCATCTGTTCCAGCGTTGCTTGGTCTTCATGGCCTGTATGGAATCGAGTGTTGGCTTCATGCTGACCAACTTCAACAAAAAGCTTTGATAAGAATGGATACACGTCCGGCGGGAACGATCGGATATGTGAATCCAGAGTATGCCCTGTACGGAGAACTGACAGAAAAATCTGACGTCTTCTCGTTTGGGGTCGTTTTGTTTGAAGTTGTATTTGGTAAAAAAGCCTTCAATAGGAGAAGTTTTTGGAATGAGAAACATATGCTCGAGTTGGCCACGGAATCCCTATGGAAAGGAACCATTTATCATGACATTGATCCATATCTCAAGGGGAGAATAGCTCCAGAATGTTTGAACAAGTATTTGGAAATCGCTTCTAGTTGTGTCCACCGAAAGGGAAATGAAAGGCCTTCGATGGGTGAGGTGGAGCTTGCCTTGGAGATGCAAGAGAGAGCAGATTCCAAAATGGAGAGCATCAATCCTTGTTTGCATGAAGAAGAATTGTTTTGTGGCTTTGTTAGGAATTTCTCGGGTCTTGATAGCTTTCTAGATTATGAGTTTAGCTACCATAATTCTTTTAACTTCAAAGATTCAGATAGCAATAATTCCAATCATAATACTTTGTAAGGACAGCAAATAATTATGAAGAAATTTCATTAGATAAAAATATGCGACTGTTTTATCTAGAAGAGTCTTGACTTTTATTATTGATTGTGGCTTCCCCTATATTTTGATTTCAGTGAAAACCACGTGATTGTGACTCCCCAATATTTTATTTCATATTTTAGAATTAAAATATGACAGTGGAGAGACTAAATTTTTAAAATCGAACAATATAAATGATACATTTCCGAATACATCACTGATAATACATAGTGAACAACGGTTAGGGTCAAGCAAGGTTTCTCAATAAGATTAACATTTAACACCCCAAAATATCAAGTTCAAAGTTACTCCTCTGTGCTCCTCCTTTGCTTATCTGCTTTCCAACATGAAGGATCATTTACGTTTTCTTTCAAGTTTCTACAAAGTCTTCCAAAAAGGAACAGGGGATGGAAAGTTGGAATATAGTGAGGGAAATGAGAAGCGGTCTAAGATACGAAATCCAGCGGCTCTTCCAGAAGAAATAAACTATAAATTTTCACTGGCACTGGTCAAAGCTGCTACCAACAACTTTGATCAAGGTTTGATTATTGGTAGTGGTGGTTTTGGACATGTATACAAAGGGTTTTTGAATGATTGGAACTTGGTTATCGCTGTCAAACGCTTGCATCCAGATTCAGCACAAGGGTTCAATGAGTTCCAAGCTGAACTGCTGTTGCTCTGCCAGCTGCACCACCAACATGTGGTACCTCTTATAGGGTTCTGCAATGAAAAAGCCGAGATGATCCTTGTGTATGAATACATGGAAAACGGAGCACTACGAGATCTTCTCTATGATTCTGGTTGTGATCCACTACCATGGAAGCAAAGACTAGAGATATGCATAGGCGCAGCTCGCGGATTACGTTACCTTCACACTGGAGCAAAGCAAGCAATAATTCACCGTGACGTTAAGAGTAGCAATATTCTTTTGGATGACAAGTTGGTCTGCAAGCTTTCTGATTTCGGGTTGGCGAAGCTTCGTCCCCGAAGCAATTGCAAGCAAAAAACTTTGACAAGAATAGATTCAATGGTGAAGGGTACTTGTGGCTATGCTGATCCAGAGTACGTCGCAGGATTTGGACTAACGGAAAAATCTGATGTGTACTCATTTGGGGTTGTTTTATTTGAAGTGTTGTGTGGTAGACAGGCATTTGATATGAGTTTGAACGCGAATCAAGCATATTTAGTTCACTGGGCCCGTCGGTCAATTGGAGAAGGAACCATTTATAATATCATTGATCCAAATTTGAAGGGCAGGATAGCAGCAGGGTGCTTCAAGACCTTTGTGGACATCGCATGCTCCTGTACTTGTCCAGAGGGGAATTCACGGCTTGAAATGGGTGAAGTGGAGGTGATGCTAGAGCGTGCTTTGGAACTGCAACAGAAAGCAGATTCCGATATGGTGCGTCTAGCTTCTTGTGGTGTATATATGTTTGAAGAAGTATCATGTTGTGCCTTGGTTCCTGAATACAGTTCCGGTGAATAGTCTCGGCAACTCGTATTATTATTATTTTTTTGCGTTTTTGGCTCTCTCCGATGTTGGGGCTCATCATTGATATATATCACAATTGATCGAGTTAGCATTCGTCTAACTGCAACTAAGATTATTTGATAGAATTGAAACATTGTAATCAAGTGTAGAAGGTGACCCTGAATAACCTTTCCAACACCTAATACATTTTTTCATATTAATTTTAGATTTTGGGTTTTTTTTAAACTTTATCTAGAAAAAGAAACTTTGTTTTATAATATTTAGACATTATTTGATAGAATTTTGAAGTTTTTTCGTAAATATTTCTAAAAATAAAACAAAATATTAATATCTTATATATTGTTTTTGAAAAATAATTATTTATATAATATTTTGAAATTATTTTTACCATTTTAAATATTTTAATTTCATAAAATTAATAATAAATTAAATTAAAATAAAATTAGATTTAGTTCTAAGTAGTCGCACTTTTTTTTAATTCGTGAATAAAAATTTGTCCAAAAACATGGTTGGGATCAATTTTCGATTTTTTCTCAACCCTACCAAATATGCAAAATTTTAAATTAATTTATAGTTTTAAGTTAATTATTGGTGTGTTTTTGTTTCCATCATTCAATTATTAAAAGTTACAATTTTATCATTGATTTGATTGAAATTGATTTTTAATCATTTATTATTAATTAGGTTACATAATATTAATGTGACACCTGTGGAAAAGTCAGGGGGTTTGGCAGGCATCTCGACCCATTAAATGAAAAAAAATTTCATTTAAGGTCTCTTTATAATTTTTAAAATTTTAAATTAATAATGATAAAATTACACTTTGGTCCTAAAATGATAAAATTTGATTTAATCATTTAAAATTAAAAAGATATAAGCTATTAAATGATGAAATTACATTTTACTATCATAAAAATATAAATATTAATTCTAGCCCCAAAAAATTCAAACTTTGCCCTTGTGTGACACTTTAAAATTTTGAATTTTTTAGTTCTCTAATTTATCAAAAAAGCAAATGTTCGGATAGTTTTTATTATCAAACACTCATTTTCTTTTAAATGTTTTCCATTTTAATTCAATCGGTCTAACTGCTTGTTTGATTGGTCTAAATATTAAAATAAATACAAAATTTAAAAACTTCAAAAATAGGTGAAGGAAAAGCGTGTATATACATATAACTTAATTGATATTGAGTGATCTTGAAAGAATTTTGTTGTTGTTGAGAAAAGCGGTAAAGTTTATTTAATATTAATAAGTAGAGAGCATTACACAAAAGTGCATTTTGCTCGTTGAATCTTAGCGAACAATTCATAATAAGATTACGAGGATGTAAGATTAATAACTATTTTATATTTTATAAAATATAATTCATCATAATAATTATTAAATATTCAAATAAATTGTAACTTGATGAAAATAATTAATTTGTAATTCAAATGTTTATTTTAATTTTAAATAATTATAGATATTAATAATTATTTGAAAAATTACTTGGACATAATTTTTAAATAATTATTACAAAATTTATTTATTTTTAAATATTTGTTGACGTGAACATGACATGCCAAATGTTGTCTAGTTGCTCCGTCAAGCACGTAATAACTTAACAGTAGAAATGAGTTAAATTTTTAATGAAATGACCAATTTACTCTTTAATGTAAAGTATAAAATTAATTTATCAATTTTTTAGTAGAAGAGATAAAATGCAATCAAGACTCCTAGTATAGGGGCATTCATGATAGATTTATCCAAAATTTGCTATCATGATTGATATAAACTTTGGCACCCATTTTTTTAATATTTAAATGATTAATATATTATTTGGTACTTGAGTTTGATATATATTTTTAATATAATCTTTGTTATTTTTTGGTCTTGTTGGTACTAGTATTTGACAAAAATTTATATTTTGCATCTAAAAGTAACTATGTTAACTTTTTAGTGTGTAATTTGAGTTTTAGGATTAATTTGATGAAAATTAATTAATTTTAATATTATTATGTTTGAATTTTTCTTGATTTTAATAGAATAAATTTAGTGCTAATAGTGAATTTATTTAATTATGTTTAATTTATCAAATAAAATTTGATAACGTAATTTAATTCGGGTTTTAAAGTTTGATCTCATGAAACTTAAGAATTTTTGTCATATCAACTTTAAAACTCAAATTAAATATTAAAAATTAGTATTGTTACCTTCAAATACCAAATTGTAAAATTTCTATCAAATATAAATCTCACATTTACTGTGGTAGATAAAAAAAATGTTAAACTCAACTAACAAATTATGTATTAAACTTTTTAAATGGCATTATTTTCTTTTGGGAAGAAAATTAGAGTGGTAACACCCGGAGTATTGGTCCTTACATTTCCACGTTGTAAGCTAGATTTTGGACGACTTTCAAGTTTCAACTGATACTTAAAATGAAATGCAGATAATCTTACCTATGTATTTTCCTCTCAACCGCATCCGATTAAATGACTAAATAAATGTTGGATATCTTCTCTCAAGAAAGTTCTAACTTACTTCACTTTTTGTTTCTCGCAAAGTAGTACTACTGTTTCTTTATTCAACTGCTTAATTGTGCCCCTATGAAGAATCCTTTGGGTTCTCTTCTAAGCTTCTTAGGTTTAAAGAAAAAATCCCCTCGATTAGAACTACTGGAGGGCCTTTGCTGTCGTTTTTCACTAGCGCAGATCAAAGCCGCCACCAACAACTTCCACCCACTCTCATATATTGGTCAAGGTGCTTTTGGGACTGTTTACAAAGGGACTCTACATGATGGAACCATAGTTGCTGTCAAGCGCTCGAAAAAGTCATATCAAGGAGAGTTCAAAAATGAGGTACGGTTGCTTTGCCAGTTGCGCCACCCACATCTCGTCTCCCTCATCGGCTTCTGCGTTGAGGGATCGGAGATGGTCGTTGTGTTTGAATACATGAGCAGAGGGTCACTCGCTGATTTTCTCTTTGGGATTAGGAAGGATTACGTTCCACTGTCTTGGAAACATAGGTTACACATATGTATCGGTGCAGCACGTGGATTACATTACCTGCACACCGGTGCCAAGCATGCTGTAATCCACCGTGGCATCAAGAGCTCAAACATGCTTTTAGATGAAGAATGGTGTTGCAAACTTTCAGATTTTGGCTTGTCCAAACTGGGTCCTCCTAGCATGTCAAAAGCCTTGATAAGAAAGGATTCAAGTGTGCGGGGAACTTTTGGATATTTGGCTCCGGAATATGCCGCGCATGGGGAACTGACTGAAAAATCTGACGTCTACGTATTTGGGGTCGTTTTGTTCCAAGTTCTTTATGGAAGAAGAACCTTGGATCCGACACTACCAGACAATCAAATAAATTTGCTTATTTGGGCCAAGGAATCCCTAAGGGAAGGAACCATTCATCATGCCATTGACCCGTACCTCAAGGGAAGGATAGCTCCAGAATGTTTGAACAAGTATTTGGAAATCGCTTCTAGTTGTGTCCACCTTAAGGGAAATGAAAGGCCAGCAATGGGTGAGGTGGAGGTCACACTAGAACTTGCCTTGGAGCTGCAAGGGAGAGCAGATTCCGAAATGGAGAGCATCTATCCTTCTGGTGAGTTTATGTATGAAGAAGCATCGTTTTCTGCCTTTATTAGGAATTTTGCGGGTCTTGATAGCCTTTATTATTCTGAATTTGGTAGTGGCTTATCAGATTCAGATAGCAATAATGTTGAAAATGAACTTAGTTCTTGATGTTTTGAAGGGTTTAGGTGATGATTGAGCTGATAAGTAAGTTTATTCATGTGTACAAGCACTGTTTTAATAGTCCCAATACTGATTAATGGGGTTAGTTGAATATTTGGTGATGTATTTTGACTATAAATGTATTGTTTTCATATTGAATGAGTAAGCATATCAGCAGATTGCTTCCTTGCCGCACGTTTGTGAGCAAGTAAATTATATCAAGCTTCTTGCTCCTTTGTTCTCTGTCTTGTTCTCTTCCCTTGCTGCTGTCAAATCCCCAACAAATAGCCACAATAATAATAGTTAAATGCTTTGTCAGGATAGCAATTTCTGTTTAGATAGTCTGCTAATTCAATTCCCAAGCGTTCTTTCATTGTTGCATGACTTATCATGGATGGATTAACAATAGAGGGATGACCGGATGAGGACAGTGATTTATTTATCCGAGCTTATATTTATTGATCAGGTTTAGATCATATTGTGTTTATACTAAAATCATTGATTGTACTAACTATTGGTTTATGACGATAAATTGTTCATTAATTGAAGAATCCAAACTGAAAGAACTTTTGGCTACAAAATGTAGACTTTCTCGGTTTGTATTATGTTCTCGGAAAGAAAATTACACAGGTAACACCTGGGAGTGGATAATGTCACTGTTATTACCTGCAAAGTAACAGGATTTTCCTCTTTCCTGGAAAGAAAGTTTAATGAAACATTGAGCCCACCATGGGGAAATGTTTACTTGAATGAGAGCTCCTTGCTTACAAACAAGTATTAAATAAACATGTTTCAATCAACTTCATAAAGTTTTTATTGACACAAGAGATGGTAACTTGATAATAATAAAAAAAGGGTTTATAGAATGTAATTTCTGAGGAGTAACAGTATAAATAAACTCTGTGCTCTTGTTATGTTTAAGTTTATGCTTACGCATTTTGCCACCGCCTCAAACTAAGGTTCAAGTCATCATTCGAGGCTTAATGAAACCAGAAGCCATAAAGGTCAAACACATTTCCGCGTTCTGAATTAAATTGTCGTTTACTTTGAAATTTCAACTCATACTGAAAATTAAGTTCTTTTCACACTGCAGAAATTTATCAAGGAAGTTCAATCCTTCGACCCAATATGGCACTTCCAGAAAGTTGCAAAGTAATGCTCAATCCCAAAATGTAATTCACATTTGAAACGAACAATGTAAGCTAATCAGAAGAAACTGTAACATTCAATCAAATCCAAACTTGCTTCCTTCATTTCTTGCAATGAAAAACCCTTTAAAATCCCTTCTACTTTTCTTCCACATTATTAATAAATCGCCTAACAAAAGTCGGATAAAAGCAGGGGAAATGGAAGGTCTCCACGGAAGCAATGTTCAGCATTCCCAGAGGGACTATGCCGACAATTCTCACTTGAGGAGATTAAAGCTGCTATCAACAGCTTCCGTGAAGACTTTCTCCTTGGTCGTGGTGGTTTTGGAGATCTATACAAAGGAATCATTGATGATGGGACTATGGCAGTTACTATTGAGCGCTTTGGGCCATTTGGACTGCGAGGAGGTCGTGAATTCCGAACCGAGGTGCAGTTACTGTGTCAGCTACGACACCCGAATCTTGTCTCTTTCATCGGATTCTGCGACGAAGAAGATGAAAAGCTTCTGGTTTATGAATATATAAGCAATGGTTCACTTGATAAACATCTTTATGGAAATCGTTCTAATGATCCACTCTCCTGGAAGCGGAGGCTAACGATATGCAGTGGTGCAGCCCGTGGGTTGCATTACCTTCATTCAGGAGCAAAGCATTCGATAATCCATCGTAACATCAGGAGCCGAAACATTCTATTGGATGACGAATGGAATCCTAAGCTTTCCGATCTTAGCCTGTCAAAGATGAGCCAAGCTGGTTCTCCTACTGGCTCTTTGAACATCAAAATACCAGTTACCGTCGTTCATATGGATCCAGAGTGTTATATAACTGGCCGTATAACCAGAAAAACTGATGTTTACGCTTTTGGGATTGTTTTGTTTGAGGTGTTATGCGGAAGGAAGGCAATTGATCTAACATTGGAAGGGATTAAAAAAAGTTTAACTTCTTGGGATAGTAAATGTATCGAAAACGGGACTGTCTATGACATCATTGATCCTTATTTGAAGAAGAAAATAGCCCCTCAATGTTTCGAGAAATTTGTGGAGATTGCCTATTGTTGTGTTTGCCAGACTGGTAAGGGACGACCTGAGATGGGGGAAGTAGAGATGGCACTAGAGGCCGCATTGGAGCTTCAGAAAATAGCTGATTCGGAGAAGGAGAGCGTCGATCATCAAGGTGAATACGAGTATGAAGAACTGCTACCTTGTCTATTTGTCAGGAAGGATATTCCTGATTATGGTGGAAACGTAGTGGAACAGGAAATTGATAGCTGTTCTGATGATGAAGATAGCACGATTTCGGATTCGTTCTAGATTCTGAAGTGATACAACTAGCAACGATATTGAATCAGGGATAAACAATGAGAAATCTATTACTGAAACTCTAATTCTTTACTTGTTCAATTAAAGGTGGGTGCCATTTGTTCATCCTTCAATAAAGATATGTATTCCACAATCAGAATTCTGCTCCGCCTAATCATTGCAATGAAGCTGGCTGGTCCTACATGGGAAATTTGGCAGAAAACAAGCAATTAGTGATTACTATATATACTGTCCTGAGGCCTAAATTGGTTTCAAAGCAGCTATGGCGTTCAACTTTCAGAATAATATATGTTTAAAGTGATGTCCTGGTAAATCCTTTCTCAGATGGGACTACTCTTAGCACTCTTAGGACATTCCCCCCTCCTTTTTCTTATTCTATATTTCTTTTCCCAGTTAAATGAAAATAAGGTCACCTTGCTCTGTAAATCTTAACACTCTGACATTAATTAGCTTCTTTGCTATAATCTGTTCATTAAATTGTGAGATATGGACGATGAATCGTGCAAATTCAAATACATGTGGATATTTTATTTGTTTATTTTTATGGATTCAGATTTATAGAATTCAATTTCCTTTTGCAGATAACTAGATTTAGATTTCTGAATCAGGTATACTATCGCGGATTATGGATTCGGATTTTTCCTTTTGCAGGGTAGATGTTCGATAAATTGTTTGAATGGGATTAATATTCTTTTGTAGATGTCTAGTAACAGTCAACTAAAGAGCAATCTTAGCCGAGTTTGGTTGTATGTTGAGTTGTCAAAGTTATTTGTTCAAGACCATTCCTTCTCTTGGTCGCATTTTGCAGTTCTTGCTTTGCTTAATTGAAATCATAGATTGCAAACTTGATGTCTTTATTAGGCCACTGCAGGCAAAGCAGAAAATTTTAGAATCCCAAAATTTGAGTAGCTCAAAGTCCAATCCCTATTGTGAGGATGAGGAGACCCATGCTGTCAAAAGGGCCACTCCAGGTAATAGAAGCATACTGCTCTGATGAGGTTGACATGCAAGATTAAATGCTTTCAATTCTCTATCCAAGTATCATAGGAATCTGATATATTGCCTTAGTATGTGCTTAATACATGACCAGCATACCACCTATGACAAATAAGGACCTTATCCAATAGTTGATGCAACACCAACAAGCACTCAAAAGAAGTTTTAACATATAAGAAAGAGAAATAGATAACCCTAAATGACAAATCTGGCAAAGAAACACCATTACAATGCAAAGTACTTTTGAAATAATTAGTTTTGTCGAGGGATCGCAATTGAACAGTCAAGACCATTTTTTGCCCACCTTAGTTCTGATCTAATTTTTATACATCTCATTTTAAACTTGATTTTATTTAAAAATTTTGTCACTAATCTGATCACGCTATAACTTCTTTGATCTCGCTCTGAAATTTTAAATAATGTTTTATAGTATGCTAATTTTATAAAATTAAACCAAATAATTATAAAATTATGAAATTATAACAAAATATATGAAATAATACTTACAAAATTTAAATATAGGTTATAAATTCTTCTAAAATTATGAAATTATAATTGAAAAATAAAAACTATTTATAAAATTAAAAAAATAGTTTTCTAAATATGTTAGAGCGGGGTGGGAGTGAAATTATCCTAAACCTGACACAAAAAATTTACCTACTCTACTCTAAAACTCAAATTTCAAATTAAAAGAAAATTATTAAGATAATTGTAACCTATTTTATAGGATACTTTAGTGGGATTTGGTAAGGTAACTAGTTTGTATTTTAGCGTGCCTTAAACCACTATACATTAAAGGCTTGACTTAGGGTGGGTTTGGATGGGCGATTGGGTGCGGTACGATGCGTTTAACTTACTTTTTGTCTCACGCTACAGTATCTAATCTCACCGCCACCGCTGTTTTTACACTAACCGCAGGTAAACGCACCGCTCATCCAAACCCACCCTTAGTTGGTAACAAAGTTAGCACTTTATTTTGTTCAATTAGAAACTCTTTTGTGAGTGCATTTTCTAAGTAAAATATAAGTGAGTCATTTAATTTTACAATTGAGCTTTCATGAAAAATTTAGCACAGAATGATATAAATATTAAAGGTTCTTAACCATGGTGAGTAGTATGAGTTAAATCATCACCAGTACATGGTTGAAGATTGTAGATTATCTTTTTGGGTAAAGCTCCTTAGACGTAGATGGAAACTGAATTGCGTAACCAATCTTTTTGTATTATTGTTCTTCAATTGTTAGTTGCCCCAATGATAATTACTCATATAACTGCTCAAATATCAACTTGCAAAAATCAAATGTTTCTTTCTAAACAATTTTAAAAAGATGTTTAAATATATGACTAAAAAAATTGCTAAGTTGAGGTGTGGTGGTTGCTTACCTCATCCTTTAATAATATGGTCGAGGTTTGATCCCCACTCATGGGAATGTAGTGTTAGGATCTAGTGTTCTAAGTGTAGTTTATTATTCCTTTCTACTTGTAATTTTTCAAGCAGATTGATTTAATAAAATTCCATTATTCACATTAGTATTGTTTGTATTTATCCTCAACAGTTTTTGCATGCAAAGCAAAATTTAAGCGAATATTGTCTCATTAATTACCTAATGTTTAACTAATACTAAGTTTTATTATTTGGTTTAATAATAATGTGAGAATGCAACTTATATTAGTAGGTAATGTAAAAGGTCTATAGTCTGATGAATCGAAATTGAACAAATCGGTTAAATGACTATTATTGTAACACCCCTTACCCGTATCTAGCACCGGAATAGGGTACGAGGCATTACCAGAACACATACACTTGTAAACGTATTTAACAGAGTTATAAAATTTCATCTAAATTAAAACTTTCAAAATTGTTAATATATAACTTTTCACAATATATCTTCAAAATATTATAATCATAATAATTAGGGCCTACGAGACCCGATACATACTCATGTAAATCAATGCTTCATTTCCATTTCATTTAATTCGCAATTTCTCATGCTCACAATTTAAATCATATCACTAGCAATTTCTATTTAATTCACGTACAATTCAATGTCACTAAGTTTAACACTAATTCGTATTTACCATTTAAATCAACGTTTAACGATTATACCATTCATTAACACATTTATGAAATTCTCAATTTTGCAATGAAAATATCACTTTAGTTTAAAAAGCAACATCATTCTGGTATAAATACACTACCACTTATCCATTTTTCTTTAATTCTTTTGAGCCAATTTGTCACTTACCATCCTTAATCAAATTAGGGAACGGTTATGGAAAATTGAGTACTTCACTTTCTCTTTGCCATAATATAACTATGGTCTTAAGTATGATCACTTCTCACTTGTCCCTAATCAGATAAGTGTAGCTAAGGCTACCACTTATCACTTTTTCACTTGATCAGATAAGTGTAGCTAAAGCTACCACTTATCACTTTGTCAGATAAGTGTAGCTAAGGCTACCACTTATCACTTTGTCACTTGATCAGATAAGTGTAGCTAAGGCTACCACTTATCACTTTGTCACTTGATCAGATAAGTGTAGCTAAAACTACCACTTATCACTTTCCACTTGTCACTTATCACTGATCAGAAGTACCCAAATCCGGCGTTCCGCTCAATTTGATCATTTATTCAGTTTTCGCACTTTTATTTTATTCTCATTTCAACAATAAATATATCTCAACATACATTATATAATTCATGAAATTAACATTTAATCATTAAATTTCAGCCATATGAACTTATTATTTCATCATCTTTCCACACTCGTTTTCTATGCACATCACACAAGATATAAACATATCATTCAACGTTAGTCGCAAGCTAGTGTATTTAAACATAACTCTTTTTGGGGCTAACCACATGATAAACCATTTCAATGCATAACTTATAAATTTAACATAGCATAATTTAGCCACTACTTGGCCAAAGCCTAAGCATATACACCAAATATCTCAGCCAAATACACATATAGCATAAGCATTATAAGCATGGATGAGCACAACACTTATTCATGTATGAGGCTTACCAACATGTGTTAATTCATAAACCATTCATGACATTATTTCATGCCAATCATATACCGAATATACTTATGAAACTTTATTTTCACACATGAGTTTAAACCATGACCAATAATGCACAAATATAAGCATCATTTCTATTTCATCGTTTATCAATTATAATCAAGCATATGACCAATTATACACAAATCATTCATATATTTTCCAATTTTCCTCCACCTCCTCTCCATTCCTCATCCTTAATGTGTATAACACATTTAAACAACATTATTCGTACTTTCACTATTTTCTTGTATGTAAAATTCAAGCTGTTCGTCTGAGTTAGAGTCACTAAATTATTTTTCCCTGGAGCTAAGAACTCCAAATTAAGATCCGTAAATTTTCCCCAAAACTAGATTCATATATCTTCTTACCATAAAAATTTCATAATTTTTTATTTAGCCAAATAGTACAGTTTATTCTTTAAAGTTTCCCCTATTTCGCTGTCTGATAGTTCTGACCTCTCTTCACTAAAAATTAATTATCTCATTGTACAGAATTCAAATGATGTTTTTGTTTATTTATTTTGAAAATATACTCATAAAGGATTCTAAGCATATAAACCATAACTCATAATTATTTTTGTACAATTTTTAACAATTTTCCAAAGTCAAAACAGGGGATTCCGAACTCATTCTAACTCGGTCTAACTAAACTTCAAATATCTCAAAATTTACAATTCAATTACTTACACCGTTTCTTCTATGAGAAACTAGACTTAACAAGCTTTAATTTCATATTTTATTCATCCTCTAATTCAATTCCCACAATTTTTGGTGATTTTCCTAAGTTAGACTACTGCTGCTGTCTAAAACTGCTTTAGTGCAAAATGTTGATTTCCATTTTGCCCCAAATTTCACAGTTTATACAATTCGGTCCTTTCTCAATTAACCCCTCAATTAATCTAATTTTCTCAATTAATACTTTACCTAGACATTATAAGTTGTTACACAACTATTGAAATTCAGAATTTCCACATATAACTCTATCTTCAAACTCTTTTACTATTAGGTCCCAAACATTCACTTTCTATTCAATTCTTTCAACAAAATCAGCATATGAACAATTTAAGGCTCTAATTCCATGCTAAATCATCATATACTTGCAGCACATATTCATACAAACTTTCAACTTCTTTTATAGAATCAAAAACTAATGAATTCTACAAGTGGACCTAGTTGTAAAAGTCACAAAAACATAAAATTTTCAAGAAATAATCAAGAATTGAACTTACTTGTAGTAAAAATAGGAAGAACCAGCTTAAGTAAACCCTTATATGGTGTTTTTTCTGATGAGAATGCAGAAAAATAAAGAGAAATCTAGATAATTCCACTTTGGTCCTAACTTTATTAAGTAAATTTTGCAATATTCTAATTTTGCCCTTAATTCTCCTGACTTTGTTGCTGATTTCATGCCTTTGCCGTCCAGCCCAAATAGACCTTGGGTCTATTTGACTTTTAAGCCCTCTTCCTTTTATCATTTAAGCTATTTAATCATTTCCCATAATTTTGCATTTGTTACAATTTAGTCCTTTTTGTTCAATTTATTATTGAAACTTTAAAATTTCTCAACGAAACTTTAATACTAACTTTTTAACACTCCACAAATATTTATAAAAATATTTATGACTCAGTTTAAAATCCCCGAGGTCTTGATACCTCATTTTCGATTCTAATTATTTTAATATTTATTTCTAGTACACTATTCACTATTTCAAAAATTTTCCTAACTTCACATTTAACTTATACTCACTAAATTAATAATATTTTCTACCCATTTTTTGAATTTAGTGATCTCGAATCACCGTTCTGACACCTCTGAAAATTCAAGCTAGTACATTTTTCCTCGTCGGATTTGTGGTCCCAAAATCACTGTTCCGACTAGACCCAAAATCGGGCTGTTACAATTATCTCGTCTATAAAGTTCAATTAGGGAGATACCTTATATTAGGTATTAGAGTGATTGAATCTCAAAAGATAGAGACATCAATGTGATTGTCTAGATTGATAATACATCAGATAAGACCCAAGTTGAATTAACCCTAGATGTAACACCCCTAACCTGTATCTATCGTCGAAACAGGGTTACGGAGTATTACCGAAGTTTACAGCTCAAATAAACAAACTTTTCAAACATTTCATATTATATAATATTCATGTCAGAAACCAATCGAAATCAAACATATTGTCCCTTATACAAGCCCTCGAGGCCCAAATACGCTTTAGAAATAAGTCGGGATTAAATCGGATACTCAAAGAATTTTTCAGAAAACATTGAAATTTTTCAAAGTTGTAGGGGTCACATGGCCGTGTAGCTCACACGGCCAAGAGACACACCTGTGTTTTAGGCCATGTGGACATACGAAATAGGAACATGCGGCTGTGTCCTAGCCCGTGTCCGTGCCCGTGTAACTCATTGACATGGATCATACGGCCAAGCCACATGCCCATGTGCTAGGTCGAGTGAGCATACTGACTTGTATTCTTAAGAAGATACAGGGGATACACGACTGTGTCACCTGGTCGTGTGTTACACACGGCTAAGACACACACTCGTGTGGACGAAAATAAGTTATTTTTCCAGGCCACATTTCTCACCCAATTTGGTACCAACCTAAACACAACAATTTGCATATGACCAAGTCATAAATAGACATCCAAAACCAGCCAAGATCAAGTTTAAAACATGTAATATCATCACATACAACTAATATGGTAAAGTCACATATATATACACTTCAAAATATACCGAACACAAGCCAAATAAGTGACTAGTCTCAACAAAATACTTATATGCCAACATTGGCCAAATTAACCTATACATGCCATTATAACCGGAATTAATTAACCGAAAGTACCAAAAGAGCCGATGGATAGTGTGATATATCTCTGATAAGCTTCCAACCTGAATGAGCTTCCGAATCACTATAAAACACGAAAAATAACACAGAGTAAACATTTAAGCTTTGTAAGTTCGTATAACAAAGAAATTAACTTACCATTTAATCACATTTAAGGTAAGCATCCAAAACATATCCAACTCAATTTGGCCAAAAGCCTAAACACATATCCTCAACAACCATGTTAGTCATGTAATTCATATAATATCAAGAAACATGTATGAATTCAACCACTATTCAAATTCCATATACATGTAACATCTATATCATGTATCCATATATCATATATAAATCAATTCTATGTAATTCATGTAAATACCTATACTAGTTCGTATTGAATTCTTATAGACTCGTAACAGAACTATGCTCGTTGAACCATTTAGAATATTATTGGATACACGGGTAGTACACACGAGGTGTATTGAACTGTAATCTGTCAATTCATGTACATATATGCTCATACGAGCTGTAAACGGTAAGCTCTTCTGAGCTGAATAATGGTAAGCTCATACGAGATGAGTATCGGTAAGCTCATATGAGCTGAAATCGATAACCCTAATGACATGTCATTTGTATCCTACAAATTCTTAATGTTCAAACGGGGCTTGGTAATTGTCGTACGTCGTCAGATATACGATCGGTATTCATATATGATAATAATGAAAATAATATACATCTAATTCAAACAAAGCATACAAATTACACAACTTAATTACATGAACTTACCTTGACGAGTGTACGTAGACACGGAGGCGACTAATCTTATATTTTGTCCTTACCACGACCTAACTCTGTACGAGGTCTGACAGGATCTATACGAATGAATTTAATCATTTTAATATAATTCTCATTCAAATTAATCCAACATGGAATTTTGACAAAATTACTAGTTTGCCCTATACTTTTAATTTCTTTGTAATTTAGTCCCTAGGCTCAAAAATTAAAATTCATGCAATTTAATCCTTACCCAAGCCTAGTTAATTTTTATGCATATTAATAGCAGTCCATATATTTCACAAAATTCACAAATTTTACCATAAATTTATTACCTTTTTCAATTTAGCCTCCAATTAATAATTTTACCAAAAATCTCTTTACAAAAATTATTTACAAAATTATTTATCTAACAACAACCATTCATCTTCTATCATCAAAATTCAAAATTCAAGCATGTTCATCAATTGCAAAACCCTAATACTTTAATAGTTTTGCAAATTAATCCCCAGGCTAGCTAGATTAAGCTACAATAATCCCGAAAACTTAGAAATCATCAAAAGCGGGACAAAAATTCATACCTAATTGAGAAAAATAAGCTTGTTGAAATTTCAAGCTTCCATGGCTAGGTTTTCTTTAAAATTTTTGGTGAAAAATGATGATAATGGATAATGATGGTTTGTTTTATTTTATTTATCATTTATTACCTATTTACTAATTTAACCTTAACAACTAATCAAAATTTTAATAATAACAACCCATACTTATCCACTAACAACCTTAATGGCTAATTACTAAATAAGGATCTCCACTTTAAAATTCTATAGCTATTTAATACCTTTAGCTATTAAAATACAACTTTTACACTTTACGCAATTTAGTCCTTTTTATCAAATTAAGCATGTAAATAGTAAAATTTCTTAACTAAACTTTTATATGGTATTTTTATCATACTGTAGACCATCAAAGAATAATAAAATAAATTTTCTAACTTTGAATTTGTGGTCCAAAAACCACTGTTTCGATTTCACTGAAAACGGGCTATTACAACTCTCCCCCTAAAGAAATTTTTGTCCTCGAAAATCTTACTAGAAAAGAGGTTCAAATATTGAATTCTCATAGCTTCCTCGGGTTCCCAAGTAGCTTCTTCTATTCCGTGTCACTGCCAGAGAAATTTTACTAAGGTTATGTTTTTATTTATCAACTCTTTCACCTCTCGTGCTAGAATTCTGATCGGTTATTCATTGTATGTCATATCAGGCTGAATTTTAACCTCCGTCGGAGAGATAACATGTGAAGGGCCAGATCGATAACGCCGTAACATAGACAAATGGAAGACATTGTGGATTCTTTCAAGTTTTGACAATAAAGCTAATCAGTATGCACAAGGTCTGATTCTCTCAGTAATCTCATACGGCCCGATAAATCACGGACTCAGCTTTCCTTTACGACCTAACCGAAGAACTTTCTTTCAGGGCAAAACTTTTAAAAATACCCTGTCACCAACTTGAAACTCTATTTCTTTATGTTTAAGATCCGCATAAGATTTCTGACGATCTGAAGTTGCTTTTAAGCTATCTCGGATCACTTTCACTTTTTCCTTAGTCTCGCAAATCAAATCAACCCCGTATATCTTTTTCTCATTGAGCTTAGTATAATATAATGGAGTTCGACATTTACAACCATACAACGCCTCACACGGTGTCATCTTTATGCTCGACTGAAAACTATTATTATACGCGAATTCGTCTAACGATAAGTATTTCTTCCAATTACCTTCAAACTCTAAAACATAATACCGAAGCATATATTTAAGAATCTGAATCACACGTTCAGACTGACCATCAATTTGAGGGTGAAATACGGTGCTAAAGTGCAATCGCGTACCCAGAGCTTCTTGTAACTTCTTTCAGAATTGCGATATAAACTGCGGATCTCTATCCAAAATAATAGAGACTAGCACTCCATGCAACCTGACAGTCTCTGAAACATATAACTCAGCTAATCTGTTAAGTGAGAAATTTGTACATACTAGAATAAAATCTGCAGACTTCGTCAAATAATCTATGATAATCCAAATGACATCTTTCTTTTTTTGGAAATAATAGTAACTCTGATACGAAATCTATAGTAATTCTACCACATTTCCACTCCGATATCATCACTGGTTGTAACAGTCCTAAAGGTACCTGATGTTCAGCTTTAACTTGCTGACATATCAAACATCTAGATACAAAGTAAAAAATTTCGCATTTAATTCCAGGCCTTCAGTACATCTATCTCAAATCACCATACATTTTATTGCTCCCTAGATGAACATGCAAGCTACCACTATGAGCTTCGTGCAAAATTTTCTATATAAGCTCTGGATTCTTCTGTACACAAACTCTACCTTTGAATAACAAACAATCATCGGGTCCTATTTGAAATTCTAAATCAAAAGTTGACTCACACTGTACCCGTTTAGCTAACATCTCATTATCACATTTCTAAACTTTGCAGATCTATTGTAAAAATGTTGGTTTAGCTTTTAACTCGACTAAAATCGAGCCATCATCAGATAGTGATAGTTGGGTATTCATCGCTCGCAGAACAAACAATGACCTCCTACTCAAAGCATTAGCAACTACGTTTGCTTTTCCCGGATGATAATTAATATCTAACTCATAATATTTCAATAGTTTGATCCATCTACATTGTCTCAGATTCAAATCTTTCTGCGACATTAGATACTTTAAACTCTTGTGATCGGTAAATATATGAAATTTTTCACCGAACAAATGGTGTCGCCAAATTTTCAATGCAAACACAATAACTACCAACTTTAAGTCATGTGTTGGATAGTTCTTTTCGTGTGGCTTTAACTGTCTGGAAGCATAAGCTATTACTTTACCTTCTTGCATCAAAACACAGCCTAAACCGTTCAATGACCCATCACTAAAAATCAAAAATTTCTTACCCGATTTAGGCTGAACCAGAACTGGTGCTTTGGTCAACAGTGCTTTCAACTAGTGCTTCAGATTTGTGGTCCCGAAACCATTGTTCCGATTTCACTAAAAATAGGTTGTTACACTAGATCCATTTAGATTACTTCACCTGTGATGTTCATAGTGTAACTTACCTCAATCTTGAGTAAGTGACTGACTATGTGCGTGTGACTCATATACTTTGATGTATTAAAAGTTTGAGTTCAAATAACACTAAAGTCGAAAGTCAATATGTTGAGTATACAATTTCTGCATGTTATGGCTTCATTTATAATAGTGAAATTCATAATTCAATTAAGGGTAAATGATATCCTTTCATTGGTATTACATGATAGATAAAAAAGGTAACGGGGCTTGGGTAATTTGTTTAGGATGAATAATTTAATTAGTATTTATTAGTAATTAACTTTTCATAAAGGAAGATATAATAGTTACCATAAGAAAAATATGATCATATTGGATGAATGGATTTAACCCAAAGAGACAAATGATATCCTATGAGGGTAACACGCTTATGATAAGGTCATTAGATAAGTATTTATAAAGTCGCTTTCAGTAAAGAAATATAATAAGGGGAGTTCAATCATGATGCTTTAGTGGAATAATTCTATGATTAAATAATGTTGTAATTATTAAACAAGAGTTGAAACTTAATTACAAATAATTTGAGTTTTAATTATATATGTCTAATCAATTTGTTCGCTAGCTCGACATAATTCAAAATGGATTGTATGTAGAACCGATATTAAGGAATGTATGAAAATGACGATGAAGAGATATATCACATGCATCACTATCCGATAAATGCATTTTCTTACTAAATGTAAAAGATGACTTAAATATTAAATTAATTTCTTTGAATTATTTTTAATTAATTGTAATTAAATAATTCAATTTCAAAGTGAAAATTAAATTAATTAGTCATCGCAATTTTAATAAACAAGACAATTAAATATATTCCTCATGGACGGTAAAGTTATCTTGATCTTAACGAATTATAATTGATTTAAGAAAATAATTTAATTTAATTTAATTTAATTTAATTTAATTATAATTAATTACTATTTCGAGAAATATAAAAAGTGGTTATTTGGATGGTTAAATTATATGAGTTGGTTAAAGGTCCATATAATCAATATAATTGTACCCAATACCAAATACAGGCCCAATAGGCTCATCTAGCATGTAAGGGGCGACAAACTCTAGTCCTAGTAAGGGTTGTCGTCACTTCTTAGTATTCTCAAGTAGGAAATTGTATTTTTCTATTAAAATAATACTATTCAATTACCAACTATTCAAGTAAAACTCTTATACCTTTTTCCTATAAATAGGAACTATGGTTTGAGCCAAAATTACAATAATTACAAAATAATGACAATTTTTTAGAGAATAAATTCTATTTTATTGAAAGCTCAAGTTTTTGGTTTCCTATAGAGATAAATTAAAATTTTCCATTAGAAATTAGTCAAAGATTTTATTCTATGCAATCGGTTCGTAAAATTAAAGCTCGCACTCTAAGCAAGTTCGGGTTTGAATATAACAAAGAAGAGCGTTTGGTAGAAAGTTAGAAAATAACCTAGATTGTTTGGCTCAAAGCACATGTACTAATTTGGTCTAGAGTTTATCACTATAAATATCACAAGACTCAATTTAAAAAAAAAATTTAAACTGCTACTGTGCGTATGCTACTGTTTTCTAAATTGATTTTTCCAATCATTTGTATTAAAGTTAGGTTGTATTATGTTTACAATTAAAATTGGATAACATATTTATTTATCTCTTTCATTGTTTGATTAAATAATATGAGAAGTGATGTTGTTTGGATTGTTATATATTTGAACGAATGTATGAATTTATTTTATAATTGTTATAAAGTAATTTTGCCAAAATTTGTGGTTCCTAGCATTAGATAGGTTATATTTAGGCTTTTCATATTTTTTTTGGTTTGTTACTAGATCGTGGATTATCATATCCACACAGGAATTATTTTTAATTTTATTTTTTGTAAAATTAGAAAAATTTATGTGAGCCGAAAATAGGCTAGGTAACTTTTGTAATTCTAAATTTTTCGGCAAAACTCAGAAAAGCGTGGCAGACCAATAACCCAACCCAAATAAAAAAAAAGAACAAAGAATGGCGAGCACTATGAGTAGTGGTCGACGTACGACGACATGGGCGAAACTGTTGGATTCGGTGCCCCAAGTGTAGTATTTTTGTCAATGTAAACTTGTAAATTTTTCGAACAGATTGGTTAATAAAACAAATTCATTGATATACTTTGTATAATTGTCCTCTTGTGGGTTTTGCACGCAAAGCAAAATGGAAGCAAATGTTGCTCATTAGTTGTTTAATGTTTAACTGATATTAAGCGGTATTACGTGGTCGAATCGTAATACGAAAAGACAACTTGTATTAGTAGATGAACCTAAACATGTTCTTAGTCTAATAGAAAATGAGCAAACTAATTGAAAGACTAATATGGCGCCTATCTAGTCCAATTATGGAGATATTTTGTCTTAGGCATTGGAGCGGATGACTCCCAAAAGATAGAGACATAGATGTGACTGACTGGATTGATAATACATCAAACTAGACCCAAGAAGAATAGATCCTGAATCCGTTTTTAGATTTATTCACTTGTGATGTTCATAGTATGGCATACCTAAATCTTGAGTGGATGATGGACTATGCATACGTGACTCCAAAGTAGGACTTTCATATCTCCAAAATATCAACATAAGCAATAGCCCAAAGATTTTGTTTCAATAAATTGCCAACACCAAATATGGCAAGTTTACTCCTCTGTCGTAGGGATGATACTACTTTGTCACAGGGATGATGGTAGTGACCATTATCGAGTGCCACTTAGAATGCTACTCCACAACTTGCATTAACAAATAATTTTAATTTTTTTTTATCTTTTTCCAATTGTTTGGTTAACTCATAATACTAACTTATACAAAAAATTTATAATAGTGTAGATTTATGCTACATGTAAGTTAAACACAATAGTTGTTACAATTGAAAATGTAGATCATTAATAGATTAAAAAAAAATCACCAACAAGTGGTTGGAAGAAGTGGCCATAAACTTTTTTTTCTCAAGCATTTGGACTAAGTTTGAATCTTAGAGTCATTACTTTTGAAAAACCTTTACCTAATACCATTGACCTAAATAGAATTAGTGTCAAATCGTAAAATAAAAAAAATTTACATGTGTATACAGAAAAAATAAAGAAATGAAAATTTTAATTTTGATCCACTTACTTGTTTATAGGATTAGTTCTAAATTCAACATTCAACTTTTAAATGATGCAATTGGGAATTACTTTTGGACTTGAGCGAATTATACCAAAATTTAAGCAAAATTTGCTATCAGAACTTGTTGATGGTTTAACTAGACAAGGTGGAGAGGAGGGTGAGGATGTGTAGTTCACCTTGTTTTAGTACAAGGCGAAGAGTCATTAGACAAGGAGATTAGAGGTGGTAAGAAAGAAAGAAGGGAAAGAAAGGGAGATAAAGTGTAGATTAGGTTCAGAGAGAGAGAGAGAGATCCCTCGTTGCTTGGTTAGTTTGAGCTTTATATACCTTTAGCCTTGTATCCCTAGGTGTCATATGCCAAGTTGCTATTAGATGGTCAAGTCAAGTGGCCATGTGGTTTGATGGTATAGGCTAAGATAGGGTGGCACTATCATTTGCCTTATGTTACCTTGGATGGGACGTCATGACAGGAGTCTGGTGTGGGGGTTAACAGGTGGAGCCCACTTAGTTGTTGGTGCAAGAGGTTTCCTCTGGAGGGTTTGTTCGAGGGGTTCTTTTGAAAGGTTTATCCATATCGTATGTAGGCTTACTGTTTAGCCCAAACAAGTAAGGTATAACATAATTGATATTCTAAACATTTGGCACCAAAATGCAATTCTTTTCTTCTATTAATTTGCATTATCTTCTTAAGAAGAAAATTAAAGAGGTAATATGAAAAAGTGAATGTTGTTAATATTAAATGCAAGAGTAAAGACTTATTTCAAGTAATTGTTAAAGTTTTTATTTGACACTTAAATAACATAAGTTCAAACGACATTTTTTCCTTGTTTCTAATATTGTAATAATAAAAAAAACCATAATTTTCATGCTCATTGCAATGTAGCCACCCACCTTTATCACCCATCTTTTCTAAAAAGTATCTATATGAATCAATTCAACTTATTATATAAAAATGTTTTTATTCTCAATAAAAATGAGTAAATATATATATTGGTATATGAATTTTAATTTAGTACCAAAGTTTTTCTTTGTCCCATTAGGTAACTAAACTTGACTTCAAGGTTCATCAATTCGATACTTGAAATTTTTTTTATTCAATTAAGTACTTGAACTTGGCATTTTGGGTGACATTGGTGCCCAAACTTGGCTTCATAGTTTAAATTGGTTCAAATAAGATATTTACCATAAATACTAATTTGGATAAAAAAGCCAAGTTCAAGTACCATTGTGAAACGCAAGCAAGTTCAAGTACCTAATTGGACCAAAAAAAACTTGAAGTGCCAAGTTAAACCTTTAAGCCACGTTCAAGTACCTTATTGGAGAAAAAACAATTAAGTACTAAATTAAAACTTGAAACCAAGTTCAGGTACCAAAATGTATATTTACCCATCAAAAATCAGTTTTATTTAAAGGTAGCAACAAAAATGCTACTACTCAGTGGGTTTAGAAACATGAGAGTGCAACAACGGAGGAGCAAAACTAGAAAATACCACAAGAGATGAAAGAAAAAAAAGCTCTCCGAATGGGACACCTCAAAACCATGCAACAAATCAGAGCCGGTGATCCCCTTTTTGGTAAAGTGAACTGCAATCACATTAGCCTCTCTTAGCACCTTGTTACTCTGGTGCAAAAGGTCGTCAATGATATTCAAGCTCTTCCATAGCTTCCATGGTTTGGCAGCAGTGATACGGACCCATGAAACGGCAGCGAAAGCGTCGGATTCAACAATGAGAGGAACTTATAGAAACCATGGAGAAGGAGAATCCACAAATCAATTTGTCATCCCGGAGAAACACCACCGACAACCAGCACACCCTGTCTTCCCTTTCTTAGAACCATCAACATTAAAATGCCAAGAATCACAAGGGACCGACCAAGAAGCATTCCCTCTAATCCAGAAGAAAAATCCCACCATAAAAATCAGGAATTTTGAGCTCATCAAAGCAAAATCCAGTGCAGTGAGCAAAGAATGCAAAGACACCCCTTCACCGACAGAACAAACCTTATTTCTAGTAGATTAATACCAATTCAATTCTCGCAAGCCGTACGGTCGAGACGATGGCGACACAAACAATAAACTATATTAGTCAAAGATGGCTTATGCATCCTGCCATTGCACCAAATTAAGATTCTTACTATATGTTATGAATTGGATTATCATTGACTTTGAAATTTCAACTCATTCTCAAACTTCAGTCCTATTCACACTGCAGAACATATTAAGAAAGTTTAATACAATGCATAAGTGTTTCCATATGTTTTCATATAGCTTCTCTCGGGCGTATAGAGTTCTCTTCAAATAAATAAAATATCCCCTATGAGGCATCGTTTTTGTTCTCTGCTAAGCTTATTCGCTTCCAAGAAAAAATCTCCTCAATTAGAACTTCCGGAGGATATATGCCGTTAATTTTCACTAGCCCAGATCAAAGCCGCGACCAACAACTTCCATCCAGACTCCATTATTGGTACAAGTTACTTCGGGAGTATTGTTTATAAAGGGACAATGGACGATGGAACCATTGTTGCTGTGAGACGCTGCGGAGGCAGTTCAGGAGGAGGAGTAAGTGAGTTACAACTAAATGAGGTAAAGTTGCTTTGCCAGCTGCGCCACCCGCATCTCGTCTCTCTTATCGGGTTCTGCCTTTCAGAAAAGGAGATGTTCGTTGTGTTAGAGTACATGAGCAGAGGGTCACTCGCTCATGTTCTCTACGGGAAGGATCATGTTCCACTGGCTTGGAAACATAGGCTACACATATGTATCGGTGCAGCACGTGGATTACATTACCTTCACACTGGAGCGAAGCGTGCTGTAATCCACCATAACATCAAGAGCTCAAACATATTTTTAGATGAAGAATGGTGTTCTAAACTTTCAGATTTTGGATTGTCCAAACTGCTTCCTCTTAGCACGTCAAAAGCCTTGACAAGAATCGACACAGATCATGCGGTGGGAACTAGTGGATATATGGCCCCAGAGCATCGCGTGCGTTTACTGAAAGAAAAATCCGATGTCTTCTCATTTGGGATTGTTTTGTACGAAGTTCTTTTTGGCAGACCACAATATGATAGCACACTGCCTGAGGAGAAATAATATCTGCTTGATTGGGCCATGGAATCCCTAAGCCAAGGAACCATTTATCATGCCATTGACCAATACCTCAAGGGAAGGATAGCTCCAGAATGTTTGAACAAGTATTTGGAAATCGCTTCTAGTTGTGTCCACCTTAAAGGAAATTTAAGACCAGCAATGGGCGAGGTGGAGGTCACACTAGAGCTTGCCTTGGAGCTGCAAGAGAGAGCAGATTCCGAAATGGAGAGCATCTATCCTTACGGTGAATGTATATATGAAGAAGCATTGTTTTCTGGCTTTGTTTGGAAATTTTTGGGTCTTGATAGCCATAATTTTTCTGAATTCACTTATGACTCATCAGATTCTGAGAGCAATAATTGCAACAATAATAGTTAAATGCTTTGTCATATAGCAGTATCTGTTCGGGGAAAAAAAATGAAAGTCTGTGTTACAAAAAAAATTTCAGGCTCTTTTTGGATTGCATGAATTAATGTGTGTGCTCTACAAAAGCAGCGATATGAGGTCAATCCCTGCAGCCATAGGTTAGACATGTTGGCGGAAACTATTGCAGATTAGACATGTTGCTCGTCAAGTGGTTAGTAGTGATGGTTCTTGGCCTATTCCAGGAACTAAATATTCAGTGGCAGAAGTTTGGAGTATGTTAAGACCGGAGAAGGGAGAAGGTTCCATGGCTTAGACTGGTGTGGTTCAAGTTTTATATTCCCAAACAGACATTCATTTGTTTATTGGTTGGCCATTGCCACTAGGGACAGATTAATCTCATGGGGGTATAACTCAAGAAGATGAGTGTGTGCTTTGTAGGAAAGAGAAGGAAACTAGGGACCACATCTTCTTTAGTTGCTGCATATCTTGGATTTATGTAAAATCCAAAGGACAGCTGTTGTTTGGGTTGAAGAGTCACTATGGGCTGCTACTTAAAAAAAAAAGAGTCCTTGATCACAAATATTTTACACATTGCTTTGAATGCTTTGATTTTTTATTTTTTTTATTTTAATTTTTGTATGGAAGGAGCAAAACTAGAGGGTTTTTGCACATGTGGAATCTACTGAGTCCCAGCATTCTTGAACTAATTCAAAATGTGGCGGTGTTATGGGTGCAGACTTGTTGTAGTTGAAAACAACAGTGATTTTAGAAAAGAAAGCTTTTGAAAGTTTTGCGGGAAAATGAGGTGAAAACGACTGTTTGATATTGTTATTAAGATTTATGAATTTGGGTATTAGGTATTTGTCTTTCTTGACTGAAATGGTCGACTAATTTTTTAATGAAGAAAACAAATACTTAAAAATCAAATTGATAAATTTTAATAGCTCTAATCTCTTGAATTTTCCATTCTAATTTTTTTTCTAAAATAAAATAAATATGAAAGTAGATATTATCATTTTTTCACTATGGTTCTTATTTTAAAATTCTCACTATAATTATCACTTAATTTGTATTATTTTTAAATAATTTAATATAATGATTTACTTATTAAAAAATATTTTATAATTTTTTATTTAATAAATAAAAATGTGTGGTGATGCAAATCCTTATGCTATTAATTCAATTGGCAAGCGCATGGCCCATCATGGATGGATAAAGAGTAGAGAGATGAGGACAATATTCATTGTTTAATCATCCCACCATATATTTATTGATTTATGAAATAAATTATTCATTAATGCTGAAGAAATCCAAAAAAGAAAGAAGTGTTAGCTCCAAATCGTAGACTTTTTGGAATCGCATTATGCACACAAATTTAATACATTATAAAATCCATAGTGGCACTCAAAGAAATTGCCAAAAAGTTGAAAAGTAATACTCAGTAGTCAATACTAAGTTTGAAATGCACGTGAGAGGAAATTTTAGGTGATTTTAAAATTGTGTTTTTCTTTTAATTTCATAATATAGTTTTATATATTATTTATTAGAATAGGTAAGTTTTGAAATTTTACTTTTCAAAATACTTTTTTTTTAGTTTTACTTACAGATCTCAAAATCTCGAGTTTAATATAAATGTGTTTGGAAATTTTGACTTCCTTGTCATATTTCATGTTTGAGCAATAGTTAAACAAGATGTATGGAGCAATCAAAGTTTTTGAGGTTCGTATATTTGATTTTTAATGGATTATGATTTAATATTATTGAGTCTTGTTTGTAGACTTGATTATGGGTTGAGATATCCATCTAGGTTCGAAGGTCCGCTCGAAAAGTGGGAGAGTTTGAGCAAAAATATAAGTTGTAAAATGGGCTTGGACAAGAAATAATACTCGTTTTCTAAATGGACTGTGCCTTGGGTAGGATTTTTTGCTCGGGCCCGGCTCGAATAAGTTGTTTCATTGTTGTTTTGCTACCATTTCGTTATTATATTGAGACTATTTTATTGTTATTATTTGAATATTGTATAATTGTTAATTTTACTACTATTTTAGAGACATTTGCTTGTTAAATTACAACTATCTTAGTTGCCGCACATTAGTGTGTGGTTGAGTGTCTTTGGCTTTTTGTATTTTGCTATTTTATTGGGTAATTTTGTGATACTCTTTTAGGTATTGTTTGGAGAGCTTTATTAAATGTAAAGCGAAGCATGCACCAATTTTCATTGTGGTAAAGGTAGTTTGGGCTTTAGCCAATAGGTGATTCAGTTGGATTGTTGAATAAAATCATTCTCCGAGAGTTACTTTGCATCATGTTTTACCTTGCTAAAAATATGTTTTGTCTCATTTCCTCTTCTAACAGAAGTTAGAACGAAATTATTTTGCATCCAACCAAGTTATCTATTCCAACATCTGTATGAACAATAGTTCAAACGAAGTGTAAACCAAAGTATTTTCTATTGGTATCAGAGCAAGCTTTAAGAGTTGTTTGAAGGTGATCGTTTGTTCAGTTTGCAATCATGGAATCCATAAAGGAAGGCAGTTGAATTACTTGATCCTTGTTGCTACTTGGTTTAACAAACTATACTTATTGGAAGGTTCTTATGAGAGATTTTATCATGTTCGTTAATGAAGTAGCTTGAGATGCTATTGAATATGGGTGGATTTGACCCATGGTAATTGTTGGTGATGACACCATATGCCTTGAAGAAAGAAGCAAATACACTTTTGCAGAAAGAAAGGCTTCTTATGAAAATTCATAAGCTCTGGATATTATTTTCAATGGGGTTGATTTGGACCAACTTAAAATCATTTTTGCATGAGAATATGCTAAGGAGACAGAGAAAATCTTGCAAAACCAACGTGAAGGAAATGATGTCAAAACTTCATAATTTAACAACTAAGTTTAAAAATTTTAAAAAGTTTGAAAATGAAACTAAATTTGAGTTTTATGTAAAATTATGTGAGATTTTTAATGAGGCTTTCTATCTTGGTGACTGTTTTTTCAAGGATAAATTGATATGCAAAGTGTTGAGGCTTTACCAGGTTCACCATTAAAATCACGACAATAGAGAAGACAAAAGATATCATCACTTAAACTAGACAAGTTAATAGGCCAACATCAAACTTTTGAGTTGAATATGGAGGAAATGAAATATGCATCAAAATTGTTCTATCTACTATTTGAACGTGAGGTGGGACAAGAAAAGCGATCAAAGTTCCAACACTACTTTTTGGGATAACATGTTTAGATTATATGAATCTATTATTGAATTTACTTTTAAATTTTTTAGTTACTAAATTTTGATATTTAAAAAATTATTTGAATTAAGTTTTTTCTCTAAGCATTTACATTCTAATTATGATATTAAAAATTAAGGTAAATTATGCTCAATGTTACTAGACTATTAGTAAGTTTACATTTTGGTCATTCAATTTCAAAAAATTACAAAATGGTCATTGAACTATTTGAAAGTTTTAATTTAAGTCACTGGATTTGTAACACCCCTAACCCGTATTCATTGCCGGAACAGGGTTATAGAGCATCATCGGAGTTTACATATCAATAAACAGATATTTCATATAATATAACATTCGTGTTAGAAACCAACCGAAATCAAACATATTGTCCCTTATACGAGTCCTCAGGGCACAAAATATGTGTTAGAAACAAGTCAGGACTAGATCGGGTACTTAGAGAATTTTTAGAAATATTTAAAATTTTCAACACTGCAGGGGTCACACGACCGTATGGCCAAGCCATGTGACTCACATGGTCAAGAGACACTGTAATGGCCTGAATTTTCAGTGGTGTCAGAATGGTGATTCGAGATCACTAAATCTAACAAATGAGTAGAAAATATTATTAATTTAGTGAGAATAAGTAAATGTGAAGTTGGGAAAATTTTTGAAATAGTGAATAGTGTACTAGGAATAAATATTAAAATAATTAAAATAAAAAATGAGGTATCGAGACCTCGAAGATTTTAAACCGAGCCATAAGTATTTTTAGAAATATTTTTAGAGTGTCATTGAGTTGGTATTAAGGTTTCGTTAGAAAATTTTAACGTTTGGATAGTAAATTAACTAAAAAGGACTAAATTGAAAATAGTGTAAAATTTGTTAAATTGTGATTAAATAGCTTAAGTGATTAAAAAGGAGGGATTTAAAAGGAAATTAGGCCCAAACTATATGGGCTGGACGGTTGGGCAAGAAAAATCTAGAAAAGTGATGTAATAAGGGTAAAATTGGAAATTTTGTAAAAGTTAACAAATAAAAATCTCAATTAAAAGAGTTTCTAGGCAATTCTTCATAATTATCAGCCAAAGAACGCCATTGAAGAGTCCCTCCAAACTGGTTTTTCATATATTTGAATCATGTAAGTTTAATTCTTGATTATTTCTTCTAATTTTTGTGGTTTTGATACTTTTACAATTAGGTCCAACTAATTGTTTCATTAGTTATTGATCTTATGGCTGATTTTGGAAAGTTACCATTGATGGGTACTGAATTTTTATGATGAATAAACATGGAATTAAAGCTTTGATTTTGTTATATGATGATTCTATTAAAGTAATTTTGATAGAAATTGATTTTAGGGACCTAATTGTGAAAAAGTTGGGAATTAGGGTTTGGTGTTGCGGTTTTGAATATGAAAGGATATTTAGTAGTCTAAAATAGTTGGAAAAGGTTTTGATTGAGAAAAAAAATTAGATCAATTGAGGGGTTAATTTTGTAGGGACCAAATTGTAAAAACTGTAAAGTTTGGGGTAAAAGTGTAATTTTGAGAATCTAAGGGCAGAAACTGTGAAATGAATTAGAATTGAATTATATGCTGATGAATGAATAAATTTGTATTTTAGATCGAGAACCCGAAGCAAGCCGAGGAAAAGAAAAAGTAGTTAATTAGTCCCTGAACTTTTACAAATTTTGCAAATCGGCCCAGGTAAGTTCCTATGGCTGAATTTTTATGATTAATTGTTAATGTGGAAATGATATATTGTATAAATTCGTATATTGTTACTGAATTATGATTATGGTAAAAATGAAAAGAAGATGAAATTGTTAGTTCAAATTAAGGGATATGCAGGATTGAGTACACATGTTTGGCAACCAATGACGAATTGACGGATAAGTCCATGGTGGATCCATGCAAAGTGTGAAAAGTAGGTATGGTGTTTCAGTGAAGAAAACCATACTGAGTTATGAAAAGTAGGTATGGTGTTTCAGTGAAGAAAACCATACTGAGTTGTGAAAAGTAGGTATGGTATTTCCGTGAAGAAAACCATACTAAGTTATAGCAATGTGAAATATTCAAGCAAATTGTGGCGCCGGGCAAACGATGTACTCAATTCCATAAGACGATCCTTAATTTGACAGGTATTTGTAAGTGTAATTGAAGCTAAATGTCGGAATAGAAGTTGACATCTGATATTGAGCTCGATTAGATATATTTATTATTTGAGATTGGGGTTGGCAGGAAATGCTAAATTTTTATTTGTTTGTTAAGTTGTTTGTGAAATTTTGGTAAGATTTTATTATGAGCCTGTGAACTTACTAAGCTTTCTGTAAGGTTACTGGTGTGTGTTTACTGTTTCTTGTAGATTGACATATATATATATTTCGGAGGATCGGATCTACAACAACGATCACACTATCCAGATTTACTCCGGTAGATTTTGTTAAACAACTTTTTGGATTTGTATGGCATGTATAGGGAATTAAAGTAAAAAGCATTAGTATGAATGACTAAGTATGTAAAATAAATTTGAATGTTATGGTTGTGTTAGATGTCTAAATATATACATGTTTTAGTTTGAAATGGTTGATTGGTTGAACTTCATTAGTATTTAAATGAAGTAGTTGAAATCTTGGAATTGGTTGTGATTTAAATTTGCGGGAAGGTTAGATAATTATAAAGGGGTTATATTGTATTTTTTAAATTTGCAATGGAATAGTTTTTGGATAGATGCACTGAGGTAAATTTGAAAAATCATCAAAATGGTGAAAATTGAATTAGAAGCTGAGTGAGATACTAAATTAAAGCTGAATTAGTCTACTTTCACATGAAAGAAATAGAGTAAGAAAAAGAGTTATATATTTTAGATATTTGAATTTTAGTAAGATATGGTCAGAATGATTTTGAGGTCCCCTGTTCTGATTTTAGAAATTCATTAAAAATTTCACAGAGGGAATTATGAGTTATAATTTATATGTATAGATTCCTTGATGAGTCTAATTTCAGGAGAAATAAGTGGAAGCACCATATGAAGTCTGTACAAAGAAATAATTGAATTTTAGTGACAAGAGGTCAGGATGGTCGGTCACTGAAACAGGGGAGAATTTAACTAATAAACTGTACTAATTTGCTAAACCAAAAATTCTGAAAAATTTATGGTGAAAATATATATGAGTCTAGTTTCAGGAAAAATTTACGGATCTAAATTTAGAGTTTCTTAACTCGAGTTATAATTAAATAAGTGACTGCTGCGCAGGTGGACAGATTTGCTGTAAATAGTGAAATAAATTTTCAAACCAAGTTTTTATGCTCCGAATTAGTAAGATAAGCTAAGTAATGCCTCGTGCTCGACTCCGAAAACGGTCTCGGGTAAGAGGTGTTACAGACACACCCGTGTCTCAGGCCAGTTGGGCATTCGAAATAGGGACAGATGGTCGTGTCCAGCCCGTGTTCGTACTCATGTAACTCTCTAACTTTGGTCACATGGCCAAGTCACACGCCCGTGTGCTAGGCCGTGTGAACATGCTGACTTACATTCGTAAAAGATACAGGGAACACACGCCTGTGTCACCTAGCTGTGTGTCACACACGGTTGAGACACACGCCTGTGTCTCTACCCGTATAGACAAAAATAGGCCATTTTCTAAGCCATATTTCTCACCCAAATTGACACCAACCTAGCCTCAACAAATTGCACATCAACAAGCCATAACAAGGACTTCAACACAAGCTAAAATTATGTCTTAAACATGTATTATCACCACATACAACCAATATGCCCTTAGGCACCTCATATGACAACTTAATCCAAGTAAACCAAGTATCCAAACTTACCTAATTAACCTATCTAACCAAGTTACCAAAGTTCACTTTAACTCAATTATATATATACATATGTCACTTATAATAACTTCACACTCATATTGTAATAGGCCAATTTAGCTCGGGCGCACAAAAAAATAATAAACCCAAAATAATAAAACAAAGTCTAAGTCCAGTACAAAATTATATCATTTGGCCCGATCGGAATGGTCCATTACTTGAAAAGGTTGAAGGTCCATCTACAAGCTTATGGAAACATAATCTTCAAGGATATACAATCTTAGATATGATATGCAATCTTAGAAGATATGATTTTGTAATCTTAGAGATTTAATTTGTAGATACCCTTTAATCTTAGCCGTTGATGTAATTGATCTGTACCGTTGGATTTGGGGAGACTCAACTATAAATAGAGGCCTCTCCCTTCATTGTAAAAGGACGAGAGTTGGGAGTAATAATAATTCTTAGGAGTATTCACTCAAATTTTTCTCTCTCTTGCGTTTTTATTTTTTGTGGCTTGTTCTTATTTTGTTGATTTGTGTATAATTTATTTATTGATTTGTATATTGTTGATTTCAAATCTCTTTTTCCCTTTTATTCATTTTAAATTCATTATTTTCAAATTTGTTTACATTTTATTTTGCCTTATATTTTTTTTAAACTCTTTGTTTTAAATTCATTGGTCTTTTATTATTGATGCTATTTAATCATCTATTTGTTATTTTATTTTTATTATTAAATTAATTATTTTAATATTATTAATACTATTATGTGGCATCATTAATCTTGTATCATTATTATATACTTTTTATGCCTTTAAATTTCAAATTTTGTTATATATATGCATGTATACATACATACGTTTTATAATATATACATATACGTACACATTTTTTAATTTTTATAAATATATATACACATACTTTTATATATTTTCTATGTTTCATAATTTTATATACGTAGTTATATATTTTTACATATTAAAATATGTATATTTATATATTTTTATTTATTTTATTTTTATAATTCACAAACAGATATATTTTTCTTGTATGTACATATATATATATATTTATAATTTATTATTTTTATCTATTTTCTTTGTTATTATTATTACTTTACTTGATGTTTATTTATTTATTTATTCACATGACCATTATTATCATTATTATATTCTTTAAATGTTTCAGTTTTATTTGTTTATTTACTTGATATTGTGTATACATGATTGATTTGTTTTTATTTATCTTTTCATTATTATTATTATTGTTCTTGATCATGCTATTTATAATATTTACATTATCGAATTGTTACTTCATTATATAATTGTTACCCAAATTCGTATAAAGAGAAAATTTTGAAAAATAAAGGCAATACTAGGTATTTGAAATCTTCGAGAGAATTGAGCCCTAACGTATTGGGTTCCAACTCTTTTGTTGAATCTGAATAATCGAGAATGCTCTTTAATCAAAACATAAATAAAAAGCTCATTATCGAGAATTCAATACGTTGTGTCCTAAAGCATTGGATATGACAAGTTGTTTTCTTGAGATGATGATTTTTTTCAAAAATAATGAAGGTAATATTCAATGTTTAGAATTTTGAAAAATTGTGCCCTAACGTATTGGACTGCGGTTTCTTCATAAATCCTAAACAATTGAATATTCTTTTAAATTTTATTACACGATCCTTTTGGACAAACTCATCTTGAAGAAATAAAATATCGTGCCCTAACGCATTGGGTGTAACATTTTCTTTTTCAAAATGAGAGGGTCTTAATAAATAACTTAATTTAATTAAGGATCGTATTTTTCAACTCTCGACATTAAGACATTTATTAATCAACTTGGTACCAATTTTTGGGCGTTACGAGGGTGCTAATCCTTCCTCTACTTAACTGACTCCTGAACCCATTTTTCTAAAACTCGTAAACCAAAGTTGTTTGTAGGTGATCCAATCACACCTTAATAAAAGATTGATGGCGACTCCAATTTTTCATCAACAACTTATTTTTGTTTTTCAAAATAAAAATGGTTTCGACACATACCTTAATTTCATATCAATGTGTATGTTGATTATATAAACAAAAAATTATTCATATTATTTACATAAGCTAAATTTTGACCAAAATCGAACAAAAACCTATGCATTCCATACAAACCATATTTAATGTTTCAAAAACTACCGAGATAAGCTAGATAATGTGACTTGAGTGTTGATCCGATCGTCTAACCTTCTGAAAATCTACAGAGACATTAAACAATACAAATAAGCTTAATGAAACTTAGTAAGTTTGACGGGTTAAACAAAAATCTTACCGAACCTACTATAACAAGTCAAATAAATAAAACCATTCATGTCAACTCCCTGTCATTCACAACTTTAATTGATAAATACATCCATACTCAAATCAATACAAAAATAAATAACATGTCTTTCAAATTCATTAAATAAACCACTTTACTGAAATTTTTCCATTTGAAGAATGACTTGCGGATAAGAGTACATCGTCAACAGAAGCTCATAAGAGCTGGACAGAAGCTCGAAAGCTTAATAGAAGCTCATAAAAGCTGAACAGAAGCTTGTAAGAGCCAAACAGAAGCTCATAAGAGCTGAACAAAAGCTCTTAAGAGCTAAATAGAAATTAAAACACGAGAGTTCGCAACAAATGCTAAACCTCGATTTACTTGGGAAAAATGTCATTGTCTCTTTCCAATACCATCATACACCAAAATATGAATGTACTCAAATCCTACATTCTATTTAAACCGAATATCCAATTTAATATTATAATTCCAACAATAACTCATTTCCAAAAATAGAATAAATGCATAATATCGCTCACCAAATTTATACAAATATAAAATTTTAATTGTACAAACTTACCTAGATTGAATTGTAGTAAATGTAGAAGTTCAATGACTATTTTGCTATTTTTTCTTTTTTACGAATATCTGTGGGATCTTGATCTAGAATATAAAATTACTCAATTATTAGAATATATTTCATTTCCAATTCACTTTACAAGTAATGCCCTTTTATT
Source organism: Gossypium raimondii (assembly GCF_025698545.1). NCBI lineage: Eukaryota > Viridiplantae > Streptophyta > Magnoliopsida > Malvales > Malvaceae > Gossypium > Gossypium raimondii. Next base: position 47,253,812 of record NC_068575.1, read on the forward strand.
TTCAAATTTACACAATTACATAAACTTTTACAATTTTTGCAATTTAATCCCTTAGTTAGTTAATCCATCAATTTAACTAATTTTGCAATAAATAATTTATCCATATATTCTAGGCCTTCATACAACCCCTAATTAACCAAAATTCACTATCAAACCCTAATATTTTAACATTTTTACAATTTAGTCCTAAAATCAATATTTAACAAAATCAATTTATAAAATCATCATACAACATAATCAAAGCTCTAAATCGATGTTATTCATTAAAAAACATCTAATATTTATCAATGACAACTTTCAAAATTTTAATAAAATAAAAAACAAATGTATAGTTTAGTTGGACCTACTTGTAACAATCTCAAAAACATAAAAATTACAAGCTAGTAAGAATTGAACTCACGTGAAGTAAAAGTATGAAAACCAACTTAAGCTCTCTCCTATGACTGTATTTTGCTGAAAATTGGAGAAGAAATGTCTAGAAAACCTTTAAATTCAATTTTTTAATTTTTAATTTCATCAAAATTACTATTTTGTCATTGAATCATTTTATTTTATTATTTTTCCTTCATATGCCACCTCACCTTTTAATTTTGGTTTAATTTTTCTTAAGTCCTCCCTCATTTATTAATCAAGCCATTTAATCACTTAAATATTATAATTAGCAAGTTTTGCACCTTTTTCAATTTAGTCATTTTAATTAATTAACTATCGAAACGTTAAAATTTTTTGACGAAAATTTACTATTACCTTAAAGAAACTCCATAAATATTAATAAAAATATTTACGACTCGGTTTATAGAAACGAGGTTCCAATACCTCACTTTCTAAAACCACTTGACATAATAAATCATTATAAAACACAAATTACCAATTCAAAAACCTTTTTAAAACCATATTTGACTCGTAAATATTAAATATTAATATTTACGAACTTACTCGCCGGATTTGGTGACCTCGAACCACTGTTTCCGACACCACTAAAAAATCGGGCTGTTACAGGATTGTTAAGTTCTTTTTTTAAAAAAGTGTGGCTAGTGAGCTCCAAACAACGATTTGAAAATTGGTAAGATGGATCAATACCATCGGCGAGTAGAAGAATATACCTTAGATCTAAGTTGATATGATAGTTTAGTGTCCAAAATCGGAGAAAAAACCCGTTTGGATTTTGGTTTGTAGATTTACGACGGTCAAAGTTGTTTCATGAAAAATAAAATTGAATTGTAGAAGAAAAGAGGAACCAAAGCTTACAAATGGTGTAGGTGGTATGAACAGAGGTCGCACAACAACAAATATAATAGTCCGGTGACTTAAATGAAAACTTTCAAATAGTTGTTACTGTAACTTTTTGAAGTAAATGTCCAAAATGTAAACTTACTAATAGTATGGTGACCTTGGATGTAGTTTACCTAAAAATTATAGATCTTATCCGTTAACATATATATAGTTATCGATTGAGATTAGCAATAGATTTGTCTATTACAGTATGTCTATTACAGTAGTATCATAGGTTAGGAAACGGTAGGTAATATTTGGGAACTATGGATATGGTAGACATGCTAGGTTAATAACCGTTGAGGTGGTAAAAATGTAATGGGTTTGCTTAAACGTTTGTTGGTTTCTTGGTTATGAGGGGAACGTTGGGATATTCAGGTTGATAATAATTTCCATTTTATCCTCTTGCAGGGTAGATGTTCGATAATTGTTTGAATAGGATTAATATTCTTTTGGAGCTGTCTCGTTATAGTAAAAAAGTAGCCCTGGGTTCTATTCATCCTAGATGAGTTTGGTTGTCTGTTGAGTTGTGAAAGTTTTTGGTTGCATTTCAGTTCTTGCTTTGCTTAATTCAAATCTTAGATTGCAAACTTACTTGATGTTTTTATTAGGCCGCTGCAGTCAGCAGAAAAATCCAAAACTTTAGCAGCTCAAAGTCCACTCCCTACTGAGAGGATGAGGAGACTCATGATGTCAAAAGGGCCACTCCAGGTGATAGAAGCATATTGTTTTCAATTCTCTATCCAGCTATCTTAGGAATCTGATAAATTGCATTAGCATGTGCTTAATACATGATATTTAGTTGCTGTATCAACCTAGTAACTATAACAAATATGCACCTTATCCAATAGTTGAGGCAACACCAACAAGCATTTAAATCAAGAAAAGTCTTAACAATATAAGCAAGAGAACTAGATAATCTTAAATGACAAATCTTGCAAAGAAACACCCATAGAGCTCTGAGTCATCTTGCTCCTTTTGCTTTTCAAAGCATCAGTGTCTATATAACAGTCTTCCATGCAGTCCTGAACATTTGAACACACAGAATTTTCAGTCTAGAGTAAACAATGGACCGCAGATTTTTTCACTAATAAGAAGTAGCTGAAAACTTTATATTTTGAACCATTTAAATTATATAATTGAAGATTAAACAGCCAGACACAGAGATGCTTGCCAATGTTTAACAGTGGTAGAAGCTTGCTGCAGATGAAATACATAATTGTTTCTCTATGTGGATCCATAATAAAGTTGTTTGGTTTCTTTGACAAAGCACTCACTGATAAAAGTTTTATATCTAATAATTAGCTATTTATAGATAGATCTCTAGCACAAAGGGAATAATGTGACTAACTTGTAAAAGAAACTCTTGTTGTTAGAAAAGGCAACTGGTAAGGCAACAGTTGTTTGGTTTCTTTGACAAAGCACTCACTGTTAGAAGTTTTATATTGTCTGGAGTTTGACTTAAAAAATTTATTTGTAAGGCAACTGGTAAAAATATGCACCAAGCCTGGAATAAAGCTAGAACAATGCAGTTAGAGAAGGTCTTGAGTACGACATTAATAGCCAATGTGCAAATTAATCAACATTATAACAATTGAACAAATTAACATCAATAGTATAGAATCACTCACCATAATTTTGTCTCAGTTCAAAAATACAATGGAAGGCACATGTTGGACTTTGTAGAAATCTTCCCCATCTTCCTCAATACTACTTTTGAATGCTCTTGACATCCACCTAATCTCTACTTCCCGGAGGGTAGTGACAAACCTCAGTCCATCTGGAACCATCTTCAGCTTGTAGCAATCAGAAATACCCAAACGACTAAGAGTAGGCATAGCTCCTTCTTCAATCTTCCACTCATCAAAATTGGACAACCCACGAAGAAGTAACGTTTTTAGCTGGGGGAAACTGTTCCTAGAGCAAGTCATTTTCTTTCCCGTGAATACTTCCCATCCACTTAAGTACTTTAAGTGAGGCAGCTTCCCAAGCGCTTCCATTGGATCTTCAACAAGTCTAGATCCCCATAAAGTTAACTTGGTGAGAGATGAAGGGAATTCAATGTCTCGGGGTAAGTTGTTTATTCTTCCTTCTACATGCAGCTTGCAAAGACGTGGACAGCCTAATAGTAGTTTCCTTAAATCAACTACCGTATCCGGAAATGAAAGGAGGTCAGTTTTTAAGGACAGGGACGTCAGGTATGGCAGTATCTTATTTGGAGGTTCAAAGATTTGGACAAATGATTCAAAGTGTCTAGAGTCATTTAGAACAAGTTTTCGGAGGTTGGTTAATAGGAGAAGATCCCTAACATTACATTTATTAGCAGGAAAATTTACAAGAGTCTGCAAATTGCTAAGACAGGCCAACTGTAAATTATCTGTAACATCCCCGCACCACTTAGGAAGATATAGATGTCTCAACTGCGCCATCTTCCATAAAATATTAGGCACTTGTACAGTTGATTCCCATGACACTTTATCAATTGTTTGCAAGTTCAGAGTCTGCAAGCCAACCAGATTGACCAAAGATGTCGGCAATTCTCTTATACGTGTTTTCTTCAGACTTAAAAATCTTATCTGAACAAGAAATCCTATATCTTCAGGCAATTTCTCCTCAAGTCCTTTAATTCCTTCAAGATCCAACACTTTAAGCAATTTGAATTTGTCAAACACAGATTTCAATAGGCGCTCATTATGTATTCTATGCTTTTTTGGACGGAAAAAGAATAAGGACCTAAGGTTAGGATTTTTCTGGTATTCTGGCAAACCAGGATCTTGGTTGTTTTGATCCAAATGGATAGCACATCTACGGATCTTGCTTACAGGTGTTGGTCTAGAATATGTAGAAGATGGGAGAGAACCAATAATATGCATAAAATTTTCTTGTTTGGCCTTTGACAAACATAAATCACGCATAAGGTCATGCAGGCGACAAGTTTTTATGGTTCCTGTTGAACCCTTCACTCCCACTTGAACCATCGACCTATTTATCAAGTCATGTAAGTAGCCTTGCGCAACTTCCTCCATGGTTTCATACCTTTCATCTACTTCTACTTCATCCTGTGAGGATACAAAGCCTTCTGAAACCCATTGCCGAACTAATTTCTTGGTTGGTATTTCAAAATCTTCTGGAAACTGGCTCAAATGTAAGAAGCATGGTTTCAGTTGGTAAGGTAATTCATGGTAACTTAAAGCCAATACCTCAGATAGTTTAGCTTGTCGTCCACTCTCTTTTGATCTTGCCAAGTGTAACTTGATATTTCTGTGCACCTTATCCCACTCATTCACTGTTTCTTTCGTTGCCAAAAGTCCACCAAGCACAATGATTGCCAGCGGTAGACCTGCACAACTTCCCACCATTTCCCTCCCTAAATTCTCCATATCTTTTTCAACTACAAAGCCTGGAAAACACAAATCAAAATGAAAATTAGAAAATCCTATGTTTCCTAAATGAACCATAGATATATAACCAGGTGCCTTCCCTAATAATCAATCACTCATTTTGGGCTTTGACTGGTTGTTTAGGGTGGACTTATCAGTAGGATGGATATCCTAAATCCAATTCTTCTTACTCTTCTGTTCTTCAAAAGAATAAAAAAGATTATCTATTCTACTTATTATCATGCTTTGTGAAGAAGTAACAATTAGGGAAGCTTATGTGCATGCTCTGTTACTTCATATATTTTAACAAATTATATATCTAAGAAAATTAGTGAGACAAAAAAGGAAGGTGTAGAAAAAAGCATTATTAGAGAAATGTTGGAACCGACACGAATGCTCAAAGGATATTAAAATATATGCACATCAAGCATGACCAATTATAGTACTGCTAAAGGTAATATGTACCTAAATTTTGCGGCAGGTAGCAAGGTATAACTTTTTATTCTTAAAAGTTGTTAACGACCTCACCAGGTGCCTTCAACTTCTATTACCAAGTTCTTCTAGGTGGTTACTTTAATCATGTTAGTTTTGATTTTGCCTCTTGATTTTGATTATTTCATATATTGTTTAGTCATGCATGAATGACATTACTCCTGCCAAATGCTCGAGTTGGAATATGAATCATAACAAGGCTATAGCTTAATATGAACCTAGTCAATGTGCTTTGCTTCAATCATGATCTGTTTGAGCAACTCCAAAGAACCATGCTAACTTTAGTTAAGCTGTCCAGAAAGCCTTGCTTTTGGCAATAGTTTAGTCAAAATTTGTGAAAACAATAATATAAGTAGTAATCATGTACTATTTTGTCCCTTTACCCATATTCAATTATCCTATACTGCACAATTCTATTTTCCAAACATTGGCTTTAGATTAAATAAGAGTAAGATATAGTCTAAACTTATGTTAGTTGGACTCTATTTTTCCTGAAGTACTCCTGTCCAACTACTTTGTCTGAAACACATTCCAACATGGGTATGAGTATAAGATTCTCTCTAGATATATAAAAAAACCTCAACAATGTAATAGTATCTCACGTGCCCCCAAGTCAGGTAATATAGGGCTAAGCAGATAGCAACATGCAGAATTATGCCTAATGGAGTCAAAAGACTTTGGCAATCAAGATGTCTAGGAGAATGAATAATGGAATAATTAACTACCTGATTTGTCTTTCCTTGGAAATGCTTTCAATTGGAATAGCTCCCAACTCTGTTCTTCATTTAAACACTCTGGTTCATGAAGGAATCCATTCTGATCAGCATCCAAAGCTACTTTCCTATTGCGGGTTGTGAGCAATATTTTGCTACCAACAGTTGTTTCATCAGGGAAAGCAGGGGATAAAGTCTCCCACGCCTCACCGGTCCAAATATCATCAATCACAATCAAACATTTCTTCTCTTGCTGAACTTTGTAAAGCTTCTTTGCTAATTCCTCATCCCTCATTCTCAAAATTTCTTCCTTCTCCTCCTTTGATGGGGTGATCAATTTCAGCAGAATTCCTTCCCAAACATCTCTTGGTCTGCATTGTTGAGAAATATAAGCCCAAGCAAAAGCTTCAAAGTGTCTCCTAATATCTGCATGATGGTATAAGGTCTTTGCTAGGGTGGTCTTCCCAAGACCTCCCATCCCACAGATAGACACAACACGGCAACGTTCTTCTTCATGAATTAACTTCACCATCAGTTCCTTTATGTTTTCTTCAAACCCAACAATATGCTCTTCCACAATATGGGAATAAGACCATCTCAGCTGCCTTTGCCTCTGTGATAAAATTCTAGACCCTTCGCCTTCTTTTCTTGCTGTTATTCCATAGGTCTGCAAACTTCTGGTCAGGTCAGTGATTCTAGATTTGATTTTATCGATCTCCGATGCAAGATTACGAAGTTCCTTACTGTGGGTAATCGAGTTTCTGATTATCCCACCTTTCTTGGATGCAAATTTAACAATATAATTGTCAATCACATCTTCAACATCATAAGCAGCCTCCCTTATCTCTGAAACCCAGTTTTTAACACTTTCTTCTTCATCTAGTCTTTTGTCTGCATCTTTGAGGAAGCACTGCATCCGCTTTAGTTCGATTTGCAACTGCTTGACTTCTTTCTTAACCCCCAATAGCTGTGCAGCCTCCTCAATTAATAGGTCTCCGAGCCTTTCCACAAGAAAAGACACCACAGATTCAGCCATGGCTACTTTGGTTTTGCAACTAAAACAGAGGCAAAGCTTATGTCCAGTCAAGCTGAACTGAAGTTGAATGAAAACAAAAGACTGCTTAACTGATTCCAGTTATGTTATCTGAAAATCATTTTGAAGAAGAATAATAAGAAAAGAAAACGAGACTTAAGAAACCAATAATTGATATCCAACGGCATGAAGCAAGTCAAAGTCGTCGCTTTGCTTTTCTCAATAAAATGCTAGTGGGCAATAGAAAAATAAATTAAAATAAAAAATTAGTCAAAAAAGTCGAATGTCCATAGAAATTAAAAATGGTAGTTGGGAGCTGCATTTTATGACTTATTTATTCATTACATCATTCACCGACGGTAACTGGGATTGGGTTTGATCTCAGTCTCTGAAAACGAACATTGCAACGAATACTGAAAATTCAGAGAAGAGCCTGTCATGTCCCTCCTGTTTTTCTAAAGTTTCCAGTTAAACAAACAAAATTCAAGCCAATGGGTTTTTGTTTACACACTCTTCCATCTTTCTCTGAAGTTTTGAAGGAGATCAAATCCAAACTAAGACCAACAAAATCCAATGGTCTTAATACAAGGCGTTTAGCACTTCCAGAGGAATTATGTTGTCGATTTTCACTAGCCGACATCAAAGCTGCTACCAACAACTTCCATAAGAACATGATTATATTTGGAGGGAAGATCAATGATGGATTCTATGCTATCAAACGCTTGAGGCCAACCTCTGATTCACATTTACCGCTCCTGGAATTGAGATATGGGGTGAAGTTTCTCAGCCAGTTGCACCACCCCAACATCATATCTCTCCTCGGTTACTGCGACGAGAAAGAAGAGATGATCCATGTGTATGAATACGCAAACAATGGGAGCCTCTACGTTAATCTCCATGCTGAAAATCACGATCCAATCCCATGGAAGCGAAGGCTGGAGATATGCATCAGCGTAGCTCGAGCTTTACATTACCTTCATACGGGAGCGAAGTTTGTGTTAATCCACCGGGATGTCAGTAGCAAGAACATCCTTTTGGACGACCAATGGACTTCAAAACTTTGCAATTTCAGTTTCTGCAAGAGGGGGCCTCATAGCATGTCAAGGGATCCGATTTCCATTGAAATAGAATCAGATATAGCTTATACTTCTGCATTCATTGCTCCGGAGGTAGCAATCACTGGCAGGGTATCGCATAAAACTGATGTTTTTTCATTTGGGGTAGTTTTATTTGAAGTTCTATGTTGTAGACGCATATTTGATGCAGAACTGGAGATGGATCAACGATTTCTATATCGTTGGGCATGTAAATGCATCGAGAATGGAACAATTTACAGTATAATCGATCCATATCTCAAGGGAAAGATAGGTCCACAGTGTTTGAAGAAATTCTTGGAGATTTCTTATAGTTGTGTCCAGTTTGAAGAAAACAAAAGGCCTACCATGGGTGAGGTGGAGGTGACATTGGAGCTAGCATTAGAGTTGCAGAAGCAAGCAGAGTCCGAAATGGAGAGTACAAATCCACAAGGTGAGTTTATGTGTGAGGAAGTATCATTATCATGTACCCTCTAACTGTTTTCTTTGATCACAAATTTCATGAATTATATTGTGCAGTAACTGAAGATATAATTTAAGTTGTTTTCCTGATATATCAGCTTGTTATATAGAACTTTTTTTATCCCAAAATTATTTTGCAAACAATAAATGAAACAGTAGCCAAGATCAAATCTGAATTTGTTGGGAACAAAATAAAATCCTCCCAGAAACAGCATTCGTCGCTTCCAGAACACCTATGCCGTCAATTTTCACTATCCAGATCGAAGCCGCCACCACCAACTTCCATCAAGACATGATCATTGGTCATGAAACTTATGGGGAACCAATTTACAGAGGACTCATCGATGATGGAACCCTGCTTGTAGCTGTCTGATGTTTCTACTACTGCCCTGAAGAGTTTATATTAACGGGCGGAGGTGATCGACAGTTTCGAACTGAAGTGCAGTTCCTTTGCCAGCTGCGCCACCCAAAATCTCATCACCCGCATTGGATTTTGTGATGAGCAAAATAAAATGATTCTCTTGCACCTACACTTAACAGCACAAACATCCTTTTGGACCATGGATATGCTCCTAAGCTATCCGAGTTCGGGTATTCCATGATGGGTCCACTCAGCATGTCGAATGATTTGATAAAATCGAGAAAGGGATCGTTGATTATACAAATGCTGGAATCTACACTGATCCCGCTGAATTTTATGGCCGGCCTGTGACATGAAAATCTGATGTCTACTCATTTGGTAGAAAACAATCCAAATTTAGGGAACTTCCAATTCAAAGTCCAGGAATTTATGTGATCTTTAAATGTACTAAAAATGGTACCGTTTATGATATCATCGATCCATATCTGAAAGGAACGATAGATTCAGATTGCTTACAGTTGTGTTGGGAATGGGTGAAGTAGAGGTTATGCTAGAGCATGCATTGAAGCCTCAAATAAAGCAGATTCCAAAATGATGTGTAACAACCTTCATGCTGAAAACGTATCAGAAAGTTGTAGCTATTCTGATAATGGTACTACTGGTGGGGGGATACATATCGGACGATGTCTGTAGATAGCCTGTTAAGATAATTATAAATATGTTTTTGGTTCAAGCTGTCTTATATTTAAGATTTCGGAATGATGTTACTTTGTTTGAATTTTAAAGATTATCTTTAAGCCGATAATCTTTATCTCCTCAATAATGCTACGTTCTGATAATATAAAGTAGAAATCACCGTACTGCTTCTTCCTTAAGTTTGGTAAGGTAAGATTTCGAAAGTAATATTCATTTTATAATATTGTTATCTTTTCTTTATATACAAAATAGTATGATAAAGTTTAAAAAATTCAAATGAAATAGGTTTAAATTATAATTTTCTTATACTGAAATAAAGTAAAAGAATTTGTTTACTTAATTTTATTATTTCTATTATTTATATTCAATGATTTAAAAAAAGCTAATAAATATATCTCTTAATACGGAATATTATGATAATATCAATCTTTGAAAAATAAATATTTATTTTTTATAAAATGCTAATTTTTTTTATTCAGACATCTAGTTTTCACTAAAGAAAGAGATACAAATATTATTGACGAATGCATCCAAAAAGGGGAAGACAAGGATGAGGATGTAGTGGTGCTAAAGAAGGCAAAAAGCCAAAGGAGGTAAGTGAGCAAGGAAGTTGAAGATGTGAAGGAGCATGCTAAGGTCAATAAGGTGGCTAGAATGATTATGGGTCGATCTCTTCTTCATCGAGTTGGGGGATATATATATATAGTGGAGGTTCCTTACTTGGAGATGTTATAATTGTTGAGTGCATGAGGGATGTATGTAATGGGACTCATTTTGTCATTTCTTTTAAGTTGTGGTACAAGGTTGTTACATTCAGGTAGTGTTTGGTGGCATAACAAGCATGTTCACACTAAAAAAGCGAATGCCTTAAGGAGTGGGTGGCTTGTTTACGAAGACGGGTGGAGAGGACCTTTCTAAGATAAGCGAATAGCTCGTTCGCAGGGATTAGTGACCAAGATCCTTTTAAAGGAATTGGGAGGTTGGGTAGAAGCAAGCCTTCCTCCAAGAGGTAGATGATCTAGTGACCTCCAAAACGATGGAGAGTAGGGATTCGTGCATAGGTGTCTTTCTGGTAGCTTCTCATGTTGTCACGTGTCCTAAGCTGTAAGGATATAACAAGTACATCAAAAAAGTCAACAAAAAATCAAAGATATAAAATACAAAAGCCCAAAAACTTATAATGGGCCAAAACCCAGTCTCAATAGAACCAAACAAACCTTAGGAACAAATTTTAGCAACTAAATATTATAACCGTGGTTTTCAAAATAGGCCACTTGGATAGGTTGGAAAGTTGAAGGCAAAGGTGGATACACTACCTTTCAATGGCATGTTATACCTCCCTCAAGAGACCATAATGCAGCAACCCAAAAAAGGAACACCGTCAATCACCATGGCGCCATATAGGGGCTAAAGCCAGAGAAGAGATCCACGGCCAATGAATCACTTCAACCAGTACTGGTCACGCATGCTAGTGTGGTAAAACATGAGCATTGACGAGCTCCATCAAGCGGAGGACCATGGTGAAAGTGGTGCACAACAACCAAAGGATAAGGCTACCGAAGAGAAGAAAGGTAGCCATGTCGAAAACTGCAAAGGGCTAGAAGAAAACTCTCAAATGTCAGACGAACAAGAGAAGCATCGGATAGTATGATGATATCTATTCGATTTGGTCTAATTTTTGGATTTTTAAAACTATCTATCATAATTTGGTTTGATTTGATTCTTTGTTTTTTCATATTAAGTCTTGGTTTTATATTTTTAGACTTATTTTGACATAATGAACTTTATTTTATGACTTTTTAAATATTATTTGGCAAAGCTTCAAGTCTTTTTCATAAATATTTCTAAAAAATAATAATTTTTCAAGTAAATAAAAACAACCAATAACTTTTATATGATTTTTAATATATATATATATATATATAGAAATTTTAAGATATTTTCACTATTTTTAATATAAAATACTTATTTTCATATTATAAAAATTAAAAATAATTATAAATTAAATAAAATAAAATTCAAGTCAATTTTTAATTTTTGGTTTTTATTTGCGGAACCCTACCAAACAAACTTTATTTTTTCGGGGTAAAAGAAAAACAAACAGGTAGGAAATGAAAAAAAATCGCAAATTTATCAATCAATAAAATCATTTGCATCAAATAAAATTATTTCATCTTGCTAATCAATAATTTCAAAATACTATTTATATTATTAAATTAATTTCACATTTTGTACTATTTATATTATTAAATTATTTAATCATATTAAATCTTTATAAATTTATGTTAAAATTAAATTATTGATGATGCCATAAAATATTTGCATCAAAATTTTATATTTGTATCAATTTTACATTTTATCTTTAAGATAATTTTTATTAAAGAATTATATTTTTATATTTAATATATTTTTAATTTCAAAATACTTAATGACAAAATCGAAGATAATTGAAACAATTAAACAAGTAAAAAACTAACACGTATATAAAATATTAATAAATAAATTATGAAGAGATGAAAATTAAAAACAAATTCGATTACAGTGGCAAATTTAATTACAGTAGGTGATAGTGATTATAAGGATCCAAAGTCATTTTTAAAAAAATTTAACTCGAATAAATATATTCTATTCGATTCAAATTTTATCTTACTCAACTCAATTCGAGAAAATTTTAAATTAAATTAAGATAATAAAATAATATTCGTTAACTTAATTAATTTAAAATCTCGATCGAACGTTAACCCATAACCACTAATTATTATTAGCATAAATCCCCTAAACCCTAAATGACGAACTTTTAACATCAAATTGCGCATTTACAATCCTAACCGAAGTCCCCGCCTTATGAGTCGACAACTCCTTGCCAAGCCAAGTGAGTTTCAACCTGCGCCACTGCTTTGGAAACTTGTCCAACTCCTTAACCTCAATCTCCAACGCTACCAAGTGCCACTTATTGCTTTGTTTTCATTGTTGGAGAAATCCCACCTCTCTACTTCCTTTTCCTCTTCCCTTTCCTTTTCGTCAAAGAAATCGATGGCGAAGGCTGAGAATGTGATGGAAGATAAATCAAAGCGGCAGGAAAAGGAAGGGGTAACCGTGGCGCGCAAAGCGCGGGATGAGGGGGCGGAAAAAGACGGATTGAGGGCGGGAAAGAGGGAGAAAGAGGAGGAAGTGAAAGGGAAAGTGTCTATGGAGGGCTTATTACGGTTTAAAGAAGGGGGGTTGGTTCAGGGAAAAAAAAAAGAGTTGTTGGTCATGAATCATGATGAACGAGGGTTGAAAGGAGGCATTAACTTCTTTTTTTTCATTTTTTAAACCTATAAATGTAAAAAAAGGAAAATTCCTTCCCAAGTCCCTGTCCTCTGAACATCATGACACGTGTTGCTCATTCAATGGGGCACATGTCAAGTACTGACACATTTTAACCCCATTAAGGTGGAGTACCAAAATAGAAGATGGAAAGAAAATCAGGTATGAAAATGAATAAATTAAAAGTACAGGGAGGACATTGACAATTTCATTAAAATACAAGAGTAAAACTTGCCATTATTCCGAAAGATTATGAAAGTGTGTAAAAACCATAATAATAATTTGCTAACCAATCTCGCCTAATTTTGTGCAATGTAGATTTTATGAGAACTAAATTTTTGTATTCAAAATTATAATGAATTTATCAAATAAAAGAAAATATCCACTAAATATTTTGTACTTACACTCATGTAAATAATGCGCATCTAGTATGTAATATTTGAGTGTTACATTCTAACACTTATCTCCCCTTTGCATTCATAATCTCAGAGAAGACAGTCTCAGATTTGATTCTATCAAGATCACCTCGTGTAACACTCCTTCCTACACTGCTAATCGTGCTCCCTGATTCCGACGCTTTCCCACCTGAAACACTAAACAACTCTTCGTTATCATCGTCCGTGGTAGTACCTCCTCCTCCTCCTCTTCCCGGCTTCAATGGACTGGTTTGGCTGCTGAAGGACTTCATCACCTCATCGCCACCTTCCATGTAGACGATGTTCATGTTCCCACTCTCTTGCACTTGCAATGCAAATTCTAACCCCCAAACCACTTCATTCATGATTGGCCGCTCTATTCCTTCATCTTTGATACAACTCTCCGCAAGCTCCCCGAATTTCTTTAGGCACAATGGTGAAATATCACCCATCAAGTTGGGGTCCACAATGCTTTCAAGGCTTCCTCTTTTCAGGCAAATCTTGGCCCATCGAGCAAGGCTGATTTGGTCCTTTGGTAGCCCTGGAATCATTGCCGGTCGAGCGCATAATACTTCGAATAAAACCACACCAAACGAGTAAACGTCGGATTTCTCAGTCAACTGTTGCTTTCGGTAGTATTCAGGATCCACATACCCAACGCTTCCCTTGACTACAGTGCTCACATGGCTTTGAAACATGTCTGTTGGACCCAGTCTAGACAATCCAAAGTCAGAAACCTTGGCCACCCAGTTCTCGTCCAATAGTATGTTGGTTGATTTGATATCCCGGTGGATGATTGCCTGCTTCACACCTGCGTGAAGGTACTGCAATCCACGGGCAGCTCCAATACATATTTCCAGTCTCCTTTTCCACGGTAAAGGAGGGTTCTTCGTTTTGTAAAGATGATCACGAAGGGTCCCCCGAGCCATGTACTCATAGACGAGTATCATCTCCCCCAGATCATCACAAAAACCAATCAAGGACACGAGATTGACATGGCGTAGCTTGGAGAGTAGCTCGAGTTCAGTTTGGAACTCCCGGATCCCTTGCCTTGATGACGAATCCAACCTTTTGATGGCCACCGTAGTCGACCCGCCATCAATGCAACCTTTATATACGTGACCAAATCCTCCTGACCCGATAATGAATTGCTCATCGAAATTCAAGGTGGCTTCTTTAATCTCGACGATCGAAAACCGACGACAAAGATCGGACGGTAGTAAGGAAACGCTGGTAGCACATGTGGAGTTTGATGGGCAAGGTAGTTGCGCCCATGATGATTTTGGTTCGCTGACAGCTAAATCCTTTACTCTCCTAACTTTATGCTTGTAAATGAAAACGCATATGATGAGAGAAAGAGCAAATCCGCCACTAAAGACAGCTATGGTAATGATCATAACTAGTGAACACCCCTTTTTCTTTTTCGGGACGCTGGGCAACGGTGGTGAAACACTCAAACTTGGTTCAGGATTTGGCACAGCAAGACTACCGTCTAAATTGCTGAGTCTAAAGATCTCTAGACCGTTGAGGATTGCATCACGATATATTGCAAGAACATCTTCGCTAGGGTGTAAAGCCAGCCATAGTGTTTGCTTTCTTTGACCTTCATTTGGAATCAACAAAACATAGTCTTTATACACCGGGATGTTGTTACCACCACTCCAATATATGACATCGGCATCATGCTGTGCAGTTTGATTGTTTATGAATATGTTAAAGACACGTTGGCCTGCCTTCGTTACTTCCAATTGAGTCTCGCAGAAATGAAGCCTAAGGAGGTAACGGAAGCCACCGTCAATCTGGAAGTTCCACGTGAGATTGTAATTCTCATTGATATGTGGCTCTCGCCCCATAGTTCTTGACGTGGTGTAGACAATAGCCGGAGCTGTATAAGCCGGGGTGTCGTTGGTGTAATTGATTCTAACGTTGGACCGACTAGGAACATTTCCCAATGCAGCTCCAAATATATGAGGCGAATCATCCCGCCAAGTTCGAAACATTCCGGTGTCATTCACGTTTTCCACGGCTCCTCCACCAACGTTTAGACGATAAACAGTTTCGAAAGCAGTAGCATCAGGAATGTCGAAGGGAATTTTACTATTTACAAAAGATACAGAGTCTTCTTGGTGTTTTACATACAATTCCTTCGGCATGGAAACAACTTCAATACCGTTTACAAAGGCTAAAGAGTTGGGCGATGGCGAAAAGGTGACAATCAGCTTCTCGGTTCCGAAACAAGGTACCATAAACTCTTTGATCAACGAGGCTGGCTGACCATCCTCAGCAGAAAGAGCTAAATAGGCACTGAAGTTTTTCAGGAGAAGGTGATTATTAGCGGTAACAGAGAAGAAAGAAGTGGCTCCATCAAAGCCAGAGTCTTGAACCGGGTAGAAATAAAAACGAAGAAATTTGAGACCAGCTGATACTGGAAAGCTGTAAGTGAATTTATCATGAAAAACTCTAGCAGTCATGTAAGGAACTCGAGTAACAGAATGATCTTGCCTGGTGGCTCTGAAATTAGATGAAGCGTTCTCGGAATTAGAGGTAGCGAATTTGGACCTTTCATCAGTGATCCATTTCCGCCCATCTTCGGATACTAGACTTGATGATGATGGTGCACCACAGTCGAGGAGAATATAATCGGTTGGGGTATAAGCTGCTGAGTTCACGGCTGAAGTAAAAGAGAAGAGGAGATGGAGGAAGAGGAAGAAAGGGAGCATCGAATTGAATTATAAATCTTACTTCGCTACAGATTAGAAAGAAAATTTTTCATGCTTATTATATTAGCAGGCGATGAAGATGGAATCTGAGAAAAGAACAGGGTAGGGGGCCTTTTTAAGGGTGTTGTTTTTAAAGACCGTAACGAAGTCAGGTAAACTTGATATTATTAGTGATGCACAGCTTTTGATGATAAGGTGATGAAGACCCGACTGTTTTTATATTTCCATTGGATAGCTTAAAGTTGCGAACCAAAACAGGGGATGGATGGATGGATGGGATGGGACCCCTAACTTTGGCAAAGAAGCCATAGGACTGATTCAACCATGGGAACGCGACAATTTTCTGGAAAGCGAAAAGCATTTAGTTTGAGCACGTATCTTTATAAGATTTTATTGATTTTTTTAAGGATAGCTTTATGAGACTGAGAACTGTATTCCATCTTATTAGTGGATGCCTGAAGCTAGGACCCAATTTGACTCTTTCTTTAGGGCATACGTCTCAAATTAAATGTGTTTTCAAAAGAAAAATGGAAAAATCAATTCACTTTCAAATCTTCTTTCTGGAAAATAATTTTCGGAAAAAAAAAAGGAGATTTCTTGATATTTGGTGGACTCAATAAAAAAAAGGCTTTATGTTATTCGGCTATTTTCTTACAAATCTTTTTCCTTTAAATAGCAATTTTGAAATAAATATTAAAATATTAATATTTGAAAAAATTTTAAAACGTTAGTTAATTATTTTTGTATATTTTAAGAATTAATATTATAATGATAAATCTTAATAATAAAATATTATCTTAATATTAAATGTATAAATTACTATTATTAATTGTTAAAATATTAATAATATTAAATTAAAATATTAAAATAATTAGAATATATAATTTATCTCAATATAATTACAATTAAAATATTTTTATCACATTTTGTATATAAATATTGAGATAAATATTAAGATATTAATTATTTAAAAGTTTTTTATCATTAATCTATTGATTTTCAATATCAATATTTCACATAGCTTTAGCTTAACAATAATATTTAAAATATTTAATCAGAGCAATATTATGCTCAAACCATGAAACGAATGAAATGAAGACACCAGTAATTATATAAAATTTTAACACTAAAAACAAGAATAATATGAGCTTAAATTATATTAGGATGATTCTAAAAATCACTTTTTATATAAAAACGTTTCACTTCATACTTTTTTTAAAGAATTTCTAATTAATATTATACAGTTTCTAACACTAGATTAATTTTCCTTAATAATATTTTAACACTACTTAATTTTAATTAATGAAATAAATTAGTTTAAAACAATTAAATAAGATTAACAAATAATAATGGTAACCCAAGGTATGATATGGTTGGTTAGAATTTAGAATTCTAAATTTTATGATTTTAGGCAAATGGTTAAATGAAGATTTAGGGTCTATGATTTTAGAGTTTATGGTTTTAGAATTTTATAAAAATAAATTAATTTTATTAATTTTAAAGTTAAAAATAAAGAGTTAATTTGATATTTCTTGATTTATTATATTATTCACATAAATTAAAAAATATGATGTGACATGTTATTATTAAGAGACTAAAAGTGATTTTCTAGAATCAAACTAATCTAAGTTAAACTCAAATAATATTATTTAAATTATTATTTTACTGTTAATATTACATTAACCAATACATATTCTAAAACTCTTAAATTATTATAATAATTATTGAATATCATTTTTAAAATATTTTTGCTATTAAAATACAAATATTTTATATTATGACAAATTTATAATTAAATATTTATAAGTTATCATATACATTTATATTAAAATAGTAATATAAAACATTTTTCAACAAATGTTAATAATAGTATTTCTATTAAATGATAATATTGTAAGGTTAAATTTTATTTTATTAAAATAATAAAGAATATTAATTATATTAAACTACCCGATTTCACAAAATCAGAATTCACATAAGAATGGGAAGAACCAAGATCAATCAGGGCATATATAGGTACTGAATATAAAAGGAAAATACATGCTACTACATCTGTAGCATTGCCTTCCTCACGAATACGGACTATGTATGCTCGTGTTGGGGCTCTAGTCTCATATCTCTATGCTGTAGACTCAACCCCTTTCTTTACAGTACCTCTCGATACAGATCTACCACATGGATTTCCCCAACCCTAATAGCAGGAGCAGACATCTAGGTAGAAACAGGTGAATCAATGTCATTCCTCGAGCAATCACGAGCAAAATGGTCCAAAGACTCACATCGAAAACACGTTCTGGTCTTCTTCTAACACTCGCCTTTATGTCTTTTCCCACACAATTCACAGCTCAGGATATCGACATCTCTAACAGGGCTTCTCACACTGTTAGTTGTCGATCTCGGCCTCTCTCAGACCTAACAAATCTCAAAGCTGATCTCCAATGCTTTCAAGACTCTCTAGGTCATTTAGGTAACAAATGCGAGCTAAAAGTCCCGAGTCATTTTTTGAAAGCTCGAGAGGGCTTCAGTTTCTTGTCCAAGCCCATCACTTGCTCGACCATTTTCACTGATTCGGTCAAATCAACAAATTCTTTTATTTTATGTGACACTAATTGGACTTTGAGTTCATCCCATAAACCACACAACAAATGTTTACAGCTTTACTCCTCTGTCAGAACTAATTCCAAGGCATATTTACTAAGTCGTAGAAACTCACGCTCGTAATCAACAATAAACATCCCGCCTTATTTTAAAGTCATGAACTATTGCTTACGGTCTTTTAGGTACAATTGGCCGATATACTTCTTTTGGAACTCTGGCTAAAAAAAAGTCCAATCAACCTTGTCGTTGGCACGTTTCGAGTAACATTCATCCACCATTTATATGGCTCCTCTTTCAAGAGAGATACTACACATGTGACACATTCGCGCGAAAAGCACTAAGCTGTTGCAGAATTTGATTCGTCAATTCTAACCATGATTCAACTGACGAGAGGTCGACGCCTTTCAATCATTTAAATCCAGTCACACCATATTTACGCAACTTCTTTATCAAAACTTGTCGAGTTACAACAATTGGAGCAACCTGTAGAGCATCTCATGTTACTCGTTAAAGGACCTCCGCTATAGAGCGAAGCAGATTTGTTTATCCCCATCAAAGGCTATCATTTTTATGTTGTCGAGCACTGGTTGATTCAACATTAGGTGCCTTGACTCCAATTCTATTATCACTCCTAACGGAGCGATCATTGTTGTAAACATCATTCCCAACATCATTTCTCGATTCACCGGACATTTTCAACTATAAAGCAAATACATTTTATAATCAACATCAAAATCTCGACTCAACTTTGGCATGTACCTCTAGACTCAATTATGAGCTCGATTTAGTTTGAGAATCGGCTAAACCTATAGCTCTGATACTATTAAATGTAACACTTATACCTAACCCGATCATCGGGTCCGAGCTATAGTGTGCCACATTTATTGCCAGAGCGACTATGATCAAATTAAATACAAATTCACATCATCAAGCTATTATTCATAAAAATTATAAACAAACAATACGATATAGAATCATTCTCGAGTCCTAAAAAAGCTTACGAAAGCTTTTAGGTTAACCCTAGAACAAAACAATATTGAATTGTAAAATTTTCAAAACACAAGATTAATGTTGTGACGTGCCAAACAGTTTGTCACGTCATGAATTCAATCCACTCGACGTCTAACGTCACTCACTATTTAGCCTCGTTAAGATGACGGGGTTCCTCATCTCAACATGACATAATAGGCCATTTCTCGTTACGACAACATATATTTGACATCACAACATTACCTACTATTTCTACAATACCAATACAGAAAACCTGAAATTTTAAGACACACCAATGCATATTCAGTTTAACCTTTTTTTTTTGACCAAATGTATAGTAAAAATAGGTTCCATAATAAGTCATAACACTTTCAATTCATATAAGTATGATGTTCTAACTGCCTAATACTACCAATCATCTAATCATTCTCACTAACTTTCCTTATATTCACAATATACTAGATGCAAACCAATACATATTCATTCATTACTTTATAATTAAACGCCATTTCATGTATCATTTCCTAATCCTACCATAGCAAATCCAAATTGCACATATATGCACATAATGACATGTAACATATCAATCATTTGCTAGGTTCATGTATGCATTTCATTCAAGGTACCATCACATATCTCATACCTTAATCAAACTATGAGAATTCTAAGTTGTATACACATATATACGTATACACATCAACCACATATATCACTTTTAGAACATCAAAATGCAACATTTAGTTATAAACATCATTCTATCCCAATAAAACTTAACCTATTAGGTACAAGCCAACTATAAACATAAAAGATACATAAACATTATTGAGTTGGGTTCGGATTTTGAACGCTTAGAAGACCTCCTCACGATCTACTGTGAATTTAAGTTACCTGTGCACGGAGAAACAAAATCGTATGCTGAGTAAATCACTTAGTGGTAAATCTATAATTCAATATACTATAATTAAGTTTTTGAAAATGCACACATCCATATAAGTTCAATCCAAATTCCAATCCACATACAATTTATACCAAGTCCTACCAATATCTCATTTCTTAACATTAACATGCCATTACACATACATACTTACTCAATTGGATGCCACCATTATACATGTACTCAACTATTTAAAACATCAATTATATCATAATTATTCAATCTCATATAATTTCTTTTAAAAAATTTTGAGCTCGTTAGCTCTTTGATTCGATAAGCCCTTTAGGCTCTTTTTCAACTTAATTTAAAATAACATCATATTTCATATTTCCATCTCATTTCATTTCTTAAACATTTAACCAATTCATTTATTTTTAACCCTATTAACTAGACATGGACTTTGTACAGATAGAGATCTATCACCCCGGGTTACCGAGCAACAATGATGCTAATATAATATATAATACCACTCCAGATTGCCCGACAACAATGGTTTTCTCAACTCAATCAATCTATCACTTCGGGTTGCCCGAAAATGATGACTCAAAGAATTATGTCTACCACCTCAGATTGCTCGGTAACAATGGTTTTACTCAATACTTTGATTCTATGGCATTCCAACTATATCCGACACAGTCCAACATTTAATAGAGTAACTAAATTTCTATTATTTACATATAGTTCAATTTACAACTCAATGTTCACAATCCATTAAAATTTCATAAATTCATAGCATACATAACATGCTTCAACCATATTTCATATAATTTATTACATATCAAGTAAATTGGAAATTTTATTATTTATTCAATTTAGTCCTTATTTCGGTATTCAACCTCAATCATAATAAATCAAGTTAAATAGCCATTACTAACTCACCTCGATACCATGTAATGCAACATGTAATGAATATGCAATAATAAGTTGATCCCAAACTATAGAAATACAAACTAGAATTTTGAGCTATTTATCGACAGCTTTAGCTTTTCCCTTCCCTCTCGATGAATTCGAGTCAACATTAGCTACAAATTAATATAAACATGAAATACCATCAACATTCCAACAAATTCACAATCAATTGTCATTTTAATACAAATTTGATATTTTATTCAATTTAGTCCTTAAAACCAAGGTTAACATAATTTTCGATTTAAAACTCCAATTTAAAATCCGATTTCACTACTGTCCATTAAGGACCCCTATTTTTATTTCTATAATAACTTTTACAATTTATTTGGTTTAGTCCCTAATGTACGAAACTATCAATTAAGCTTTAAATTTAGTCTTTTTTTCTCATTTAATCTTAAAAATATATCAATTTAACACCTAAAACTTCAAGAAATCAACGATGAAAACTTACTAAAACTTTGAAAATTTTACATTTTGGTACATAGGCTAGCTAAATCAAGCTCCCATGATCTCAAAAACATAAAAATTATAAGAAAAATGACTAAATTGAACTAACCAATTAGTAGCCAGAAGCCCTTGGCCAGTTCTTCCTTAATACCTTGGTTATGGGTTTTTGTAGTGAAGGAGAAGGAAGGAAAATGTTTTCTCTTTCCTCCCATTATGTTAGTTTTATTTCATATTTTATACATTTAATTTTTATTATAAATTTTAATAATATAAAATATATCAAACATCACCTACCATCTATTATAACATATCCAAGAGGGATTATTTACCATTTTAGACCTTTAATAATTGTCATTTAATTCCTCAATTCATTTCCTAATTAAAATCTATATGATTAGACTTTTACAATTTAGTCCTTGGACCCTAATTAAACACAATTTCGCTAAATTACTTATCTAAAATTCAATTCACTTAAGTAATAACTCCGTAAATATTTACGTGTTCGGTTTATAGAAATGAGATTTTGAAACCGTATTTTTGACACCACTAGAAATTAGGTCATTACAGAAACTCTTATACAAATATTTGTTAGGTATTTTAGGCCCTTATTTGCTCAAATTTGCATTGTTTCTAAGTAGTTTTAACTAGTTTAAATTATTTTAGTTGATTTTATAACAAGCTATTGTAAAATAAGTGTTTCACATTTTAGTGTTTTAAAGATATTTTAGTGATTTTTAAATGTTATTTTTATTTAATGAACTTTTTCAATGTGTTTTATAGGCAAAGAAATAATTTCAAGGAAGATTAGATTTAGATGCATTGGGAATGAAAAAAAGTTGGAAAACTGGAAGAAAAGCAAACCGTCTCTTGGGGTCGCGACTTGACCTCGATTTTTGCACTACATTTTTTACCCCTTTTTAAATAAGTCATTTTGGTCTTTTAGTTTTAAGATGGGCCTGTTTCACGGAAAATGACTTCTAAAAAATATATTTTTATTTTTATTTTTTATGGAAAACAACTTAGTTCATGAAAAATAATTTATAGATAAATGAAAAATAAGTTAATTTTCCTGTAAATGACTTACCTTTTAAAAATGTAAGTTATTTTTTGAAAAGAGCTTCTTTATAGGTAATTTTATTTTTATACGAAAATTAACTTAAATCAAGCTTAATATTATTATATTAATAATAAATTTTAATTTTAATTTTAAATTATTCAAAGTTAGTAAAATATTAATATAAAATATTATTTTTTTAATATTATTAAACATACATATTTAATTATTTATATTATTTAATTATCATATTATTTATATTATTATATTATTTATATAATAAATTATTTACATGTTTAATAATTTATTATTTTAATAAATTAATTAGTATTTTAATTTTATTTTAATAATAAATTTTAAAATAATGATTTTAAATGATATTCTTCATATATTATTGAAAATATTTAATTTTAATATTTTAATAATAAATATTTATTACAATTATAAATATATTAATAATAAATGTTTTACATTATAAAGGTTAAAATATGCCATAAGTCCATGGACTCTTCACTAATTTAGAATTTAGTCCCTCTACTTTTTAGATTTAAAAATCAAGTCCAATTGTTAACATTGTTAATTTTTTTCAATTTTGTTGATGTCACATTTTTAAATAGAAAGTTGTAATGACCCAAAATTCACGGGCATCAGAAAAGTGTAGTATCGGGCCTCCGTCTTAGAAAATTTAGCCTGTAGATAATTACTAGAAATATTTATGAGTCTAGTAGTGAGCTTAATTAGGTTTTAATTAAGTGAATTTAGCTTAATTAAGGGTAATTAGGAAAAATAATTAAATTGAATAAAGGGTAAAAGTTTAATTATAGATTAAAAGAAAATAATAGGGACTAAATAGAAAATTAAGCCTATTCCATTAAATGAGGCGGCAAATGTGTATAAAAATCTTAGATTTTTATGTTAATTAATTATAAAATATATTATTATTTATTCAATTTGTAATTTATATTAATTATATTATTATATTATGGAATAAATTAAAATTAAGACATGTGTATGGTGATAAGATGGTACAAGTGTAATAATATATATACACTTGTATTATAATTATTATTTACTTAAAATTTAAGTAAAATATATTTATTAATTAAATAATTATATTATAAGATTTTTATGTGATAAATAAATTAAATAAAGACAAATGTATGGTGATAATTTAATATAAGTGTACGGTAATAGTAATTACATGTGGAATAATAATAAACATATGTATTTAATAATAAAATATGTATTGCTTATTAATTAAGGAAGTATATATATTATTATATTATTATAATTAAAACAAAACAAATTAAAAAAGAAAAGAAAAGGAATTGAAAAGAGAAACAGAGAATAGAAACGAAAACAGAGCAGGGAAAGAAAGAAAAGAAAAGAGAAAGAAAGAAAGGAAAACTAGGGTTTAAGGTTTTAAAGCTTTAAAAGATAAGTCAATTAAGTCATTTTCTTTTAATTTTGATGTTTTAGAAGTCTTAGAACAAAGTTTTGTCGAATTTAAGCTAAAATTTTGTAAGTTCTTAAATTTTGAACATGATTCATGTTGAACAAATTGTTAAATTAGTGGTTTGGTTGATAGAATTTCTAGTTAGAATTGATAAAAGGATTAAATTGTAAACTAGGATATAAGTTTTACATAGTTGGGATTAAGTTGTAAGAAGTTTTAAATTAGGGTTTTATTATGAATATTGAATAGTTGAGTTAAATATGGCAAGGAATTAAGTAGAAAAGAAGTATGAATTAAGTTAGAAAAGTAAGTAAACTTAGTTAGAATTAAATTGGGAATAAGTAGGGATTGAATAAAATTTAATTATTTATTATAATTTAATGTTGTAATTAATAGTGAAAATAATTATTATTTTCGTAGCTAACAAAGAACTCGAGGCATCGACATCGAAAAGAAAGGAGAAAGCTATCGAGGACTAAAACGGGAGATTTACAGTTTGTATTACTATAATTCAAATTACTTTTTATTAAATGTTTTGTATAAATTTTATATTTAATAAAAGAGTATAAGGTAAGTATTAATATTTGAGTTGAATAGGAATTGGATTGGATGGTGAATGTATATGTATAATTGAATTGTATATTGATTTGAATGTGAAATTGAATATTGACTTGAAAAAAAAAAGAAAAATGGAAAGGTGAGTTTTGAATTGAATTGTGATTGAAAGTGAAAAAAAAATGGAATTGAATTGAAATGTGAATTTGGAGACCCTATTAACTAGTCGGGCTGAGTCGAATATAGTTGGCATGCCATAGGATTGGAAGAGTTCAGGGATATTTCGACCTCGAGTCGATGAGACACTGGGTGTCACTATATTTCTTCAGATAGATTCGATGAGGTACTGGGTACCAACTTTCTCCGGCTTTGCCGATGAGACACTGGGTGTCAACTATTGCTTCGAACTATCCGATGAGGCACTGGGTGCCATACTGGAGTGTTTGACTGGATCCGTGTATCCGTCAAAGCCCGAGTTTTGTTAATAGGGGTAAATAATGAAACGATAAACCGAATGAGTTGATCAATTGAGCTACTGAAATGAGATGAAAAAGTTGAATTATGAATTGAAATGTGAAATGAGATTGAGGAATGAACGTAAGGTTCATAATGTGTTTAAGTTCAAATTGTGGATTTATGATATTAATTGATGAATTGTTATTGTTGAAATATGAAATTTGAGTTTAAATTTATATGTATGATTTGTGCATTACATATTTATTATTGTTATAATTTGAATTATGGTAATACCATTGAGCATGAAATACTCAGCGTACGGTTGTTTCTGTGTGCAGGTCGATAGAAGTTAAAGGTCTCGGTTCAGCATCCAAATTAATCTCGACTTCAGCATAACTTCGGTGATGTATTTTTTTCCTTTGATAAAAGTGGCATGTACTTCGGTCTTATTAAAAAGTCTTGTAAGTTTTGGTTGTAAAGAATGACTTATAATGTTTGGATGGTTAAATGAAATGGTAAGAAAAGTTATATAACATTTTGGTATTTTTGATATTAAGTTAATGTTTTAGACATAATTTAGGTATATTTAAATGTGAATTGGGTTGGTTGTGATTTTTGTTTGGATTGGTTTCGATTTGAACTTGCAGGTAAGGTTAGATATTTATAAAGAGGTTATATTGAGTTTTTTTTTAAATGAAGTCAATTAGTAATACAAATATTTATAAGAATTTATTATTATATTATAATATGTTTGTTATTTATTTAAGAATTATTTGTAAATTGTCTGATATGTCCGGTAATGCCTCGTAACCCTGTTCCGGTGACAGTTTAGGGTTAGGGGGTGTTATAGAAAGTACTCACTTGGTAGTCATGTAACTAAATGACGTTGTAATGAATTTGAATTTAACAAAATATTTTTAATGGTGCTAACAACAGAACCTAAATTTTAATATCTAAAAAGTAGGACTAAGTTCTCAAAAATAAAAGTACAATGACTAAATTTCAAATTTACGAAGAGGGCAAGGACTTCTGACATATTTTAACCTAGTATAAAATATGAATATTTCTAATTATATGAAAATGAGAATTTGCTTAAATAAAGTTCAACGTCATAACTCTATTGTGTCAATATGTACTCTCATATATGTAATACACATGTAATTTAAATTAAATTTTAATTAAGCATTATCTATTATTAAATTTATGTATAAAAAAGCAATCCTTAACTACTCTATCTTTACGAATCGAGGTTGAATTGGCAGAATAGTTTCTTATTATTCTATTTTGTGCATTTGAATTACTTCCACATATTCTTAGTTTATTTTTCAAAAGAAAATATTAATTATGAAAATCATTAACAAAGTATTAAAATAAATAATTTTTATTTAATTATTACATGTAATATATCACAATTAATTGATTAATTAATTTTTAAAAATATTACAGAACATATTTTGAAATGAAACAGATACATCATGAGATAGAATTACACCTTTGTAAGAAATGAAAAGGGTTTGATTTCACTGATTGGTTGTTGGTGTTGTAGGAGAGTGATGCTCCTCCATCTTCCCTCTGTAGAAAGAAAACGACTGCTCTGTTTTAATTGACTTGGTCAGAAAGAAATTAAATTACCAATTTGTTTTCATGGGTATTAGTAACAGATTAACGTGAAAGCAGGTTCACCGAAGTTGCAGTTCGGTTGACTTCTAAGTAAGTTTCCAAAGACAAGTCGCCATCCATATCATTTTCTGCGAAACAAGTGTATGAAAAATCAAGGGCCATGTCAAAAACTACAATAATTGTAGTCTGGTAGCCACAAAAAAAAAACACATAGTTGCGCTGGCATAAGCTCTCTCTATGCCCACCAGCAATAATCTATAATTTTCTTTGGTCTTCAACACATCATACCAATTTATTTTTGTAAGAGTTTGCATGGAACATTACTCAGACTGATAACTTAACGTTGGGATGAAAGTGAAGAATTTAGCAATGATGAGTGTAAAGAGAGAAGGGCTGGCTTGCATATAAAAAGTCATAAGGTTAGGTTGGAACAACAGGTGAATTAGGTACAAAAAGAAAAAAGGCACCGTAAACGTGCCTAAATGACTTCGTTTACCATACTGTTTTTGGTCGAATCCACTTTGGATGGGACAGCCACAACTTTCATCAACTATAATAATGAAAAGTATCTTGAGAACAAGAAAATTGCACGATATGATAATTGAATATGTCTAGGAACCAATTATTTATGCGATCTCTAAATTTTATTATATGTGTATATATATAAATCACAAGTTTAAAATATAAAAAAAACTTAGATCAAATTGTATATTATAGTGTTATCATCAATCTTGAGTCAATGTCAACTTAACTTGTGACACCAACTCAATCAAATACATTATTAATATATGCAATGATGAAGGTAATAAAATGTATATAATAAAATTAAAATGTATAAAATTATTAAAATAAAACTTTAGTTGAGTGGTAAATTAAATATTTTATTAATGCAATTGCTGTGAGTTTAAATCTCACCACATGCATATTTTAGTGATTTTTTAAAGTGAAAAACTAAAATACTCTCGAATAATTTTATTTATTTTAATTACAAAAGGAAATTGTTGGGATATTATTTTTAAGCAATTTAATTCCTAATGAGATATTATAGGAAATTATTATGGGATACTATCTTTTAGCATTTTGATTCCTATGTAACTACTATTGTATAAATATATATATACACCCTTGAGGTCTATCAATAAAATCCAAGAGATTACCTTATTCTTGTCATAGTATTTGAGTAAGGTTTTTGAAAAAAGAATTCTTTCATCAATCTAAATGGTTGGTGACGAGTCTTCTCCTCCACCACCACCAGGGGGCGACACTTCCTGATTTTACCGCTGAGCAATGATAGTGTCTTTTGGCGGTGTCCGGTAATAAACAATCAACTTCCACTCGATTGAATGGTAAGTCCAAAAATAATTGGATTATTTATATGAGGTATTCAAACATGTTACGAGTGATCTTATGTGTTTGACGAAAGTGAGAGATGTTGTAGCATGTTCGTAGGACTCCTTGATGGCCAAACTGTGGTGGCTACCCAAAAAAGAATGGTTAAATTGATGGAAAAAAATTCACTTAAAACATGTTCTTTACATTCCTAAATTGAACTGCAATTTAATTTTAATTCCCTTGTTGAATGATGATATGAATTGTTTTGTCTAGATTTGTACTAAAATATGTGCTATTCAAGACCTTAATTCGAGGCAGTTGATTGGAGCGGGTGAGAGACGGGATGGACTTTACTACTTCCGACAGGTTTTGATGGTTAAAGTAGTTTTGATTGAAGCTTCATCCTCTTTGAAACTTTGACATAGAAGATTAGGTCACAGTTTTGAGAAAGTAGTAAAGTTACTTCCTTGTGTTAGTAACTCTAGAGATCATCTGAATAAAGCATGTGAAATTTTTCATCATGCTAAGCATACTAGAAATAGTTTTCCAATTATCCACTCGTATTTTTGAGTTAGTTCATTGTGATTTATAGGAGTTTTATGACACTCCTTCATCTTGTGGATCTCATTATTTTTTTACATTGTTTGATGATTTTTCTCGAGTTGTTTAGGTATATCTATTGGCTAATAAAAAGGAGGTTTTCAAAGTTTTCATGTCATTCATTGCTATGGTTGATCGTCACTTTTCTCAACAAATAAAGTGTGTTAGAAGTGATAATGGGACGAAATTTAATTGTTTCCAAGATTATTTTCTTGCAAATTACATTATTTTTCAAACGTCTTGTGTTGGTACTCCAAAACAAAATGGGAGAGTGAAAAGGAAACATAAACATATTTTAAATGTAGCTCATGCATTGAGTTACCAGGGAAATTTGCCTATATTTTTTGGGGGGCAGTGTGTGTTGGCTACTTCTCATCTCATTAGTCGAGCTCCTTCTCCTCTTCTTTACAATAAAAAACCCTATGAAATGTTGTTTGGTGGCCCTCCTTTGTTTGATGATCTTCGTGAGTTTGGATGTTTATGTTTTGCTAATAATCAACATTCTAAGGGTGATAAGTTTGGTAGTCGAAGTCGAAAGTGTGTTTTTGTTGGGTATCATTTTGGCAAAAAAGGTTGGTATTTATATAATTTGGATTCTAAGAAGTTCTTTGTGTAGCAGCCCGATTTTGGGTCTAGTCGGAACAGTGGTTTTGGGACCACAAATCTGACGAGGAAAAATGTAATGACTTGAATTTTTAGAGGTGTCAGAACGGTGATTTGAGATCACTAAATTCAAAAAATTGATAGAAAATATTATTAATTTAGTGATTATAAGTTAAATGTGAAGTTAGGAAAATTTTTGAAATAGTGAATAGTGCACTAGAAATAAATATTAAAATAATTAGAATAAAAAATGAGGTATTGAGACCTCAGAGATTTTAAACCGAGCCATAAATATTTTTATAAATATTTATGGAGTGTTAAAAAGTTAGTATTAAAGTTTCGTTAAGAAATTTTAAAGTTCCGATAATTAATTGAACAAAAAGGACTAAATTGTAACAAATGCAAAATTTTGGGAAATGTTTAAATAGCTTAAATGATAAAAGGAGGAGGGCTTAAAAGGCAAATAGACCCAAATTATATTTGGGCTGGACGGAAAGGGCATGAAATCAGCAACAAAGTCGGGAGAATTAAGGGCAAAATTGGAATATTGCAAAAATTTACTTAATAAAGTTAGGACCAAAGTGGAATTATCTAGATTTCTCTTTATTTTTCTCCATTCTCATCAGCAAAAACACCATAGAAGGGTTTCCTTAAGCTGGTTCTTCCTATTTTTACTGCAGGTAAGTTCAATTCTTGATTATTTCTTGAAAATTTCGTGTTTTTGTAACTTTTACAACTAGGCCCACTTATTGTATTCATTAGTTTTTGATTCTATGAAAGAAGTTGAAAGTTGCTATGAATACATGCTGGAAGTATATGATGATTTAGCATGGAATTAGAGCTTTAAATTGTTCATATGCTGATTTTATTGAAAGAATTGATTAGAAAGTGAATGTTTGGGACCTAATAGAAAAATAGTTTGAAGATAGAGTTATATGTGGAAATTCTGAATTTCAATAGTTGTGAAACAACTTATAATGTCTAGTTAAAGTATTAATTGAGAAAATTAGATTAATTGAGGGGTTAATTGAGAAAGGACCGAATTGCATAAACTGTGAAATTTGGGGCAAAATGGAAATCAACATTTGCACTAAAGCAGTTTTGGACAGCAGCAGTAGTGTAAGTTTGAAAAATCACCAAAAATTGTGGGAATTTAATTAGAGGGTGAATAAAATATGAAATTAAAGCTTATTGAGTCTAGTTTCTCATAGAAGAAACGTATAAGAAATGGAATTATAAATCATGAGATATATTAAATTTTATGAGACAATGTCAGAATGATTTCGGGTTCCCCTGTTCTGACTTTGAAAAATTGTTAAAAATTGTACAGAAATAATTATGAATTATAATTTATATTCTTAGAATCCTTAATGAGTCTATTTTCAAATAAAATAAACAGAAACATCATTTGAATTTTGTACAATGAGATAATTAATTTTTAGTGAAGAGAGGTCAGAACTGTCCAGCAATGAAACAGGGGAAACTTTAAAGAATAAACTGTACTATTTGGCTAAACTAAAAATTCTGAAATTTTTATGGTAAGAAGATATGTGAATCTAGTTTCGGGGAAAATTTATGGATCTTAGTTTGGAGCTTTGTATCTCCAGATAAAAATAATTTAGTGACTCTGACTCAGAAGGACAGCTTGAATTTTACATACAAGAAAATTGTGAAAGTATGAATAATGTTGTTTAAATGTGTTATACACAATAAGGATGAGAAATGGAGAGGAGGTGGAGGAAAATTGGGAAATATATGAATGATTTGTGAATAATTGGTCATATGCTTGATTATAATTGATAAACGATGAAATAGAAATGATGCTTATATTTGTGCATTATTGGCCATGGTTTAAGCTCATGTGTGAAAATAAAGTTTCATAGTATGTGTGAATGGTATTTTCGGTATATGATTTGGCATGAAATAATGTCATGAATGGTTTATGAATTAAAACATGTTGGTAAGCCCGATACATGAATAAATGTTGTGCTCATCCATACTTATAATGCTTATGCTATATGTATATTTGGCTAACATATTTGGTATACATGCTTAGGCTTTGGCCAAGTAGTGGCTAGACCATGCCACGTTAAATTTATAAGTTATGCATTGATATGGTTTATTATGTGGTTAGCCTCAAAAAGAGTTATGTTTAAATACACTAGCTTGCGACTATGGTTGAATGATATGTTTATATCTTGTGTGATATGCATAGAAAACGAGTGTGGGAAGATAATGAAAAGTAAGTTCATATGGCTGAACTTTTATGATTAATTGTTAATGTGGGAATGATATAATGTATCAATTCATATATTGTTGTTGAATTATGATTATGGTAAAAATAAGAATAAAATGAGATTGTTTGTTCAAATTAAGGGATACGCAGGATTGAGTACATACGTTCGGTAACCAGTGATGATGAATTGACGAATAAGTCCATGGTGGATCCATGGCAAAGTGTGAAACGTAGGTATGGTATTTCAGTGAAGAAAACCATACTGAGTTGTGAAAAGTAGGTATGGTATTTCGGTAAAGAAAACCATACTAAGTTGTGAAAAGTAGGTATGGTATTTCGGTAAAGAAAACCATACTGAGTTGTGAAAAGTGGGTATGGTATTCTGGTAAAGAAAACCATACTGAGTTGTGAAAAGTAGGTATGGTGTTTCGGTGAAGAAAACCATACTGAGTTGTGAAAAGTAGGTATGGTATTTCCGTGAAGAAAAACCATACTGAGTTATAGCAATGTGAAATATTCAAACAAATCGTTGCACCAAGCAAACGATGTACTCAAATCCGTAAGACGATCCTTAATTTGACAAGTATTTGTAGTACAATTGAAGCTAAATGTTGGAATATAAGTTGACATCTGATATTGAGCTAGATTGGATAAATTCATTATTTGATTGTGGTTGGCAGGAAATGTTACATTATATATATTATGAAGAATTATAAAAGCATGTTAATAATTTTGAAAGTTTTAATTTAGATGAAATTTTATAACTCGGTTATATACGTCTACAAGTGTATGTGTTTTGGTAATGCCTCGTACCCTATTCCGGTGTTGGATACGGGTAAGGGGTGTTACACTTTGTATCCCACGATGTGAAATTTTTTAAGGATATTTTTCTCTATTTGGATTGAAATACTGCAACCATTGAGTCTGATAATGTTGTTCTGCCATATGGAAGTGTAGACGCAATTTTTGATTCATATTTTGGTGAATTAGAGGTATTACAACTTGCGACAATTCCTCTTCTTACTACTTTGCAACTTGTGGGTTCGCCACCTGCGAGTTCTCTAACACTTATGGTATCTTCTTTTTCCTCCAATGACACGATGGTACAAGGGCTTTGGGTAATGATGCACTTGAATTGGGAGGAGGGCATAAGGATAAAATTTCCCTGTGTAAAGAGTTTCGAGATTTTTCCACTCATACCGTCATAAAGAAAAGTCCATCTCCCACTTCACCTGCTACAGAGCCTTCTTTAGATACTCTATTTCCTATAGTGCATTATGTTAATTATGACAAATTTACTATGAATCACTGAAATTTTCTTGCAACTATTACTGCAGGGTTTGGGCCACAGTCTTTTAAAGAGACTATGAAGGATGCAAGATGGCGTGATGCTATGCAAAATGAGATTTGTGCTCAAGAGGATAATGACACTTGGTCTACGGAAACATTTCCTCTTGGAAAAAAAACACTGGAAGTAAGTGGGTGTACAAGATTAAATATAACTTCGATAGAAGTATTGAAAGACTTAAAGCTCGTTTTGTTATTTTTGGCAATCATCAGGTAGAAGGTATTGACTATAAACTTTCACATTTGTGGCGAAAATGGTGACTGTTTAGGCTTTCTTAGCTATTTTAACTTCTAAAAAATAGGAGTTACATCAGATGGATGTCCATAATTCCTTTATGCATGGTGATCTTGATGAAGAGGTTTACATGAAGCTTCTTCTAGGTTTTGCCCCTGATAAGCCTAGAATGGTTTGTCGTTTGCGCAAGTCTTTGTATGGGTTGGAATAGGCTCTTTGGTGTTGGTTTGTGAAGCTTGTTATTGCACTGAAGGGTATGGATTTCTTCAGTCATATTCTGATTATTCTCTCTTTACATACACTAAGGGATCTGTATGCATTAATGTGCTGATTATGTTGATGATTTGCTTATTTATGGAAACGATTTCGCTGCTTTGAAAACTTTTAAGTGGTATCTCAATTATTGCTTTTATATGAAGGATCTTAGTGTTTTGAAATATTTTTTGATAAGGGTAGCTCATAGCTATTTGGGGTTATTTATTTGTAAAAGGAAATATGCACTTGATATTATTTCGGATACGGATCTTTTGGGAGAAAAGCCCGTAGAATCGACAAAAGAGCAAAATCATAAATTAGCTCATGCTACAGGGACAGTTTTGTCTAATCCTGAGCTGTATAGACAGTTAATAGGTTGTTTGATTTATTTGGCAATGACTAAACCTGATTTGGCATACTCGGTTCATGTCTTATCCCAATTTCTACATGAGCCGAGGCAAGAGCATTGGGACGCGACTCTTCGTGTTGTCTGGTACTTGAAATACTTTTTTGGCCAAGGGATTCTTTTGAGATTTGATAGTGATTTAATTTGGATTAGGCTGCTTGTCCGTTAACTTAGCGTTAGCTTACTAGTTGGCTTGTCTTTTCAAGACAATATCGTATTTCTTGAAAAACTAAGAAACAACATACTATTTCTCGTTCTTCTGTTAAGGCTAAATATAGGTCTATGACTTCCGTCGCTTGTGAGCTCAAGTAGCTGAAGGCCTTATTATTAAGCTTAGATGTTCATCATCCTAAAGCAATTATTTTATTTTGTGATAGTCAATTTGCGTTGCATATTGTCTAAAATCTCGTATTTCACAAGCGTATTAAACATATTGAAATGGATTGTCACTTTGTTAAGGATGCCAATCTAAGATAGGTTTATTGCACCTTCTTATGCTCCGACCTCCGTTCAGTTGGCTGACATTTTTACAAAGGCGCTTGGTAAACCGCAATTTGAATATCTTCTCAGCAAGTTGGGCATTTATGATCTGCATGCTCAAACTTGAGGTTATGGGATATTATCTTTTTGCAATTTGATTCTTGCGTAACTACTATTGTATAGATATATATACCCTTGAGATTATCCTATTCTTTTGAGAAATTCTAGTAATTTCTTAACCGAGTTGGTGTTTGGTTGACTCATAACACCAACTTAGTCCAGAGTTTAAATAATAGTATAGATATGTAAAGCACTTGCATATATTATCATGTCAAAATTTATCCACAAAAATTATAAATGTATAAAATTTTATTTATATTTATAATACTTTAAATATAAAATTATAAATATATAAAAATAAGGAAAATATTTGGTATACTAGTGGAATTTTAGACTCTATAAGTAGGGTTAAGGGGTTGTCAAGTGTCCTATAGGGTTATAGTAAAATATTAAAAAATATTTGAAAAAATGATAATCTTTTAAGGCTACTTGTGGAATAAAAAAATACACTATCATTGTACCAAATATTAACCCATAAAAATAAAATAACATATATATAGTTTTCCACGAGTAAATAATTTTCCCTTGTCTTAGAATATTTAGTCTAAAATATATTAAAATCAAAACATATATTTTATTGTAACATATAGCTCTGCAGTTACAATAAAAATATATTAAAGTCTGACAAAACTAACCCAAAACGAGAAATAAAATCCAAAATAATTTACAGTCCAAAAACAGTCTGAAAAGTCCATAATAGTTTAAAAAATCATAAATCGTCTTATTTATTAACTAGGATATCAATCCGAGCTCCCGCATGTCGCCCGGTCCTAAGTTTACTGATCACCTGAGAAGATAGAATTAATTGGGTGTACTTACAAGCTCAATGTATAACTCAGTCCATACAAACGAAACATATAGCAAAATCATGCAAAAATCTTAGTTTGAACAGTTGCAAATGCATGACAAATCTCGCGATGTGATATGACAGACAAATCAGTTACAAATACAGATGCAGTTACAGATACATATGCAAATTCAAATACAAATACATGTACAGATCCTATCCTCATCCGCTACACACCATCTCCGTCCATCCCTACACACCAATCAGGTTAATTCATACCCATCCAACCCCACACACCACAATAGTGAGCGTATGACACTTTTCGGAGTAGTGTAGTCAAGTTGCCAGAAATAATGCGATAAATCGCCAGAATCAAATAAGTGTGGTCAAGTCACCAAAACATATATGTGGTGTAAACCACCAAATAAGGCAGATCATTAAACTGTCAACACTTCTTCTATCACATCATTATCCCACCCTAATGCACATGTAATCACTAACCACAAATCCAAATGCACACAAATCATACATGTTTCACACATCAGAACATGCTATCAGGTTTTCAGAATTTGCACATACAAAAGCAGAATTTCAGATTTCACATATAATAGTCATACATATCACACAATAGACCCTATGAAGTGGCTAACCTCGAAGCGCACATCAAACATGACCCTAACTAAATTTTACTAAAAATGAGCCCACACGCCCGTGTGACCAACATGGTCTGGCACACGGCTGTGTGGCGTCGATAGTGTGGTTTTTTGGCTTTGCGTCAATTACTAATTTTGTAATATCCCTAAACTTGGTCTAGTAGTTTTAAGTATATTTTTCGGGTTCCGAACGTGAATTTAGGAATTTATCAGGCTAATAGTAATTTTTTTATTTAATTTAGGAGGTCAATTTCATCTAAAATCAATTAAAAAATAATCCAAAAAAAATGTTTTTTTGAAAATTAATTTTAAAGTAATTAAATAATTATTAGTGAAAATAATTAATTTGGGTCGAAAAAAATTTTAAAATAATTTTTATTAGGGGTTAATTTGAGTTAAATTTAAATATTAATTAAATTAGATTTAATTGTAAAATGAGGGAAATTTTGGAGTATTTATTTGGCAAATAAACCTTCAGATTTTGGAGGGAAAGGATCAATTGGTAAAGTAAGGGAAATGTGAGAGTCGCCATTGGGCAAATTTTCCAATTTTTTAATTTCTGGTGGGCTGTTTCAGTTTTAAACACAATGCATCTAGCCTACTTTTCACACATTTACATTAGATTAGAGAGCTATAAAATTCATTTTCTTTGTATGCTTTTAAAGATCTATCATCAGAGAATATATTCAACAAATTTCCTTCTCAAAATATTCTCTCTTTTCACCCGAAATTATTCACAAAAGTAGCCAAAAATATTCTGAAATTTCTCAAGATTCTTGAATCAAGATTTTCAATCAAAGGTAATTATTATTTCTATGATGGTTAGAAGCATATTTACATTATTTGAGTGATAATTACATGATTTTTTTATTAATGTCATATTCTTCAAAAGCTTAAGGTGCTTTAATGATGGATCTTGAATTTTGAGAGGAAATCCACAAATCAATGGATGTTCTAACTTAAAATGGATCAATTAGAAGGTTTTTGATCTTATTTATCAAGATTAAACATGTTTTATAAGGTAATTTAAAGAAATTTGAATTTCATCATCTTCATGAACCGATTTTTCGGATTTCTATGAAATTGATTTAAATGTGAAATTGATGCTTAGTATATATTTATTTGGTCTAGTATTGATGTTTGGAAGTGATTAGGAGGGCTTGAGTGATCGATTTTTTGAGGAATCGAGTTTTCAACTTGATGATACAAATCCGATAAGGTAACTTTGAGTGAGAATTTTGTGTAGCCTAGTTGATGAAAATTTGTGTTTATTATAGCTTTTGAAAGGTGGTAATATCTATTTCATCTTTGTTGAAGCTTTGAATCTTGAAAAGGATCGGACTAATCGAAATTAAAGCTTGGATTTGCTTGGTTGATCACTTGGTTGTGGTTGAGTTAGTTGTGTGGTGAGTGTTATTAAAGGGCGATTTGGTAAATTGACCCTCACTTATGGTTAATTGGATGATTAATTACTGATTTCAAATATTTAATTTAGTTTTGGTTGGTTAATTTTGCAAGATTATTGATATATGTTTAAGCGATGAAATTTTTGTTAAGTGTTGGTAAGTGAGCATCTAGTGATTTTATGTGCTTGATTTGATTGATTATAATGGTGAACTAAGCAAGCATGCTAGAGTTTTTGGTTCATGGTATGTTGATATTTCAATTGATTAATGAACATTGATAATAGGTAATTGGTATGCTAAATTTAATTTTATGCTAAAATGGTTATGTTATGCTAAATTTAATTTTATGCTAAAATGGTTATGTTACATGATTCACATATGCATTTTGGCACTTTAAATTGAGCATATTATTGACTGAAATTATGTTATGATTGATTGGTTATATTGGAATTATAGCATGGTGGATCCATTGGATATAGTTGGCATGCCATAGGATTTGTGAGTACTCACTATATTGTTATGTTATATGTGAGCAATAAGGCTTTAGGTGGACTGATTTGGAGTAGATAAGGGAGTGTTGACCTTGTGTCTCCACTCACCAGGACTGATTTGAGGCGATAAGGGAGCGTGTGGCCTCAGCCGGCTCAATATTGGACTGGTTCTGATTCTGATTGGGAGTAAAGAGATCTATTTATTTGATGTATGATCACCCGATTATGTAATACCCCAAAATTTACTACAGTAAGAAAGTAGGCATCTTTGATATAGTAAAATAAGGAAATAAAGTGACAAAAAGGGAAATTTTGAGTTATGGCAACATTAGGAAGTATATTATGATATATTAATTCAAGAAAGGATTAAATAGCAAAAGTGAGAAAAGTTTTGTTGACCAAGAGTAAATACTCAAAATTTGAGGGGTAAAGTGTAAATATGAAAAGTGGAAGGACCAAAAGTGCAAATATTTTAAGGGTGGAATAATCTAGAAACTAAGGAAAATGGATGAATTAGGACCAAATTGAAGAGGTGAAGAATTTTGAGGAACTAAATCGTAATTTTACCAAATTAAGTGATGACTCAAGGATAGAATTTTTAAAGATTATAAATGGCAAAATGGACAATTAGAAGAGAGAGAAATCTAGAAGGCAACAATGATGTTGGTGATATTTTAGACTAATTAATTAAATAAATATTAGTTTATTAATATTTTAATGAGATATTTTATTATTTTATTATTGTATTTAATATATAATGAGAGAAAGATGAAGAATTATCATCATCTTTCCCATGCATCAACGTGAGAAGAAGAAGAAAGAAAGAAAGTTTTCTTATATTTACAATTTGGTCCTTTCACAAAATATTCACCATTTACACTTAGAAATCAAAAGAATATCCATATCCATCAAGAGAGAAAGATAACAAGGAGACTATCAAGTTAGATTCAAAAAATAGAAGCTGGAGGAGAGAAAATCAAGTTAAAGTTTGAAACTAATAGGACAAGGTAAGAACATCAAGATTTCAATATATTTTTAAGTTTAATATTATTGAAAAAGTATGGAAATGTTGTTATAGTAGAGTTTTCTTATATAATTTCTTATGTTCTTGATATGTTAGTGAAGGGAAATAAGTGAAAGTGATGGGAAATATTATAGAGAAAGGGAAATAGGGAGTTATAAACTTAGTAATCAACATCTTGCACTAAAACGGTTTTGGATAGCAGCAGAAGACTAACTTTGAAAAATCACCATAAATTGTGGAGATTGAATTAGAGGATTAACAAAAATATGGAATTAAATCTTATTGAGTTTAGTTTCTCATAGAAGAAACGGTGTAAGTAATGGAATTGTAAATCATGAGATATAATAAATTTTGTAAGACAAGTTCAGAATGAATTCGGGTTCCCCTATTCTAACTTTGGAAAATTGTTAAAAATTGCATAAAAATAATTCTAGGTTATAATTTATATGTTTAAAATTATTTAAGAGTCTATTTTCAATATAAACAAACAGAAACATCATCTGAATCCCGTACGAGGAGATAATTAATTTTTAGTGAAGAAGGGTCGGAACTGTCAGATAGCCAAATATAGACGATTTTAAAGAATAAACTGTACTTATTGGCTAAACCATAAATTCTAAAAATTTTATGGTAAGAAGATATGTTAGTCTAGTTTCATAGAAAATTTAACAGATCTTAATTCAAGTTCTATAGCTCAAGATATAAATAATTTAGTGACTATGACTCAAGTGGACACTTTGAATGAACATATAAATAAATAGTGAAATTATAGATAATGTTACATATAAGCATGTTATATACATTAAGGATGTGGAATGGAGAGAAGGAGGAGGAAAATATATGATTATTCAACTAGCATGAGTTTTCATTAAAATGGCTAATTTGCATGTTTTATGTTCAAGGACTAAATTGAATAAAAGTAAAATTTTAAGGGTAATTTTGTAAAAATGTCAAAAAGTGACAAAATTGCATGAAATGAATTATTTTATTATTTAAATTAATAAATTGAATGAAAAATTAATTTAGATCAAGATTGGGTGGAAATTCGAGGAAAATAGAAAATTACCAAAATGTCCCTAAATTTTGGTATTTCTGCAATTTAGCCTGGTAAGTTCATATGAACTATATTATGTATAATTTTAATTAAAGTGAACGTTATTTGGTGATGAATATTATATAAATATGTGTTTTATTATTGGAATTGAATTATTATTGGTAATATGTATAATTATTTGGTGCATTGAAATGATTATCGGAAGCTCGATTGGGTTGGAAGCTTGTCGGAGATATATCACACTATCCATTGGTTCTATCAGTAATTTTGGATGACTTGATTCTGGTTATAATGGCATGTATAAGTTAAATTGGCCAACATTAGCTCATTAATGTATTGATTTTGATTGGTTATAAATATGAATGCTTGATGAAATGAAATGTCTGTAAATTAATTTGTAAACTCTGGTAATGCTCTATAACCCTATTCTGGCGATGGATACAGGTTAGGGGTGTTACAGATTAAGCCATGATTGTATATGCCAATATAAATGTATGAAATGTTATATGCTAAATTGATGATTATATGCCATGATTAATTATGATTTTTGATACATGAATGAGCATATGACATTGAACTATTATGGATTGATATTGTGATTGAAAATATGTATTTGATTGGTTTCAATTTAAGCATGATTTGGGTGTTAATTTACTTGTCGTTTTATTAACATTCACTGAGCTTTTTAAGCTCACACCTTCATATTCGTGCAGTTAACCGACGAGATTGAGGAGCTGAGGAGCCGAGCAAGAGATATCCAAGAGATTAAGGCTCGGTAGGGATTGAGTTACACATTTTAGAGATGTTAATCGGACGTTGTGGAATGTCCGGGACCTAGTTTAATTTTGGTTGTAATTAGACTTGAAATTTTTAATTTTGGATGGTTTTATAATATTATATATGCATGTTTGAGTTTGATTATTGAATAATTTAGGGTGTATTGTTGCTTGATAACATGGTGATTGATAACACGGTGTGTAAGGCATAGATATAAATTTGGGTTTGTTTAACTGTAGGTGGTAGAATGATAAAAATGCCCTTAGGTGGATAAGATTGAGGTGTTATAAGGTCGGGGTGTGTCTTGGGAGGTCGTTACTCGGAGAGTCACTTAGGTGGCTAATGTAACACTTCGAATTCGGGTCGGTCTGTCCCGATCGGGTTTAGGGTGTCACAAATTTTTAAGATTTAGGTCACACACCTAGTCATTTTTTATGCCAACACAACAACGAGGATTTCAGAACCTAAAACGACATTAAGAACGTGAGAATTATCAGTGATATGCTAATTCTAAGTCACTAATTCGGCCACAAGCACTAACATTTGGACTTAACAACACTAATCAACCATTAACACAAACATTTGATCACTTACCCAATCAAAACAACAACCCTACAAGTCTCTTAATTTGCTGACGGTAAATCGTGCTTTTCACAATCTTCACCGAACAGAACACGAAACAATTAGACCACCCGATTGGCCAATTAATCAAAACCATCTATCACCCTTGGAGAAAACGCCAAAAAAAAATTTCTATATGGAAGACATAGAACTTACCAAAGGATAAAACAACCGCAAAGAAATGTCACAAGAGCAAGGGACATCCAATAAGAACACTAAGATTATTAGCATTTAGAATAAAAAAATTTAATCAAAGGTAAAAGAGAAGTAGTAGAGGAAAAGAAAAACAACAAAAGGGTTTTTTTCCAACACTCAGTAGAACAAAACAAAAAAAGAATGTGTATGGGAGGAGTGGGGAAAGAATAGAGACGACATAATAAGGGGAGTAGAAGAGAGAAAATTGTGAGAAAGTGTTTTGGGGAGAAAAATTAGGAGATTATCCCTCTACTCCCTCAAAATCCTATATTGTTATCATCAATTTAGGTTGTTTTAAATTCAAATCTAACTCAAACACTAAGCATGTGTACGGTCGGGAGAGGCTTACTTGTCTTATAGTTTAGGTGCTTGCTTGTTGCTTTGTTTGGTTCAATAATACCGCTTGTCTTAGTGATTTTTACGGGCCCACTTGACTAAAAGCTTCTCAAGTTCAAGCATTTACTTTTCTAGTTAGAGACCAACGTCTTGAGGCTAACGTGGGATCCGCTTAAGGGCCCACTGGGTTAGGTAAATATCTAATGCATTCCCCGACTAGAGAAGTCATTTTTAGGAGAGAAACTATGCGTTTTTGGGATCTGTGTGTACCTTGGTTAGAACCTCTAAGAGGTCCCAATGGTTTGGACTTGAATAGGTTGAAAAAAGACATATAACATTGGCAATAATGGAGTTTTGCGGAATATATGACGCATGCTCATTTAGGGTTTTTAAATTTTTTAGGTAGGGTAGCTACCGAGATCAATGCAGTTAATTATGTCTCTTTGAGAAGTTGGTTAGCTACCTTTCATTTTGTTCTAGGATTCTTCATATTCGTGGGTCATTTATGGCACGCGGGAAGAGCTCACGCAGTTGCAACGGGATTTGAAAAAGGAAGTAACTGTGATTTTGAGCCTGTTCTTTCCATGACTCCTCTTAAATAAGATAACTGAGTTAGGAGATCCAATGTTTAAGGTAGGAATCGATTTGATTACACTATATATATATATATATATATTGAAGGAATCAAGTGATATTAAAAAGTATTTGTTTTCCTTTCGTTTCAACTTATTTTATATCTAAAATATTTTTTTTTCTGGTTTAGTTATTCCACCCAGCCGAGCCATTACCTTTTATTAATATTAAGATTCTTAATTAAAAAGCCAAGAAAAAACAATAAAGAAATAAATTTATTCATCGAGCAAAATGAGAGAGAGAGATTCGAACCCTCGATACTTCTTTGTTTCAAACTATATCAGTTTTCAAGATCGGAGCTATCAACCACTCAGACATCTCTCTAAAAGCTAATTTCTATTTTATTTTTATTCCACCAAATCGAACATGGTTATATGAGTTGATAACAATAGAAAGATATCGTGTGTGAACTTATAGGTCAACCTATTTATCTGTATATATAGATAGATGAAATGCATAATCTAGCATGCCTATTTGTGAACGTGAAATAAAAAAATAACCCTTAACCCCACAGAAATTGAACACAAGACCTCTCGGCAAGTTAAAACCTTATCACTAAACCAACAAGCTCATTCTTGTTAACAATAACTCATAATTTAAAGATATGTTAAATGTTCTAAATCAAGGGTTGAAATAAAAATAACAAAAATAAAAAATAGTGATTTGAACATAGGACCTCTCACACACAAATACAACACTTAACCATTGAACTAAATCAATTAACTTAATAAATTTTAACAATTCAAAAAAAGAATTTGGGGTGTTATAATAACATTTTACCCTTCAAATTATATTTGATACCCATGCTCAAGTGTCATTAAAACAAACCCTTTCAAATTTAAATCAAGCAATTTTAAGGCGGAGACAACTTTTAAAGATAAGTATAAATACTAAATTATGGTATACCTACCTACAATGTAGGTGAAAAATATGTAGTTAAAAAGTTTATAAAAAATATTTCTTGATCAAATGAAGCTTTAGTTGAAATGGTAAATACATTAATGCTACTTTTGCTAGGAGTATTATTTTTACACACATTTTAGTGTATGAGTTAGCAATAAACTAATTCAATTGGTAATATTTAGTCACTCTTATGAATAATTTTAGCAGACAAAACAAAAATTTTCGCTTATTTCAAAGAGGTCTTATTTTTACAAGAGTTATTTCTCATATTTCTAATTTCAAGTTTATATTTGTACTAATTATTCTTTATTTTATGTTGAACTATTGTAATACATATGTAACAAATAAGGTTTTCCTCATGTTATTACACTAATTTTGGATTCAAATTCTGTCAAACACATTTTCTAATATTTCACATGATTTAAAATGATAAAAATATACCCACAGTTATATTTATTATTTTATAAAAAAGTCTTTGATAATTGCTGAAGTGAGTCGAGATTTAGTTATTATTTTATAAAGGGAAAGATTTTTATAATAGTCAACTCATTAAACCCTTAAATACAATATAAATATACAACACATTAATGTAGAATTACAAAAAAGTTTCACTTGCAATATAATTAATATTTTATCAATTAACCAAGGTTAAGTGCAATGGTAAAATATATAGCATTCTCATAGAGAGAACTGAAGTTCAAGCTTAGGAGGTGACATTGTAAGGAGGAGTAACCACGAACTTCAAAAGAATTAATGTTTATGAATCGTAAAATGAACATAAAGGATATTTTAGTCATACTAAAAAATTGTTAGTTCAACCGTTTAGATTTAGATTTAATAATATAATTGTGCTAATCATATGTCCAAAGTTTCAATATTGAATTGATTTAAATCAATTCGATATCTCTATTGTATTATTTGAAAAACACTATATATCAATATATTTAACGATTGAATAATTTTTTATATTGAGCACATAGTTAAACATTTTAATTTATTCAAATTCATAAAAGATTATTTATACTAATATAATGATAAAATTATTAAAATATTAATTATAAAAATTATAAAAGTATGTAAAAT
This sequence comes from Gossypium raimondii, assembly GCF_025698545.1. NCBI lineage: Eukaryota > Viridiplantae > Streptophyta > Magnoliopsida > Malvales > Malvaceae > Gossypium > Gossypium raimondii. The sequence continues at coordinate 47,298,356 of NC_068575.1, forward strand.
TATAATTTTAGGTCAAATTCTATTAGTAGCCCCTATACTTTGTGTAAGTTGTGGATTTAATCCTTATACTTTAATTTGATCAATTCTAATCTAGTACTTTTTGAATTAGTCAATTTAGCCCATATACTTATTGAATATTGAAATTTCAATCCTAGTCCAAAAGGTAGAGTTAAATTTATTTGACTAAACTCTGCTATTAGTCCTTTGCAATGTGTAAAGTTGTAAATTTAGTTCATATTCTCCAATTGGATCATTCTTAGTCTCTATACTTTTCAAAATTTTAAATTTCAATCTTGACTCGAACAACAATCGTTAAATCCAGTAGCTGACTTTTTTGTGAGTAATATGTGAAAATAACAAGTGAACATGGCATTACACATATGATAAGATATTTGTAGTATCAACTTTTGGAAATAATAGAATTTAACTTTTACCATTTGGTTAAGACTAAAATTTTAAAAATAAAATATATAAAGACTAAAATTAACCAAATTAAAGCATAAGAACTAAATTCACAATTACACATAATACAGAGATTAATTACAAAATTTAACCATAATTTTATAATGGTCTACATTAAAAAAATGGATGTTGGGATTCAAAACAAAGCAGCTGTGTACCATTTTCCTTTTGATACAAAGATATTTTGGGTTACTGTTTTGGTTTTATCAACACTTTTCAAATATTATACATACACAAAACTTACACATTTTTCTAATGAAAAATTTGATGACCAATTTGAGGATTTTATATAGAAGAAACCAACTGTTGATGTATTAACGAACCCTTCAATCCCACGGCCCTAGCTGAGGCCCAAACGAGTGGAGCAGTTGAGAGGGGATGGGCCTGGTTTATTTATATAGAAGAAACCAACTGTTGGGGAATTTGCTTCATGACTCAGTTAATGTGTTAAATCATTTTAAATGAACAAAATAATTAAAAATTTTAAATTTAATTATTAACAAAATTATAGTAATTAATAATTCATAACAGAGTAACAAATTATGATGGATACAATAATAATTGTAAATTCATCATTTACATAAGCTATACATTTACAAATATTGCTATTATTTTTGTACATCAATTTTGATTTAAAATTATATTAATTTTCCAAGCTAACTTATAAATATTACATCATTAAATTGCAAAATTTTCATAATAAAATGATTACTTCATTTTTCTTTATAATTTGCGATTAATAGCAAATATAATAGAAAAACTTGATAGTAAATTTCGTAATTACAAAGATTAATACTTATAAAATGCTATTTCATTATGACTAATAGTAGGAACAAATCATTGGTAAATTAGTAGAATATAAATTATTCATGGGTTTGATTTGACAATTAATTGTTAGAATAATTATTTTAAATACCAAAATTAAGAAAATTAGAAGTTTTCATCATTTAGTCATAATCGCAATGATTAGATAACACGATATACTCTTAATGTCAACTCTAACCTTGTTTGTGGAGTCTAAAAACTTCAGGAAATTTTTAGGAATTGTAAAACAGAGAAAATTATTAATTAATAACACCGTTATTAAATGATAAAAGCTGGTCAAAGGCATTAAGTAATTCATATGAGGTACATCATACCTAACTTAAAATCTAATATATTTAAGGAAGCTACCATACAAATATTTAAATACGACCATTTACTTGGTCATCACTACCAGCTTCAAGGGTATTCTTTTTTCATAGTTGAAGTTGCCATGGTTTTGACTTGCAAACTAACAATCTGCTACTCTATCAACAGATCACATGATTGATCATCGTCCTTCCGGATTTCTAATCTCAGAAAATACTGCCTTAGACAAGAGTCTGCCGGAATCCTTGCTGGCAAAACTTTGATCATCACTTGTCGTCAAACTGAAAGTGCTAGTGCTCTTGGAGTTGAGGACATGATCGCCGAGGCTACTGAAAACGTCCCCACTGTCATCTTCCAATTCAAGGCTTTGGCTTTTAAAGGGGGCCTCCTCATCAATGTCTGCTTCAGTGGCAGCCCCACCATTAACAGATTTAAGCTTGGCCTCACCACTTTCTTGCAGTTGTAGTGCGAACTCAAGTCCCCACACCACATCGCCCATCGATGGCCTTTCAATTCCTTCGTCCAGCAAACAACTCATTGTCACTTCAGCGAATTTTTTCAGACACTCGGGTGCAATCTTACCCCTCAAAAATGGATCAATGATTTTGTAAAGAGTTCCTCTTCGATGGCATTGTTGAGCCCATGCTGCTAAGCTTATCTGTGCCTTCTCGACCGTTCGACTAATTGGGGGCCTCGCACATAGTATTTCACATAGTACCACACCAAATGAATATACGTCAGATTTTTCCGTCAATTGTTGACGACGATAATACTCCGGGTCTAAATACCCAAAGCTACCTTTCACCACTGTGCTAACATGTGCCTTGGACATGTTGGTAGGGCCTATTCTAGACAACCCAAAATCCGAAACTTTAGCCACCCACTTCTCATCCAACAAGATGTTCGTTGTCTTCACGTCTCGATGAATGATGATGTGTTTTGCACCCGAGTGAAGGTAATGCAACCCACGAGCGGCACCAATACAAATCTGTAGACGTTGTTTCCATGCGAGAGGAGCGTTTTCGGTGTTGTAAAGATGATCACGAAGTGTACCATGAGCCATGTAATCGTACACAAGTATCATCTCGCCTTCGTCGTTGCAGTATCCGATTAACGACACCAAATGGAGGTGGCGTAGCTGCGAGAGCATCTCGATCTCGGTCTTGAACTCGTGAGCCCCTTGTTGAGACTCGGGATTCAACCGTTTGATTGCAACAGGGGTAGCCCCACCATCGATGAACCCTTTGTATACATTACCGAAACCGCCAACCCCGATAATGAAAACACTGTCGAAGTTGTTGGTTGCCCCTTTGATCTCAGCCAGGGAAAAGTAGCGACAGAGATCGGAGGGTAGAGATGAGCCACGGGACTTGGTTGACTTTGTTGATTTGGTGGTTTTCGTTGTAAAGGAAAATTGGCTCCACCATGAAGCTCCGTCATTGGAACCTGAATCTTTGACTCTCCTCTTTCGCCGGAAAATCAAGAAACAAATGAGAGAGAGAACAACCAAGCCCGCAATTACACCAACCACGATACCAATTATTGTTTTGCTGGTATTGTTGGACTTGGTTGGTGCCGGTGGTGAATTCCCTGGAGGGCTTAACGGGATGGGATCCGGATTAGGTCCGGAAAGATCAACACCATTGCTCAATTTGAAGATTTCTAGCCCATTCAAGATGGCATCAGAGTAAAGAGTCCTCCATGCCGGGGCAGGATGCAAAGCAACTGAGAGATTTTGTTGCTTTTGATTTCCGTTTCTTCCTATTGTCACAACATAATCCCTATACACTGGAAACCCATTCCCGGTACTCCAGGTTATAACATCTGCTTGAGTTTCTGCTGTTAAATTAGCCAAGAAGATCTCAAAGACTCTGTCACCTTCTTTCGTTATCTCTATCTGGAACTCGCAGAAATGTAACCTTACATAGTAACTGAACCCAGAATCAACGGGAAACTCCCATGTCAGATTGTACTTATCATTCTCAGTCTTGTTCTGTCCCATGGTTCTGGCAGTGACATAAACATTCTTCGGAGCCGAGAATGATGATATAGTGCTAAAGGTGAGATTAACAGTGTTATTAACGGGAAGAGCGCTTGGATTCGCTATTGTCAAATAGTCGTCGTCACTTGACCAGCTCCGGAACATTCCAGTGTCATCTCCCGGAGAGATTTGGCTCCCACCGACGTTGAGTCGGTACACTCTCTCAAGGGCAGTGTTGTTTTCTAGGAAGTAGGAGCGTCCTTCAGCCTGGCCTAGAAAAGGCACCTCATCTTCACTACCTGCTGTATAATATAGATTGGTGGGCATGGAAACAACTTCAATTCCATTGATAAAAGCAAAAGAATCAGAGATATCAGGACTTGGGGTGAAGGTTAAGTTTAGCCTTTGACTTCCATCCACGTTTACACAAAATTCTTTGATCAGAGTAACTTGGCGTTGTGCATGGAGTAAAGCACTGAAATTCTTGAGAAGGGTATAGGGACCTGCTTTGACAGAGAAGAAAGCTTTATAAGGGTCGTCAAAGCCTGGATATGTTGTCGGGTAGAAGTAGAGGCGAATGAACTTTTGACCGGCGGTTAAGGGAATGGAGTAGGTGAATTCAGAGCGAGAAAGACGGGCTGTGATGTACGGGACCTGCTCAACCGAGTTCTGTATAGGTGCTGTTGAAGGCATGGATGATTTGTTGTTATTGCTTTGTTGCTCTGAAGGGGTGAATTTTCCGTTGACATCTCCGTCCCAAAGACGGCGATCGATAGATTGACCGCCAGAAGAACCACAGTCGATTGTGATGTTCTCGATGGGGGTGTAAGCGGCAACAGGGACAGAAAGGTATCCAATGAAGAAGAAGAAGAAACATGGAAACATGAGAAATAACAGGCTTTGAAGGCAGAAACTAGTAAACTCCATTGCTATGGAGGGAAAACAGAGAGACAGATACGAAGAAAGGGATCAGAGATGAAATAAGCTAGAAAGAAATTATGAAGTCTTTAAGTAGTGTATTGCTTTGAAATTTCATACAACATTCTCTCTTTTCCCGTCACCTTCCTCAGTTTTCTTTCCCGGGGGTCAATTTTCAACAATGGCACGGTGCCCTTTTTTTTTGTACAAATATTAAACTGACCGACGACCAAAGATTAAGAAAAGGATTGAAAGCCAAACTATCATATAATATCAGTGGTATAATGTCGTAATGCAAATGAGAGTCACGGAAGACTTGTCAAAAGGACTCTAGCTTTTGGCACCACTTTACTGGTGCTTTTTAGCGTGAGGGATTATATTCCGTGTAATGGTTTTCTCACATTTGGTTGGTTAAAAAAATAAAGACAGCTATCTGCAATCTGATGAGTTTGGATTTATAATATTATGTTGTTTTGTAAATGCAATAATATCTTTACCTAAATACTATTCAAACATCCATTTCTAGAAATCTAGAGCTGCAAAAAATTCTTTCTATTTTTCACACTGGAATTTTATTTTTTATTTTTTATTTTCAGGGTTTAGGTTACGTGGCTTTTAGGGGTGAGTAAAACTCGATTTGATTTGAAAAAATTTAAAAAATTTTGAATTTTGAACTAATCGAATCGAGTTATTCAAGTTTTGAGTACAAATCGAGTTGAATTTTACAATATTCGAATAACAGATTGGTGTAAATACCCTTTTAGTCCCTATTCATTTTAAAAATGAGCAAACCGGTCTCTCTTAACAAAAAAATTCAAAATATTTATAAAAGTTCTAAAATATATTTTTTAAATTATAAAATTTAAAAAAAAATCTAAAGAATATATAAAGAAGCTTAAAATTTTAAAATTTTTCTAAAATAATAATTTTGGGACCTAAATAAGTTAATTAAATATTCAAGTTCATAGTACTAAAGTATATTATTTTTTATTTTTTTCTTTGAAAAAGCTTTCAAATATATATGGTTTCAAATTTATGTGCTCTAACATGGAATTAGTTATACTGTAAAAATATTTTAATTTGACATGTTTAATTTTTTTTAATTTAACTCGAATAATTTCACTCGATTCTATTCAACTCAAATTCCATTTCACTCAACTCAATTCGAAATTTTTTGAATCGAGTTAGGATGATAAATAGGACTCGTCTACTTCATTAACTCGAAATTTTTTAACTCAATTCGATCGAACGCTCACCCCTATGTGACTTATAGATTATATATTATTAATTACATATTTTATTCATGTTTAACTATGTTTTGGAATCTTTACTTATACTATTAGTAAAATCCCTAGTTGAGTTGGTGTCACGAGTCAAGCGGGCACCAACTCGGTTAGGAAATTACAAAAATGACCTTTCATATTTAAAACAAGTTATATTATTCGAGGGTATTTTAATATTTTTAATTTAAAAAATAAAAATATGCATACAATAGGATTTGAACCTATGTCACAGAAAAACTTTATAATTTACCACTCAATCAAGACTTTATTTTAATTTATTTATACATTTTAATTTTACTGCACACTCTATTACCTCCATCAGTTGACAATTGTATGTTATTTTTAAATACACATCGCCTTTTAAATTAATGATTTTTCACACGCATATGCATGTGATAAGATTTCTTATTAATAATATATTTGATTGAGTTGGCACCACAAGTTAACTTGATTAATCTTGACTCAAAATTGATGACAACATAGTAATAAACAATTTAATCTAATTTTTATTTTAATATCGTATATATTTCATATGTTATTATTATTAATTAGTTTTAAACCATACATTTCATTATTTATTATATGATATTTTTAAACACACATTTGTGTTCTAAATTTGTAATTTCCATACGCATACACGTGTGATAGGATTTGTAGTATATATAACTAGGTTATGTAATACTCATGATATAGATGAAAAAAATATTTATTTAAAGAATGGTTTAAATTAATTTATTTAAAATACAATTTTAAAATTAAAAGATAAAAACATTTTAAAAATAGTTTTAAATTTTTACTAACAAAATTAATGGTGGTTAATTTGTGATGCCAAATTCCATAATTTTTTAATACAATATAGGGTTTTTACCCAAATAGTATAGAAAAAAATACTGAAATAGGATGTCAGAAAAAAAATTTACCAAAATAGGTTACTTTTTCATTGGAGCCTATTAGATAGGCGCCAATGAATAAAATAATAATATTTTTTTTGAATAAAATATAATTTTATATTTTTTCGGGTTAGTATATAACCCGTATAATACATAGTATTGGCGCCTATCTGGGAGGCGTCAATGGTGGTGCCTACCTGGGAGGCGCCAATGGTGGTGCCATTCTGAGAGGCACCAATGCTGTTATTTTTCCCTATAAATACCCTCAACACAGATATAAATTTTACTCCAGAAAAGAAAGAAATAAGAAGGAAGGAAGCAGAAGAAAAGAAGGAAGGAAAAGAAGAAAAAATTAGGTATTTTGGTTTTTCTTTTTAAATAGAATGTAGAGTATTATTAGTAATTTTATTATTTGAAAGTTATTTTGTCATGTTATTAATTTTGTTAGCTTCTGAATGAAAAACTTTGCATTAAAATTTTTATGTAATCTATTTACATTTTGAAACTGTTTTAAGAAATTTGAAATTTTTTTTTTACGATCTAGTATTGAAATGGATAATCAGTTTTTTGTATGCGTTTATTTCGATGGAGAAATTTTGAAAACAACTGTGGGATGTATATTTGAATGTCGCAAACAAGTAGCAATGAGATTTGATAGAAATATCTCGTTTGATGATATGAAGGAAAAAATTAGTGAAAAAATTTATAGACGTTGTGGGAGAAGGATATCAAAAGTTTTCTCCAAGTTTCCAGTTTCAACAGATCCAATAAAATTTACCGAAATGGAACTTGTAGACGATGAAGACGTGGAAACAATGGTCGCTCTTTATTGTGGGACTGAGAGTAACAAAAATGCACCGATTCAGTTATTTGCTGAGTTAGCCAGTGTGGAGGCAACTGAAGATCCCACTCCATTAGGTGAAGAAGATGGTGTTGAAGCGCCGTGTATGGTGGTTCCGGTATCGTATGTTGATAGCCAATCACCTATACATGGGATAAATATTGATCTTAATGCTGCAGTCGAGACTGATGTGGTTGGTGATGATGTATACTATAGTAGTGATCCTGTTGATTACGAAGTGGATAGTGAGAGTGATCCCGACGCAGACGAGGTCCCGGATGATATTGACGACGAAGGCGTGAATGAGGATGGAAACGTTAATGCGTCTTCAGTCGGAAACCAGATTCGTCGTTTTGTGATACACAATAATTCTGGGGCACACATGTCTCGGATAGACCCCGATGCAGCTGATCCGAACCCGGCTAACTCTAAGTATGGTATTAGGCGTTCATCTGGCTGAAACCCTACACTATTAACACGGCCCCTCAATGCGCGGTACGGACCCTGACATTATTAAATTAGCAAAATAGTTAATACAATATAATTTAATTCAACAAATAACATGAATATCAAAAATAAATTTTATTACCATCTCATTAATAATACTTGATATGTGATTATTATTATTAATTAGAGAACCCATTTCCTGCAAATCTGCAATAAAAAAATGAATTCAGTTAATTTGTTTCAAAAAATCAATAATTACTGTTAAATAAATACAAAATCAAATAAAATTTAATTATATAAAAGTTACATTATATAAAAATTAAATGAGTTAACAACAACTATATGATTAAAAAGTCAGTTATACTTAAACTTTTAATAAAATGATTTTAATTTTTTATAATTAAACTTTTAATGAAATGATTTTAATTTTTTATAAACTTTATATGTTAAACTCACCAAATACTAAACTAAACACAACAACTTATAGCTTAATCCTAAATTACTAATAAATTAAATTTTAAATAATTACAAACACAAAATTTATAACATAATCCCAAATTACTAACAAATTAATTATAAAATAATTACAATATTCATACAAAAAATTACAATATTACAATATATCCCCACATTACAATATTCATACAAAATTACAAAATTACAATATTCATACAAAAAATTGCAATATTCATACAAAATTATAATATTACAATATTCATACAAAAAATATAATATTCATACAAAATTACAATATTCATACAAAACTATAATATTACAATATTCATACAAAAAATTATAATATTCATACAAAATTACAATATTCATACAAAAATTACTAATCCAAAACTATAAATACAAATTTAATTATAAAATAATTACAATATTTATACAACATTACAATATTCATAAAAAATTATAATATTCATACAAAAAGTTAAAATATTCATACAAAATTCTAATCTAAACTATAAACACTAAATATAGATAATTTATAATTAATAATTGATAACAAAAATTCACAATATCTTCTAAAATATATCCTAAAAATTCACAAACTATAAACTTTTAAATTATAAACAAAATTATGTATTAAAAATACATTACCTTTTTTTCTTTCTTTCTTCTTCTTCTTCTTCTTCTCCTTCTCTTCTTCTCATTTCTCTCTTTTTTTTTTCTCTACCGTGTGGCATTGGGACCATTTGCAAATACTTATAGGCAAAAGAAAAAAAGCATGAAGGGACAACACATGCAAGAAGATGCAGGGGTCTGCAACTGGCAAGAGGGCACCATTGGCGCCTCCATGAGGCTCCTTCATTGGCGCCTACTAGACAGGCGCCACCCGACCCGACCCGACCCGACCGTATTTTCACCCGTATTTTTTAAAAAAATTAAAAAAAGTATACAATTATATTTTATTCAAAAATATATATATTATTATTTTATTCATTAGCGCCTATCTAATAGGCTCCAATGAAAAAGTAACCTATTTTAGTAAAAAAAATTCTAACATCCTATTTCAGTATTTTTTTTTCTATACTATTTGGGTAAAAACCCTACAATATAGATATAGAGATGAAGCTAAAAAGTAATTAATCTACATCTCTAAAATTACAAACATAATTTTATAACAAGATATTTCTAGCAAACCAACCAGCGCCCGCTGGGGTCCATCCCTAAAATTGGAAAATTTTCATTTAGACTCCTTAAAATTTTTAAAATTTTAAATTAATAAAGATAAAATTTTCTTTGGCCCCCTAAAAATATAAAAAATTAATTCAATCTTTTAAAAATTATAAAATATAAACTATTAAAATAACAAAATTACATTTTTTTTATCGTAAGACTTACAATTTAATTTCGACCCCTAAAAGAATTTTCCTAATTTCACCCTTGAAAACAACCCATTCAAAAAAAATGAATACACGAATAAATCACTGTAATTGAAGGGGATGTGCCCAAAAAAAAATTTGTGTGACAACGAATTGGAAACTTCTGCCTTTTTGAATAATAGTCCAAACATTGCATCTGAATGGCAAGTTGCATGGCAAGTTGCTGTTTCAGTTCAAACCCTCAATCAATTATGAAAAGACTATCCATGACCATGCAACTTTTCTGCTATCATACAATTCACTTCATGCCCATAGAAAGTAAGTTAGTGTGGACATCAAGTTGTTGGTATTTAATAAATAAGGTTGTTGGCATTTAATAGCAGTAGGTGGTATTGATTAGTATTTTAAATCAATAAGGATCAATTTGTGTCAGTTAATATCAATTTACACATAAATATAGAACAAAAAAAATTTCATGATTTCTGTAGAAGTCATACAATGACGATGATAATGAAAATGAGAAATGTTTATGCGAGCGAGTGGCAAATCAATAGCGGTGGCGTACAATTTGGAGGTACCTTTCTGCCTGAATTACTATCAGGAAGGCAAGACTCGCCAGTATTACGGTCGCAGGGTCAAGGGATCTGGTTGTTTTATATTTACTGTTGCCAAAGTTGGATGCTGCACTTGCTTCGGAATCCATCACCAACTCCATCGTCTTTATGTCGTCTGAAAGCTGCTAGCACTCTTTATTTTAAGAACCACCGGCTGCCGATGCTCTTGTTCTTCTTAACCATGTCGCCGCACAGTGTCGGTTGGTGCTCAATAGCATCACCATTATCATTAGCGCCAGCATTGCTAAACTCAAACCTCGATCATTCTCCTGCTGCCTCCCAAAACCTCTCTTATCATACAAAGGCACAACATTTCAATTTCATATATGAAATCGATTCTTATCCATTGACCTTAATATAATATATATGTTTCATAAAAAAATTGTATATATATGTGAAGAAAAATATTTATACAAAGCATACAATAATTAACAGATCACGGGTGTAGATGTTAGGATTTGATAATCTATTTTATGTTGTTTGGATAATAAATTCCGTTTTGTCAGTGATATTTATTTGTTTGATTTATTTAAAGTCGTTGAGTCATGAATTTCTTTTCTCTCTTTTCAGTTGTGATGTATGGCTATATAAAGTCATTTCCTCCTTCAATAATTGATATTCAATTCTTTTCAAAATTCTCTTTACCTTACATTTGGTATCAGCGCTTCTTCAAGGGACCTGATTGATTTAGAAGCAACAGCTCTCTATGTGATATTTTAGGCATTGAAGATGGCAACAGAAAGTTCATTTGTGTAGCTTGTTGTTCCAAAATTTGATGGACCCTATGATCATTGGGCAATGCTCATGGAAAACTTTATGCGATCAAAGGAATATTGGATCATAGTAGAAAATGGGGTACCTACAACAGTAGAAGGTAAAGGCCTAACAAAGGCAGAGAAGAAATAGGTCGAGGATCAAAAGTTGAAAGATTTGAGGGCAAAGAACTACCTATTTCAAGTATTAGATCGTTTAATCCTTGAGACAATCCTTAATAAGGATGCATCTAAAATTATATAGGATTCCATTAAACAGAAATTTTAAGGTGCAACAAGAGTAAAACATGCACACCTACAGGCTCTGCGAAAGGAATTTGAGATTCTTGAAATGAAGATTGGTGAATCTATCAATGAATATTTTGCTCGAACTCTCACAATAGTCAACAAGATGAAAATAAATTGTGAGAACAATACAGATGCTGAAGTGATCTAAAAAAAATTCTGAGATCAATGACTTCCAAGTTTAACTATGTTGTGTGTTCCATTGAGGAATCTAAAGACACAAGCATCTTGAATGTTGATGAATTACAAAGCAGCTTGTTGGTGCATGAGCAACGTATCAACATGAGTTCTTTAGCTAAAGAAACACAAGCGTTGAAGATTTTTTTTTGAGGAATAATTTGGTTCAAGAGGTCAAGGTCGAGGTGGTTACAGAGGAAGAGGAAGGGGAAGAGGAGACAAGGTCTTGATAACGCCACTGCGGAATGCTACAAATGTCACAAATTAAGACATTTTCAAGGGGAATGCTCAAGCAAAGGGCCAAACTATGCAGAAACTCAGGAGACAGTGAAGTTAGGCAACAACACAAGCTTGGCTGTAACAGGAAAAGGGCAATGTAAAAATATAGCGGATGGAATGTTGCAGATCATCACAGGAGTTTTTTATGTGCCAGAATTGAAGAATAATTGCTGAGTGTGGGGCATGTCAAAACCACTTTTTGAAAACAAAAATTAGTCGTCGACTTTAAATGAAAATGGAGAGTCGCCATCGATCCTTTATTGAGGTGTGATCGGATCACCTTGAAAACAATTTTGGTCTACGAATTTTAGGGAGAAAAATGGGTTCAGGAGTCGGTTACGTACGAGGAAGGATTAACACCCTCATAACGCCCAAAATTGACACCGAATTGATTAATTAATGTCTTAGTGTCGAAAATTTGAAAAGATTTTAAAATACGATCCTTTTTAAAAGAAGATTTGAATAAATTGACTTGGATGATAAGACCCGCTTATTTCGAAGAAGTAAAATGTCACACCCAGTGAGTTAGGGTGCAGCATTTCTAATCCTCGAAACTAAATTTGTCTTTTGACTTTTAAAATTCATGCATTTAAGTTTGAGAAGGATGTTCAATTATTTAGGTCAAATGAAAAATCAGAACTCAGTGAGTTAGGGTTCAATTCCCCAAAATTTTTAAATATCGAATATTGCCTTTATTTTTAGAAATCCTTAACTCAAGGTAGCAAAATGTCATATCCAGTGAGTTAGAACACAACATTTTGAAATCCCGAGAATAAACTCTTATTCGAAATTTGTACAATTTTATTGAAAAAGGGATACTCAGTTATTTGAATTTAATGAGAAAAATTGAAGCCCAGTAAGTTAGGGCACAACCTTCTCGAAAATCCTGGATACCGAGTCTTGTTTTATAAACCTTTGAATGAAAAATGTAAGGTGATTAAATGACAATATACGACGCAAAAGGATAATTTGTGAATAAATCATACATTAATTAAATGAACAATAGATAAATATAAGCAAGTAATACACATAGCAACAATAATCTCAATCACATATTATGCAAATACCAATATGGCAATATCAACATTCAAAAATTAAATGAATTAATAATCAAATTTAAAAGATACACTAAAAAATAGCAAGAGGAGAAATCATAATCAATAAATTATACGTGCAAAAGTTTTAAAATAAATAATGTATATGAATTTAAAATAGATTCAAAATAGAGTTAAAAATAAACACTTACTTAGAATAATAGTATTTTGATGAATTTTGTAGCAAATATTATACAAGAAGAAAATTAAAATATATAAAATAATATATATGTGTTAAAATAAGTAATACATAGTGAGACTAAAATTAATATGTTATAATACCTTAAAACAATAGCACATAGTAAAATAATATATATATATATATATATATATTTATTTATAATAACAATACATAATGAAGATTAAAACAATAATACTCAATAAATTTTAAAACATATGTATTAACAAATCCAAAATGGTAATATAAATTTATTTATAATATAAAATAATACAATATAAAAAATACTTAATGAAACTACATATTAATATATGATAATATTACAAAACTTAAAGTAATAATATAAATAACTAAATAATAATATACATATACATAGGTAAATAAACATATAAACTAATATAAATAATAATACTAATAATTATAATAACAGTAACATTAATAATGATAACAATAATAATAAAAATAATTAAGTAATTAAAAAATGCAAAAGGGATTAAATCGAAGTCAAAACCAAATTTAAGGGAAAAAACGCAATTAGAAATGTCCAAGGGTCATATTAAAACATGCGCAAAGAAACAAGGACCAAAACAGAAAATATCCCAACTCATTCTATGCGCAGCGTTTCGATTGGGGACTAAAGTGAAACAAATCCAAAATAACACGGGGAAAATTTAAAAACAGAAATGATTAATTTGAGATAATGGAATAAAATGGGGGATTAAAAGCATAAATAACCCATCAAGGCCCAAAACGCACTAATCATCAGCAGGTCGGGTTATCGGGTCAATGGCCTATACGACACCGTTTTGGAGCCACAAAATCTGGCCATAAACGGTGCCATTTCGAATGATATATAAATGCCACATAATAAAAAAACCTAAATCATTAGCCCCCTTAGCCACTTTAAACAGACTTTAAAAAAAACTAAGCTCTTCTCCTCTACCGCCTCAAATCTAGAACCCCCTCTTCGACTCCGATGAAGACGGATTAAAGGGGATTCCGACGACACGCCAAGGTAAGCTTTTCTTTCTTCTCTTCTTTTTTATTTTATGCATAAAAATAAGTAAAAAAACAGAACGATGAACAGCAAAAAAACAAAAAATCACATTTGTATTCAAACCTTTCTTTTTTTTGTATCTGTATTTTCAATCTTTTTTCTCTGTATTTCTTTCTGTAAAAAAGACCCTTTTTACAAATTTAATCAACTCTTTTTATAGCCGAAAAGAATTCTCGAAAAAACTCCTTTTTTACATTTTTTTTCTCTTTTCTACTATCATTTTTTGTATTTTTGCTATTGCTGCGCTGTTTGTTTACTGTTTGGATCCACTTTTTTCACGGGTATGTGTTGCGGAAGCGTCGATAATATTAATAACAATATTATCAGAAATATTTAGATAATTATTATGCCAACAATTATACTAAGAAAATTCCCAGTTAAATTGGAGGGGTCACAAATGGTCCCACTTAAAACCCAACAACTAGACAGAACTCACTTAGTTATTTATAGCAATAATAACTAAATAAATATAACCAACATAAAACTATTAAATATAAGCAAACAAATGAGAAATAAAACACCAGAATTTTAACGAGGTTCGGCCAATTTAGCTTACGTCCTCGGACACTACCAAATTAATATTTCCGCTAGAAATATTACAAATGAGAAGATCAACACCAAGTTACAATTAGCTACTTGGATTTTCAAAATGAGATTTTGGGATGATGAAACCTAAGGGGGAGGGGTTCTATATATAACAAACCAAACCCCCTCCCTTTCTATCTTTTCACAATGTGGGATATTGCCAATATTCAACAAATCTCCACCTTGGCGATATTCCACATTTTCAAACATCTTCTCATAACACAAACTTCAATAGTGTCTTCAAATTTGCGCCAAGGTTTTGTAGTATGCTCTGTGTTTGCAGCTTAGTCTGATCTTACACATCAGAAACATTTCCTAAAGCTTGTGGGTATTCCGCATTTGGTGGCTATTAAATAGAAACTTTGGCAAAAATGACAAAATAAAAACCATCCACTTCAACAACTTCCACCTCGTACATTTTGTCGAGGGTTGGAACTGCAAATACGAGACTTACAGTGGAAATTTTTGATGGAACAGGTCATTTCGGCATGTGGCAAAGTGAGCTTCTAGATGCCCTCTTTCAACAAGGTCTAGATATTGCCATTGAGGAAGAAAAACCATAAGGGGTTGATGATAAAGAATGGAAGACCATCAATCGATTGGCATGTGGTACAATTCGATCATGTCTTTCCAGAGAGCAGAAGTATACATTCAGTAAAGAGACTTCTGCAAGTAAGTTGTGGAAAGCATTGGAGGAGAAATTCCTGAAGAAGAACAGTCAAAATAAGTTGCATATGAAGAAAAAACTGTTTCGTTTCAGTTATGTTCCTGGTACCACGATGAACGAGCACATTACCAATTTTAGTCAGCTGGTGGCTGATTTGTTGAATTTGGATGTGACTTTTGAAGGTGAAGACTTGGCGTTAATGTTGTTGGGATCGCTTCTTGAGGAGTTTTAGTACCTTGAAACTACTCTACTTCATGGAAAGTCGGAAGTAACTTTCAATGAAGTAACTGCTGCATTGTATAGCTATGAACTACGCCGAAAAGATAAGTTGAAAGGTTCAGGTGAAGCAGCAGTGGAAGCATTGGTAACAAGAGGTCGTAAGCAAAGTCAGTCTAAGGGGAAGAGAAGAAAGTCCAAAGGTCGAGCTGTTGCTAAAGATGAATGTTCATTTTGCAAAGAAAAAGGACATTGGAAGAAAGATTGTCCAAAATTGAAGAAAAAAGGAAAGACTCCGCAAGATGCAAATGTTGCAGAATGCAATAGTGAAGCAGAGTCAGACTTTTCTCTTAGTATGTCATCTTCAGACTTTTCTCTTAGTATGTCATCTTCAACATCACATGCAGATGAGTGGATCTTGGATTCTGGTTGTTCCTATCATATGTGTCCCATTTGGGAATGGTTCTTTGAATTTCAAAAACTAGATGGAGGGGTTGTTTACATGGGTAATGATAACACATGTAAAACAGTCGGGATAGGTTCAATTAAACTGAGGAATCATGATGGATCTACTAGAGTTTTGCGGGATGTACGATATGTCCCAAAGTTGAAGAAGAATCTCATCTCTTTGGGATCGTTAGAATCTAAAGGCCTAGTTGTGACAATACGAGATGGAGTTCTTAAAGCAACTTCAGGAGCATTGGTGATGTTGAAAGGCATAAGAAAGAACAATCTGTATTACTACCAAGGTAGTACAGTGGTGGGGACAACAAAAAGACAATTTCGAGTACCAAGAAGGACGCTGAGGCAACACAGCTGTGGCATATGCGTTTGGGCCATACTGGTGAAAAATCCTTGCAAACTCTTGCCAAGCAAGGATTATTGAAAGGTACAAAGACTTGCAAACTTGAATTTTGCGAGCATTGTGTTCGGGAAAACAACGGAGGTGAAATTTGGCACTGGATTCACAATACTAAAGGTATTCGGATTATGTGCATCCCGATGTATGGGGACCGCCCAAGACTCCATCACTTGGAGGAAGACGTTATTTTGTCACCTTTATTGATGATTTTCCAAGAGTTTGGGTGTTTCCTATGAAGAACAAAGATGAGGTGCTTGAAGTTTTCCTTAAGTGGAAAACTAAAGTTGAAAATCAGACAGGAAGGAAGATTAAGGTTCTCCGATCAGACAACGGTGGAGAATATAAAAGCGATCCATTCCTGAAGATATGCCAAGATTATGGCATAGTAAGGCACTTCACCGTAGGTGGAACACCGCAACAGAATGGGGTGGCAGAGCGTATGAATCGAACGCTTGTGGAGAAAGTTCAATGTATGTTATCTAATGTTGGATTAGATAGAAAGTTTTGGGCTGAGGCTGTGACGTACGGTCAACATCTCATCAATCATTTGCCATCATCTGCTATAAATGGCAAGACTCCTTTGGAGGAATGGTATGGAAAACCTACTACTGATTATGACACCTTGCGTATTTTTGGTTCTATTGCATATTATCATGTGAAAGAATCAAAGTTAGATCCAAGAGCAAAGAAGGCTCTATTCATGGGCTTCAATGCTGGTGTTAAGGGATATCGTTTGTGGTGTCTAGAGGCAAAGAAGACGATAATCAGTAGGGATGTTACCTTTGATGAATCTGCCATGTTGAATAAGGTAAATCCAGAAGGAGTGAGTAGTACTTCGCAGCAGGTGGAGTGTACTCCGCAGCAGGTGGAGTTTGAGCAGAGTGTGGTAATTCCAGCAGAAGGTACCACTAGTGATTCTTCATTGGCAGATGCAGAGTCAGATGAGGAAGAGGTTCCTACCCAAGAACCTCAACAGCAATCATAGCCAATTGCAGTCAGAAGGCAGAGACGAGAAATTCAGAAACCTGCTCGTTTCACTGACATGGTAACTTATGCACTTCCAGTTGTTGATAATATTCCATCCACTTACACCGAAGCCATTCAAAGTTCAGAGAATGATAGATGGTTAGGTGCAATGGAAGAGGAAATGCAATCTCTAGAGAAAAACAAGACGTGGAAGCTGGCACAACTACCAAAAGGGAAGAAGGCGATTGGTTAAAAATGGGTATTTGCAAAGAAAGAAGGATTTCCTGACAAAGAAGATGTTCGTTACAAGGCAAGGTTGGTGGCTAAAGGCTATGCTCAGAAGGAGGGAATTGACTATAATGAGGTGTTTTCTCCAGTTGTTAAACATTCCTCCATTAGAATTTTGTTGGCCTTGGTAGCGCAGTTGAATTTGGAGCTAGCTCAACTTGATGTGAAGACCGCGTTTCTACACGGTGATTTGAAGGAGGAAATCTATATGACTCAGCCAGATGGATACAAGGTTGCTGGTAAAGAAAATTGGGTTTGTAAACTTAGCAAATCGTTGTACGGATTGAAACAATCTCCGAGACAATGGTACAAACGATTTGATAGGTTCATGAAGGACCGTAGTACAAAAGAAGCAAATACGATCATTGTGTGTATTTTGCAAGCTTCAAGATAGTTCCTACATTTACTTACTCTTCTATCTTCGATGATATCTTGATTGCAAGAAAGAGCCAAATGAAGATTGATAGATCAAGGCTCGATTGAGTAAAGAGTTTGAGATGAAGGATTTAAGGAAGCCAAGAAGATTCTCGGCATGGAAATAACTCGGGATAGAAAGAGGGCAAACTTTGGTCATCACAAAAAAAGATTTGGAGAAGGTACTACAACGTTTGGTATGTCTCAAGGTACAAAAACTGTAAGTACCCCACTTGCTCCTCATTTTAAACCGAGTAACCGATTATCTCCAACGACTAAGGAAGAACGAGTACATGGCAAAAGTCCCATATGCAAATGCAGTTGGAAGCTTGATGTATGCAATGGTATGTACGAGACCGGATATTTCACAGTCGTTAGTGTTGTTAGCGGTACATGCATGATCCGGCAGGGTCATTGGCAAGTCGTGAAATGGATTCTGCAGTATCTCCAAAATACCATAGATGTCGGATTGACATTCGAGCGGGATGAATCACTTGGTCAATGCATAGTTGGATATTGTGATTCTAATTATGCAGGTGATTTGGATAAGCGACGGTCTACAACTGGCTATTTGTTTACTTTAGCAAAAACGCCAGCTAGTTGGAAATCTACCTTACAGTCCACGGTGGCTTTGTCTACAACAGAGGCAGAGTATATGGCAATTACAGAGGCTGTGAAGGAAGCAATTTGGCTTCACGGATTGCTTAAGGACTTGGAAGTTGGTCAGAAACAACTTAAGGTATATTCTGACAGTCAGAGTGCTATTCGTTTAGCAAAGAATCAAGTCTTTCATGCACGAACGAAGCACATAGACGTTCGCTATCACTTTGTGTGGGAAATTCTCGAAGAAGAGGAGATACTTCTCCAAAAGATTCACACTACGGAGAATCCTGCAGATATGCTAACTAAGGTGGTTACAAGGGCCAAGTTTGAACATTGTTTAAACTTGATCAATGTCCGACACATTTGATATGGCATCGTTGGCGCAAATTTGAAGACACTATTGAAGTTTGTGTTATGAGAAGATGTTTGAAAATGTGGAATATTGCCAATATTCAACAGTATGTAGGTCACGGAAGAGGCGCACATGCGCGGAGAGCCTCAATTGCTGCGGCGCGTGGATCTTCAAAAACCCTAGAAGTTTCTGGGTATTCTTCTAATTTGGGCTAGGGCAGATTTGGGTTTTGGGTTAGGTCTGGGCTTAGGTTAATTGGGTTTAGTAATTTGGACTAAGGTTAACTGTAATTGGGCCACATAATTTGGACTGAATTAGGTTTGGATTTATTTTATTTGTAAATGGACTGTTTTATTGGTTTTTGTAAGGTATATAGGCCAGGCAAAAATTTGGTATTACAGGGAAGTTGCAAGAGAAGGGGCTGGTTGTTCTATCTCAACATGATAGATGCAAGGTATATCACTTTAAAAAAGAATTGATCATGGATACAAAGATGGTTGCAAATCGAATGTTCAAGCTACATGCTATTACTGCACTACCAATTACAGAAGAAAAGGTTCAACAGTTCTGATATTGCAGATATGGGCACTTGAGTTATAAAGGCCTGAAAACACTCCAACAAAAGAAAATGGTCAATGGCTTACCAGAACTCAAGTCTTCATCAGAGTTTTGCAAGGAGTGTATGGTGGGAAAGCAGCACAGAGCACCATTTCCAAAGAAAAGTGCTTAGAGCACAGCACAAATTCTTCAATTAATTCATGCTGATATCTGTGGACCAATCAAACCTGCTTCAAATAGTGGAAAAAGGTACCTGATTACTTTTATTGATGTTTTCAGTAGAAAAACCTGGGTTTATTTTCTAACAGAAAAAGTAGAGGATTTTGTTATTTTTCAAAATTTTAAAGTTTGTGTTGAGAAAGATTTAGATTTGGTTATCAAATGTTTGCGAATTGATCATAGAGGAGAATTCACATCACATGAATTAAAAAAATTTGTGATGATAATGGCATTCAAAGAAACTGGCAACTGCATATATGCTGCAGCAAAACGGAGTAGCAAAATGCAAGAACAAAACCATTATAAATATGGTACGCAACATGCTTTCCGCAAAGAAGATTTCGAAAACCTTCTGGCCTGAAGCGGTCAATTGGACAATACATGTTTTGAATCGAAGCCCAACTTTTGCTGTCAAAGATTAGACACCAGAAGAAGCATGGAGCGGAGTCAAATCCTCAGTTGAGTATTTTTGTGTTTTTGGTTGCATTTCTCATGTTCATATTTCTGATTATAAAAGAACCAAATTAGATGATAAAAGCATGAGGTGTGTTTTATTGGGGGTTAGTGATGAGTCAAAGGTTTATAGACTTTACAATCCAAACTCAAAAAAATTTATAATAAGTAGGGATGTGTTCGTAGAAAATAAGGTATGGGATTGGGATGAAAAGTATGAAAACACTATTATGTGTGACTTAGAATGGGGAGATCAGGAAAATGTCGTGACTAGAATTAATGAGATTGAAGAGGAAGATGAATCTGAAGTTGATGCAGACATGGAATCCTTCTTTTGATGTTTCAACTAGAGATGATGCTTCTAGTACAGATAAAAAGAGAAAATGGGCACCAATGGCTTGGATGAGCGATTATGAAATTAGAGAAGGGCTTTCTAAATAAGATAATGAAGTTTATTTGATAATGTCTACAGTTGACGATCTTGTTCAGTTTAAAGAAGCTGTTAAAAGTGAAAAGTGGAGGAGAGCAATGGATGCAAAAATGGAATCAATAGAGAAAACTAATACATGAGAACTAACAGAATTACCAAATGGAGCAAAAAAGGTAGGAGTGAAATAGGTTTATAAAACCAAATGTAATGAGATTGGAGAGGTGGATAAATACAAGGCTAGACTTGTTGTGAAGGGGTATTCACAACGGTATGGAGTAGATTATATTGAAGTATTTGCCCCTGTTGCTTGTATGGAAACAATTCGAATGGTTGTAGCATTTGTAGCTCAAAGAGGTTGGACTATCTACCAACTAGATGTGAAATCAAAGTTTTTGCATGGTGAATTAACTGAAAATTTTTTTGTGGAGTAGCCAAGTGGTTATGTTCAGCCAGGAAATGAGGGGAAGGTGTATAAACTAAATAATAAAAAAACACTTTATGGGCTTAAGCAAGCTCCATGTGCTTGGTATAGTCGAATAGATGCTTACTTCATGAAGGAAGGATTTGAGAAATGTAATTATGAACATACTTTGTTCATAAAAGGCGAGACATGAAAATGGTAATTGTTAGTTTATATGTTGATGATCTCATTGTTTCTTGTAATGATGAGCAGATGATAATTGAGTTCAGAAATTCTATGAAGAATGAATTTGACATGACAAATCTTGCAAGGATGAGGTATTTTCTTGGTATTGAAGTGTTGCAAAAATCTGATGGAATTTTTATCAGTCAAAATAAGTATGCATCAGAGGTGCTGAAATGTTTCGGAATGGATGAAAGTAATTCTGTTCAGGTTCCATTAGTCACTAGATGAAGATAGAGTCAAAGTAGGTAAGACTTGCTACAAACAAGTTGTTGGTAGTCTTATGTATTTTACTGCAACACAGCCAGACATGATGTTTGTTGTGAGTCTTGTTAGTAGATACATGGAAAATCCTACCGAGCTACATTTGCAAGTGGTGAAATGAGCTTTGAGATACTTAAAGGGTACCGCTAAGTTTGCAATCTTCTATAAAAAGGGAGGAGAAGATGAACTTATTGCTTATACTTATAGCGACCATGCTAGAGATATAAAAGATAGAAAGAGTACCTCTGGTTATGTGTTTTTATTAAGCTCAAGAGCAATTTCATGGTCTTCTAAAAAGGAACCAGTAGTTAGTTTGTCCACCACAAAAGCTGAATTTATTTTTGCAATATCATGTGCATGTCAAGCAGTATGGTCACAAAGGGTGTTGGAGAAATTGGACAAGAATCATAAGAAATTGATCACTGTTTTTTGTGATAACAGCTCGGCAATCGAGCTCTCCAAAAATCCAGTAATGCATGGTTGCTGCAAACATATTGATGTGCATTTTCATTTCCTTCGAGACCTGACAAAGACTGACTGCATTAAACTGGTGCATTGTAATTCACAGGATCAGCTAGAAGATGTGATGACCAAACCTCTTAAGCTGGATCAGTTTTGTAAGCTGAGAAGATTCTTGGGTGTCTATGCAGAAGCTAACATAAACTAAATGCTTAGAGCATTTTTAGTTTAAGGGAGGAATTGTTAGGATTTGATAATCTGTTTTAGGTTTGTTTGGATAATAAATCTCGTTTCTTCAGTGATATTTATTTGTTTGATTTATTCAAAGTTATTGAGTCATGGACTCCTTTTCTTTCTCTTTTCAGTTGTGATGTACAACTATAAAATGTCATTTTCTCCTCCAATAATTGATATTCAATTTTTTTCAACTTTCTCTTTACCTTACAGTAGATAACTTTTTCATTAAATTAAATCATATTATTTTATTGAAAATTTTAAAATAAGACAAACGATCTTTTTTTATTAAGGAGGGTAAGAGCTATTTATAATAATCGATCTAGGAAATGATAAATCAATAACATCTTCATACAACATGTACATTCAATACAAAATCAAGAGGTAGCCAATAACCATTCCTTCTGTAGCTTTTGCTAAGCAATCAGTCATCCTATCACATCCTCGATGCACATGCCTAATATCAATATCTCAATCTCAACGTAACAAGTCTCGCATGGCATAAATGACATATGAATCGAGCTACTGTATCATCAGAGAACCCTTAACATGATACAACACTTCCAAATAATTTGTTTCTAACAACACATCACGACAACCATAGATTATCTTAAAATATTATCAGAATTATCCAACTAACAAATCACTGAACCAATCCATTCAAACAGCAGCTGCCCTGAAGATTTGGCACCACCACTTGTTTATTTCTTGATTTTAGTTAAGTAATTATTCTTTGCTACATTTAAGCATAAAAAAAAAAGCATACATTCTATTTAGCTAAGACATATAATTAATTATTTGTTTAGACACAGCTTGGTAATTATATCGGTACAGTTTTTTTTTTTTTTTACAGTATAGATGGGAAGAAGCTAAAAAGAGAAAACTAGTGGATTTAGGATTTAAAAATAATAGAAGTAATTTTAATTATATAAAATAATAAATTGTGAATCACAATAATAAACAAATCAGCAAATCAATATTTACTTATTGTTAAGAGAACAAGAACTGATTTTGGGAAAATATATATTTTTCTTTAAGACTTTTGTTAACACCAATTTTATATAAATCACAAATATTTAATTTCATCAAATTTTATTATAAATAAATTAGAACCGTCAAGTAATTGTAATAAAACATTCTCTTATTTTTTGTTTTTTATTTTAGACTACATTATCTTAATTTTTGTTTACATTTTCATAGTTTTGTTTTATCCATCCTGTTCAAGAACGAAGTCAAAAATTTTTGGAGGCAAAATTAAGTTATAAATTTTGATAAGAGTTAAAATGTAATTTCACTGTCGTATTAGCTGATATATTTATATTTTTTAAATGACTAAATTAAAATTTTATCATTTTAGGGTTAAAGTACAATTTTACTATTATTTATTTATAATTTTATACATTTTATTCTAATTTCTTTGAAAGCAGTTGTGATTTAATTTTTAGTTTCTAGTCATGTTGTGGCATTTATATGAGATATGGCAAGGTAAGGGTGTCGCCAAATTTATTTGAAACTGTTCTCGGAAGACCTTATCAAGATAGAGCATAGTGATGGTATTTTTAAAATTGAAATCCGAGATGGTGATAGTGAGAATGATAGGCCATATGAGATTTGACATTTTGTGCACCACTATTGTGGTGGGTCTCTTGACTGTGGTTTCTTAATTGATCAGAGTTCATTGTCAAGTTGGTCTAATGATGACGGGATTATAATGCAATTTTCAATAATTTGATTAAAGTGATGCATCTCTAATTTGTTTCTGAATTTTTCTGAAGTAGTGTAAGTTTGTCTTTATTCTCTTTTTAGATTACTCTGTTGATATGATACTTGTGCATCAATATATTTTCGTTATCCATAATGTATTCATATTATTATTATTATTTATGATTCCTATTAATCCTATTATTTTCTTGAAAGAAATCATCCGATTAAAAATGATGTCAGTTTTCTTCCATGTGAAATTTTGAGATAAACATTGACTTGTTGATGTGGTATTGATCTTCACCATGTAGTTAAACTTAAAATTGGATTGAGTTTGAAAATTCTATGAAGTATGGAAATAAAAAAAAAAATTAAAAAACCATTTATAGGGCGACTAAAAGCATTTTGATAAAATATAGAGATTACTAGCATCATTTTGTTGACTAGTTTTGATAATGGTTTTTTTAGATGGGTAGTGTGTTTATCTACGATTAATGTAAAAATAGCGGTGACGATGAGATTAAATACTATAATAATATTATAATGTGAAACAAAAACAAATTAAATACACTACACTAGAGATAAACGCTCATCCAAACAAATCAACATTCAATTAACATTATGAAGAGGAAAGGTTGAATCAATGTACAACGGAAATTTTGATTGAGACTGTCCTTATCAAAGTGCACATGGCTCTTATTTTTCAAAAGAGAAAGGTTTTAATTTTATAGGAAGTCAACACAACAGGCACAGCTGGCAAAAGAAAAGTGTATACTAACTGTTTAATTACGTATAAAAAGTTCAAATGGAAATTAAATATTATTTTAATTAAAATAGTAAAATTGAATTTATTTATTTTTCAATCGTTAAAATTGAATTTATAATTATAACGAGGTATCAAGTTCAAATTTCATAATATATATGTATTTTTAATATAAAAATAGGGTAAATTAATCATTGTCGTTAAAATTTCATTAATCCACTAATGAATTATTGATATGACATATTTCTAACTTTTAACTAAAGCACAACTTTTAGAATTAGTCCAAAATACTTTTTATTATTTACTTTTCCATGCTACTTAACAACAAACAGAAAAATGAAAATCCTATCATCATCATTCAATTAAAAGAAAAGTAAAAGAAAAAATTTTACTTTATGCCGAGTAATTTATATATATATATATATATGCCATTTTTCAAATATTTATAATTTTAGGTCATTCTTTTATATTTATGAGAATAGGCCATTTTAGAGAGTGAAAACTGAAAACGTGTCTTATAGGATGCATTTTCATTAAAAATTGATCACTAAGATTCTTTGTTCAAATAGTTAAATGTTAGTGTTTTTGTTCTTAAGTCTTAGATTGATTTCTCTCCTACCTACATTTGTATTTTTATTTCATGTTATTTTAAAATTTTTTAAAATTAATATTTCTAATATATTAACTCTTTTGGTTAGATGGATAGATAATTATGATTTCATTATTAAGTTTTAGATTCAATTCCTCTTATAAGCATTCATGTGTGTTTTTATTTCATATTGTGTCAAGCTTTTTATTTTTAATTAATAACTATACTATTTTCAAGTTTTTATTTTAATTCATCTTGTTAATTAATAAATCTTTTATTTATGAAATCAAATAATTATTGTAAATATCATTATTTTCAGTAAATATAATTTTATATGTGTAATATTTATTTTTAATCCATATCACAGTATAGTAAAATTTAGTATTATATTTTTGCATGTGTATTTGAAATAATAATGATGTTTGAAATAATTATTTGATTTCATAATATTAGGAATCACCATACCCACAATATAGGTAGAGAAAATAAATATTCGACATATAAATATTATATATAAAGAACAAAATATCAAAAAAAAAATTAGTTGATGTTTTTAAAAAATAATTACATATTTATGATTTGATTTTATAAATAAAAGAGTTATTAATTAAAAAACTTGAAAACAATATATTTATTAATTATAAACATTAATTAAAAAAACTTTAAACAACATGAAATAAAGTACATATTAAAATGCTTATAAGAGGAATTAAATTTGGGACTCAAAGATGAAATCACGATTATCTAACCAAAAGACAGAGGCGAATCTAGGGGGTTGGCAGGGGCCCCGGCCCCCCTTAAAATGGAAAATTATTGTTTTGACCCTTTAGAAAATTTTAAAATTTTAAATAAATAAAGGTAAATTTAAACTTTGCCCCCCTAAAATTATGAAAATTTAATTTAGTCCTTTAAAATTTATGAAGATATAGACTATTAAAAATTAAAATTTTATTTCAGCCTCCTAAAAAAATTTTCTGGCTTCGCCCCTGCCAAAAGAGTTAATGTATTAAAAATATTAATTTAAAAAAGAAGAAGCTTGAAACAACATGAAATAAAAAACATACAAATGTGAGTAGGAGAAGAATCGAACCCGAGACTCAAGGATAAAAACACTAATATTTAACTATCTGACCAAAAAAGCTAAATTATCAATTTTCAGTGAAAACACGCCTTGTACGATGCGTTTTTCAATTTTCTCTCTCCATAAATAACCTATTCTCATAAACATAAAAAAAAATGGCATATATATATAAATTACTCACTTTATGCTGACACTTTAAGGAATAGATTTGAGTTTAGAAAGGTTTTTATTTTAAGTAAAAAAAGTAATATTTCCAATAGTTTGTTAGGTCAAATTTCCACAATGCCTTGACGATTTTGAAGGTTGATGGCTACTTTATTATTCATCCTAGTACCCTTTTATCTAATAGTGCCCTTTTATTGAAGAATTCTCCGATAGAAGGTTATGGTGTAAAATTTGTAAATTTGGTTAACAAAATATTAAAAAAAAAAGTTTAATTGGTTATTTGATATGAATGATTTTTTTAATTGGTTATTTGATATGAATGATTTTTGTTTTTTTGTTTTGTTTTTGTTAACAAACGATATGTTAATAACATTAACTTCATCAAAAATTTTAGTCTGGTTGTGGTAGTTGGTGACAGTAAGATGGTCAGTGGTGTTATGCTAGCAGGTGGGCTCATCGGAAAAGGTGGAGTGATGATCATGATTTGTCGTTGGATTCCCTCTTCTTAAAAAGAATTCAAATGTTGATAATGTCACCATTGAAATCTTCATATTGCAAATAAACTAAAAAAATATTTTGGACTAATTATAGAGAGGTCCCTAACTTTAATCAAAAGTAAAAAAGGTGTCATGTAGCAATCTATTAGTGGGTTAACAAATTTTTTAACAACAATTACCAATTTGAATAATTATTTTTAGAACAATTAAATTAACAAAAAAATAGAGTGGTCAAAATAAAACCAACGCTATTTTAAAGTGACTTACGAGGTAATTTACTCTTACAAATAATATTTAGAGAGTTGCCTTAAAATAATATTTAAATGCACTTAATTTGAAATTTTAAAAATAAAAAATCAAAACAATCATATATATATATATATATATATATATACTCTAATAATAAAACCTTTTACACCAATTTGATTACAATTTCAAATTGATAAAAATGGAAGAAAAGAATTATATATGAAAGATTTAATTATTAATTTATTAAGTGGAGTGGTAAATATTTATCTATGCACTTACCAATTTTGGGTTGAATCAATAACCATTTGGTTTATTTTTAATTGTTTTATTTAATTATTTTATATGAAAATATTTAAATATTTTATATAAAAGTATTATTGTAATATTATTTATTATTTTCTTAAAGAGAGTTTTTGAGTGTTTTTTTTACCAATATAGATAGATTATAAGTCATGGAATATCTGTATATACTATTATTAAATGTTGAATTGAGTTTGGTATCACAAGTTGATGGGCATAAATTCAATCATTAAATTATCAAATATTTTCATCTAATAAAATATTACTCAAAAATAAATTTTTGACCAAATTGATTTGATGTCAAGAGTCAACTCAATTGAATAATAATAAAATATCATTACTTTACAAGGTTAATTGTATTATTTTAAGTGTGCTTTTGTCATTTTATCCCTTACATAAAAATAAAAAAATATACATAATAAAATTTAAACTCGACCCTCTAAAGTTTTCAAAATTTGTACCATCCTACAAAAATTTTATTTATCATTTAGACCACTTTTTTTATAAATATATTGGTTACACAATTTTATTTTTACATAATATATTTGTACTTTGTTACAAAGTGGTAAGGATAAGGATTCAACTCTTATTCAATAACCTCATGCCCGTCAAAAAATCGGCTAAAGATGTTGAATAGCCTAACCGAATCATATTACTTATTTTGACTAGCATCAATAAGAACAAAACTTTTTCATGACCCATATGTAGAATTTTAATTTCGTTCTTTAAATATAAAAGGCATAAGAACTTTGACTCTCTAATTAAAAAGAAAAATTATTTTAGTCCCAATTTACTTTTTGACCTCTTTTAGCTTTTACACTTATATATTTTTTTGTCAAATCATCTCAAAATGGACGAAAAAGTTAACCTTTTTTTAACTTTACTGGTGTGGCATACACATGAATTACCACATGGATTACATGTCAGCATTTAATTATTTTTTTAAATTTAAAAATTATAAAAATATTTTTAAAATTTAAAAATTATTTAAAAGGTATAAAATTATAAAAATATTTTTAATATTTTCTAAATTTTCAAAAAATTAATTAAATGCTGACATGTCATTCATGTGACAATCTACGTGTATGTCATGTCAGCAAAGTTAACAAACATTAACTTTTCCACCTATTTTGGGTTGATTTGACAAAAAATCCAAATACAAAGGCCCTCTAAAAATAAATGGAAGGCTAAAATGACTTTTTTTTATAAAATTGGAGGGCCAAAAAAATCATTACACCAATACAAAAATTTGATAAACGGCCTGCCTTAACCGTGACCATGCAACTGTTCTACAATCATAAATTCAAATCCTAATGCATAGGCTCTTGAGAATAGACTTGTTCATGGGTCGAGCCACCAAAAAATGAGAGGGTTTGGGCAAAAATATAAGGCCGTAAAATGGGCTTGGACAATAAATAAGACCCGTTTTCTTAACGGGCTTGGCCTCGAGTAAGCTTTTTTTGGCCCGAGCCTGACCTAAATTTGCAAATAAAAAAATTTGTTACTTCTTTTTTTATTGTTTTGACACTATTTTTTCATTATTTTGCTATCATTTCACTATTATATTACTATTATTTTGTTGTCATTATTTGGATATTGTATAAATATTATTTTGTTATTAGAGGTATTTGTTTGCTAAATTGTACTTATCTTAGTGTTATTTAAGTATATTTTTTTTTAAAATCATTTGTTGGGAAACACTTATTTTAATATTATTAGTGTATTTGATGTATTATATTTTTAAATTTATTTTTATATAAAAATACTATAAATAATTTTAATATGAGCAGGTCGAGTCGGACTCGAATTTTAACATTTTTATCCGGATTGGGCTTGAGCATAATTTTAAACCAATTTTTTAGGTCAGACGTAAAAAACAAACTTGTTTTTTTACCCGACCCGACCAATGGACAATTCTACCGAGAACAATGCACTCTATTTTACTTGTATATTTTCTTTAATTGGCTATATATTGTGTAAGTTCAACCTTTGCGGAGTATTTTGCAATTTATTGATTAGTACCAAGTAAACATAAAAATGAAAAAAAAAGCTAAAAGAATATCGTACTATATTCCCAAAAAAAAAAAACTAATATCTGCTAACCCTACCACCGACTGCTATTAAATATTGACATCTTATATGAGCATAAAGAAAAGGGTTGAGGAGTGAGAGTCTGTTGTCTCATATACTACAAATTATGAACACAGATTTATGCATATATATTATTCAAACAAATTATTTTTCCATTATTCATAATAATCGAAAATGACACACAAACACAATATACCAGCATAGCAAGAAAAAGTAGTAAATCATTTGCAACCTCTGGTGTATAGTGAACAATTTGGAGGTTTCTTTCTGCCTGAATTACTATCAGGAACGCAACGTTTGCCAGTCTTACGGTCGCAGGCAGCCGGAGAAGGGACAAGGGCTCTGGTAGTTGGACGTTTACTGCCGGCGAAGTTGATTGCCGCACTTGCTTCAAATACCATTTTGCTCGCTTCTGAATCCATCAACAACTCCATCGTCTCCATGGCGTTTGAAAGCTGCAGGCACTCCTCCTTATTTAAAGAACCACCGCACCACCGGCTGCCGATGTTCTTGTTCTTCTTAACCGCGTCGGCCGCACAGTGTCGGTCGGTGCTCAATAGTACCATCACCATCAGGACTGCTAAATTGAAACCTCCCAAAATTCTCCTACAGTCTCCCATATTTCCCAGAAATCTCTAATCATAAAAATTCTCAGCGTTTGAAGTTCATATATATATACAACCAATTCTGATCCACTGAGCAGCTAAGCAGGGCCAAGTATTTTTAAGTAAAAATGTAATCTTTCTTATTGCACCAACTTAATTAATTTTTTTCCAAACCAAACACTTAATTAATAAATCAAGAATTTAAAGCCAAAATGTTAAGAAAATTTAGTTTCTCAAAAATACAATGAATGAGTTAAATCTCAGTATAGAGATTGTCCTTATCAAAGTGCACATGGGCAAAGAGCAAAGGTTTTAATTTCGTTGGAAGAAAAGTTGGGAGGCACAGCTAGCAAAAGAAAATGTAGATAGTAAGTGTGGTAACCTAATTCTAAGTACAATCATTCTTTGTAGAACACACCAAAATTAAATGCATGTAATTCTAATTGATGCCAAAACTCAATTAGTGTCATCAGATTTCTTTTTGCTACAAATTAGGCTCTCTCTTTTTTCAATTATTGGTTTCTTTTTTTACTAAAAGTTACAAAATAATTTTTTAATTCTTTTCATTTTTGTCACCTTCCGATAAATGGCTAACAAAGGGATGACGTGATAACTTTTAAAATTTTCATAATATCAACTTTATATTAACATTTATTCATTGTGTCAATTTAATCTCGATTCTAAAAAATTAACCTTCAACGTTTACACATTATGTAATTTGATATTATTTTTCAATTTTACTTTTCCACCAAAAAAATCCAAGATGATAATTTTATGCAATAACATTCTTAAAAATTAATCATCAATATTTATACATCATCATAATAGGGTTTTTTCTAATAATAATAAAATCGATCTGGAATGTCTTTTTGTTTATGTGGTAACGTTCACTCTTGTGTGTTGTATGATTTTGATATTGTATAAAAAATAAAGAGTAATATTTGATGCATAAGTTTCATGCATTATAAACAAGGGCAAAGTCAAATAATTTTTTGAGGGTTGGAATTAAATTGTACATTTTACAATTTTAATGACTTATATCTTTATAATTTTTAAAAATTAAATCAAATTTTTATCATTTTGGGGATCAAAGTGTAATTTTACTATTATTAATTTAAAATTTAATAAATTATAAAGGAGTCTAAATGAAGAATTTTCCATTTTAAGGGGGTCAGGCCCCTACTAGCCTCTTGACTTCGCCATTAATTATAAGTAAATAATAATATGAACTGTCATCATTAAATTAAATAAAAAATATGAAAAACTTGTAAATAAATACTAATAATTTGTCTAAACATCATAACTATTACAAATAAATTTTAATAACTCTTCAAAATTAAAGATTTTAAATTTAAAAATTAAAAGTTTAAGATATCTTAATATTTATTTATTTAAACAAAGTGATCAGTATAGTGTTATATGATAGAGTTGTTGAGAGAGTGTGAAATGGTGAGACAGTACAGTTAGGATTGGATTCGCAGTTCTGGTTTTGTTTTATTGAGAAATGTGTAGGGTAAGCAAGAATGGAGGTTATCTCATTATACTTCAATCTTAGGCTGTAGAATGTCATTTCTGACCCTCGTAGGTCTGACAGATCATGTGTTGCCTCTTGTTAATAGGTAAAGTAAATTACAAAACAATCTACAAAGGTGGAACTTATAGCATAGGAAGAAAATATACAAGGCATTGTTCCCAAGAGCCTATACATGAGAATTTGATGAGAGTACTCCTGCTTGTCACATATACTACAAATTATGAAAAGAGATTAATGAAACCAGAAATATTTATGCATATATTGAAAGAGATGTTTCTCCATCATCCTTATTCATAAATATATATCTTGATAAATTGAAACACAATATACCAGCATAGCAAGAAAAAGTAGTACATCAGTGGCAATCTTTGTTGTATAGTGAACTACAATTTGGAGGTACCTTTCTGCCTGGATTACTAGCAGGAAGGCAAGTCTTGCCTGTATTACGGCCGCAGACAGCTTGAGAAGGGTCAAGGGCTCTGGTAGTTGGATTTTTACTGTTGGCGAAGTTGGTTGCTGCACTTGCTTCAAATACCATTTTGCTTGCTTCTGAATCCATCAACAACTCCATGGTTTCTATGTCGTCCGAAAGCTGCAGGCACTCCTTATTTGAAGAATCATCGCACCAGCGGCTGCTCATGCTCTTAGTCTTCGTAACCGCGTCCGCCGCACAGTATTGATTGGTGCTCACTAGCATTACCATTATCATCAGCACCCGCATTGCTAAACTCATACCTCCCATCATTCTCCTGCTATGTATCTCCCACGACACTCTTTATCTTAATATATGTAGAACCAATTCTAACCCACCGACCATAATATACAATATTTTATATATAAATGAAAAAGAAATATTGTCTACTGGTGCATTCAATAATTGATCACGGGTGTAGATAATTTCTGTATTTTACTATTTTTATTCCCTATCTAGTTGTTTCTTAATTATTCTGAAGTAGGAATGAAAAGAGTGGAGTTAATTTTAATAATTTTAACTCAAAACGAATATAAACACCAACCAAGATTCAGGCCACATTCTAGCACACATTTTTACTTGGACATATAATATAATTATTGGTGAATGTATTTCGCAGGTTTCTTTATTATAGGGATTAAATTAAATTAGTCCTTCTAGTATTTATTAGATCAATTTAGTTTATGTGTTATTAAAAAATTAAATAATATTAAATTTCATGCTATTAAATAAGGTTAAATTTCAATAGAGTTAATGTTTACTATTTAAAATATTAACTTTGTTCTAGTTAAATTTTATTTGATTATTTTTAATAGTACAGTGATTGAATTGAACTATTTAATAGTACGAGACTAATTTAATCCGATCATTCTAATAGAGGATTTCGCAGTAGTTTTATCTATAATTTTTGTTCAGGCACTGTTTCGCTAATTATGTTGGTACTATTCTTTTGTTATTTTAGAAAAGATGGGAAGAAGTAAAAGAGAAACCTATATTTAAAAGTAAAAACAAAATAAGTGATTTTAATTATATAACATAATCAATTATCATTTAACGGTGAAATGACTAATTTGATCAAATTTTTTCGGTGACTAAGTTAACAAAAAAAATGGAGAGACCAAAATAAAAATGATCCCTATTTAGAGTGACTAACAGTGAAATTTACCCAATAATTTTTAAAATAAAAAATAAAACAATACAATTTTCTATTATAACTTTCTCCATGACAATGTTTAGGAGATCTAATTTTATAATTATTATTCTTTCACATGATTTTTTAATTGTTGAAAAATTCAATTAATATTTTAGCAATTTAACTTTTTAAGTATGTTTGATAACCCACGATGAAATTTATTGGATAGTAATTTTTCCACAAAAATTATGGAAAATAATAGGGACCTACTTATCACCTAATAGAGAATAAATTCAATTATTTTGATTTTATTCTATTTCATTAAGATTATATTATCATTTATCAAATAATCTAATTATAATCAATATTTAATTTTAAGTAATACACGGACATATTTTATAACTTAAACTCAACACTTAATTTTTCGGTACTTAATTTGTCAATTTATCAAACATAACCTAAATTAATTAAAACAATATTTTAAAGACTTTTTAATAAATTAATTGACAAATGATTGTATTAGATATATATTATTTTAGATCAAGTTATGATTATGATCCTCTACTATTTTTAAATTTAGGAATTAGTATTTATACTTTAATTTGACATAAAATTCATCTACATAACATTTGGAAATAATTGGCACTTAATTATTTTGGTTAAAATATTGAAGTCAATTTTTCCTAAAAATACTAATCCTAATTTATCATGCCAAAACATCTTTTTCTTTTGTGTTAGAAAGATTTTTAAAAGAAATTCATATCATCATTTTAACCGAAATAATCAAGAATGTTAACTATTTGGACTAATGAATGTCATGGTAAAAGTAGAGGACCAAATTCTGTCAATTTAAAATATAAAACTAAATCCCAAAGGTGAGCATAATAGGGATCAAAACTATAATTTTCCATTATCTTATAACGACTAAAAAGGGGAAAGGAGTTGTGTCATTTGTTAGTTCAAATAATTATCACCCTTAATTATTTGAGTAGATGACATAAGTTTTTTTTAAAAATACTTATTCCAATTAATTATGCTAAAACAAGTGTTAGAATAATATTTTTAAGAAAATTCATATCAACAATTTAATCCAACTATTTATACAATATTAACTATTTGGGTAACTAATAATATTAAAAAATACAGGGCCAAATTATGTTAGAAATAAATGTATAGAGATTAAATTTTAATTTAGGCATAGTAGACGGATAAAAAAAATCAGATTTGACCATTTTCCTGAAATATAAAAACTGGAAACTAAATGCCATGTGTCAAGAGAAGAATCCTTTTGTCCTTCTATTTATATACTAGTACGATTTTCACTTAAGCTTCAGGATGGACTAAATTATAGAGTAAAAGTATAAAAGTTACAATTTGTTCAAAGTTCTTTTACTTTTCGTATATTTTGAAGTTAATCTCCATATTTTTATTTTCAGTAATTTCGTCTCTTTACTTTTTAAAATTAAAAATTTAAGTGCATTTGTTGACATTATTAAAATTTTTGTTAAATTTGTTGGTGTAATATTTTGAAACAAAAAAAATTATGTGGTATCAATGTAACAAAAATAACATTGTAATGAATCTAGATTTAATAAAGAATTTTAACATGCTAAATAATGATATTATAAAATTAAATTATTAAATTATATAAAATTAAAGTATATAATTAAATTTTAAATTTAAACAAAATATAAGGATCAAATTTTGATCATTCTTATTAAAATTTAATCATTCTTAAGAATTCATTATGTTGTCATGTAAAAAAAACAATAATAGACAGGTTCCTTTTATATATATAGTAGTATAGGTAGTTAAATAGATTAGAAAAAATTGTAATAGGCACAGCTAGCAAAAGAGGTATATATTCTTTTGAAACTGTATGGTAAATGACTCCAAATTCCAACCATAATAATACATTATAGAAGAGACCAAATTAAACACACTGCTATTCAAGACAAAAATCAAATAATGGCAAATGACAATAAATTATGTCATATGACATGGAACACAACCCATCCGGTCCTCATTCTCAGCAACGGAGTTGGATCGCTCACACATGGATCTCTCACTTCTATGGATAGTTCACATTCTTGGCAAACATCTTTAACAACTAATTAGTGAATATTCCTCATGTGTGAACATATTTTTAAAGGATATTAGATTTCACTTTAGCATGATAGCTTCGTACTGCCATAACAAATTGAGTTTTATTGTGCACGTCTTTCATATATGGGTTTGGCTCCAGTTCATTACTTTTTCATCCATATATATCAAATATATGTTTAATCACCATTCATAAGTTGATTTTTATATTTAATAAATGGGCCTTACACATTTGAAAGATGATGGTCATTATATTAGATATTAATGAATGAATAGATAATGGAGTGGATCTTAATCTTTCACATACTCCCTGTGGCAACTCTGTTGGAATCTAGTGCCCTTAATGTAGTATTTTTGTCTATATGTATTTATATTTTTTGAACGAATTGATTTAATAAAATATATATCAATTTCATTAATATATTTGTATATTGTCCTTAACTGCTTTTTTGCTCACAAAGTAAATTGAAAGTAAATATTGACTCACCGATTATTTATCGTTTAACTAATACTAAGTGATATTATGTGATCAGACTATAATACGAAAATACAACTTATATTAGTAAATAATCTAAACACGCATTTAGTCTAATCAGAATTGAATAAATCGGTTGAAAGATTAATATATCGTCTATCAAGTTCAATTGGGGAGATACCTTATCTTGGGTATCAGAATGGATGACTTCCAGAAAATAGAGATATAGATGAGATGGACTAAGCTGATGGCACATCAGACAAAACCCATGTAGAATAGATCCTAGATCTTTATGGATCCATTCACCTGTGACTTTCATAGTGTGACATATTTAATCATGAGTTGATGATGGATTATGTATGTGTAACTTGTATACTTTGATGCAAATGAAAGATTGAATCCAAATAGATAAAGAATTGAAAGCTGGTGCGTTGGGTATACGACTTTTGCAATATGTAGCGTCATTCACAACAACGGAATTCATAACTCAATTAAAAGGTAAATGATATCCTTTCATTAGCATCACATAATAAATGAAAAGTAACGTGACCACATATCATTTGTGTTGGTGATAAATGATTTAATTACTATTTATTAGTAACTGATTTTCCAAGAAGGAATATATAATGATTATAATGAGATAAATTAATATTATATTGGGAGAACAAATTTATCCTAAAAAGATTAAGAATATACTATAAGAATAACACACTTACAACAGGGACATTGGACGAGCACTCAATGAGTGCTTTTGTAATGATATATAATAAGGGAAAGTTCAATCACTATACTTTAGTGAAATGAATTCGTGACTAAATAATGTTGTAATTAATAAGCGAAAGTTGAAACTTAATTACAATTTTGTATCATTTGGGGATCAAAGCGTAATTTTACTATTATTAATTTAAATTTTAATAAATTATAAAGGAGTCTAAATAAAATTTTTCCATTTTAAGGGGGTCAGGGTCACTGCTAGCCTCTTCACTTCGTTATTGATTATAAGTGAATAATAACATGACATATCATCATTAAATAAATAAAAAATATGAAAAACTTGTAAATAAATACTAATAATTGTCTAAACATTGTAACTATTATAAATAAATTTTAATAATTTAAATTTTAAAATTAAAAGTTGAAGATATCTTAATATTTATTTATTTAAACAGTTATTGAGAGGGTGTGAAATAGTGAGATAGTAAAGTTCGGATTTGCGTTCGGTTTTGTTTTATTGGGAATTGTGGAGGTTGTCTCATTATACTTCAATCTTAGGTGTAGAATGTCATTTTGACCCTCGTAGGTCGACAAATCATGTGTTGCCTCTTGTTAATAGGTAAAGTAAATTACAAAACAATCTACAAAGGTGAAATATACAAGGCATTGTTCCCAAGAGCCTACACATTAGAATTTGATGAGAGTACTCACCTTGTCACATATACTACAAATTATGAAAAGAGATTAATGAAACCATAAATATTTATGCATATATTGAAAGATATGTTTCTCCATCATCCTTATATACACACATATATATATATCTTGATAAATTGAAACACAATATACCAAAGATAGCAAGAAAAAGTAGCAAATCGGTGGCAATCTTTGTTGCATATTGAACTACAATTTGGAGGTACCTTTGTGCTGGATTACGATCAGTTCGCAAGACTTGCCAAGATATTGCCGCAGTGACGGTGGAGAAGGGTCAAGGGCTCGGTAGTTGGATTTTTCTTGTTGGCGAAGTCGATTGTCGCACTTGCTTCAAATACCATTTTGCTTGCTTCGAATCCATCAACAACTCCATCGTCTATGTCGTCCAGAAAGCTGCAGGCACTCCTTATTTGAAGATCATCGCTTTTGTGGCTGCTCATGCTCTTATTCTTCTTAACGCGTCGGCATACGATTGTCGGTTGGTGCTCAATAGCATCATCACCATCGGGATTGCTAAATTGAAACCTCCCAAGATTCTCCCACCATCTCCCATACTTGACGAAAATCTCTAATCATAGAAATTCACACCTTTGAAGTTCATATATCTGGAACCAATTCTTATCAATGAGCATCGAAGCGAGATAAGTAGGACCAAGTTAAACATAAGCTACATATTCGAGTTTGCTTTTCTATTACATAGCTAACAAAATTTATCAATAAAGTTACGACTAAATGAAAGTTAGTGCAAATTTTGTAAAAATTATCCAAATAGAATTGATTTTGTTTATCCAAATCCAAAATTGAATCTCTTTATTATAATTTTAGAAACTTAATTTTTCATGCATTCTCAAATTTATATTCAATTGTTCAAAAAGATTTAATTACGAGAACCAACCTTAGTTTTGGTGAGATCTTACGTTTTAGCTAGTAATATTCAAGATTGTCTTTGTATGCTTTTTTTTGTTCAATCATTAATCGATTATTTGCATAATAGAAAATTTAGTCCAGATTCTATTAATTTATCCCATTTCTAAAAAACTTTTAAATAATGAAAACTATGAAAATATGAAAAGCTAAATATACACTACACCAAAACAGGCTTTTAGCGGCGCTTTTTAAGGCCTTTAGCGGCGCTTTTTAGCGCCGCAAATACTTTTAGCGGCGCTTTCACAAAAAACGCCGCTAAAGGTGTTGGTCTATAGCGGCGCTTCTATCACAAACGCCGCTGAAGACTAAGAGCTTCAGCGGCGTTTTTAATATAACCGCCGCTATAGATTGGTGTCTTTAGCGGCGTTTTTTATATAAGCGCCGCTATAGATACATGGCCTTTAGCGGCGCTTTTCCCAAAAACGCCGCAATAGACCCTGATCTATAGCGGCGCTTATCTCAAAAACGCATAATAGACCTCGATCTATAGCGGCGCTTATCCAGAAAACGCCGCTAAATACCCTTTGTCTATATAGCGGCGCTTCGCACAAAAACGCCGCTAAAGACCCTAATCTATAGCGGCGCTTTTACCAAAAACGCCGCTAAATTTGGCAGATTTGTAAATTTTTTTTTATATTTTCTGCCCTCCTGTAAAAAACAAATCAAAAGAAATCATATCTAAACCAGCCAAAAGTAACAAATCTATGGATTAAACAAATAATATAATAAATATCAATAAATATAAACAAATTCGTATTATTCTTACAAAAATGTTAAAAGTTAAAATGATAATTGAAAGTCAAAATTGAAGTATATTTACACGATAGTCTAAGACGGCGGCTGTTGCGACTGCTGAAACATCTTCATCATACTCTGGAGCTGCTGCTGGAGTTCATCGAACTTTTGACGCTGCTCTGCTTCCCTCGCTGCAGCCTCTGCTTCCCTCGCTTTAGCCTCTGCTTCCCTTGCTGCAGCCTGTTCTTCTCTCGCTGCCGCCTCTGCTTCTCTTGCTGCCGCATCTGCTCTAAGCTGCTGCTGGAGTTCTTCATACTTTCGTTGAACCTCAGCTTCTCTCGTTGTTGCATCTGCTTTAAGTTGTAGCTGGAGTTCTTCATATCTTTTTTGAACATCAGCTTCTCTCGATGTTGCCTCCGCTTTAAGTTGTGTAATTTGTTCAGTTGTTGTCGCTTGCATCAGAGCAATCTGGTCTCTTAACCTCTGAACAGAACTATCACTGGATGCAATCGCGTCGTACTCCGCCTTTTTATTCTTTAATTTTTCCTAAAAAATAAATCACACATAGATAGGAACGCAATATATATTAAAAATAAGAATGCAACATAACTTAACAATATTTGCATTATAATAAATGAAATAAATCATTAGAAAGTAAACACTATATAAATAATTAAAACAAGTGAAATTGTATTAAGCAAACGTACTGTAATTTCTGCAGCTTCAGGAGTCATAGGGTTTCCATCTTTCTTCCTATGTGTAATGTCAAAAAGTTGAAGTCGTCCAACTTTTTGACCGGACGACAGTTCCTACAATACAATACAATAGTAAAAATATTAATTGATAGAAAGTAATAAATATCGCCAATATTAAAAGCATTTCAAAATACCTGCATGAGCTACACACGCAAAACTTTTCGACCCAAATTGTGTGAGTGAATTTTGTTTCTTGCCTACTGCTTTTCCAACTTGTTCACGATCCTACATTATGAAATTATTAGTACGTTAATTAGGAAATACTATACACCAAAATAATTACAAAATTTTATAAGTTACACATACCTCTCCTTTCTTCGAAGTCCAAAATCTAACGACCTCTTCCCACTGGTACCTCAGCATTCCCGGCGGGACATTTTGTAATCTCTCATCGAGTGTTGTTTTTGTTTTAAAATATTCTTTCTTTAAAGTGCTCTTATGGTCTCTCCATCTTTTTCCCAATGCCTTCTTTACATAAGCATCGGAGACCTCTAGAGCAAATCTCGCCTACAAAAAACACAACTTAAGAAAGTAAATGTAAACGAAACTTAAACCCAAGTATTATAAATGACATACACGTTTTGTTACCTTAATGTTATCGAGAGCTTGGTTCTTGTTACTCTCGGGCACTTTATGCCATGACTCGAAGTTAATTGGCAACATATTTGCATTCCGTGCTAGAATGCCCATGTATCCTGCTAAAAGGCGGGCTTCTGATCCAACAGGCTGACCAAAGCTATTACTGGATACTTGGACACGCTCGACTGGATCTAGGTCGTAGAAATCGCTCAGTACTGTAGGTCCGCGAACTCTCCGCGTCTCACCAGTGTCATCTGAAAAATAAAAGTATTGTAATATACGAAATTTAAAAAAAATAAACAAGAAGTCAGCATACATGAAAATTAAATGTTAAATTACTTTGAACTTCTATATGTTCCTCAGGTGTAACCGGAACATTCGAAGATCCAATTGCAGTCTGTTGTTCAGTGCTGTTTGTTTCCGCCGAGTTTGGAGTACCTTGAACAATGCGGTGCGATCGCACTTTTCTTCTAGGCATTTTATCTGCAATACAAATAAATTAGTTGAAAACTTAGTATACAATTACAACAATAACATCATTCGTAAATATAATTAGATAATCGTAAAAGCTGACTACATTATAATTCGTAAATATCTTCATCCGTATCCTGGCGGACCCATTGAAATTGTGTACTAGTACTAGGGATGTTTTCGTTTAAGTTCTGTTCTGGAAATGGTAAAGTTTGTGTTCTATCATCAATGTCATCTCTACTTCCACTGCCCATGTCAAACAAGTCTCTAGGGATGTTACGGAGTACAACGTACCAACCCTCATCGTTGGATCTTTTGAGTAAAAACTTGTTTGACTTGAGAAGGAAATACATCTGACTCATCAATCAATTGTTGTCTGTGTGAATCAATCGAGCGAAGTTTACCATTGTAAAACTAAATTGATCTTGCTTGATTCCACGTGCAGTATTAACATCGGCCCAATCACCTCGAAATAAGACAACTTTCCATTTGCCGTAGTAATCCAACTCAATTATGTCAGTAAGAAGTCCAAAATATTCCACATTTCCCTCCACAGGATTATTGTCCCTAGCACTAGCATAACTTGTAATTGAGGAATTAACAACTATTCCACAATTTTGCGTTCTCCTCAATCTCTCGCGATATTTTGTATGAAATCTGAATCCGTTTATGAGGAATGCACTATATCTTTTAACCACCCGATTTGGACCTTGGGAAAGCCATTTAACTTCGTCGGTGACATTCTCCCACTCCAAACCTATTGAATGGAAAGTAAACTGAGTAATTAAAAATGTTTTGAACAAATATTATTATTTGTCGGTGAAAGCTCCAATTACATACCGTTTAACTTAACCATTCATGAAAAGATTCTGTAAACAACTTATTGATATCTCAATGTTGTGTTCTTCGGGAGCGCGAACGAGATCTCAATATTTGTTTGTACTCACTATGTTACAAATATGTTAAGTTTGTTAGACTATAAACAATTTTTGAAATGATAAATATTTATCAAATTTCTAGAACTTACTTGCGTAAAGGTTCCATTGATTCGTGGTGGAACAGAACATATCGATGTGCTTGTACCCACGATAAATCATCTAATTGTGCAATTTCAACTTTACCGATTGGTTCTCCAAAACTTTGGAACAAATAACTGTCGGCAAAGTTACGATCCGTGAGTCCAGCATTTCTATTTGGTCTGTTCAACCTTGTTTCAACATCTTCCAAATATCTTGAACAGAAGGTCATACATTCCTCTGCCAAGTAGCCTTCAGCAATTGATCCTTCTGGATAACGCTTGTTGCGGCAATAAGACTTTAATTTTGATAGGAACCTAAACACAATATACAACATTGTCAAAAGTTGTAACTAAAGGCACATGGGTGAATGAAGGAAAATTTAC
Source organism: Gossypium raimondii (assembly GCF_025698545.1). NCBI lineage: Eukaryota > Viridiplantae > Streptophyta > Magnoliopsida > Malvales > Malvaceae > Gossypium > Gossypium raimondii. Next base: position 47,340,862 of record NC_068575.1, read on the forward strand.
AAAATTGTAATTAACATCTTTCTATGGGATACATCCATCGATAGAAAACGGGTCCGCCAAGAATTGCTTCATGCGGGAGATGGATTATCAAGTGAACCATAATAGTGAAGAAGGAAGGTGGGAAGATTTTCTCCATGTTGCATAGAGTTAAAGCGGCTCGATCCTGTACCTTCTGAAGTTCTTAAACATCCAAAACTTTGCCACAAATGGCTTTCATTATATTGGATAGTTCAATTATACAAGACGTCACCTTCTTCGAAATACAACATCGTAGAGCAACTGGCAGTAAATCTTGCATCAAAATGTGATAGTCATGTGACTTTAGCGAATATAGTCTTCGATCTTTAACACTAACACATCGAGATATATTTGATGCATACGCATCTGGAACCTTTATATCCTTCAACACCATGCAGAACAATTCTTTCTCTATCTTCGACATTGAGAAAATTGAAGGCGGCAACCGATATTTACCATTCGGAAGTAGATTCGGATGAAGATCAGGTCGAATTCCCATCTGAACTAAATCAAGTCGACTCTGAAGATTGTCTTTTGATTTTTCGTCTACATTCAAAATTGTACAGACAATGTTCTCGCAGACATTTTTCTCAATATGCATAACATCAAGATTGTGTCGTAAAAGGTGGTGCTCCCAATAAGGTAACTCAAAAAAATACTTCTTTTTTTCCACAAGTCCGCCTCATTAGGATCGTCCTCTTCATCGGAGTTATCATCAGCTTCATCATTTGATCTTCTATTTCTTTGCGTGTTTGCGGTTGATTCATCTTCCCATAATCGAAATTCATATCTTCCAACATTAACAAGATTTCGAGATCCACTTGTCTGCGAATGAGCTTCTCGAACTCTTTGATCAGTCAAATGCCGAACTCAAATCTAAATCTATGATTTTCCGGTAACCACCGACGATGCCCCATGTAAGAGAACTTCTTCCCATTGTATAACCATTGCGAACATGTCATGCAAAGACAACAGAGCACGATAACGACCCTTGGTACTCCAACCGGATAAATTGGCGTAAGCGGGAAGTCATTAATGGTCCACATCAAAGCTGCACGTAAATTAAAGTTCTCCTTTCTCAGGACATCGTATGTCTTGACACCAGCCCATAATTGTTTTAACTCTTCAATAAGTGGCTGTAAATAAATGTCGATATCATTCCCGGGCCCTTTCTCTCCAGGGATAATCATAGATAAGATAAGGGAAGATTGCTTCATGTAAATCCACGGAGGCAGATTGTAAGGAACAAGCACCACTGGCCATGTACTGTATGCAGTACTCATGATCTTGTAAGGATTAAATCCATCAGATGCTAGGCCAAGCCTGACACTCCTCGGATCGCTTGCAAAGCTTGGAAATTTATTGTCAAATGATTTCCAAGATAAAGAATCTGCCAGATGCCTTAATAGTCCATCATCGGTTCGTCCTTCATGGTGCCACGTCATTGACTCCGCTGTCTTCGACGACATGAAAAGTCTTTGAAGCCTTGGTATTAGCGAAAAATACCGCAAAATCTTGACCGGCTTCTTTCTTGGCTGTGCATCATTTTCATCGTCGTTCCCATCTTCTGTGTTTCTATTCATCCAACGGGATTCGCCGCATACATGACAGCACTGTTGGTTTCTCCGATCGCCCCAGTACAACATGCAATCATTCGGGCAACTATGGATTTTGTTGTACCCAAGACCTAAGTCTTTTATCATTTTCTTCATATCTTTGCATGGTGGGGATTTTGCAAACGAAACATTTCTCTCAAAAACTCTAACAAACATTGTCAATGAGTTCGGTCCACCATCTCAAACATTTTAAGCTGGAAAAGACGAATGCGAGCGACATTTTGAAAATTTCGATCCCTCATATAGTTCTTCGTTCATCTCATTAAGTAGCGCGTAGAACTTTGCCGCTTCTCTATTCGGCTCTTCATGATGTTGGTTTCTTAGGGTTTGGTAAAAGCATTTCCACCGAGATTACAATCATCGATGGCACAAAGTCGGGTGGGAACGATGTAAACCATGATTGTGAATATAAAATGCTTCCGCAACATCCCTTCCATGTCATCCCCTCGATGATCGATGGTAGGCGGTACTATCATAAGATACATCCATCCTTGAAGAGGAAGTACTAGGCGGGCATTCTCCATGAAAAAACCATTGTTTATAACCACGAACAAACCCATCAACAATTAGATGCTCGTATACAACTTCACGATAATGCCAGTTTATGTTGACACACTTCTTACACGGGCAAAGAATCATGTTCTCTTGGCTTGCATATTGAAATGCAAAATTTAGAAAAGTTTGTACTCCATTTCGGTAACCGTCGCTTACCCTTGACAAATTCATCCAAGACCGGTCCATTTCTTATTTCTTGAAGCCTAATCTTGACAATAAATTGCACGGGTTTAGGATTTAGGAATAAGTATAGTTAAGCTATGTAAGTTATGTATTATGTAAGTTATTTATTACCCAAATTATGTAAGTTGTGTATTATGAAAATTGTGCTATGTAAGTTATGTAAGTCACATAAGTTATGTAAGAAGTTATTTATGTAAGTTATTTATTATGAAAATTAAGTAAGTTATGTAATTTACGAATAATTAAAAATATGTAAGTTATGTAAGTTGTAAGTTATGTATAATATTAATTAACTAAGTTATGTCATTTATGTATCATATTAATGTAAGTTATGTAATTTATGTATATTAACTAATTAATTTATGTAAGTTATGTATAATATTAATTAATTAAGTTATGTCATTTATGTATAATATTAATGTAAGTTATGTATAATATTAATTAATTAAGTTATGTCATTTATGTATCATATTAATGTAAGTTATGTAATTTATGTATATTAACTAATTAATTTATGTAAGTTATGTATAATATTAATTAATTAAGTTATGTCATCTATGTATAATATTAATGTAAGTTATGTATAATATTAATTAATTAAGTTATGTCATCTATGTATAATATTAATGTAAGTTATGTATAATATTAATTAATTAAGTTATGTCCCTTACAATAAGAGACAAATATTGATTTTATAATATAAACATTGGATAAACAATTTTGTTTAAAAAAGATTGGATAAACAGTATTTTATAATATAATATTAATTTTAGATACAAATATAATATTAATTTTAGTTACAAATATTATACAATTAGTATTTTATAAGGTAAATAAGCATTTTGCATGCAACTTGACTAAGAAATTAGTAGCAAATAGGGAATTGAGTTTGTATAAAAAACGTGGACCGTCTCTCTATTAGGTAGCTGTCAATGGCATTTTAACTCCAACCATCTCACATTCTTACCGAATTGAATGTGTGTTTTAAATTCTCAACCCATCAAAATAAAAAATTAAAGAGAAATTTTGAATTGAACTTTATATACAAAATAGAATACAATATATTACCTCCTGTTCTTTCTACCATTTAATCAAATGAAAGTTATGGTTAATCTCTTCTTTTCCTTATCTTTCCTCATTTTAGATAATCTAATAAAAGAATATAGTTTAATCCAAACGTAAAATTAAAAATTAAACATTATTGGGAGGAACAGTAACAAACCTTAAAATAATTAATTTTCATGGATAATCAAATAGACATAAAAGCATAAATTGATTTCAAAGAAGACGAAATGTAAATATCCAACATTAAAAATAACTTCATAATTATTAAATGTCAATATAGTCTACTTACAAAGAAAAATAACTCAAGATAATTTAAGATATAACATTATTTCTTAAAATTGATCATCCTAATTGAGCTATACTCTTCAATTTTTATTAAACCGAAGCCATCAATAAGAGAATTGGTTGAAAATTGTTGAGTGTATCCTTATCAATTTTTATCTTGGCTTTGGTAGTTTCGATTAAGGGTTGTATTTGCTCTCCCTCCTCCTTTTTACTTGCGATCTGGTGTGTTTTTTTTTTTACTGAGGTTGCTGGTAGTGGATTTGGTTATGATGATGTTCGGGTTGACTGGGGTTTTGGGTGTGAGGTTGACGGTAGGTGCAAGCTGAAGTAGTGATCTGGACTCTGATTTAGTGAATAGTGTGATGGTAGGGCTGGAGTAGAGGTTGGAGCAGTTGGCGCTGGTGAAGATGGGAGTGGGAGTTGTCCTTGGCAGTGGTGGTTGGCGACTTTGACTCCATCAACAGGCTCAAGGTCATATGGACCAAATATTTTAAAATATATTTTCAGAATTATATAAATCTAACATTAATGGTCAAAGCCAAAAAAATATATATGTATTTAGCATAAAAAATAAAAGGATCATACATTACCCAAATAGTGAAAATGGATCCAAATTCAATCAAAGTCCTCTAATTAATTTGTCCAAATCAACATTGATTCAGAATTTAGAATTTTCTTTTCATTTGAAAAATTAAACTCAATAATTGGTAGACTTAAATAAAATTCGGTGTCTACACTACTCAATAATTACCAGCTAACAAAGTGATGAATTCAACTACAGTAAATTTGGTTAACATCAGTTTTGGATTTCATTCATGGACTCATTAAGTTAATAATAATCATAATAATTAAAGTAAGAAAGTGATGAACATTTGCTTTAACTAATAAATTTAGCAAATTAAATATACATACCTCTTAAAGTTCACAAGGAAGTAAAGGCTGCAAGGAAGTAGAGGCTGCAAGTTCCTGGGATTGCTTCACGATTGAATTTCCAGGTTTATCAATTGATCAAAAGTCTACTTTCTGCTGCAGTTGACTAAGAAAACATTATGCGAGGTCATCTATACGAGAGATAAGCCAAGCAACAATAAGGAAATAACATATATAAAGAGAAAGCAGATTTAAAATATACAATATGCATATAATTTTTATGACAAAACATGCAGACATAAATTTTAAATTTCAAAATATACATATATTCATACCTAACACTAATCTCATTTAACTCAATTCATACCCAACACTCATCTCATTTAACTCGAATATCATAGATGGCAAATCGTCGATAAGACTAACCAAAACCAAAACATGTAAAGGGATAGTGAAAGTGAATCTATTGAGCTCTCCCTAAGCCAATGTTACAAAATGAATTGCCATTGATCCAAACCCAAAATGCACAAAAAAATACGGGAAAGGGGAAGTCCATCGATACCAGAAAATAATGTTTTTCGGCCATCAGAAAGGGATTGAGCAATTGGGAAATTGGGGAAAATACTTTGGGGAAGAATAACTTGGGGGAAATTGTGTGATAGCCCGAAATAGGGCCTAATCAGAATAGTGGTTTCGTAACCACAAATCCGAAGTGAAATAGTTTAATTTTATAAATTTTTATTAATTACTGATTGATTGAAATATTGTGTGAAAATATGGATAGAAAATTTTAATGATTTAGTGCCTAATTGAATTTTTAGGACTAAATCGAGAAAATGCAAAGTGTGTCTAATTAGTGATTAAATGACTTAATTGAATTATTGCATGAAATTGGAAGTGTTTATGTGGCAATTAGACCATAAATTAGTGTTATGGACACAAAAGGGTATTTCTAGAAAAATATCTAAGTAATGGGTCAAGGGCATTTCATCCAAATTGGGAAAAAGACAAAATAAAGAGAAAATAAGTGTCCATCTTCTTCAAAATCAGAAGCTTGCTGCGAAAGTTTCATGTTACCATAGCTAAGGTTCTTGATTTTCTAAGCTCAATTGTAAGTGATTTCTTGCCCGCTTTTAATTATTTTCGTACTTTTATGCTTATTGATGCTTGAATTTCATGTTTCTACCATTTAATTTAAATGAAATTGAAGTTTAAAATTGACCCATTCATGATATAATTGTAAATTGATTAGTGATGTTAGATAATGAATGTTTGAAGTGTTAATTACAAGTTTTACTAGATGAATTTCAATGAAAATGTTGAAAATGGCTAAATTGTGAAAGATGGTAAAGTGTGCATAAAGTTGTGATTTTGTGAAATTGAGGGCTATTATGAGCATGAAATATGATTTAGTGAAGTTTGAAATTTAAGAATTTAGTGAATTTTATTTTTACGAGCTTAGGGACAAAAGTGGAATTTTTGAAAAGTTTTGGGGAAAAATGTAAATTTGCCAAAATGTTGTGTATGAATTGTATTTGAATGAAATGTTGATAAAATGTATTAAATTGTGTTAATATAGATCAAGAAAGAAGAAATAGTGCAAGTGATCGGGAAAAGAGAAAGTTATCGACTAAATTACAAAAATAGTCGGTTTGCATCCGAGGTAAGTTATGTGTAAATAATAGTAATATATTTTATAAATTGTGAATTTATTTGATATGTGAATCAATATTGAATGTGGAAGGAAAATTGTTCATGAATTATTCAAGTGTTAAAGTGTTGAAAATAAAGTGTTAAGTGTAAATTCCGGTTGAACTTAGGAATAGAAGTGGATACAAGTGACATGTCACTAGAGATTAGTGTTACTGATGTTACAGTGAGTCCCGGTGCTGGGTGATCTAGCATGTGTTGCGAGACACTTGATGACTTATCCGAAAGCGGGCCGTGGACATTTCGGTGTTATTGATCGGTGGTAGCTTGGCTACGTTTGATGTTAGCCGGCTACATTTCGGTGGTAACCGGCTACATAATGATGGTAACCGGCTACATATCGTTGTTGCACTTATGTGCTAAATCTCTACCTATCTGTGTATATTCCGAGTGTTCAACGGGATTAATGATGGGTTAAAGTGAATATGAAATGAAGTGTGTATGCAGGTACAATTGAAAGAATTGAGTATATGTGATAAATGTTAAGTGTGAAAATGTATATGCAAGTGAATTGGTAAGATTGTGCATGTGTAAGTGATTGAAATTGCTAAGAAATGTTTTGATTAGTTATATGTTAAAAGTGTTAATTATTAAATGAGTAATTATTGTTTACATGTAACTTACTAAGCTATTTATAGCTTACACCTTTCTTTCTTTTCCTTTGTTTTATAGTGATTTGAACTTGATCGAATTGGGGATCGTCGGAGCTTGTATCACACTATCATAATCATCTCGGTATTATGTGATTTTCAAAATTTTTAAACTATGGCATGTATAGGGTCTTAATCATTTTGAGCATGTTCAAATGATATGGCTAATATTAGCTATTGAAGTAGCTATTAAAGAATATGTTTTGGTGTTATGTATGTTAAAATGGTAACTAATTCAAAGAAGCAGTTTCTTTGACAGCAGCAGTGACGTGAATGTGAAAAATCACCATAAATAGTAGAAATGTAATTAGAGAGTGAATTATATATTGAATTAAATCTTATCAAGTCTATTTTTATATGAAAGAAAGCAGTGCAGGCAAAGGAATTCTGTATTTTGAGATATTTGAATTTTAGTGAGATAGGGTCAGAATGGTTTTGAAATCCCTGTTCTGACTTTGAAAAATCATTATAAATTTTACAGAAAGAATTATGGGTCATAATTTATATGTGTAGATTTCTTAGTGAGTCTATTTTCAAAAGAAATAAACGGTAACCTTATATGAATTCTTTACAAAGAGATAATTGATTTTTAGTGGCAAGAGGTCAGATCTGTCGAAATGTGAAACAGGGCTAAGTCAAAATTCGAAAATTATATGGTAAGTAGGAATATGAGTCTAGTTTCAGGGAAAATTTACGGATTTAAATTTTGAGTTTCAGTAACTTGAGTTATAAGTAAATTAGTGATGATGCAGCAGTGGACAGTTTTGTTGTGAATAGTGAATTTAATTTTAAAAGCAATTTTTATGCTCGAATTGGTAAGTTAAATTGGATAACATCTCGTACTCGATTCGATGTGACGGTCTCGGGTAAGGGTGTTACATTTAGTGGTATCGAGCTACGGTTTAGTCGATTCTCGGACTAACGTAGCAAGTGTAATAGACTATCTATACATGCCATAATTGAATAATGATAGTGTGACGACTCGACATCTTAAAATGTTTTTTATAGTAATGGATTCTAACCGAGATACGGTGATGATGCTCAAAGTAATGTGCTGTTGAAAGTCGATTCGAGACTCGAGGTCAAGGAGATGAGGCTCGAGAAGCTTTTCTCCAAATGATGAACAATTGGTACACTTGAGTTTGTTAGAACTAATCCTAATGCTCAACCTCCTCCGGCCCTCCTATTCCTCAAGTTGTTCCCATAGCTCCTCAACAAACTGAAGTGTTAAGATTGTCAAAGCCTCCGGTGGACAAAATTTGAAAGTATGGAGCAAGAGTTCGAGCTAATGTAAATGATGATCCTGAAGAGCGAGTTACGGCTTGATAATACCATCAGTGTTGGATGAATTATCTTGTACTCGGAAGAAAGTCTCAAATGTGCTATCTCATTCTTTGAGGATTGACTTATAATTGGTGGAAAAATTTAGTGTCGATGGTGCCTAAAGAGAAAGTTACATGGGATTTATTTCAAGAAGAATTACGAAAGAAGTATGTAAGTCGTTTCATTGATTAAAGAGAAAAGAGTTTCTTGAATTGAAACAAGGCGCATGACGGTGGCGAATATGAACGAGAATTTGTCAAATTAAGCAAGTATGCCCAAGAGTGTGTATCTAATGAAGTTACATTGTGCAAAAGGTTTGAAGATGGATTAAACGAGGATATCCGATTGCTAGTGGGAATTCTTGAAATTAAAGAGTTAGTGGTACTAGTTGAAAGAGCTATCAATGCTGAAGAATTGAGCAAAGAGAAAAGAAAGGTGGAAAGTGAAGCAAGAGATGCAAGAAAAAGATCAATGGGCAAGTCATTTCAATTTCAAGCGAAGAAGTCTAGAGAAATGAATACTCGATCAAATGTTTCTAGTGTGAATTTTCAAAGAGATCGAGGAAGACAATATTCAGGTTCTAAAGCTCAGGCGACTTCTATGGCAAGTTTAGGTAGTGTTAAACCTACTAGACTGGAATGTCAACATTGTGGAAAACGACATTTAGGGGAATATTATTTAATCAGCCGAGCATGTTTTAAATGTGGATCTCAAGATCATTTTGTGAAAGATTGTCCAGAAAGAGAAAAGATAGAAAAGTTTCAAAATGTGAGATCGAACAGTGTGACTACTAGAGGAAGACCACCGAGAAATGTGGGGACTGGAACTAGTGGTAAAGGTGTAACAAAAGACACGACTGTAAGATCTGAAGTGGGAGCTCCAGCAAGAGCTTATGCCATCCGAGCTAGAGAAGAAGCATCTTCTCTTGATGTGATCACTGGTATATTTTCTCTTTACGACACTAATGTTCTTGCATTGATTGATCCTGGTTCTACTCATTCGTATGTATGTATGAATTTAGTGTCTGATAAGAATTTGTGTGTTGAATTGACTGAGTATGTGATTAAAGTGTCGAATCCTTTAGGCAAGCATGTGATAGTTGATAAAATATGCAAAAATTGTCCTTTGATGATACAAGGTCAGTGTTTCCCTGCCAACTTGATGTTGTTGCCATTTGATGAATTTGATGTTATTTTGGGAATGGATTGGTTGACATTACATCAGGCCAAGATAGACTGTAGTCAGAAAATTCTTAATTTGAAGTGTAGTAGTGGTACAGTTCTTCGGGTTGAAACAGATAAGTCAAATGTGATGCCAATTGTGATTTCTGCCATGTCTGCTCAGAAATGTTTGAAAAATGGTTGTGAAGCATATCTTGCTTATGTGTTGAATACAAAAGTGTCTGAAATAAAGATCGAATCGATGCGGTGGTATGTGAATATTTAGATGTGTTCCCGGAAGAGTTGCGGGTTTGCCTCCGATTAGAGAAGTAGAGTTTGGTATTGAAGTAATGCCAGGTACTGCTCCAATATCGATTGCTCCTTACAGAATGGCACCAACTGAATTAAAAGAATTAAAAGTGCAATTACAAGAGTTGACAAATAAAGGATTTGTAAGACCAAGTTACTCTCCGTGGGGTGCTCCCGTGCTATTTGTGAAGAAAAAGGATGGGACATTGAGATTGTGTATTGATTATCGTCAACTTAACAAAGTGACAGTAAAGAATAAGTATCCATTGCCCCGAATAGATGACTTGTTTGATCTGTTAAAGGATGCCACAGTGTTTTCCAAAATTGATTTGAGATTCGGATATTACCAATTGAGGGTTAAAGAGTCAGATGTGCCAAAGACTGCTTTTAGAACCCGGTATGGTCACTATGAGTTTCTTGTAATGCCTTTTGGTCTGACTAATGCTCCAGCTATTTTTATGGATTTGATGAATCGAATTTTTCAGCCCTATTTGGATAAATTTGTGGTGGTGTTTATAGATGATATTCTTATTTATTCCCGAAGTGAAGTTGAGCACGCCGAACATTTAAGAATTGTGCTACAGACTCTGCGAGAAAAGAAATTATTTGCTAAATTTAGTAAAAGTGAATTATGGCTCAGTGAAGTGGGATTTTTGGGACATGTTGTCTCGGGAGATGGCATTCGAGTGGATCCGAATAAGATATCAGTAATAGTTGAATGGAAACCTCCAAGAAATGTATCTGAAGTTAGGAGTTTTCTGGGCTTAGCCGGATATTACCGTCGATTCGTAGAAGGTTTTTCGATGATAGCTTCACCGATGACAAAATTGTTGCAAAAAGATGTTAAGTTCGAATGGACCGAGGAGTGTCAACAAAGTTTTGAGAAATTAAAGAAGTGTTTAACTGAGGCACCAGTGTTAGTGCAACCCGAGTCAGGAAAGGAATTTGTTGTTTATAGTGACGTCGTTAAATGGGCTTGGATGTGTATTGATGCAAGAAGGAAAAGTGATAGCGTATGCTTCTCGACAGTTGAAACCGCATGAATGAAATTATCCTACCCATGATTTAGAGTTGGCTGCTATTGTCTTTGCTTTGAAGATTTGGCGTCATTATTTATATGGTGAGAAATTTCATGTTTTTACAGATCATAAAAGTTTGAAATATGTTATGACACAAAAATATCTGAATTTGCGGCAGCGAAGATGGTTGGAATTGATGAAAGATTATGAACTTGTGATAGATTATCATCCGGGAAAAGCCAATATAGTTGCTGATGCTTTGAGTAGAAAGTCTCTCTTTGCTTTGAGAGCTTTGAATACAAGATTAACATTGACTGAAGATGGATCATTGCTTGCAGAGTTAAAAGCTAGACCATTGTTTCTTCAAGAAATTTGTGAGGCTCAGAAAGTGGATAATGAATTGCAAAGAAAAAAGACTCAGTGTGCAATGGATGATAATTTCGATTTTCGGATTGATTCAGATGGATGTTTAATGTTTCATGACGAATATGTGTTAGAAAATGTTGATTTAATTGAGAAAATTTTGCAGAAGCACATGATAGTCGTTAGCGATTCACCCGGTAGTGTAAAATGTACAATGATTTAAAGAAATTATATTGGTGGTAGGGTATGAAACGGGATATCTCTCGAGTATTTGACAAAGTGTTTTGTGTGCCAACAAGTAAAAGTTGAACACCAAGTACCTTGAGGTTACTTCAACTTTGTTATGGTGCCCGAGTGGAAGTGGGATAGAATTACTATGGATTTTGTTTCGGATTGCCATTGTCACCGAAAAAGAAAGACTCAATTTGGGTAATAGTTGATCGATTGACTAAGTCAGCTCATTTCATTCCTATACGAATGAGTTTTTCACTTGACAAGTTAGTTGAATTGTATATTGCTGAGATAGTCCGATTACATGGTGTGCCTGTGTCTATTATATCTGATAGAGATCCACGGTTTACTTCAAGGTTTTGGAAGAAATTACAAGAGGCATTGGGTACTAAATTGAATTTTAGTACAGCATTTCATCCCCAAACCGATGGACAGTCTGAAAGAGTAATTCAAGTGCTCAAAGATATGTTGAGATGTTGTGTATTGGAATTTGAAGGTAATTGGGAAAGATATCTACCTTTGGTGGAGTTTGCATATAATAATAGTTATAAATCCAGCATAAAAATGACACCTTATGAAGCGTTGTATGGACGAAAGTGTCGGACTCCATTATATTGGACTGAACTTAATGAAAATCAGTTACATGGAGTCGATTTGGTAAAAGAAACTGAAGAAAAAGTGAAGATAATCCGTGATTGTTTGAAAGCTGCATCGGATCGACAGAAGTCGTATGCGGATTTGAAAAGAAAATAGATTGAGTTTCAAGTGGGTGATAAAGTATTTTTGAAAGTGTCTCCATGGAAGAAAATTTTGAGATTTGGCCGTAAAGGTAAATTAAGTCCAAGATTTATTGGCATGTATGAAGTGATAGAAAGATTTGATCCAGTGGCTTACCGATTGTCTTTACCACCGGAATTGGAAAGAATTCATAATGTGTTTCATGTTTCTATGTTGAGGCGATATCGATCGGACCCATCGCATGTGATTTCACCAACTGAAGTGGAAATTCGATCGGATATGACATACGAAGAAGAGCCGATTCGAATCTTGGCACGAGAAGTGAAACAGTTGAGAAACAAAGAAATTGCTTTAGTGAAAGTGTTATGGCAACGACATGGGATGGAAGAGGCAACATGGGAAACTGAGGAGGCTATGAGGAAACAGTATCCCAACTTATTCACTGGTAAGATTTTCGGGGACGAAAATCCCTAAGGGGGGAGAATTGTGATAGCCCGAAATAGGGCCTAATCGGAATAGTGGTTTCGTAACCACAAATCCGAAGTGAAATAGTTTAATTTTATAAATTTTTATTAATTACTGATTGATTGAAATATTGTGTGAAAATATGGATAGAAAATTTTAATGATTTAGTGCCTAATTGAATTTTTAGGACTAAATCGAGAAAAATGCAAAGTGTGTCTAATTAGTGATTAAATGACTTAATTGAATTATTGCATGAAATTGGAAGTGTTTATGTGGCAATTAGACCATAAATTAGTGTTATGGACACAAAAGGGTATTTCTAGAAAAATATCTAAGTAATGGGTCAAGGGCATTTCATCCAAATTGGGAAAAAGACAAAATAAAGAGAAAATAAGTGTCCATCTTCTTCAAAATCAGAAGCTTGCTGCCGAAAGTTTCATGTTACCATAGCTAAGGTTCTTGATTTTCTAAGCTCAATTGTAAGTGATTTCTTGCCCGCTTTTAATTATTTTCGTATTTTTATGCTTATTGATGCTTGAATTTCATGTTTCTACCATTTAATTTAAATGAAATTGAAGTTTAAAATTGACCCATTCATGATATAATTGTAAATTGATTAGTGATGTTAGATAATGAATGTTTGAAGTGTTAATTACAAGTTTTACTAGATGAATTTCAATGAAAATGTTGAAAAGGGCTAAAATTGTGAAAGATGGTAAAGTGTGCATAAAGTTGTGATTTTGTGAAATTGAGGGCTGTTATGAGCATGAAATATGATTTAGTGAAGTTTGAAATTTAAGAATTTAGTGAATTTTATTTTTACGAGCTTAGGGACAAAAGTGGAATTTTTGAAAAGTTTTGGGGAAAAATGTAAATTTGCCAAAATGTTGTGTATGAATTGTATTTGAATGAAATGTTGATAAAATGTATTAAATTGTGTTAATATAGATCAAGAAAGAAGAAATAGTGCAAGTGATCGGGGAAAAGAGAAAGTTATCGACTAAATTACAAAAATAGTCGTTTTGCATCCGAGGTAAGTTATGTGTAAATAATAGTAATATATTTTATAAATTGTGAATTTATTTGATATGTGAATCAATATTGAATGTGGAAGGAAAATTGTTCATGAATTATTCAAGTGTTAAAGTGTTGAAAATAAAGTGTTAAGTGTAAATTCCGGTTGAACTTAGGAATAGAAGTGGATACAAGTGACATGTCACTAGAGATCGATGTTCTGATGTTACAGTGAGTCCCGGTGCTGGGTGATCTAGCATGTGTTGCGACACTGACGACTTGTCCGAGCGGGCCCGTGGACATTTCGGTGTTATTGATCGCTGGTAGCTTGGCTACGTTTGATGTTAACCGGCTACATTTCGGTGGTAACCGGCTACATAAATGATGGTAACCGGCTACATATCGTTGTTGCACTTATGTGCTAAATCTCTACCTATCTGTGTATATTCCAGTGTTCAACGGGATTAATGATGGGTTAAAGTGAATATGAAATGAAGTGTGTATGCGGTACAATTGAAAGAATTGAGTATATGTGATAAATGTTAAGTGTGAAAATGTATATGCAAGTGAATTGGTAAGATTGTGCATGTGTAAGTGATTGAAATTGCTAAGAAATGTTTTGATTAGTTATATGTTAAAAGTGTTAATTATTAAATGAGTAATTATTGTTTACATGTAACTTACTAAGCTATTTATAGCTTACACCTTTCTTTCTTTTCCTTTGTTTTATAGTGATTTGAACTTGATCGAATTGGGGATCGTTGAGCTTGTATCACACTATCATAATCATCTCGGTATTATGTGATTTTCAAAATTTTTAAACTATGGCATGTATAAGGTCTTAATCATTTTGAGCATGTTCAAATGATATGGCTAATATTAGCTATTGAAGTAGCTATTAAAGAATATGTTTTGGTGTTATGTATGTTAAAATGGTAACTAATTCAAAGAAGCAGTTTCTTTGACAGCAGCAGTGACGTGAATGTGAAAAATCACCATAAATAGTAGAAATGTAATTAGAGAGTGAATTATATATTGAATTAAAGCTTATCAAGTCTATTTTTATATGAAAGAAACGGTGCAGGCAAAGGAATTCTGTATTTTGAGATATTTGAATTTTAGTGAGATAGGGTCAGAATGGTTTTTGAAGTCCCCTGTTCTGACTTTGAAAAATCATTATAAATTTTACAGAAAGAATTATGGGTCATAATTTATATTTGTAGATTTCTTAGTGAGTCTATTTTCAAAAGAAATAAACGGTAACCTTATATGAATTCTTTACAAAGAGATACTTGATTTTTAGTGGCAAGAGGTCAGATCTGTCGAGCTGTGAAACAGGGGATACCTTAATGAATAAAATGTACTAATTGGCTAAGTCAAAAATTCTGAAAATTATATGGTAAGTAGGAATATGAGTCTAGTTTCAGGGAAAATTTACGGATTTAAATTTTGAGTTTCGTAACTTGAGTTATAAGTAAATTAGTGACAGT
The DNA here is from genome assembly GCF_025698545.1 of Gossypium raimondii. Taxonomy (NCBI): domain Eukaryota; kingdom Viridiplantae; phylum Streptophyta; class Magnoliopsida; order Malvales; family Malvaceae; genus Gossypium; species Gossypium raimondii. The sequence continues at coordinate 47,355,926 of NC_068575.1, forward strand.
CGCGCAGGTGGACAGTTTTGTTGTGAATAGTGAATTTAATTTTAAAAGCAATTTTTTATGCTCTGAATTGGTAAGTTAAATTGGATAACATCTCGTACTCGATTCCAGTGACGGTCTCGGGTGAGGGGTGTTACAAATTGGGGGAAAAGAAGTTGGGAAATTGGGGAAATGAAATCGTGGAAATTTGACTTGGGGGAACACTAAAGGAAATTCCCAAATTCCCAAACCCTTGACACGCAAAAACGCCGAAATTCCCCGAATTCCCAAACAACCAGGCCAAAGGTTGGTGATTGAATTTATTATTTAAACCCCAGTTTCCCAAATTACACTTAACCCAAACCCTAAATCAAGATACAGCGATTTAAAAGACAAAAAGCTTACCTTTTTCACCACAAATTCATAACTTTGATGGTATCCTGTCAAGATTGGCTCAACTGTTGCTTCGTTTCACCCGTAGATGACATCTCCTCTCCTTTTTCCTTTGTATTTTCTCTTCGATATTATAGCTTTCGTTTTCTCCTCTCGATTACATTTCGTTTGTGTTACGCCTTACGAAAATGATAAGTAAAACACGCGAATGTAAGCGGCGTCGTTTTGCCAAAATTTTAAGACACCATTCCGGCGTTTGTTAGGAAAACGCCACTATTTCTTGTATATTTCCGGCATTTCCAAAAAACGCCACTACAAATTGAAGTTATAATCTGAAACGGCGCCGTTTAATAAAGCTTTAATGCATATTTCGAACTATTTTTTAACTTATTAAACTTAATTCTATTTAAAATAATATTTAAATGACAAAAACATTAATATAATTTATATCAATTGGTACTTTAATTTGATTTTTTAAAACATTATTTAAAGAAATTAATCTAAACTAACCTAATTAAAATCCTTATCCGACCCCTGAAACCCTAAACCATAAATTCTAAACCACTAACCCTTAGCCCGTAACTCGTAAAACTTAAACTCCTAACCCTATATCCCAAACCTTAAATCCATATATACCCTCTAATCTTTAAAATAGCACGGCCATCAGAAATAATCCCTAAATCTTTAATAATCATATATAAAATAGTTATAATTGATTAAACAATAATTAATAGTAATAAAAACTTTTAATAATTTGTAATATTACATTTATAATATTTATTTTTTTGTATAAAGTTTGAAATTTATAATATTTAATTTTATTGATAAATAAATAAATTTAAACTATATACTCATAATTTCAATATATTAAATTTATTATATATTATTTATTTTAGAAATATATATAAGAACATATTTGATAAAACTAAATTAATCTAATAACTTAAACTCTAACATAACTGTTGAAACCCTAAACCCGCCCAAATCCATAACCCCTAGCCCTTACTCCTAAATCCCTAACCCTAAAGCATAACCCTTAAACCCTAAATCCCCTAACACCTAAACCTTAAAATTTTCAATTCCACAAACAAGCGGTGACGTTTTCACAAAATTGTAGACATATTGATAATTATCGATTAATCGGCATGCATAAAGTGATCATGATCTACCTATAATAATATTCAATATATTAAATTTATTCTTGAATATCTATTTTACAAATATATAAGAACGTATATATTGATCACCATAAAAAATGATAAAAAAACAAATCTAATTAATTAAACCCTAACACATGACCGTTGAAATTAACCCTAAATCTCAAACCCCAAAACCTTTAACCCTAAATTAACCTTAAATCCCCAATTACCTTAAATCTATACCCGTACTCATTAAAATACCGTCCATAAAAAAATTCCTAAATCTTTAATATATATATATATATAATCATAATTAAATTAAATATAGTCAATAATTATTGTTAAAATATATATAAATTAGTCGAACAATATATACGTACTACCAAAATTAATTTATTACTCTTATAAAAGTTAATTCTATTTTAATTTACTCTTTACATTAATACAACAATTTAAGTTTTACTATATTTTATTTTATTCATAATTTAATATATTTTCTCTTGTAAAGTATTTTAAATCAACTGTTATAAATAGTTAGCTGTTACATATATACGACTTCTCTTTAATAAAAACTTTTTTTATTAATCAATATTATTTGTTAATTATAATTTAAATGTAAATTGTCCCACTATATATATATATAATAAATAGAACAAAATATTAATTATTTCAACTTATAAGATTTTTGTTACTATTAGCGGCGCTTCGGCAAAAACGCTGCTAAAGGTTAATACATTCGCGGCGCTTAGATACAAACGCCGCTGAATACAAGAGAATTAGCGGCGCATATATAAAAACGCCGCTAAAGACCCGAGCATTAGCGGCGCATAGGCAAAAACGCCGCTATAGACCCAGAGCATTAGCGGCGCTTAGACGAAAACGCCGCTAAAGACTCGGAGCATTATCGGCGCTTAGACGAAAACGCCGCTAAAGACTCGGAGCATTAGCGGCGCTTAGACGAAAGCGCCGCTAAAGACTCGGAGCATTAGCGGCGCTTACACGAAAACGCCGCTATAGACCCGAGCATTAGCGGCGCTTAGACAAAACGCCGCTATAGACCCGAGCATTAGCAGCGCTTAGACAAAAACGCCGCTATAGACCCGAGCATTAGCGGCGCTTAGACAAAAACGCCGCTAAATGTTTAAAAAATCACAAAAAACGACGCCATTCGTCTTAGGTTTTTTGTGGCGCTTTATATAAAACGCCGTTAATTCCTATTTTTAGCGGCGCTTCCGTATAAACGCCGCTGATGCTCTACCTTTAGCGGCGCTTTGGCTAAACCGCCGCTAATGCTCTATTTTTTGTGGCGCTTTTGTTCCAAACGCCGCAAAAAGTTCCGCTAAAAGCCTATTCTGGTGTAGTGATAATAAGGTTTCTTGATCCTTCTTTCAGTGAAACAAATGAAACCTGCAGGAAATGGCTAGATTGATCGGATCACATTTCATAAGCATTTGGATTGAAGTATGATGCAACGAAAAGCAAAGACATTGTGCGAAATCCCATAAATTATTAACGTAATGAAGTTATATATGTATAGTAGATTTATGTTTCTAAGCAATGGTGTTTGGAGGGCAAGAAAATTATTGATGAACTTGACCTGGTAACCGAATTCCTTTCATTTGATTTACGTTTGGATTTTCATGGGTTAGAAATTATTTGTAATTTAAAATATTAGTAGGTATAATATTTTATTATTTAGAAAAGTTTAACATATTGATCAGATAGTTGTGTTATTTAATTATATGAAACAACATTTCATTAAAACATACATCCATATATAAATAAAAGGGTAGCTCATTAAAATTATAATTTTTTATTAAAATAACAATACATACAATTAAAGTCTAATGGTTAAATATTTTGAAAAATTTGACCCTACTCTCTTATTAGGTCGATATTGTAATTCTTTAATAAAAATTTTATAATTTTCTATATTTTTATGATTTTTAAAATTTTAAATTGATTTTTAAATTTGTTACTAATTTCTAAAATTCCTAAAATTAAAAAATTTTAATTTCAAAAATTTTAATTTGCTTCCAATGAAAGAATAGGTGTCAATTTGAATAAATGTGTAAAGATTGAGAGCTAAATTTGTTATTATACATTATATACAAACACCAAACTAAAACGGATGAGCTATTTTGCTCACTCATCCAATGTACATGGGATAATTTGCCCTTTTTTTCAATAGAAAGGTTTAAATGCAATCCAATGTATAGTTCAAAGGGTTTTGTGGTACTTTTACACAAAGAAATTGCAAGATAAGTCCCTTAATTAGTGTTTTCCTATTATTTTATAAGGCCTTCCACCTATTTTAATTACAACCTAGGCCCTTCCGATTTTATATCTATTTTAAATTTTGACATTTCAGCATAATTAATTGTAGCATTTGACCCTACATGTTTTTAAGATAATTTTCAAAGGTTTTCGTTTTAAACTTATAAGTTTAGTCCTCCGTGGTTTTAAATGTTTTAGAATTTTGAAACCATGGCTTCATTATTTGCCCAATAAGTCTTTTTGTCTCCAAATTTACTATAAATTTTGAAATTTATCTTTTTTTCTCGTTATTCGTTATTTCAAAACAACTTTGAAGTTTTTCCAAAATTTTACATGAATGTTTCCTTACTTTTAATGTAATGATCCAAAAGTTAGTAGTGTCGAAATGGCGGTTTCAAAATTTTATTTCTCTAAATCGAGCCTATAAACATTAATAATTAATATTTACGAGGCTAGTATTAAATTTTATTAAAGTTTGGTCCTTTAATTTTGATGAATTGATAATTAATTAAGATATAAAACTAAATTGTAAAACTTTATCGCTATAGATTTTAATTAGCCAAAGGATCAAATTGATACTTAAACCAATTGCTATTAGTAGATAGTGGAAAAGATGGTGAAATCCACGATGTTAGATTAATGGCTTGGTTAATTAAGTAAACTATGTTTTAATTAATTAAAATAAGAGTAGGCAACATAAATCAAAGTCTAAAAGATAACTTTAAAGCTTGTCATCTTTATTTTTTTCTCAACTTTAAAGCTTGTCATCTTTATTTTTTTCTCCCTCATCACCGAATCTACAAAGAAACAAAGGAGAAAAACCAAGCTAGGGTTCCAAGCATGCAGTCAAAATTTGGATAGGTAATTTAAGTCTTTTTTCTTGTAACTTTTATGTTTTTGAGGTCATGGGAGCTTGATTTAGCTAGTTCATGTATCAATTTATAAAATTATTAAAGTTTTTGGAAGTTACCATTGTTTATTTCTTGAGAATTTTGGTGTTAAATTGATAGATTTTAAGCTTAGATGTGAAAAAGGATTAGATTATAAAGTTCAATCCTTAGTTTTGTAAAAAACACTAAATCGAATAAAATGTAAAATTGATAGTAGAAATAAGAAATAGGAGGTCCTTAATGATAATTTGTGAAATTGGATTTTAATCCGAGGGTTTAAATTGAAAGTTTTGCTTCTCCCATATTTAGGGACTAAATTGAATAAATTGTAAAACTTGTATGAATCAGTGATTGATTGTGAATTGGTCGGAAATTGATAGTACTATATGTTTTGTGATTATTCGTAGCTAACATTGACCCAAATCCATCGAGAGGGAAAGGAAAAATCCAAAGTCATCGACGAGTAGCTCGGAATTCTGGTTTGTATTTCTATGATCCGATTCAATTTAATTCTTATTTGTTAATGTTAAATTGCATGATTTAGTTATGAAGTAAGTATATAATGCTTGTATGTAATGGCCCAAATTCAAGGTTATCGGAATAGTGGTTTCGTAACCACAAATCCGATTTAAAGAGAAATTTATTTTAATATTTTTGCATGAATATTGGTATGATAGGAAAATCGTATGAAAATATCGATAGAAAAATTTTACCGATTTAGTGGTTAGTTTAGAAAAAGAAATTATAGAAGAAATTGGGTAAAAACAAGGTATCGAGACTTGATCTAGTAAAACCGAATCAAAAATATTTTTATAAATATTTATGAAGTGTTAGTAATATGATATTAAAATTTCGTTAGAAAATTTTAATGTTTGGGTAGTCAATTATGTGAAAAGGACTAAATTGAAAAAGGTGTAAAAGTTACTAGAAGGATTAAATAGCTTAATTGTTAAATGAAGAGGGATATAAATTGAAAATAACCCCAAAAGAAGATATTTTGGGCAGCATACGCTGAGAAAAATCAGGAGAATTGAAGAATTAAGGGTAAAATTGGAATATTGCAAAATTTGCTTTAAAAGTTAGGACTAAAGTGGAATTATCTAGATTCCTCTTTATTTTTCTACATTCCCATCAGCCAAAAACGTCCTAAGGGTTTCTTCAAGCTGGTTTTCATAATTTTGCACCAAGTGAGTTAATCCTAGCCTTTTTCTTATAATTTTGTGTTTCTAAGACTTTAACAAACTAGGTCCTATTACTAAATTCATTAGTTTTTGATTTTGTGAATGAATTTGAAAGTTGCTATGAATATGTGCTGGAAGTTTATGATGAAATAGGATGAAATTTAAGCTTTAATTTGTTTATGAGATGATTTTATTAGGTAATTTCAATAGAAATTGATTTGTAGGACCTAATTGTGAAAATGTTTGGAATCAAAGTCTAGTGCTGAAATTATGATTTACAAAGGTTATAAAGTAGTCTAAAGTGATGGGATAAAGTGTTAATTGAGAAAATCAACTCAATTGAGAGGTTAATTGAGCAGGGATGAAATTATCATTTATTGAAAGTTTAGGGAAAATGGTAATTAACATCATACACTAAAACAGTTTTGGACAGCAGCAGTACTCTAACTTTGAAAAATCACCAAAAATTTTAGAGATCGAATTAGAGGATGAATAAAATATGAAATTAAATCTTATTGAGTCTAGTTTCTTATAAAAGAAACGGTGTAAGCAATGGAATTGTAAATCATGAGATATAATAGATTTTGTAAGACAAGGTCATAATAAATTCAGGTTCCCTGTTCTGACTTTGGAAAATCATTAAAAGTTGTACAAAAATAATTATGAGTTATAATTTATATGGTTAGAATCCTTAATGAGTTTATTTTCAGAAGAAACAAATGGAAACATCATCCAAATTCTGTACTATGAGATAATTAATTTTAGTGAAGAGAGGTCGGAACTATCAAACAGTGAAACAGGAGAAATTTTAAAGAATAAACTGTACTTATTTGCTGAACCAAAAATTCTGAAAATTTTATGATAAGAAGATATGTGAGTCTAGTTTCAGGGAAAATTATCAGATCTTAATTTGGAGTTCCGTAGCTCAAGATATAAATAATTTAGTGACTGTGACTCAGTGAGACAGCTTTGAATGCACTATAAATAATAATGGAATTATAGAGAATGTTACATATGAACATGAAAAGTATTAGATTAATGATTAAATTTATTTATTTAGATCCGAAAAATTCAAATACGAAGAAAGATCGAGGAAAAGAAAAAGTTCGGGATTAGTAGATTTTTGGTTACGAACAAGTGTCGAGGTAAGTTCGTGTAACTTGAATTATATTCTTAAATGCTTGAAATGTTTCTTATTGATGTGAAAATGAGTTGGATGTTTATTGTATGATAATTGATGAAGTATTGATATTCTTGATGAAAAGAGAAAATAAATCCCGGTTGAATGAAAGGAAAATTCGATGGATCTCTGAAAAGGAATTGACGGTAAAAAGGATCTAGCCCGGACGGGTGATCCTATCCTGATATAGCCCTCCCGAAGAATATGTGGAAAATTGATTTAGCCTGGACGGGTAATCCGAATTGGGGTCTGAATTTAGCCTGGACTGGTAATTCAGATCCATGCTCATTAGAGTAATTGTCGTTGCAGGGGATTTAGCCTGGACTGGTAATCCCGACATTACTCTATGAGTTTATCTTACAGGGGATTTAGCCTGGACTCGTAATCCCGCTGTAAGGATGAGGTTCGCGGGAGTGTGCTATCTGAAATGAAAATGTGCGCACATGAATATGAATTGACGGACCCGGATTTGTGCACTAAAGTATACCTCTGAAAATCCATCGAAATTTTAAGAAATTCAACGGGATAAATATGGAAAAATAACAAGGAAATGGGAATCATGGAATTGATGAGCTCATCAATCATTGTTAAATTATTGATACATGTAAACTATTGGACTAATTTGAATGTTGAGCTTGTGCATGATAGGGGAATAATGTATTGAATGGATGTATGAATGTTTATTGTATTGTATTGAAAATATTAGGTAAGTATAAATCTTGTTACATGAGCTTACTAAGCACAAAGTGCTTACCCTGTTTTCTTTTCCCCTATTTTGTAGTGTTAAGAGCTCAGAGGTCGGATTTGGTCGGAGACGCATCACACTATCAACCTCAAGATCTCAGTATATAAAGAAACTTTATTTTGGAAATCAATGGCATGTATAAGCTAGTAAAGTAGATGTTAATGTGAAATGAATGTATAGTTAGCCATTGGTATGGCTAACAAATTTTAGTTTTGGTATGTGATGAGATTATCTTATGAATATGATAAATGATTTAATTACTATTTATTAGTAACTGATTTTCCAAGAAGGAATATATAATGATTATAATGAGATAAATTAATATTATATTGGGAGATTGAATTTATCCTAAAAAGATTAAGAATATCCTATAAGAATAACACACTTACAACAGGGACATTGGACGAGCACTCAATGAGTGCTTTTGTAATGATATATAATAAGGAAAGCTCAATCACTATACTTTAGTGAAATGAATTTGTGACTAAATAATATTGTAATTAATAAGCGGAAAGTGAAACTTAATTACAAATTTTTATCATTTTGGGATCAAAATGTAATTTTACTATTATAAATTTAAATTTTAATAAATTATAAAGGAATCTAAATGAAGATTTTTTCATTTTAAGGGGGTCAGGGCCAATGCTAGCCTCTTCACTTCGTTATTAATTATAAGTGAATAATAACATGACATATCATCATTAAATAAATAAAAAAAATATGAAAAACTTGTAAATAAATACTAATAATTCGTCTAAACATTGTAACTATTATAAATAAATTTTAATAATTTAAATTTTAAAATTAAAAGTTGAAGATATCTTAATATTTATTTATTTAAACAGTTATTGAGAGGGTGTGAAATAGTGAGATAGTAAAGTTCGGATTTGCAGTTCTGGTTTTGTTTTATTGGGAATTGTGGAGGTTGTCTCATTATACTTCAATCTTAGGCTGTAGAATGTCATTTTTGACCCTCGTAGGTCTGACAAATCATGTGTTGCCTCTTGTTAATAGGTAAAGTAAATTACAAAACAATCTACAAAGGTGAAATATACAAGGCATTGTTCCCAAGAGCCTACACATTAGAATTTGATGAGAGTACCTGCTTGTCACATATACTACAAATTATGAAAAGAGATTAATGAAACCAGAAATATTTATGCATATATTGAAAGAGATGTTTCTCCATCATCCTTATATACACACATATATATATCTTGATAAATTGAAACACAATATACCAGCATAGCAAGAAAAAGTAGCAAATCAGTGGCAATCTTTGTTGCATATTGAACTACAATTTGGAGGTACCTTTGTGCCTGGATTACGATCAGGTTCGCAAGACTTGCCAGTATTACGGTCGCAGGCAGCTGGAGAAGGGTCAAGGGCTCTGGTAGTTGGATTTTTACTGTTGGCGAAGTCGATTGCTGCACTTGCTTCAAATACCATTTTGCTTGCTTCTGAATCCATCAACAACTCCATCGTCTATGTCGTCCGAAAGCTGCAGGCACTCCTTATTTGAAGATCATCGCACCAGCGGCTGCTCATGCTCCTATTCTTCTTAACCGCGTCGGCCGCACAGTGTCGGTTGGTGCTCAATAGCATCATCACCATCAGGATTGCTAAATTGAAACCTCCCAAGATTCTCCCACCATCTCCCATACTTGACGAAAATCTCTAATCATAGAAATTCACAGCCTTTGAAGTTCATATATACGGAACCAATTCTTATACAGTGAGCACTGAGCAGATAAGTAGGACCAAGTTAAACATAAGCTACATATTCTGAGTTTGCTTTTCTATTACATAGCTAACAAAATTTATCAATAAAGTTACGACTAAATGAAAGTTAGTGCAAATTTTGTAAAAAATTATCCAAATAGAATTGATTTTGTTTATCCAAATCCAAAATTGAATCTCTTTATTATAATTTTAGAAACTTAATTTTTCATGCATTCTCAAATTTATATTCAATTGTTCCGAAAAAGATTTAATTACAGGAACCAACCTTAGTTTTGGTGAGATCTTACGTTTTAGCTAGTAATATTCAGTATTGTGCTGTATGCTTTTTTTTCGTTCAATCATTAATCGATTATTTGCATAATAGAAAATTTAGTCCAGATTCTATTAATTTATCCCATTTCTAAAAAAACTTTTAAATAATGAAAACTATGAAAATATGAAAAGCTGAATATAATAAGGTTTCTTGATCCTTCTTTCAGTGAAACAAATGAGACCTGCAGGAAATGGCTAGATTGATCGGATCACATTTCATAAGCATTTGGATTGAAGTATGATGCAACGAAAAGCAAAGACATTGTGCGAAATCCCATAAATTATTAACGTAATGAAGTTATATATGTATAGTAGATTTATGTTTCTAAGTAATGGTGTTTGGAGGGCAAGAAAATTATTGATGAACTCGACCTGGTAACCGAATTCCTTTCATTTGATTTACGCTTGGATTTTCATGACTTTAAATGGGCTTATGGGTTAGAAATTACTTGTAATTTAAAATATTAGTAGGTATAATATTTTATTATTTAGAAAAGTTTAACATATTGATCAGATAGTTGTGTTATTTAATTATATGAAACAACATTTCATTAAAAGATATATCCATATAAATTGGTAGCTCATTAAAATTATATTTTTTATTAAAAATACCAATTAAAGTCTAATGGTTAAATATTTTGAAAATTTTGACCCCTACTCTTTTATTAGGTCGGTATTGTAATTCTTTAATAAAATTTTATACTTTTTTTATATATTTTTATAATTTTATGATTTTTTTTAAATTCTAAATTGATTTTTTAATTTGTTACTAATTTTAAAATTTCTAAAATTAAAATTTTTAATTTCAAAATTTTCTAATTTGCTTCTAATAAAAGAGTAGGTGTCAATTTGAATAAATGTGTAAAGATTGAGAGCTAAATTTGTTATTATATGTTATATACAAACACCAAATTATAACGGATGAGCTATTTTACTCACTCATCCAATGTACATAGGATAATTTGCCCTTTTTTCAATAGAAAGGTTTAAATGCAATCCAATGTATAGTTCAAAGGGTTTTGTGGTACTTTTACACAAAGAAATTGCAAGATAAGTCCCTTAATTAGTGTTTTCCTATTATTTTATAAGGCCTTCCACCTATTTTAATTACAACCTAGGCCCTTCCGATTTTATATCTATTTTAAATTTTGACATTTCAGCATAATTAATTGTAGCATTTGACCCTACATGTTTTTAAGATAATTTTCAAAGGTTTTCGTTTTAAACTCATAAGTTTAGTCCTCCAGGGTTTTAAATGTTTTAGAATTTTGAAATCATGGCTTCATTATTTGCCCAATAAGTCTTTTTGTCTCCACATTTACTATAAATTTTGAAATTTATCTTTTTTTTCTCGTTATTCATTATTTCTAAACAACTTTGAAGTTTTTCCAAAATTTTACATGAATGTTTCCTTACTTTTAATGTAATGATCCAAAAGTTAGTAGTGTCGAAATGGCGGTTTCAAAATTTTATTTCTCTAAATCGAGCCTATAAACATTAATAATTAATATTTACGAGGCTAGTATTAAATTTTATTAAAGTTTGGTCCTTTAATTTTGATGAATTGATAATTAATTAAGATATAAAAACTAAATTGTAAAACTTTATCGCTATAGATTTTAATTAACCAAAGGATCAAATTGATACTTAAACCAATTGCTATTAGTAGATAGTGGAAAAGATGGTGGAATCCACGATGTTAGATTAATGGCTTAGTTAATTAAGTAAACTATGTTTTAATTAATTAAAATAAGATTAGTTAACATAAATCAAAGTCTAAAAGATAACTTTAATGCTTGTCGTCTTTATTTTTTTCTCCTTCATCACCGAATCTACAAAGAAACAAAGGAGAAAAACCAAGCTAGGGTTCCAAGCATGCGGTCAAAAATTGGATAGGTAATTTAAGTCTTTTTTCTTGTAACTTTTATGTTTTTGAGGTCATGGGAGCTTGATTTAGCTAGTTCATGTATCAATTTATAAAATTATTAAAGTTTTTGGAAGTTACCATTGTTGATTTCTTGAGAATTTTGGTGTTAAATTGATAGATTTTAAGCTTAGATGTGAAAAAGAATTAGATTATAAAGTTCAATCCTTAGTTTTGTAAAAAAACACTAAATCAAATAAAATGTAAAATTGACAGTAGAAATAAGAAATAGGAGGTCCTTAATGATAAATTGTGAAATTGGATTTTAATCCGAGGGTTTAAATTGAAAGTTTTGCTTCTCCCATATTTAGGGACTAAATTGAATAAATTGTAAAACTTGTATGAATCAGTGATTGATTGTGAATTGGTCCGAAATTGATAGTACTATATGTTTTGTGATTATCCGTAGCTAACATTGACCCAAATCCATCGAGAGGGAAAGGAAAAATCCAAAGTCATCAACGAGTAGCTCGGAATTCTAGTTTGTATTTCTATGATCCGGTTCAATTTAATTCTTGTTTGTTAATGTTAAATTGCATGATTTAGTTATGAAGTAAGTATATAATGCTTGTATGAGTTAAATGAAGATGATGGATATGGTATATCGAGATAGAGGACTAATGAATAGAATAGAAAGTTGTGTGGCTTACTTGATATATGAAATTGAGTTGAGATTTGTTATATACGGTACTGGAATGGTGAATTGATGATGAAATCGGGATTGAAAGAATTCGAATTGAACTTATAATGAAATTGCAAATTGGTTACTTATTAAATGTATGAGCTATACTTTGATTTATCCGATGATGCATTATGTGTGCCAGTATAATTGCTTTGGTATATCCAATAATGCACTGTATGTGTCAGCATAATTGCTTCGATATATTCGATGATGCACTATGTGTGCCAGTATAATTGTTTCGATTTATCTGATGATGCACTACGCGTATCAGTATAATTGTTTCGACTTGTCCAATGATACAATGTGTGTATATTTCATTTGGTTTATCCGATGATGCACTACAGTGCCAAATTAGGATGCAAGTTGGTTAATTCATATATCCATCTTGAAATCCGAGAAAGGTTAACAGTATTATATAAACATAATTTGGCTAGGATATATAGTTGATTGAAATAAAATATGAACGATCTGGTATAATTGCTCATATATGAATTGTGACATTTGATAGCATGTGAAAGACCATGCAGATTGGTTAGAAATGAGCCTTGAGGATCGACTAACTATTTACGAGCCAATAGCCTCAAAAATGATTGAATTGATGAGATGAAATTGAACATGTAAATTAATGAATGTGTATGTATATATATACGTGAGTATCTGTTTATTGTAACGGCCCCAGTTTCATAAGTATAGTATGTTATCTAATGTTAAATAATTTAAGTTGGATCAGTGGATAGGTATTGTGATTATATGTGGGAGGTTTGATTTTCGAATCTTGTGTTGCGCATGTTTAAATTATTTTTGTTTCAACTATTGTTTGGAAGTTGAATTCTATTGGAAGTCTATTAAAAATCTGGTGGTTAAATCCTATTTGTTTTAATTGATTTAAATCTTATCAAAATTCCCTTTATTTCTCAACTTGGTAACCACCCATTTCTTCTTTTCTTGCTCTCATGTCTGCTTTTGTTATTTTCATCATCTTCCTTTGCTATTTTTTTCTTTTTTTTCTTTCTTTTTCTTCTTGAATATTTGGGTTCTCTTTCAACTCTTTCTTGATTTGTTCTTTGGGTGCGTTTCCTTTTTAGTTCAATGTGGGGGTTCGGTGTTGGATTTGTTGCAATTTTGGTTCATCAAAAGTGTAAATTCGACTAATATTTTCTATTTTTCTAGGGTGTTTTCAATAGGGTTTGAGTTTAAGTTTGAGTATTTGTATTATTTAATATTGTGTTAAGTATTTTCCATGGTTTTGGATGAGCGAAGGTTTAGGGAATCAAGTTTCTCCAATAGAATATGATTCATCTAGGACATTATTTTCAAGTGGTAAGAGTTTGATTATGATTTTTGGGACTGGAATTTTGGCAAATCATATGTTAATTTTGATGGATTTTAGTGGTTAAGTGATGTGATGTGTTAAACAAACGTAGGGTTCGTGAGTTCCGGACGTATGAGAGATTGATTTGGATATCAGGTGTGTGAATACAACTCAAAAAATCACTTTGAAACTCGATGAAATCGCAAAACATAGGTTGTTACGAAACTGCCCAGTTTTTACACGGCCGTGTAGTAAGCCGTGTGAGGTACACGACCGTATGCATTTCTATAGACCGTGTGGACTACACAGGCTAGGCTTTTGGGCCATGTAGGCCACACGATCGTGTGGGCCTTTTTGGCCAATTTTAGGGCCCAAACAGGGTTCGTTTATAGGATCTGATATTTGGGTTTGAGGATGTCATAAGAGTCGAGAAAACCGTAAGTTTAGCATGTAAGCTCGTATGTGTATCATTAAAAGCATGATAAACATTGTATGATGAAATTTAACTATAAGATATGTTATGCATAAATGAATTTTGTACATAAGCATGTCGTCTGTTTATGATTATATTATGTATAAAATATATGTATGTTTTGTTTATGCATAAGATGGGATATAATGTATTGGAGGAAGTGTATATAGCAGTATTTACTACAAATATGGTAGCTAGACCGCAAAATTATGTGTAAGGCAGTCCAACTGCAATTATAAGAGTGGCATACTGCCACATCATGGTGTGATTGGATGGACGGGCTTATGTAGTCCAACATGTGTGATTGGCTGGATGGTGCTGGTGTGTAACAAATGGGGGTAAGATATATTACGTATGATATGTTTAATATGATCTAGCATGAAATACCACCGTATGTTAAGTTATAATGTGCTAAGATATGAATAAACTGAAATTTATGCGATATGTGATATATTGATATATATATATATATATATCATTAATGTATGATCTTTGGACTTTGGGCCAAAATGCACTTGGGCTATTAGCTCACGTTTTTGTTTGTTTCAGGCGATCCCCCAGCTTAGCTTTGGATGGCGTCACTGGAGACTCGAATTTCACGATTTTAATATACTATATTATGGTTTTATTCTATGTGTTTAAATCGAACATTTCAGACTCTATTGTGGTTTATTAATTTTGGACATTTTATGTTTGTTTAGTTCACAAGGTTTAAAATGGATAGTTTAAATAAAGCTTAAGTGATAAATAATTCTTCCTAAAGAGACCAAAATGAAACTTTAAGTTTTCAAGTAATTGTCTCTACAAACTAAGTTTGAGGTTTTCATTAAAAATAATTTTGGCGGGCTATGTTTATAAGAGAATTTTACTTGATCTTTTGACATGTTTAAAATGTTTTTTTTTCAAAAAGCGAGACAATTAAGTTTTAACCTGCTGGAATTGGTTCTTCAAAACAACAGTACTTTTTTTTATCTAGTGATGTGACCTCCATAAACTGATCGTAACGTCTAGGTCGGGTTTGGGGTGTTACATTTATAAATGGTGATATTAAATGATCAAGTATGTATAAAGTGAAGTTTGTATGAAAAATGGTTAGATAGGTGAGAGAAAGTAAGATATGAAATAACCAAATGAATTGATCACTAAGTCTATGTTACAATTTGGTATACGAATTAGTTGAACAATAGACTTGAATTGATTATTTACATTTGAATAACATTTATGTTATATTGATTTGAAGTATAGAAATACCACTGAGTTTTATCGCTCAGTGTATGATTTATTTTTCCGTGTGTAGGTTAGGTCCCAAACGAGATTCCCGAGTACTGACTTCAGCATCCAATTAAGATCCCGAACTCGAAAATGTTTGTATAAATCTCTTTTGTTGGTTATAAGGCATGTACCTAGGTTGAGTCAAATTTGGTATATAAAGTTATGTGCATATGCACTTATGGTTTAATGGTTAATGTTAGAATTTGGTTGAAAATAGAGGTGATCATGGGTTGGGCTACCCGGTCCGGCCCGACGGCCCGCCCGAAAAATAGGAGGGTTCAGATAAAAATATAGGGCAAAAATATTTGTTTGGGCAAAAAAATGAGGCCCGTTTAGAAAACGGGTCGGGCCTCTTGTAAAACTTTTTTGGCCCAGGCCCGACCCAGCCTGAATTATATATTAAATATATATTTTTTATTTTTAATCAAATATACTTTTTAACTTTCATGTTTCACTTTCGTCATCAGATCGTGCCATCTTTTTTTTCCCAATTCCAAAATCAAGCTTCAAAGTCCCTAAAATTTTACAGGTTTTTTATACTATTTTGGTGTTGTAAAATTTAATATGGGTCGGGCTCGGGCTTAGCAATTTTCTTTCGAGCCAAGCTTGGACAAATTTTTAGGCCTATATTTCGGGTCGAGCCTGGCCCAAGCCTAAAAAACGAGCCTAAAATTTTGTCTGGGCCCAGCTCAAACTCGGCCCGGCCCGGGCCATGATCACCTCTAGTTGAAAGTATATGTCTTGTAATGGAATTAAAGGTAGTTTGAATTGGTATGAAATGTTGCAAATAAATATCTATGTAGTTGGTGAAATAGGTAAGTATGTAAATGATTTAAATGGTTTGCAATAGGTAAATGGCTTGTAGGTGGTAATGTATTGGCCTAATATTGTATAAGGTATTGAGTTGCAGGAATTGAGGCTATATAGTTACAAATATTGGTTGGTTAAAGTTTGAATCCGTTTAGAAACTTGGTTGGAAAATTGCAAGTTGACAATCATCATAAAATTATAGAAACAGTATGTGATGTTGTGACGAGAAAATGCTTAGAATGTCACGGCGAGACGAGGAACCCCGCCGTCTGGACAAAATCAAACAGTTTGTCACATCGTGATGAGAAACTCCCTCACGCCATTATGTCAATTCTGTATTTTGAAACTTTTGCAATTTTGTCATGATTCTATCTCGGGTTAACCTTAAAGCTTCCATAAACTTGTATAAGACCCGGGAATGTTTACTTATCATATTGTTTGCTTATGATGTCTGTATTTGAATGTTAAATGGTTTGAATTGTGTTTATTATAACATTAGTTGCTTTAGCAACAAATGTAACACATTGTAGCTCAGACCCGACGATAGGGTCGGATATAGGTGTTACATTTTAAATGCTTTTGCAAACCTATTATATTTTTAAAATCTAAAATGTAGAAAATAATTATTAAAATTAAAATTGAAATATCATTTTATCAATAATATTAAAACTAAATTGTTTTAACAAATATTTGAAATACAATTTTATATAAACTTCTTAAAATTTTAAAACTATTTTTATATTTTTAAATTTTTTTCTATTTAATGCTCAAAATAAAAAATAAAATTTATAAAACGATTAATTTATCAAATTTAAAAGTTATAGAAATTTGAAATACTATTTTAAATAAATTTTAAAATTTTCAAAGCTCATCAAATTTTAGGTTTAAAATAAATTTGTATGATTTTGACTATTAAATATTTGAGTTGTTATTTAAATAAGGGTCTTTGATTGAAGGAATTGATTTTCCGGAAAATCATTTCCAACTTTTCCAAATTTGATTGGCGGAAAACATTTTCCATTTGGAAAATGAACTCCAAAACAAGGAAAATGGGTTACATTTTAGGAAAATGTCTTACCCTTTCAATTTCCGTAAGACATTTTCCGTGCTCTCCTCTCTATCGCCTCCTTCATTCCTTCCTTCATTTCCGGTGAAAATTGCTTCATTTATCGATTTTCCAAGTAACTTTTTTTAATTATTCAATACTTATTTTTAACACAATTACAAATAATTTATTTGATATTAATTTTTTCAATTTATAACGATTAATATTGTAGCTTAATAATTGAGTATTATTATAAATAAATCATTGCAATATATGTAAAAATAATTTAAAATATAAAATTTATTAATACATATCAATATATGTAAAACAATTTTTTGAAAAATATTTCCATGAAATCATTAAACAATTTGAAAATATTTTACATGATTCAATCAAACACCAAAAATATTTTCCAATAAATCATTTTACGAAAAGTAAAACATTTTCCCGAAATCATTTTACGGAAAATATTTTATTGGCAATCAAACAGACCCTAAAATTCATCAGCAACTCAAGTATTGCAGGGGAAAAGAATTAGATATTGAAGAATTTATGGAAATTATCTTAGTTGGTTGCGTAAAATATTGACAACTCAGCCTTTCTCTTATTAACATGTGTGTATTCAAAGCATTTAATTTTCTAATTATTTACTTTGAAATTTTAATTCAAGTACAATTTCTTTCTTAAAGTTACCAAATAAGTAATGAAAATACAACTAATCCTATATGTATACATTTATGGAAATTATCTTAAATTATTGACAAGTGGCACATGTCATTTAATATATTTATTTTGAAATTTTAATTCAAGTAATAAATTATTAAATTTCATTTTAAAGTTACCATATAAGTATACTTGATAATCAATCATGTCATGGAAGCTTAATTTAGTGGCACATCATATACCTATCGTGATGACAGGTAGATTTAATTCAGTTACAAATTATATATAAAATATACTCTTATAATTTTACATTTAAAAACTAATTTCAAGATATTGTTTATTTAAGTTCATCATATATTTTAATGTGTTCACATTATAAGAATTTGACACGTGGCAATGAAAGAAAGTAAACATTTGGAGAGGAGAAAATTGCAACATAAACCCCACTACCTCTTTTATATAATTTTTAATGTTGTCGAATAATTCCTTCCAATTTGTTTGTATTCAATAATTCAACTTACAATTTTACATAAAAAATCTTTTAAACTTATTACTATTTTTACAAATCAAATAGACTATTAGAATTGAAATAGATATTTAAAAATATAAAGAATATTACAATAATTTATTTAGTGTTCAATCTACATTCACTAATTAATACTTAAAATTAAATTAGAAATTATATATAAAAATAAAATTTCACACAATCTACTATTACAATATTTACATTTTAAAAACTATTTCAAAATTATCATTATTTTAGAATTAAAATTATATATTATTATGTTTTAAATTCATAATCATATTATTAATATTATTAATGAAAAATTACCAAATTTATGAAAAGTTTTAAGAAGTAATTAAATGTAACTTAACTAAGACATACACTCAACTTCTACGTTGTATTGGTAAATAAAATTAATGTATAAATATACTATTCACGATTTTCAAATTCTTTAATATATCAATTAGTCTCTGCATATATGCAAAATTTTCACTTTGATATGTTCAAACTTTAATGTATTTTATTTTAGTCCCTTATCTCAGTGTTTTCGTTAACAAATATTAGGATTGCAATAAACAGCCAATAGAAGTATGTGTGCAAAATATTACATGAAAAGTTCTAGGAACTAATTACAACTAAGTGCTTGCATTTTAAGAAGCATTTTGAAAAACGATCCAACAAAATTTGTTCATTTTTATATTTAAAATAAAAATAGAAATAGATGATATTCAAACCTTTATAATATGTCTTCATCGTGGTTCATGGTCTTTGGTTAAAATCTCCACATTTTTATAGTTGTTATGATTGATAAGGTTTGAAGGATAATACTCAATTTGGTCAGCTAGTGCGAGATTGTGCTCTCCTTTTGTTGCATTTTGTGGGATTTGTAGAGAAGTTAAAAGGGTTGTTCATAAGTTAATTAAAATGCATTATTCTACGCAAATTACTGTGTTTGAAATTCTACTCTAAATTGTCCATCATATTTACTTAGTGGATTTAGGTTTTCTTCTGTTGCTTCTTTGGTTTGTAAACTTTTGATTTATATCAATGAATAAATATTTTAAAGCAATTATTTGTAAAATTTAATTTAAATAAAGACCCTTACCATCTAAAAATACATCCATCATTCCATCCAGCTTTTGATTTGATTCCAAAACAAAAACTAGGTGTTTAGTGCGGAAGAATTGCCTTTTCTGTAAAGGTAATGGTCCCTTTGGATCTCTGGGGTCATCTATCACTTTAATTGGCAAAGAGAATATGGAATTCTCCACATGAGTTTGGTAACTGCCAAATACAAGCCTACAAAATAAGGGCTTAGACCAATTGGTCCATTCTAACAATAATGTTATGTATAGTGGTAAACATTTTTAAAATATTTAACTTAAATTGGTAACATTGAGATATTTTAATTTTTATTAAAAAGTATTATAATATTTTGAGTTCAAATTTTATTAAATGTAAGTATTTTTTAAAATTTTATAACTTTACAATTGAGTTGGAACATGGTTTGGTTGTCCTCACCATTTCCATCAACAGGATGAAATTAGCTGAGGAAATGAGGAAATAGAAATAAAAAAATAGCAGTGAAAACAAAAAAGTCAGAGAAATGGAGGGTTTTTTTTTTCAGAAAATAAAAAAATAAAGAGAAAGGAAATGAAGACAAAAGGGGTTAACGAACTTGAGGTCCCTCTCATTATTTGGATTTTTTAATAAAAAAGTAACACGTGACATTTTATAATTGGGTCACATATCGAGACAAATTAAAAGTTAATTCCGTCACTTAGAAATGTTGGATTGATTAACAACGTAAAAATACAGATACCACATTAAAAGATTAATCAAAGTTTAAAGGAAAATATATCATTATCTCTAAAAATAATATATTATTAAGTTACGAATTTCATATGCTATCCCTGTATAATAAAATGATAAATTTTACCCAAAAAAATGATAATTCATCATTAATTAAAATAAAAAGCAATAAATGAATTACAAATAAATATAGATAACATAACATAATTGTATTAATTAATAACTATTACAATATATTTAATTCACCTAAATAGCCAAGTCATTTCGGGTGTATTCAACCCGCCATAGTGAAGCAAATGTTTGGTTCAGCTGAATGACCTAATTCAGGGCTAAGTGACAGAGTCTAGTAATCACCATCAAACACATCATCTCTTAATAGCTTATTTGGTGATTACCCGAAATATATATATTTTTACCTAAATTACAAAATCATCTAAAACTCCAAAATTAAAGAAAGAAAATCAACTAACATATGCCGAGAAATCATATCGCATGAAAAGAAAACATAAAAAAAAAAAATGAAGAAGAGATTGGTGAGATTTTGAGTTCCAGAAGTGGGAAGAGATGAAGTTATGTTTAGTGTTCATGGGGTTTAGTAGACGACGATGTAGGTGACGGAAGAAGGCTGAATTTTGGGTTTTATTTTTCTGCTTTTGAATCTGGACCAAGAGACTGAGACCCAGACTGTGAGAGAGAGGAGATGATTGTGAGGAGAGAAATGTAAAATATATATATATATATATTAATAACCAGGCTAAAAGCAAATTATTTTAACATTAAATACTATATAATATTTTTCATTATATAAATTTCCATTAAATTTAAAAGATGATTGTTTAATTACATTTGCAAATAATTTCTTTAAGTTTAATTTCTTAAATATATTTAATTCTCACCGCATAACTATTTAATTCTTGTGAACTAAACATGTCGTTGAAGTTAATAGCATATGCAATACAATGTTAAAACACAGGGACGAAGTCAAAAACTTTCCGTGGTTGCATATTTTGATGAGAGCTGAAATGTAATTTTAAAATAATAAATAAAATTTTATCATTTTTGAGAGAGAGTGTACTCTTAACTTTACTAAATTAAAATATTGTAAAATTTAAAAGGGAAGAGTTAAATTATACATTTTAAGAGCCATGTTAAAACATGATATATTTTGAGAATTTAAACATTAATTGGTTTCAAGAGTGTGATTGATTGGGTATATTTGCAGTTTCAACATTTAAAGTTTTGGGTTTTCTTAATGATTTTTAAATTTTTATAAAAAAAATTAAAGGGTATATTTATGATTTCGACATTTAACGTTTTAGTTTTTAATGTCATTAAATACCGTCCAACAAATTACTATTATGTCTATTTAATTTAATTAAAATTCTATTCTATTTTTACAGAAGGACCATTTCACTATAATTTTATTCTATTCCAATGAATCAAAATGCTGTTACTGCAAAAGGATTGGCATACACAAAAGACGAGAGAGGTCAACCTCCCGACCTTTTGCAATTAGGGTTGGAGCTGAAGATATAAGAAAACCCAAAATTTAGACGGAATTGAGCTGCCCACTCATAAACCTGTTTAATACAAGTAACTAAGCCATAACAAATTCTAAAACTTATAGGTTGATTGTTTGCGCAGATTACAATTTATTAAATTTTAGGATGGTATATGTTGATAATATTATTAATTTTTAAAATACTTTTATGTTTTAAAATTTTCGATAGTATTTTATTGGTTTAAAACCCTTATGTAAACATAAATTTTAAATGATTAAGATATATTTATAGGCAGAATAATAAGAATATGCTGAAAAACAAATTGAGAAAGTTTTTTTTTTCATTTATTGATTTAGTTTATTTTTGGAGAAAGAAAAAAGTTTTCATTGTCACATTAGTGAAAACGCATCCTGTAAGACGCGTTTTCAAAAGAAAGAATAAAAACGCGTCCTACGGTAATTATTCCAACTGTAACTTTTCCAATGGCTAAAATGATTTCAACAACCATAAATTTTCCAATACAACCCTCTTTAAACTTCATTTTTTTTTCAACCAAAAATTCTCAATACTCATTCCTCAATCCTAAATTCTTAATCATCAATTCTCAATTCTTAATTACTTTTTAATTCTTTTTCTGAATTTTATTCTCTTCAATTTTATTTTATTCGTTATAATTTTTAAATAGCAAATCAAATTATTTGTTTGGATGACAAACAAATCTCCGACATTTAATTACAAATGGTAAGAAAATATTATTAAATTATTTAATTTTAAATAGTTAATTATTATGATATTTAGATTTTTTTTATGTTTATATATTCAACCCAAATGTCAGATTTTGGAGACATACATAAACAATTTAAGCAAATGTGCATTGAATGTCATTTATGGACACTTGCGAGGCACATGATTTTTAAGTGTGACTCGAATGTTCGGGGGACTAAATTGGATCCCCCACTTATCAATGCTTTGGTTGAAAGATGGAGATCGGAGACACACACAGTCCATCTTCTCTGTGGTGAGTGTACAATTGCACTTGAGGATGTTAGTTTATAACTCAGTCTACCGATCGACGGGGAAGTCATTAATGTTGGATCTAGTGCCCTAAGTGTAATATTTTCGTCTAAAGACACTTGTAATTTTTTGAACAGATTGGTTAATAAAATTATTCATGAATTACATTAATACTTTGTATTATTTTCCTCAATAATATTTGTACGCAAAGCAAAATGGAAGCAAATGTTGCTCACTAGTTGTCTAATGTTTAACTAATATTAAGCGGTATTACGTGGTCGGATCGTAATATAGAAAGACAACTTGTATTAGTAGATGAACCTAAATATGTCATTAGTCTAATTGGAGATGAGCAAACCAATTGAAAGACTAATATGCTGTCTATCAAGTCCAATTGGGGAGATGCTTTGTCTTGGGCATCGAAGTGGATGACTTCCAAAAGATAGAGACATAGATGTAACTGACTGGACTGACAGTACATCAAACAGGACCCAAGAAGAATAGATCCTTAATCCATTTATGGATTTATTCACTCGTGGCGTTCATAGTGTGACATACCTAAATCCTAAGTGGATGGCGGACTATGTGTGTGTGACTCATACACTTTGATTTAAGTAAAGGCTTTAGTTCAAATAGATAAGGAACTGAAAGTTGGTGCATTAGGTGTACGACTTTTGTAGTATGTAGTGACATTCACATAGTGAAATTCATAGTCCAAAACATGGGTAAATGATATCCTTTCATTGGCATTACATGGTTAATGAAATGCAAACGTGACCACGGGTCGTCCGTCTTTGTGATGGATGACTTGATTACTATTTGATAGTGATTGAATTTTCATGAAAGAAGATGTAACGGTTACCATGAGATAAAATATGATCATATTAGGAGAACGGATATTATCCCAAAGAAATCAAGGATATCCTATGAGGGGAACACACTTATGACAAGGTCATTGGACGAGTATTGAATAGTTGCTTCCATAATGGTATGTAGTTGGGGAGAGTTCAATTACGATACTATAGTGGAATGACTTTATGCCTAAATGAGTTTATAATTAATAGGCGAAAAGCTAGAACTTAATTATAACTCATTTGAGCCTCAACTACATATGTCCAATCGGTCCCTCCGCTAGCTCGTTGAAACTATAAATGAATTGCATGTTTGAATGGAAATGAATGGAATGAATAGGAAAAGAGAAATGAGAAACATTCAAGAATGATTATAGTTTTCTCTGAAATGGAGAAATAGAATCATTTGGAAATAAATATAGGTTTCAAAAAATGAAAATTGAAATAAAAATGGAAATGGAAATTATTCATTTTCAATCCTATATGAATTACTTAAAAATGATTGCAATAATGAGTTTATGTTTTTGGACTATTTTGAAGCCCGAAAATTAAAATAAACCATCGGTCATAGTGAACATGTTAAGTTGTGAAATATTTTTAAAAGAAATAAAACCTAAATTAAAATCCTAAATCTACTGACTAAACCCTAAAAACAGTGTAGGGTGTGCCTCATATTTTCGGCTGAACAAATAGTGACGTTGTGATAAGAAGCTTCTCGACGTTGTAACGATGGACAACGTTGTGACGACGCGTATGAGGACGTTGCGACGTGGCAACATGTTTTCCACATAAATTGGGTTTCTTCTCCTAGTTAAACTCTACTATTTTTTCCCAATTAAACTCTTATTACTCTAAAGATATTTTAGTATGATTTGACATCTAACTTTAGCTTATTTAAAGGGGCTTTATATCCCTGTTTTGTGTGGCCAATTAAGAGGAAATTGAAAATGTATACTACAGGGCTTTTCTTTTGGGGGCGACAAGATATAGTCGCATATGGAGTTTTGGTGAGAGTTTGAGAGAATTTTGTGAAACCCTTTTTGTGAGAGCTTTGGCTGTGAGCTTTGTATTCGGGGCTTGGGTTTTTGTATTCTCATTATACTCTCATTTTAATGTTAATTCGATGCCTCATTTGCCCATGGTTTTTTGTTCTTCTTTGAGGGGTTTCCACGTAAAACATTTGCATTCGTTCTTCTCCATTTTTACTATATCTTTGTTTATACGGGTCGATCCCCAACAAATGGCTTGGCCAAAAGCTCCCAAGCTTAACCTATGCTTAACTATGTATAGGCAAAGTTGTTCAATTTAGGTCAAATACAAGCCTTAATCACACTAAATATGGATTGTGCGGACTGAAACACCCTTAATTAATTTTTCCTTCCATCAAACATGTGTCAAGACACACAACTTCGAATGTTAATTCCGGAATTGGTTCAGTTGTGTTGCGACCCCATAAGTTTGTGTTGCAACTCGACCATCATTCCTGATGCTTTTGGGCTTAAAAATAGGTGTCTTGCACACTCAATGAAGCTCATTAAAATCACCTTAAGGTCGGCATTTGCCCAATAGGTCAACTAAGTCGAAATATGGCGTAAAAATGCTTATTTTGCAATAATTTAACTTTAAGATAAGAAAATTGAAAATGCAATAAAATATACTAAAATAGCTAGGAAACAAACTCATTAAATGCCAAAAAGTACTTAAATTGCCACTACAATTTATTGTGGTAGGTCAACCATATAATCACCAAAAAGTGCACCAAGAGTGAGGCAAAATATGTTACTTTTGACACTTATCAAATATCAAATGAACCCTAAAACATAAATCTTGCATTGGCTTTTGGGTATGACTACTTTGATCACTTATACAAATATACTTTGTCTTTTATTGGTAAAAATACCATGAAGGTCCTTGTATTAAGTGTTAGACTGCAATTTACCCTCTTTCACCAAAAAAATGGGTAACTAGTCCCTATAAGTTAGATAAAAAATTTAATAGAAAGAACTAACGTAATAATTAAAGAGTTGCACGTGATGCCATGTGTGCATCATGATGACGTACATGGACCTGTTTTTAACAATAGAAATAGATGATACTTTTAATAAAATAACTAATTTTCTTTTTGATTTAATATACAATAATTAATTTATCTATTTTTTAAATAAAATAAATGACATGAAATGTGGTAAAAGTTTTTTTTAAGGCTTTTTTTACCTAAGTTATACAAAAAAATAAAATTAATAACTGAAATGGTATGCCCATAAAATTATTTACCAAAATGGTATAGTTTTACTGGACTGAAATGTAATGATCTAAAGTATTTAGGGATCTGTTGTGCAATTTTTCCATTTAGAATGGTTGCTGAAAAGAAGGCTGAAAAGAAAGGAAAGGGTGTCGCCTGACAATGTAGCGGCACCAAACTTTAAATATGGCTAATTGTCTTGCAAGCCCTCCTTATTTATTATTATTTTTTATTCCCCTTCAACTCACTATATTGTTTTTAAACAAGCCCTTAACCTATTTTTGTAGTTAAATAAGCCATTAACTAATGGTTTTTACTCATAAAAGCCTTTTATTTTAATATTAAAGAAATATATTTTACCCAAAGTAAAGCTATTTAAAAATATAAACTAATTCACATTTTATGTTGATGTGAATTTGATGAGAATAGTTTATTAAATAAAAAATAAAATTTTAAAATTTCTTGAGAGTGCTTATATACATGATATTTTTAACTACTCTTTTGAAATTTTGATTACTTTTTAGATTTTATGTTGATGTTAAAGTGTATATAATTTTATTGCATCAACAAAAATTAAGATAAGAGCTTGAAATTCAAAATATATTTAATTTAATATTAAAATAAATAGCTTTTATTAGTAAAAACCATAAGTTAAGGGCTTATTTAACTATAAAAATAGGTTAAGGGCTTGTTTAAAAATAATATAGTGAATTGAAGGGAAATAAAAATAAAAATAAATAAGGAGGGCTTACAAGACAATTAATCATATTTAAAGTTTGATGCCGCCACACAGTCTTCCCCTTTTTTTAGCAGCCACTCTAAATGTAAAAATTGCATAACAAATCCCTAAATACTTTAGATCATTACATTTTAATTCGGTATCACCAATTTGACAAGCGGCACCAATAAAATTATACTATTTTGGTAAATAATTTTATGAGCATATTTCACCTTTTCTTTTATTTTAATCTACTGTTATATTATAGGACAAAACAAGCCACCCACCGTTGTCTGATTCTCCATTGTAATAATGCCATGTTGATGTAATCTCTCAACCTTGGAAGAGATGCTGTACGTTACTTTTTCTGTTTTTTGAGAATTGGACGTTACTAATTTAAACACTCAAATTTGTTTTTACTTCAATTTCAGATAATAACAAAAATGGTAAGCTGCTAATAATCTCCACTTAATAGTAAAAATTTAGTATCTATTTCAAATAATTTCATATCCCACCTCCAATTATAGAAAAACAAGCTGGTGGTGTTAATCCTTTAACTAATGGGGCCATCTCCATTTCACAATACTAGCCTTATCAAAATACTTAACCTTCCTAATCAGTAGAGCAGAAAAGTCCCACCCACCACCTACGGGGGGCAATAATGGGAAAGCACTGCAGCAGCCAATTTTCTATAAATTGAAGAGGCCATAAACGCTGTTAAATGCAGTGAACAATTTGGATACAACAGTCAGCCAAGGACTACAACAATGGTGGTGAAGGTGTATGGCCCAGCCTTTGCTTCTCCAAAGCGAGTGATTGCATGTCTTATTGAAAAGGAGATTGAATTCGAGACTGTCCCTGTTGATTTGCTTAAAGGAGAGCACAAAGACCCTGAATTTCTCAAGCTCCAGGTCACCTTCTTAAGCCCCCTCCCCCTCTTTTTTTTTTGTTAAAAACAATCAATCATCTCAATCTCTTCTTTGCAGCCTTTTGGAACAGTTCCTGTCACTGAAGATGGAGATTATGTTTTATATGGTAATTTATCTCCTGTTTTTCTTACATGTAGATTCAGATGCTATCTTCTCCCCCAAATTTTTTAGGGTCTTTGAGAATGTATAAGATTAAAAAAAAGGGCACTAAAAATTTATTCCTAGAGTCTAATAAATCGTTGAAAGTGAGTGTTCGCAATAAATAATCTGCCTCTAAAAATTGATTTATCTATTATTTAGTAAAAAAAGAGAGGATAAAATACAATTTTACTTACCCTTTTATCATAGTGGTTGATTGGTTCCAGTGTTTCATATTATAATGCAAGTGATAGAACTTTTCCTAGAAAACAAAGACAGCAGTGGTCCTGGAGAATTCCATATTTTTCTAATATAGAGAATACGATTGATAAAAGTACCTAGAAAGACTTTAATTTGTGAGTGCTCACTCTTTAGCAAAGAAAGATGACATTCTAAATCACTTTCTTAAAAACAAATCTTTCTTACTTTAATATTCATAATAATTAAACAGCACCAAATGATGATTTTTACAATTTGGGTTTTTGCAGAATCTCGTGCAATCATAAGGTACTATGCAGAAAAATACAAATCACAAGGGACTGATCTACTGGGAAAGACAGTAGAGGAAAGGGGTCAAGTGGAAAATTGGCTAGAGGTTGAGGCACACAATTTCAACCCACCAATTTACGCCTTGACCCTACATTTGATGTTTGCTTCCAAGATGGGGTTCCCTCCTGATGAAAATTTGATCAAGGAAAGCGAGGAAAAGCTAGGCAAAGTTCTGGATATTTATGAGGAGAGGCTGTCAAAGAACAAGTACTTGGCCGGTGATTTCTTCAGCCTTGCTGACCTGAGCCACCTGCCATTTACTCAGTACTTGGTGGGTCAAATGGGAAAGGAATACATGATAACCAGCAGGAAGCATGTGAGTGCTTGGTGGGATGATATTAGCAGCAGACCGTCCTGGCAGAAGGTTCTCCAGCTCTATGCTCCTCCTTTCTAAGAATTGAAAATGATGCAATCTGGGGATGGGATCTTTTCAATGATGTCTGCTTTGTTGTTTAGCAGTTTGGTTTGGTTTGGGGTCTGGCCTTTGTCTGTTTTAAGAGGCCAACTAGTTATCCTATGTTAGTTATAGTTCAATAAAATGTTGGTAGGGGTAGGGGGGGTTACAGTTATGGTTGTGTTTGCCTATGTTTGATATTATGAATAAAGATGAAGCAATCATGGAGATATCAAAGAGAATCAAGTGCTGAATTGAATGTGCTTCAAAGGCAATTTTTTTCTTTTATTTTCTATGGTTTTATTACTTATTGATTTTCTTTTTGTTGGTTTAAATCTTGGAAATAATTGTCCAAAAGGTTTTGGTAGGGTTGGCATTGGCATTAATAAAAGTTGAGCTAACCCAAATCACATTTGAGGTGATAAACACTTTATCCATCAAATCAATAGAGGGTTCAAGTTAATTATGGTGTTTATTTATTGTTAATAATTTATACAAAACTTATGATTATAAGTAGTGTAAAAAAGGTAATTATTTACTATGATATCAAACAAGTGAAGTGGCTTAAAAAAATTGGAAATCTAATTTTCGTAAGTCAAGATCCTACCATTTCTTTCCTCTTCAGAGAATTTGCTGCTCATTGAGCTTAGCTTTATCTAGTTTTCGTAAACATATCACTTTCTTTTACTGTAGGAATGAGGTAGAAGCTTATTAATTATATTCATTCAATTTGCATGTAAAGATACATAATAAAAACTTATATATAGTAATTATTCATTCAATTTGCATGGAAAGATATGTATTAAAATTTAATAATAATTTACTTTAGAAAATAAATAACAATTTAGCTTTAAACTTAATAATAATATTTATAATAATTTAATAATATGGAGTGTTTAGAGAAGTGCCATGAACAATGCCCACTACAATCTAGCATAACTCTTTCCCGTAACTTGCCATGTTTGCAAATTGGTAAATTTTGTAAACAAATATCTTTGAGGTATGCTCTTTGTTGATATTTTGTACCTATCTTTGAAGAGCAAGACTAACCTATTTTGAAGATTGATTTGGGTTTGATCAAGCAAACCCGATTTCTATTTTAAGGAGATTGGATAACTTGAATATTTGAAAACTTGTGTTAGACTAATTGAAATTAATTTCCGTACTCATTATCATGTTTTATTTGATTTATTTATGAGAAGATTAATTATAATTGATTGAGTATGTTATAGTTTAAGTACTTGAGATTTGCACAACTTTTGTAAAGAGAGATTTAGCACTTATTCCTCCTTACTGAGTAACTTGATTTCGCTTGAGTTTCAAACATAGAAAAGAGAGATTCTAACTACAAAATTGAGGATAAATCTCAAAATTATACATGAATTTTGATTTAATATGCAATTTTATATATGAATTTTAATTTCGTGCAATTATACATGTAAAACTCTAATTGTGGTCAAATCTATACTTGAAGTATTAATTTTGATTTAATCATACACATTTAAAGAAATAAATACATCAATTTATTTTATATTGGATAAATATAATTATTTATCTATGCAACATATAAAATAAAATGATGTTATATCAATAATTGTGTTAATAATTTATAAGAATTGGACCAAATCAAAACTATATATATAAAATTACACAAAATCAAAGTTCATATATACATACAATTGTATATTAAAATATTGTTCATGTATAGTTTTGAGATTTATTTCTACAAAATTGAAGTTATTGATTTGGTGAAAGTTAGAATTTGTAGTCACTTGTATGGAATGTCAAACCGGATAAACATACAAGTATGTTCATGTTTTGTTCCTTAGCAATCTATAAAGCAATTGGTAATTCACACTGCTTCTAACACTACTTAAATTTCTTGCAAGTTTTCAGCTTTACAATCTGATTCAATTAGCGTTGAGCTAATATTATTTTTTTTTTTTGTTTAAGAGGAATTCTTTATTTTTTTAACGAATATAAACTATAAATATATATATAAACAAATAATCACACATTTATTAAATATGCATATTAAATTAGTATTCAAATTTTTTTGATGGTTGCCTATTGAGTCTTACCTCGATTGATATGAGTATTGTTGTCAATATAAGAGGATGTGGGTTTGAGTGCGTTGAAACACATTATCTTCCTATTTATACATTGAGGAGGGTGTTGGAAATTATAGATTGCAAATTAATTATTCATGAGCACTATTTAAATTAAAAGTGATGATTTATATCATCTTACAAATTTAATTACTCATAAGCACTATTCAAATTAAAAGTGATGATTTATCTTCCAATGAATACATTTCCATGGGACATGTTTCTCCCAAGAATATATCCAATATGAAGGGTTGCAGCTCTTCAAAATTGTATTCATTAACTGCATATAAATAGAGACATTATGGTGCTCACAAGTTACACAATTACAATCAATCCTATTTGCAGAAGCTAGAGTGAAAGTTAGGGAATTTCTTGATTTTGCTAATCAAAGGAAATTCAAAACTTCGTTGTATCCCGGGGGGACCTTTGTCTTGACCCTCTAGAAACTTTGTGTGGGGGCAAATAGTTCTCTTTGGAAAACGTCATCCGCACCTCAAAGTCTACTGTTTATTTCCATATAAGTCTCCGATTCTATTGTCTCCACTCAAATATCCAACAATAAAAGAGAACTATGTTGGAGATGGCGACGGGGGCTACTACCGCATTCAAAGTGATGAACCAATAGTTTGTGAAACTTGACTGATTTGATGGTTCAAAATTTAATCGTTGAAAGGACAAGATGTTGTTCCTTCTTACTGTCTTAAATGTGGCGTACGTTCTGGATCTAAACCTACAACCCGTGGAGGATCCCGCTCTCAATGCAAACTCCGAGGAAATTACGAAAGTGGCTGAACTCAAGAAGAAGCGCGAAGAAGACAATTTCACATGTCGATGACACATCCTCAACACCTTGTCTGATCGATTGTATGATCTTTACATGTCGATGCAATCTCTGGTGGAAATATGAAAAGCTCTTGAAGAGAAATACAACACCAAGCGACAAGGTACTGATAAATTTTTAATGATGAAGTATTTTGAATTCAAAATGCCCGACAGTAACCCGATCATGGATCAAGTCCATGAATTAGAAGTCCTTGAAAGCAAGCTTCGTGATTTGAAAGTTATTATTCCGGAATTGTTACAAGTAGGGGTTATCATCTCGAAGTTGCCTTCGTCTTGGAATAATTATCGGAAGAAACTTCTGCATATGGCAGAGGACTTCATTGCAGAGAAATACTTAAGCATTTACGTATTGAAAAGGAAACTCAAAAGCGTGATGTGCTGTACCTTCCCCAAAGATCTAAAGTGAACCATGTGAGCGAGTCAAGAACTCTCAAAATGGTAAGCGAATGGCCACATCCGAGACCAATGACATGCAAGACAAGAAGAAAAAATCTCACAATTGTTATAATTGTAATAAGAAAGGACACTATATTAAGGATTGCAAACTTCTTAAAAAGAAGCATGACTCATAAGTCCTGTAATTGGTGGCTCGACTTTGGAGCTACTGTCATATGTGTAATGACCGACAACAATTCAAGAGTTATGAACTAGTGGCAAATCGTGAAGTGTTTATGGGCAACTATCAATTGGTTAAGGTGCTCAGTTAAGGGATGGTGGAACTCAACTTCACATCTGGGAAGAAATTGACTTTAACCTATATGTTGCATGTTCCCGATGTGAGAAAGAATTTAGTGCTTGCGAGTATTCTGTGTAACAAGGGCTTCAAGATTATCTTGGAATTCGATAAGTTTGTCTTGCTTAAGGGTGATATATATGTAGGAAAATGATATTGTAACTAGTGTATGTTCAAGTTGAGCATTGATATGAATAAAATTAATTCTTTTGCTTATATTGTTGAATCTTATCCTTTGTGGCATGCGCGTTTAGCACATTTTAATTTTAACTTTACAATATATGCAAAAGAATGATTATATAAGTCTAAGTAATGATGAGTTTGTGGATAAATGTAAAATTTGTGTTCAATCAAAAATGACCAAGAAGTCGTTTCCTAATAAGTGTGAAAGGAATTCACAAGTGTTAGATTTAATTCATTTGGATGTTTGTGAATTAAATAGAACACTAACAAGAGGTGGAAAACGATATTTTATCACTTTTATAGACGACTTCTCTAGATTTACTTATGTGTATCTCATGAGAAGTAAAGACAAAGCTTTTGATATGTTTAAATGCTTTAAAATTGAGGCTGAGAATTTATTTAGTAAGAAAATCAAAGTGCTTCATAGTGATAGAGGTGGTGAATAATTTTCAAATGAATTTAATGTATTTTGTGAGGAACAATGTGTGGTACATGAATGTTTCAGGCCTTATACTCCGCAACTAACTGGTTTGGCGGAAAGAAAGAACCGTACTTTAGTAGATATGGTTAACTCGATGTTGTTAAATGCTAAACTTCCATAAAATCTATAGGGTGAAGCATTATTGACTGTGTGTTATATTTTTAACAGAATACCATCGAGAAAATTCAAAGTATAGAATACCATCGAGAAAATTCAAAGTATAGAATACCATCGAGAAAATTCAAAGTATCTCCATATGAGTTATGGGAGGGTCGGATGCCAAACTTAGATTATTTCAAAGCGTGGGAGTGTTTGGCTTACTATAGAGTTCCCGACCAACGAAGAACAAAGTTAGGTCCTAGAGCCATCAATGGTGCATTCGTTGGATATGCCCAACACTCTAAGGCTTATCGTGTTCTTGACTTAGTGTCAAATACGAAAATTGAAACAAGAGATGTTGTATTCATTGAAAATAAGGTTTTCAATAATTCAACATATTCAGAAAAAATAATATCAACCAATGATCTTAAGTGATCAAACCAAAAGAATTCTTTGTGGTAATAAGGATACAGAGCCGAGGAAAAGTCAAAGAGTGAGAAAAGAGGTCTTTGATCCTGATTTCATTTCCTCGCAATCTCTAGCATTCCTTGTTGAGGGAAATAGAGAATCCGTAATTAAGAAGATCCCCGTAATGTTTAATGTGGATGGTGATCCCCAATCCTATGAGGAAGCTATGGCTTTTAGGGATGCAACATTTTGGAAAGAGGCGATCAATAATGAAATTGATTTAATATTATCCAACAATACTTGGACTCTAGTTGATCTTCCTCAAGGATCGAAGCTTATCGGGTGTAAATGAGTGTTTAAAAGGAAGAATACTCCAATAGGGGGTTCTCCAACCTTTAATGCTAGGTTGGTGGCTAAATGATTTAGAAAAATAGAAGGCCTAGATTATTTTGACACTTATGCACCAGTGGCTAGGATGACATATATTCAAATTCTTATAGCACTTGCATCTATCCATATGTTACATGTACATCAAATGAATGTTAAGACAACTTTTTTGAATGGTGATCTTGAAGAGGAAGTCTACATAGAGTAACCAGAAGGTTTTGTGCTTCTTGGGAATGAACATAAGGTGTGTAAGTTGATCAAGTCATTATATAGTTTAAAACAAACGCCTAAATAGTGGCATGAGAAATTTAACTTGGTTATCTTGTCATATGGTTTTTTATATAATGGTGCGAATAAATATATTTAAACTAAATTCATCGATAGGTATGGTGTAATTATTTGTCTCTATGTAGACGATGTGTTGATTTTTGGTACGAACATGGAAGGTGTTTGTGAGACTAAAGAGTATCTAGCCTCAAAATTTAAAATAAAAGATCTCAACAAGGTAGATACAATTCTAGGTATGAAGGTGAAAAAGCATGAAAAAGGCTTTGCACTAAGTCAATCTCACCACATCGAGAAAATATTGGAAAAGTTTAAACACTTGAATATCAAGGATTTGAACACTCTATACGATTCGAACTTCAAGTTAAGTAAGAATAATGGCAGGGCTATAGCGCAGCTTGAGTACGCCAGCTCAATCGGAAGTCTAATGTATGCAATGCATTGCACTAGACCTGATATTACATTTATTGTGTGCAAATTGGTGAGATTTACAAATTGTCCTAGTACTGATTATTGGAAAGGCATTTGTAGGATTTTTGGCTATCTTAAGAAAATAAAAAATTTGGGATTATTCTATAGTGATTATCTCGTAGTACTAGAAGGTTATTCGAATGCAAGTTGGATTACAAGTCTAAGTGATAATAAGTCCACATCAGGATGAATTTTTACAATCGGAGGTGGAGTCATTAGTTGAGCCTCTAAGAAACAAACTTGCATATCACATTCAACTATGGAGACTGAATTTATAGCCTTAGCGGCTATTGGCAAGGAAGCGGAATGGTTAAAAGATCTCTTGCTAAATATAAAGTTGTGGCCACAACGTAGGTTCCATTTTTGTATATTGTGATAATGAATCTACCATGTCTCTAGCGTACAATAAGGTGTACAATGAAAAGTCTAGACATATAAGTTTGAGACATGAGTATGTGAGACAGTTGATTAAGGATGGTGTGATAATTGTTACCTATGTTAAGTCAATTGACAATTTAGTGGATCCATTGACAAAAGGTTTGTCAAGGGATTTGGTTAAGAGTGCCACCACTAAAATGAGATTAAAACCATTCTAATCACGTCATTGATAATGGAAACCCTACTTTGTTTTAGCCAAAAGTTAGTTTCAAGGTTCAAAGAGTAATAACAAGTTATCGAATGACAACGCACACTAAGAATCAGGATTTACTGTTTATATTTTAGGAGGATAAATTTTACTCTTAATGGATGGACATTAATTGTCATGAAATCCACCTATATGCACATGAAGTGGTGCCGCTTCAACGAGATTTTCTTTATGGTTTTCTCTTGTACATGTTCATGAAATGGGATGAGCACATGGCCATAACGTGCTAAAGCAAATTAAACTCTTACTCTAATACTTTACGATTATGTGTGAATTTTTTCCGGTATTGACTTTAAGAGTGATAGTTCAAGCGACTAGCCACTATTCACTTTGTTGATACTCTGAGAGTTTGCACTAAAGGAAGGTTCAATCTGCGGACACCCTTATTTATTGATAATCGTTGTGTACTTATTTTTTGAAATTAGCAATCTAGTGGGGGATTGTTAGAAATTATAGATTGTAAATTAATTATTCATGAGCATTATTTAAATCAAAAGCGATGATTTATCATCTTACAAATTTAATTATTCATAAGCACTATTCAAATTAAAAGTGATGATTTATCATCCAATGGATGCATTTCCATGAAACATGTTTCTCCCAAGAAGTATATCCAATATGAAGGGTTATGACTCTTCAAAATTGTATTCATTGAGTGCATATAAATAGAAGCATTATGGTGCTCACAAATTACACAATTACAATCAATCCTATTTTTAGAAACTAGAGTAAGAGTTAGGGAATTCCTCGATTTTGCTAATCAAAAGAAATTCAAAGCTTCATTGTATCCCGGGAGGACCTTTGTCTTGACCCTCTAGCAATTTTGTGTGGGGACAAATAGTTCTCTTTGGAAAGCGTCATTCGCGTCTCGAAGTCTACTGTTTATTTCCATATAAGTCTCCGATTCTATCGTCTCCACTCAAATATCTAACAGAGGGGTTCTGGGTAATTCTGCATGTCAAAAAGAGTAGATATAAGAGACTATAATAATACTGTTCAAAAAAATTGATGGTTTATAATTTATATTTATATTTTAGAACCTTCCATAAGATTTTTTAAATACATCTAAATTTGATTCAAAACCTGTCTTACTTTATATATTAATAAATATTTTTAAATAGGTATTTTATATTAATATTTATTATTAAAATTAAATAATTAAATCATTTAAATTCAAACATAATTAATATTTATTCCTATATTTAAATTCAAATAATTTACTTGGAAGGTGTTTTTTAAGAGGTTTTAATTTTTTAATAGCTCAACAATTTAATATTCCGATGAGTTGAAGTATCGGGTCAGAGGAGTCACTCTGTCTGCTGCCCGACCCGTAAATGTTATGAGAAAGAAAGGGAGGATGAGGATGAGGATGCGGAAACTTTAGGCGGCACTTTTTTTGAAACCCCAACACCAAAAATACCAGTCTTAAGGATTTGAGTTCGAAACCCCCCCAGAGCCAGACATAAACCTCTCCTCTCATACTCGCTTACTATAACTCACTAACTCAGCTATCAAATTTGTCAAGTCTATTATCGTGGACATGGCAGGGGTAGTGAAAGCGCCGGGTGCCTTTGCCATAACTCCACACAAAGTTTCAGTCTGCATTTTGGTTAATATCTATGCTTCTCCTTCTCAAATCTCAGTCCCTTTCCCTTTCTCCTCCGTTTCTCAGCACAACCGCCTCGGCTTGTATTTATTAGCTCTCACCAAGGTATTTCCAGCGTTTTCCCCCTTTTCTTTCCAAAAATGTCCTTCGCTTTTGTATATATATTTTGCTTTTGG
Organism: Gossypium raimondii; assembly: GCF_025698545.1. Taxonomy (NCBI): domain Eukaryota; kingdom Viridiplantae; phylum Streptophyta; class Magnoliopsida; order Malvales; family Malvaceae; genus Gossypium; species Gossypium raimondii. The sequence goes on from NC_068575.1 coordinate 47,393,022, forward strand.
AATCAAATGGCAAGTGAAGCTTAAGTTACTGGTCTTGATGTTTGCGGTGTCCAATTTTGATGTTGCAGTCATGTGATGACATTTTGGAGTCAAAATTAGATCAGCTCATTAACCAATTGAGGGAGGTTGGTGGTTTACTGGATCATTGGTTAACTGATCATGTAACTAGTCGGTTATCTTCTTTATCATCTCCTGATGATCTGTTCAATTTCTTTAACGAGTTGCGAGGTTAGCTTCTTTTTTTTATCCCTTTATTGTTTTCATCACTTTATCATCTTCTTTTTTTGCTATTATTACTGCTATTTATTTTTTTTTTGTAGAAACACTTGGGGGACCTGATTCAGGAGTTATGGAAGATGACCAGGTTATTTTGGACCCAAACAGTAACCTGGGTATGTTTCTTCGCCGCTGCATACTTGCTTTCAACCTCTTAACTTTTGAGGTATTTCTATCCTGCCTCATAAGTTGTACATATATTTTGAATTCAATTTTATGCTTTTGTTGGAATAATCATCTGTTTTCTGTGACTAAGATATATATGAAATTGTGATGCAAGAATCAGTATAGAGATAGATATTAGAGCATATTGTTGGTATCACCTTATGGGCTTCGTGGTGGCCATTGAAGTATAAATCTGTCAATCTATATCCTGATATTGATGGTTGGATGCATATGCTTATAAAAGTATTGAAAGGTCGGGAATTTAATTAACATTATACTCACTGCTGTTCTAGTGGAATTTAGTTACATTCTTTATTGTTGAGTTTGTATATATTATACTTAAATGTTATAGGCCTTTGTTCTGTGCTTTTCTTTTAAGTATTTATAATTTTATTTTTTCAGTTAATTTTCATGATCATTATTCTTTTTATGTATAAATAGAAGGTTGAATGTACAGTATGATGGATTCTTGTTTAAGCATAGGCTATGTTTATGACACTGACATTTGTCATGTAATGCAGGGTATCTGCCATCTTTTGACAAATATAGGGATCTATTGTAAAGAAGCCATTTCGAGTTGTTCATCTTACGAGTTGCGTCGGGTAGACGACTCTGGTAATGACTTGGAATCTTTATCTGAGTATGAGAATATGGATCTCAATCTTGTTTTCAAAAAAATAAATGAAGAAATGGAAGCAAGGAAAAGAGCCACTGAACAAGTTTCTTTTCATCTTCATCTTCCAAAGGAACTTTCGACATTGGTGGAAGGTAGTTCCATTCTTGTAAAGCATGTGTTTGTGTTTGTAATTACTTTATGCTGTTTCAACAGGAGACTAATGGTTATACTTGTCATGATGATATGGTTGTAGTGTAAATTTTCTTTGACATATTGCTAATGATATATGCTAGATCACAAAAATTGTATAGCAGAGGCCAATGAATCGAGTTGTTCACTCCAAATCTACTTTCTTCAATCTTAAAGTGAAATATAAGGGATTTTTGTGGGGCAATGTTTAACCATGGCAAGCTCATAAGTAATTCAAAATGCCCTATGCTTAAGATGCCTCAGTTCTTGTGGTTGATGCAACTTTATTTTTAGTTCTCATCCTCATAACCTTAATATGCACATAATTAGGTTTCTTGTTCTGCTGTCTAAACTTTTCTTTTAAGCAAGGTGCCTTGAACTGGAGTTGTTGGTTTTGAAATATGCTTTATTTATCAAAATTGAATGACTCTAAAGTTATTTTTGGTGAATTTGTGTCAAATCTTTACCATTTTACTGGTATTGCTTAGCAGTTTTGAAACTATGCATGCAGATATTGAGGTTTTTGCTGATCCTAAATCAGAGCACAATGACAAAGGCAGAGAATCTTCTTCATATGCTTCTGGTGAATTATTGAGAGATGTTGATCCCAATGGTGGGGTATTTTTGCGCACCAATTGGCAAATACAAGGTTACTTAATGGAGCAAGCTGACACAATCGAAAAGTAAGCCACTTATTGACTTAAAATCTTTTGCATTCAACTTTTGAAATGCTAATTAAATTGAACTAAACTGCACGTCTTCTTGTGGCAGGCATGGCAGTTCTTTCACTTTGAATGCCTTTGAACTGACTCTAAGGCAGCTTCAGAAGTTGGCCCCTGAGCTCCATCGTGTAGGTTGACATTTTTTTTAAGTTGCACATGCTCTTTCTTTCATCTTGCTTTGAGTTGGTATATGACTTGTCTTACTTTTTGCCTCTGTTTTATTGTGGTGCAGGTCCATTTTTTGCGTTACTTGAATAATCTTTATCATGATGACTATTTTTCTGCATTGGAGAATCTTCATCGTTATTTTGATTACAGGTGACTTGGAAACTTATTTTCTTTTTGGTTAAATTGTGAATTTGCCACTATTCTATAGGTGGATATTGAAATTTGGCTCTATATTTACTTTGATCGATACTTGTAATCATACTTTTGGGTTTAAGAGTAAATTTACTTACTATAACTCATTATTGAAATTTGCCACTTTATTTTTGTTTGAGTGAATTTTCTATTGAAATTTGATTTTTTATTGAATTTTGCCACATTATCTGATGCTTTAAAATGTTTAAGAGTTCATATGGGCTATTCTCCTTAAATATTGAAACCTTTTTGTTTTTCCAGATGTGTCCACCAATATTATTATGGTCTGCAGGTTCATATATGTCTGAGGATATGTTTCTTTTATTGCTTATCTTTTTTTGTTATTCTCTTGGCTTCCAAATATAGTCTTGGATGGAAGAAGCTACCTGCTTGAAATTAACCATTCTGATAAATTTTGGCAAAATAGTGCAGGAACTGAGGGATTCGATTTTGTTCCTCCTGCTGGTTGCAATAGTTTTGGAAGATATGAGATTGCTCTGTTATGTTTGGGGATGATGCACTTTCACTTTGGGCATCCTAAGAAGGCTTTGGAGGTAACATGAGAGGACTTTCTCCCCTACAGTATGCCTGATTTGTGCATAACCTGGTAATTATGAAACAGTGGTTGGTAGGACTGTTGATTGGTTGAGGTGACTAACGCTTGCCCATCTGTTCTGGTCTTTTGGGCTATGCATTTGTTTAATTAATTAAAATTTTTTTTTTTTGGGGGCGGGGTGGGGAGGTTGTCAAATATATTTGTCCTAAATCAACAATGCCTAGTCTTAGGTTGTCTCAATATTCTGCTTTGGTTCTCTATGCCTAGGCCAATCAGATTTCTGATGTTGTTGCTTTTGGTTGTTGAGCTCAGTTGATGTATAAGATGAGAATTGAGATCCTTTTTTTTTTTGGCAAGAATTTCATGTCCCAAGCGTATTTGTGGAAACCATTGTAACTTGCCCCAACCTCAAACTCAGCACAGCCTTACTGACAAGCTCACTGGAAGCTGACTTTCTTGCCATATATGTTTTGAAATGGTGATTTTTGTGATGATTTCAGGTCCTAACTGAAGCTGTTCGTGTCTCCCAACAGGTAATTTCATTCTATCAGTCTGATGGTTTTGAATGTTAACCTGTCATATATTTCAATTTCTTTTCATTCTACTAGGTCCAACGGTTTTCAATTTTTGCAGCACAGCAATGATACTTGTCTGGCCTACACTTTAGCTGCTATCTGCAACTTGTTGTCTGAGATTGGTTTCTCAACCACTAGTGGAATACTTGGATCGCCATTCTCTCCTATGATCAGTGTAGGAACTTCTTTGTCTGTTCAGCAGCAATTGTTTGTTCTCCTGAAAGGATCTCTAAAGAGAGCAGAGAGTTTGAAATTGAAGCAACTGGTAGCTGCCAATCATCTTGCAATGGCTAAATTTGATTTGACGGTAAGAATATGTACCTTTACTTGGCAAAATTTCCTTTACAACTTAATTACACAACCCCCCTTCTACATAGGTTATGCATGTTTGTCATTCATATTACCTTGATTGAAACAGAACTATTTTCTTAGGAACGAATTTTGCTGCAGCTATGTTTTTGTCTGTAAAATGGACAGCTCTTTGTACACTACTTTTTGTGCATAACAAATTCTCTTATTAAAGAACTGTCTACAAACTGAAATGTTACTGCACATAAAGCAAGTGCTAGATCATTTGTTCAAGGCTGCATCTCAAAGTGTATTTTTGCATTACCATCTTCTAAACTTTGTTTTCAGAGGCCTCTAGCTAGGCCTCTTAAAAATCTTCCCCGCGGAATGTGGATGACATCATAGCAATTTGACTGATTGACGATGGAGAATATTCTAATAAAACTTGTAGCCATGCATAGTTTCCTTGGGTGCCATGCTGATGTGTTTCTTCCTATAAGGAGATAGAGAATATCTGGGAGTATAGCGATGTTTATGTATGTTGGAACTCCATATATTATAGGATACTTTCTGCAGTTAGGAAAGAATGCATTTGGAACTTCAGAATTTCTGGATTTGTCTCATTTATATTCAGTTCTTTAAACCTTTACACTATCTTATTTTTTCCAATTTATGGTGTGAATCCAAAACAATCACATTTCTTTATTCTGGACTTGCATGGAAATACTTTTTGGGTCTTATGAGCAAGTGAGCTTGAGTGTTCAAATAAGCTGCATGTGCATGAATATCTCATTTGATCGGTTTGATACAATTGATTTTTAGTTATGTTGATAATTAGACTTTAGAATACTAAATTGAAAGGAAATATTGTACAGCCTCTGTTCACACAATGATGTGAATGAGATATTCATGCACACAAACAAGCCCGTGCATAGACAGATTAATAAGCTTTATGGAAGAGGGGACTGATGCTCATAGCTTTTATGATGGGTCAAAATTTATTTCATTTTCTTTTCTCCTTTTATAAGCACACCATCACCTATGTAGCAGCATTAGAATAATCTTTTCTTATTGGTACTTTTAAGAGTTCTTTCCTTGTAACATCATAGACTCGAAGTTTGTCATGCTTTAGTTTGTATTTTTGTGGGGAATATTCCTGATGAATGTTACTATGAACCAATTCTAATATGATTTCTTCATGAACTTGTGCTTTGGTGTGAAAATGTTTGACAGAATATTTGGAAGGTGATTTTCTTTCTCTTTCTCTCTCTCATACGTCATAAGTAGTGAGCATTGAAAAATGCCAAAAGTATGCATTATAAGAACTTCAAAAGAAAAAAGGTTAGTATCAGTAGAAGAAAGGTTCCTAAAGTCCAAAACATATGCATGCTTAAAATATAAAACACATGAAGAACGCCATATCAGAATAAGCTATAGGCTTACTTGCATATCATGTCAGTCTCAGTCTTTAAATTGTTAGCTGCTAGGTTTTTATTTATGGGGTTCATATAAACCTAAATCTAGTTAGGAAATTTGTCCTTTTCTCCAAGTTTTTTACTCTTAATATGCAAGAAAGAGCTAAATTTCTTACAGCAAAGAGAATTTTCAGCCTTGATATCACCTCAATCTTCCATTTTTATATAGCTTTGGTTCTCTGCTTATCCTTGTGTCATGTTTCCTATTGGATTAATGAAGTTATCTTTTAAGATGTGGCAGGGAACTTATATACTTGTTTCTTGTAAGGTTAATGAAATCTGTTGTGCATAGGGATTTTTTTTTTCTGATTTCTTGTTCCTTTAATTTTTGAATCTGTTGTTCCTTTAATCTTTTCTATTGTTTTAAAATATTTAACCTTCTTATTATCACATGCAGCATGTGCAGAGACCTCTGCTGTCATTTGGTCCCAAGACTTCCATGAAGCTTCGGACATGCCCAATTATTGTTTGTAAGGTTAAGTGCTGTTCTCTATGGCATGCTTGTTTCTTGTATGTATGAGGACTTCTGCAGTTGAATTCTATTTCATAATAATATATTATCTTTGCAGGAACTACGATCTGGTTACCACTTAATCAGTGAATTTTGTTGTGAGGGCTCTACCATGACTGCAGATGGTGCTTTTAGTACTGCATGGCTTAAGAACTTGCAAAAGCCCATGGGTTCATTAGTGCTGTCCCAAGATAATGGTTCTAGGAATAATTCTAATCCTTTTCTATTCTTTACACAACCAAGTTCAATTCCTGGATCTGTTATGCAGTTAGTAGGTTCTTCGTATCTACATCGTGCTACCGCATGGGAGATATATGGAAGGTGAAATTTAACAAGCACGTCTTACATATATTTTTGTTGTTTGTTGCACTGCTTACTTAAGATTGTCCAGCTTTGACTTGTCATTCTTGACCCCCGCCTGGCAATTTGTGCATTCGTGCCATGTTTGTGTATATTCTCACGTCATAATTGTGTTTAAGTTATTTTATATGGATTGTCATATTTGTGTAGTTCTGTCGTCTTTGTGTTTCTTTTTTGTCTCGTGTTGTGTTAAATATCTTGTCTAGATTATCTTTTAGTCTAATTATGCTCCAGTTCTTGTACTCTTTGCATATTTGAAATTTAGTCAACAATTGAAGTCCAGTTGATATGATTGTAAAAATATTTTCTTTAAATTGGATTATGTGTCATTTAAAACAAACAAACAAACAAAAAAGCTCATGTGACCAGTTTAAAACTGTGTGGAAGTCATGTGAGCAAAAAAAAGGTATCGAATTTTACTCTACTTCTCTTGAATATTGCTGACTTACAACCCCAAATTTAGAAACCTTACCACTCTGGATTCAACATTTTTATTTGCTCTTTTGACTTTCATGCATGTAATATTTTCCCTGTGAGCAAATTTCTTATTTTAAAAATGTCAAATAGTTCAATTTATTGGAAATCCTTTAACAGTGTTATCAATGGACTTTTAATTATTAAATTGAAAGATTCAAGGAACTAAATTCCTGGGACTAAAAGTAAAGAGACAAAATTTCAAAAGCATGAAGAGTACAAGGACTGGGAGCTTAATTAGACCTTATTTTTTTCCTTGTCATATTTGTCTCTTGCAATCGTGTTGTGTCCCAGCATTGGCAGGTCTGTGATTCTTCTATTGCAGACATTCTTTCCAAGTAATTGACATCAAGGGATTTCTTTTCTAAGAATGATAGCTTTAGGCATTGTTTGATAAAATGAATAAATTCAATACTGAAAATTCAAGTAGTATTCTTTTAACTCTGAGAATTTTAAGTACTGAATTAAGTTATAAGTTGTTCGATACACTATTGAAATGTAAAATTTTATTAGATTTTTTATATACAAATTTGTCAATATTTCCAATTGGTAAAAAGTTGAGGAAACAAATCAGTAGTGAACGTAAAGAATATAAGACTAGTATAATTGCATATATTTTTTCCTTAAATATTCACTTAATACATTAAGTACCTGAAAACTGCTTAGCATTCAACATTTTTCCTTTGAAAAATGTCCCATTAAGTGGTTTCATAAATGCTGATGATTTATTAAATGCATTGAAAAGATTGAAAATTTTCAATGGTTTATCAAGCACTCCCGTGGTCTACAAGTAGGAGTTGATCTGGTGATGTAAGCTACTGGTCCCCTTGGTAATACTATCAGAGTTCTTGATGCTAGCATGGACCTTTGGGTGTCTTGGTGTTTCATGACTTCCTTTCGTCGCCCTTCTTTTCTTCATTGTATCTTGTGGCAAGATCAGTAGAACTAGGAATTTTGCTCTTTGCATTTACTACCTTCACTGCTCTTTACTCGTTTACCATTTATTTTGTTTTATTATCTTTTATGGTTCCTTCACCCACACTTTTTGTGCTTTCTGAGCACGGGTGTTGCCTCACTCTATCATTTGTTGGTACAATTGGCTAAAGCAGGAAGATTCATAATTGAATTATATGTTTGTTGTGTTTAGGTTTTGGTCTAGCTCAAATAAATCTAAGTGCTTGTTACAATTGATTGCTTGATATTTTTCTTCTTTTTCTTGTCTATACTTGTCAGTGCTCCACTTGCTCGGGTGAATGCTTTGGTTTATGCAACTTGCTTTGCTGATGCTTCAAGGTAATAATCACGCAAACCGACCTAGTATTTGGCTAAGTTCTGTGTATTTCGTTTTTACTATATTTGTGTATCTAAGTCTTTCTTAACTTGAGGTTTACCAAACATTGGACATCCCAGTTCATCTGATGCAGCATTAGTGCATGTGAAACTTATTCAACATCTGGCAGTATTTAAAGGCTACAAAGGTCAGATAAAATGTTCGAATGCGTTGCTGCTGGCATTATATTCCTGCATTTGTTTTTCCTACTCTGCCTTTTGCTTGAAACAGGATGATTTCTTTTTAATTGATGATTGTGTATACCTGGTTCTACTTTTACTGAAATTTGAGACTGCCTCCCTACTTATATTTGCAAGTTGAAATATTAGTTAATGTCTGGTTTTAGATAATATTAACTTTAGGCAGAATACATCATGTTTATTTTGTATCCAGATTCTGTTATCTCATGTTCATCTGGTCACTGAGACATAACCAAGGATGTGAAATAGTTAGAGAGAATGAAGTGAATTGATCTATCTGATTATTTCAATTTGGTTGAAATGCTCTTGCTTCAATAGAATTTCTTGATCACAACCATGAGCACATTCTAGCCTATACCTAAACACATGCATATCTGTTGTTATCTCTGTAATTACTTTATCATCGATTTTTAGTAATTTGTTATTTCTATACATTTTTAGAGGCTTTTGCTGCTCTTAAAACTGCGGAAGAGAAGTTTTTATGTGTATCCAAATCACGTATATTGATACTGAAGCTACAGCTGCTCCATGAGCGTGCATTACATCGGTAAGGTTACATAGTAAAATTTATATATGCAGCACTCTTCCCATATTTATTGCAAGTTTTCAATTGCTTTCATTTTTCTGATGATACTAGAGGACATCTCAAGCTTGCCCAACAAGTATGTGATGAACTTGGAGTATTGGCATCATCTGTCACTGCTGTGGACATGGAGCTGAAGACAGAGGCAAGCCTTCGCCATGCTCGTACATTGCTTGCAGCAAAGCAATTTAGCCAGGTATGTGCTTGATATGCATGCCACATTCTTGTGTTGAGGTAAGTTGCTCAATTTCCAAAAATATAAGTTAGAGGCAAATTGTAATGCAGTTTGGATTTACTATTTTGATTAAAAGTTGCTACAAATTTGAAAGGGAAGGCAAACTGAAGCTGATTCCAGGGCGTAGGTTTTTCTGATGCATATTAGTCCTCAAAAACTTTCATCGCTATGCTCATGCAAAAACATGCAGCATTTTTGATACCTTTGAGTTGATAAAACTGGAGTGTGGAAAATATCGCACGCAAGTATTTGAGATTTCATAGAGTATCATCAAGAGTTTGACAGCTTAGGTTGTCAGCAAGGCTAGAGGCTACCAAATGCTATTAACTATGACCAAAAAACTGATTGATCTTTATGTTTCTTGAACAAATGTGATTTTTCTGATTTTGTGTTGTTAGGTTTCACAGTCATCCATTGGGTCCTTAATTTCTATTATTGACCAATATATTTTTACTGTTCCTGGATTTCCCATTTATTATCGATGATTTTTGCAGGCAGCTGCTGTGGCACACTCCCTCTTTTGCATGTGTTACAAATTCAATCTTCAAGTTGAAAGTGCAACTGTTCTTCTTCTGCTTGCTGAAATTCACATGGTATGATCATGTATTTGACAGCTATATATGCAATTTGAGATGGAACATAGCTAAATTGAAATTTAACTATCTATAGTGCTATTATAAATTGTAACTGTATTGCATGAAACTGTTTTAGACATGATATTTATATAAAGACCATCTACATGTCCATTCTTCCCAAATAAGGTACATATATGTTTTTTCTTTTTTTTAGGGGGGGGGGGATTGTAAATTGAAACCACTGATGTTTCAATGGCTTGCGCAGTGTCATCCAACCCCATTAAATAAAGAGAAATTGAACACCATACTTTAAGGCATCCTCTTTGTGTCAGTTTCATTTTGATTATTTGGTCTTCCTTTCTTCCAACACAGGCATTGTCTTTGTGTCACATCTTTGTCAAGGGGAACTTATACAAGCATTTTGTGCTTGTAATATCCGTACCTTCTATCTACAAGCATTTATTTACAATCTCATCTTTCCCTATAGACCAACAGATTGTTTTATACCATCCTTATCTCTGTTATACGTGTCCAAGATGCATACTTTTGGGAAGAAAAATGGATTATTGTATAGACTAGACCTCAAAGTGTTGAAATCTTGATATTTTCCTTATTTGGTGTCACCAGAATTCAGGAAATGCTGTCGTAGGCCTTCCCTATGCATTAGCAAGCCTTTCGTATTGTCAGACATTTAACTTGGATCTTCTTAGAGCATCAGCAACTCTTACACTGGCTGAATTATGGCTTTCACTTGGATCCAATCATGCAAAGACTGCTTTAACACTTTTACATGGTGCTTTTCCAATGATTCTTGGCCATGGAGGTTTGGAACTCTGTGCTCGGGCCTATCTTACAGAAGCAAAATGTTATCTCTCAGATCCAAGCTTCTCAGGTATTATTTTTATCATCCTCTTACGGCATTTATACCTAATTTTATTAATAAGTAGAGCAGGTGTGCCTTCCTCTTCTTTTAAGGTCTCACAGGATTGGGGATGTAGGAAAGGTATATCATGACTTGTTAGATTGACAACTATCTGGCTTGTTTACTTTTCTCCGATGCATGTATGAATCGACTTACCTTTCACCAATTAAATTGATTAGCATTGAGTGTTCTAGATTTATTGAAGTGAATAGACCTCTATCTTTGGTGAAAAATGAGAAATTATGCATTAAGATACATATTTCTATGTAAAACCAGACAGTTACTTAAACTTCTAATGTATGCTTAGAGGCAGTTGAGTTTTACCATGCTCATTATCTAGGTTTGGATTTACATGAAAAATGAAGACTGAGGAAGTTCTTTTGGAAATAGAGAACTAGCTACAAAGGGTATGTTGAATATTTGCAGAGCATGGTATGTTGGAATTCAAATCTAGATTGGACAATTGGGGACTGGGAGCAAGACATTAGTCCCTCAATAAGGGGTCAAGTTTAAGATGAGTGGAATAATTGTTGTTTGGTTATATAGAGGATGCAAATAAAAAGTGCAGTTACAAAATAGGATTATTTAATAGAATTTGAAATTATGAAAAGGAAATTAAGTGGTATTGATTTGACTGGTTTAACAATGGAAATGGATGCGGTAAAGGTTGTGAGAATGAGGATGTTTCTTAAACTTGATGGAGGATATGCTTACAAAGAGCATATTGGACCAGTCATTTTTCCAACTACCTTGTATGGTTTACGGTGCCTAAAGTGAAAACTCTTGTCAAAGGCACTGGACTACTGCTTCTGGTCACAATGGGTGGTATGTTAGGTCATCCTGGATTGAGTTGGAAACAAGTTAGAAGTGTTTTAGTTTAAGTTCTTTCAGAACAGGCTTTGGAACAGTCTAAAGCAACTTTTCTTATCGAATGATGCTACAAAGCTCTAAAAGTAATTCATCTGATCAGAGTGGTTAAAAGTTCAATATTTCAACAAAGACATAATTATAATTTTTAATGACTTGTAATTGAAGTATGAAGTTCTTTTTGTAAAAGATCCCAACTTTTAGGATAATATGAAATTGGCCCAATGTTTTTTCCCTTTTCCTCCATATCCTCCTTTTTGTTAAGCTTGTTTGAATTGTAAATGTTATGTACTTGCACTGCACTAACTTGTTGAGTTTCCTCACCAGTTTCCAGAAATCCAGAACTTGTGCTGGATCCCTTAAGGCAAGCTGCAGATGAGTTGCAAGCTTTGGAGGTTAGTTGACTTTTGATATGGAATGTCTACATTCTTCTTTCTCCTTTGGAATGCTTAGCATTTATGTCTTCAAGTCAAGTTCCAGTATATTTTCTGCTCTTAGGTTTAGCCATTGACAGAAGTAAGAATTCCATAAAAAAGAAAAAAATGAAACAAGAACCTATGCATTTCATTGGTCGTTAGTATTCATATGATCCAATTGTGGGTACATATAGTAGCAGCAACGCATCATCGTTGCTTACTTTTGCTTTCATAGCAAGTATTGGCATTGTTATTAATGGGATGAAACTTGTTTTGGTCCTCAGCATCATGAATTAATGGCCGAAGCTTTCTACTTGATGGCCATTGTATTTGACAAGCTGGGGCAGCCAGAACAGAGGGAAGAAGCTGCATCTTCTTTCAAGAATCACGTTATGTCTCTTGACCATCCTCATGACGTGGAAGATCCCATCCAATCCGATACCCTCTTAAACGCCTGAGCCCCGAGGAGCATAATTAAAGTATGGTAAGCGGGTGTTTTGCCCATTCCTTTTTGATGAATTAATTATAAGGCTGATTATATGATTGCTGAAAATTGGATGGTCTTTTATTTAACACAACTGATTGAAAAATTATGTTGATTATATATCGTGATTAGGTTATTGTGTTTGGTGAAAATTCAGTGATTTTAGGCGAGGTTGATCATAGATTTGCTTTGCCTTTGACAGTGATTTTGTTTGAATATAAAATGATCAATAACTTGTAACCCGAGTAAAATGAAAAATTAATTATACCGACTTTAATATGGGAATTAAAATTTTGTTCTCTCAAAATGATGATTAAAATTATTTTAATTTAATTGAAAGATAAAATATGAGGATTCATAAGTAGAATTTGAATGGATGATCTATGAGTCCTTAAAATTCGATTGGTTGGAACTCCATTAAAAAGATTTAATTGGTGATTAAATGACATCATAAATATTAAATGATGTTGATTGAGTTTTAGTTTGGTTAGCACTAGCATTGTTGGAAGTGTCAAAAGACATGAGTTTGAATACATTTTTTCTTATATGATAGGTAGAATTATTCAAAGTTCATTTTGGCCTTTAAATAGAAAGATAAATCCGTGAAAGTGTGTTTAAATTTATGTCCTTTTGCATTGATAATAATATCAATTAAATTAAGACTCAATTTATAATTTTAAGCAATTTTATATAAAAAAATATATAGTTATAATCATTCGAATTTTGACATCTCTCTTATCAAATCTCAATTATTTACCATCAAAATTTTGAAGTCATTTTATCTCAATAGTAAAAAAATAACGTATTCCATATTTATCAAACTAGTACAAGTTTTGATGGAAAAGAGAAATTGACTTGAAATCAATTTTACCTTTATTAAATTTGATAAAATAAGTTATTATTTCCAAGATTATATATTATTTATAAGTAACACATCATTTATAGCATTATATATTTTAAGTTCTATAAAACTGAATCTTATAAAGGTATTATAAAAAATATAGATGTTTAATATTTTAATATTTTATAATGTTATTGAATTAATTTTTAATTTTTTAAATATATAGTGTTATAAATTATAATTTATTTAAGAATAATATTATAATATTAAAAATGAGATTTATAATAATTGTAAAAATCTTTGGGTGAGAAAAGAGAACTTTTATGCACATCCATCAATTAGTCATTTTATTATCACAAGTTGCGGATCAAAGTTCATGACCATTGTGCACAACATGTCCCATGGAGGTCAACTAATTAAATAGGATTCATTTGATCCACTTGAATTGACCCGATTCGTAAAATTCAGGAAGAAGCTCATCTACTTGAAGCCTTGGTGGCCTAATGAAACACTCTAGTAAAACTAGAGTTATCAGGATAATTAATTTAACTTTTAAGGGATAAAATGTATAGAGTGTAAAACTCATAGGACTCTCATTTTGTAGATAGGCACTAATTTCTATTTTTATAATCATCTCATTGAATTTGGGGGAGTTCAACTATAAATAGAATATATTCCCTATTGTATTTTGTTCTTGAGTTAGAGAATATATTTGAGAGCATTCACTCGAACACTTAGTGTGCATTACTTTCTTGTGGCTTTTCAAGCTTTTTCATTACTCTTTTGCTTTTGAGTTGCTTTTGTGCTTTTGAGTTGCTTTTGCTCTATTTTCTATGATTTAGAGAATTTCTTAAAGAATTCTCACTTTTCGGCAATTAGGCTGACTTAGGCAAATTCGAAGTAAAGAAATCACTTAAGGTCGCGTGGTTTGCTAGACTTAAGTTCTAGCCCCGTGATAGTTGGTATTAGAACTAGTGTTAAAAGGTGTCGGCTGAGATGTAGAAGGGAGTAGGCGAATAGATTGAGACTATGAAGACCCGTGGGAGGGCAAGAAAGCTAATAGCTCGAGGGATATACTATCAACTTTGGAAGGCAGAGTTGTCAAACTAGAGGGTTCTATGAGTGATGTATCACAGAGCTAAAATCGATGCAAGTTCAGCTCAAAAAACAAGTGGTAGAGGCCCTCAGTGCTAATGTTGATTCAGTGCAAGGGGTCCTCAATATCGTTGTAGGTGAGCTGACTGAGAAGAGTTATGCTCTCGAGGCTATGGTGTCGACCTTGAAGGAATACATTAAGGAGCTCAAGGGAGAGCTCAATATTTGCAAAGTTGCTTTGGGTAATAGGGTGTTGGCTACGGCACCCAAGCCTAAGGTAGATGTGTAACACCCCTTACCCTTATCCAATACCGGAACAGGATACGAGGCGTTACCGGACTTAAAATTTCTTGAACATCTAAAACCGTGTCATAAAATTTTGTCAACATGTATCACACTATAATTGGACATCCGAATATCCAATTTTACATTCGCTTTCCCATACACATCGTCATTCATGAAATCATTTATAAACCACCTCCACAACATTCAATTATACAATTACCACATACATGAATAACCATATCATAGGCGTATTGGCCATCTCCAAATAGCCTTAATCAAAAAGAACATTTATTAAATAAGGGTCAACATTTTAGGCCATAAGAAATATGACATATATGACAAAACGACCAAACCTACTATACATCTTGTAACCCAAAATTTATGTATCTAGATATACCAAGTGTTCTAATTGATAGTGTGGGCAAATCTCAGCGTCCACCGATTCCCGAGCTAACTTGGCGATACTATAAGGCAAAGGAAAAGAGAAGGAAGTAAGCATAAATGCTTAGTAAGTTCATATGAAAATAATAAGAAATTATTAAACTTGTGTGGACAAATCCTCATAATAATTTCTTATGATGATATAATCATTATATCACATTCTTACACTTTATTACTAATATTCACATTAATCATCTACTTGAGTCTTTGTTACTAAATTATTTATTTCTCGAGCTACTGAACTCCAAATGAAGAACCGTAAAATTTTCCTGAAACTAGACTCACATAATTTCTTACCATAGAAATTTAAGAATTTTGGTCTAGCCAATTAATACAGTTTATTCATTAAATTTACCCTGTTTCCTTGTCCAACAATTCGACACTTCTTCACAACGAATCAATTTTCTCCCCGTACAAAATTCATATGATGTTCTCGTTTATTTCACTTGAAAATAGACATAATAAGGATTTCAAACATATAAATTATACTCCATATTTACTTTTGTACAATTTTACTGATTTTTCAAAGTTGGAACAGTGATTCAAACTCATTCGACCTGTCTCACCAAAATTCAAATACCTCATAATTCACACTTCTTTTGCTTACTCTGTTTCTTTTATGGAAAAATAGACTCATTAATATTTAATTTCATATCTCACCCAGACTTTAATTCAATTTCCACCATTTTTGTGATTTTTGAAGTTATACTAATGTGCGCCCACAACTGTTTTAAGGTCAATTTCACTCATTCATTAATTCTTTGTGTCCACTTTCATTTATATACACTTACACCAAAGCATATTATATCTTGGCACACAACAATCAAGTGATCATAGACACATCTTACTTGTTTGCATCCTTATCAATAATGCATCATAATCTGAGCACATTATTTATGAATCTCATATACATACCTGTGCCTAGTCATAATACTCACATATCCTACTCTTACTTATCTTGAGCATACTCCTTGAATTTCCCGTTGAACTACTTGTAATATTAGGGATGTTTGGGATATCTCGTACACCTGGTAGGACACCAATGCCATATCCCAGATATGGTCTCACATGGGATCACATATCGGTGCCGATGTCATGTCCCAGACGTGGTCTTACACTAGCACTCAAAACTCATCTCGAGTCGATGCCATAATGAAGTTGCACAATTAGTGCTCTTTCTCATCTAACCAAGTTGCTCTCGGTATCGCACACTTAGTGCCCGTTATACATCATCATCATTTTAATTTCGCACACTTAGTGCCCATTATCCAACATCATTATTTTAATTTCGCACACTTAGTGCCGTTCATATAGTCATAGCTATTTCATACCCGCACACTTAGTGCTAAACATCAATAAATCGCATTCACATCTATTTTTACTTTCCGAACTAAAACGCATTTGGCTATATATATATATATATTTGCATATTTCATTTCAGCATATATATAATTAACATTCATTCAGAATTTAACATCTAATTGCTTATAAACTTACTATACGAACTTACACATTCTCGTAACATTATCGAATACTCAATGTTTCATACACTAATTGCCATCGTATAGCTGAAGCTATCATAATCTCGCACACTAAGTGCCTTACATAGCCGAAGCTATCTCAGTCTCACACACTAAGTGTCATAAATAGCCGAAGCTATTCCAAATCGCACACTAAGTGCCATAAATAGCTGAAGCTATCTCGAATTTCATATTAAGTGCTAAACATAGCTGATTTATCGTTAAACGTGACTGTATTCTCGTGTATACAATTTATGAAATAACAAAGCATTAAAAGCATAATTGTAACAATGATTAAGCAGCGTCGAACTTACCTCAACGCGAGTCGATTATTTTGATTGACATTTCCGTATTTGGTCCAAATCTCGATTTCTTTGATCTATAATGTCACATTTCACTTAACTATCACTCACATTACTCATTTTAATACAAAAATCATACTACGGAAAATTTACAATTTTGCCCTAAACTTTTCATAATTACAATTTTGCCCCTAGGCTCGTAATATGATTTTATTCAATTTCCATAACATTCAAGGTCAGCCAAACCTTTTCTCTTCTAAAGCAACCTCAAATTCTTATTATTTACAACTTTTAGGAGCATTTACAACTTTTACTAATTAACCCGTTTTAACCATTTTCAACGAAAATCACTTAGCAAAAATCGTTCTCCTAACCTCGTGCACCCTTATTCTATCATTAAACATCAAAATGCACAAATATCTAGCATGGGTCAATTTTTAAACTTCATTTTTCATGCAAATAAATAGTAAAAATAGAAAGGTTAAGCTTCTAGGATCTCAAAAATACGAAGAACATTAAAAACGGGCTCAAATGAACTTACAATTGAACTTTGAAAAAACTTGAAACCCTAGACATGGCTTGCTGAAAGTTTCGGCAGCATGGAGAAGAGAATGAGCAGATTTTTGGGTTTCAATTTTGTCTTTTATGCCTTAAAACACCCAAATGACAAAAATGCCCTTTTTACTATACCTTCAATTTTTACCCTTCCATGACTAGTTTTGTCCATAACGAAATATGATGGTCTATTTAAAGACCTCTAATTTAAACCCCCATTTAAAACAAGTACTTATGTTCTAGAACTCATATTTTGCAATTAATACAATTGGATCCCAATAATAAAATTGGGCACTTAATCGATAAAATTTCTTAACAAAATTTGCACACCATCACCCAAACATATCATAGACTCCAAAAAAATTATAAATTAAATATTTCTACTTCGAGTTTTTTTTTTTTGGTCTTGAAACTACTGTTCCGACTAGGCCTTATTTTGGGTTGTTACAAGATGTCCCAAAGTCGAAAGAGTTCAATGGGACGAGATCCGTAAAGGATGTGGACAACTTCTTTTGGGGAATGGAGCAATAGTTTTATACCAAAGGCATCACGGATGATGCTACCAAGGTAAATTTTGTTGCCATGTATTTTATTAATGTCGCTTTATTATGGTGGCATCGTAGGCCCATAGATGAGAGACGAGGTGATATCGTTATTAGGACTTAGGAGGAGTTTCAGAGTGAACTCAAGGGGCAGATTTACCTGGAGTATGCTGAGGATGAGGTTCGGGCTAAGTTGCACCAGCTTTTGCTACACTGCACAGTTATGGAGTATGTGGATGATTTCAATGAGTCGATGCTCCAAATTTTTGATTTGGGTGAGAATGAGGCATTTTTCTCATTTAAGCATGAGCTAAAGCCATGAGCGAAGCAAAAGTTGCCATACCGTGAGTTGCAATAACAATTCTACCAGTTTCTATAAAAAAGAGATATTTACTTTCCTACTAAAAGTAAGAAAAATATTCATGATTCTGTGTTTGATTCGAAATTGGTCGAATTCACACTCAAGGTAGTTCATGGTACGAAAATAGCGAAAAAAGTCATTTGGTTGAAAGCCGAGAATGTCTAGGATCCGTCTCGCTTAAAGCACAGATATTATTTCAGGAAAAAATGTTTATTGCTATAATATTACAAACTGGTTCGATTTTCAAAATTTTTATTTTTCTGCTGTGCACAAAACGATTTTCGAACCAAATTTTTTCCAACAGTTTGCCAGATTAAGTTCTAGTCCCGTAACATATCATATCCATCAATAGATATAATTTTATTAAGTTAAAAATATGTAAAAGAAAATAAAATATGTTTGATCAAACCGATTCCCGTCTCCAATAAAACATGTACTAATTTGGTAAATATTGTAAAAGTTATATTAGTTTGATTTTTTTATTCTTTTGTATTATTGGGATAAAATAACCGTGAAATGGTCCAACACATATATATTTATTATTTTGCCAGAAAATCTTTTGATTCCTATAATATCTCATTTGTTCATATTTTTGCATTTTTATAATTAATATTTTAATAATTTAACCGTTGAATTTATAAATATAATTATATTTGTTATGTATATAATTTTTAAATTGATTCGATATTATATTATATAAATAAAAATACTATTTATATTAATATATTTAACAATTGAATTTTTATAGAAATCAAATATAAAATTTTATTCATTCAAAAATTGATATTTTTGGTCTATATAAATAGAACATGAAATATAATTGATTGATTTATTAAAATTTTTATTTTATTTTTCTCTTAAGTACATCAATCTTAGCTAGATAAGCATCAGGTAAAGGTTAGGTCCTCAACATTTAGAGTGTGATTGGTTAGGTGAAAAAATGGAGGGATAAGAGGAGAGAATAGAAAAGTGAAAATAAAATAAGTTTGGCGTGTGTTTGGCTAGAAAGAAAAGTGAGGAAAGAAAATAGGAAGAATGATAATTTTTCATCCTAATGCATAAATCAATGTTTTCAAATTGAAATGATGAGAGGAGAGAAAATGAGAGATGTGTATGTTAGTTCAAATTATACATTTTTCAAGTTTGTTCTTCTATTTTTCAACTCTACCAAGTAATGAATGAAACATTTTCTTTTTATTTTTCCATCTATCCTATCAAGTATACTTATGAAAATAATTATATTTTCCATCGTTTTAAATTTTCACCCCCATCAACTTTTCATCTTTCCATTTTTCTTTTCACCGTAACTTTAGAGCTGACATAACACTTGCCGGCGATATGTTGAATCTGCAGCCTTATTGGCTTCACGAGGCACATGACAAAAACATACCTTGCACCGTCGCTCCCTCATCATATGCACCAGACCAGAAGAACTCGAACCTCCCGCATGTTTCAAAACAAACTGAATTGGCCAAGGCATTGTCTCCTTCCAGTACAGCCTGTGCCTCACTAGTGTTGGGGTTCATTGCATCATCACATTTAATTTTAACCCACCCTCTTACGGTTTCTTCGGATTGTTAAATTTTAACTTTTAGAAAAATTACAAAAATGTATAAAATTACTTCGATTTACAGGGAAGGGAAGTGTAAAATCCCCTTTAAGAACTATTACGGGTTAAATAAAGAGCGAGTTTTTTTTTTTTAATTTTTTTCAAATTCAAACCGATCGGAGTTGAATTATTAATCAATAAAAATACTTTTCATTTAATTTTAGTTATAAAAATATAAAAAAAAACATTTTATCTTTTAATAAATAAGCCAACCATCCAGACCAGACCTGATTTTAACCTGCCATTGCCATCGCCACCGCCACCGCCCATTTACTATAAGAATTGGAAGAAGAGGTTGGGGGATGTTTTGAGTGATGTGACCAAATTAAGGCTTAAAATTTTCAGCAAATTCCATAACAGAATAAATGTAATGATTTCTCTTCATATGCACAGATACCATCCAAGCTTTGTGTATATTAAACTAGCGACTAGAAGTCATATGAAGCCTATAAAATACATATTATTATTGCAGTAGTAAAGAGGATAAAATCATAAACTCAAATCTCACAGTTAAAAGTGAATAAATAAATAATAAATACTACAACAACAAAAGACCTAGTAGTTAAATGGTTACTACTTGAGTGAGTTTATATGTTGTCTTTGGGGCCTACAGCAAATTTGGCTATGAAAAATCCAATAGTATCAAGTTGAGATGAGGGATCAAACCTCTGAACCAATTCCTCCTCTCCTGGTCTTAGCCATTCTCTGTATGGTATCAGTATTAGTATTAATATTAGTATAGTATATAGTATATAGTATAGATCAGCATCACCGAATACCTTTTTTAGTTGGTTAAAGAAAACAGGATCGAGTAACAAGAAATACTTACTCAACATATCCATCTGGAAATTCACAACGACCGACAAGACCAGCTCCTCCAATTCTTGGATGCTGGAAAAGTGTGTATCATCAGACAATTAACTAAAATTGAATCTATAACATCGTTGTAATGCCAATGGTAAAACCTTATAAAAACCATCCAAATGATAGTCAACTCTCTCTGGAGTTTTCCCACCTTCAATATACTAAAGCCATGATGAAAATCAATAAGTATACAATTTAATGTGTTGTGGAGAGGTTAAGTTAAATTACCTGTGGAGCTAAAGACAGGAACTTGTATGTGTCCAAAGCATATCGGACCAATGCTTCATTCTCACCAGGATTGATTGTACATCTAACAATATTTCAGTATTGAGAGGAAAAACAACAAACATCAGTTTTACCAGTAAATAACATCTAACTACCTCAATTTTAGTAAAGCCTCCAATATTAGAATAAATTCAGCCTATCAGAAATGTCTAAAAGCAACATAATACATTTATAATTTATTAAGAGAACAGTATATTTATAATTTATATAAATAAATATAAATTTGTCAAAAGAAAGCAAACTAACGTTGAGTACACAAGGACTCCACCAGGGCGAACTAGCTGAACAGCCTGATCAAACATCCTCCTTTGATACTTACCATGATTTCTCAATGACTCTATGGTTTCCTGTATGCCAAAGAAAAACAGCAAACAGCCAAAACAATTTTATTTGATTCAGTTAAAGGTTTTTCTTTTCTTTCTGTTTAATCAAAATAATTTAAAGAATATTAAATAGAAGAACTAAAAGTAATACAAATTATTTAACTTTTAGACGATTAAAACTGAGAAAATGAGTTTATCCAGTAGACCAGACTGTCACACCTGATTAATATAGCCCCCACAAAGAACAAATAATTAAATGAAAACACAGAGGCAACATGTAGAAACAACAAATTACAAGCCAAAAGCTTTGTAGAAGCACCAAATGAGTGGCTTAATTTATGAAACAGCAGTAACTAATGCTTGCTCATGATACTCTGGAGGAAGATCAATTGGAGTAAAGTTCACCTACTTTATAACCATCTTGATTCTCGCATTAAAAAAACTAAGCAACCATAGGGAATATTTTAGCAATCTGCTTTAAAGGTTGAAAGGTAAACAAGCAAATTGTAAAATCATATGCTCCGTTACTGAAAGACATTCAGAAGAAAGTTCCTGCAGCTAAGCATATACTAATTTACAGGTAACAACACTCCAATACCAGCATAGTTCACATAAATCAATCCCTTAAAAGGTAACAAGTCTACAGTGTATACATATACAAAATGTAGATTTTATTTTTTATTTTATTTATGTGTAACAGCTGTCTTCTCTATAGCCCAGATCTTCTAAGACTGTATAAATCATTTCTTGAGTTAAGGACATATATTTTCATCACTCTATTGATGCTAAGCATGTGAATGGACAGAATTTAGAAATGCAGTTATGTCACGGACATAGGTTTCATCACTACTGATTTTATGCATGGGAATGGACAGAATTTAGAGTGCAGCAAAATAACCAGGAAGAAGAACAAGTGTCAGTTTGTAACCAGTATAAACATAATATCTTACCTCTCCAGCAAATAGCCGAGGTCTCAAACCAAGAGCGGAACAAGGAGCGTCAAGAAGGACACGATCAAAGCTGTTAGGAAGGAAGCCTTTTGAATTCTCAACTCTACCACCCAGGCTTTGATTTCTCCCTGGGCCATTCCTCATTCTTCGCGTGTTCTTCCTAATGTCAGCTTTGCTGGTGTAAGTTCTCTCATTTGCTTTTTCATTGCTAACTAGAACATTGAGAATCAGAAACAAATATGTAACTCTAAGCCTTCTACTCATGCAAAACAAAAATGGTAGAGAAAGCATTATTTAACAACAAATTGAAATTCAGAAGATTAAATGATATGGAAAACTCATGTCTATAATTCTTAGCAAGGGACTTAACTTGAATGTTGATTTCATTATCTTTTTGAACAATTCCATCAGAGTCTAAATATAAGCATAAAATGCACATTTAAAGCAAATATAGCGATAGAATTTCTGAATTTCACATAGATGAAAAAAGGTCTTTGAGTAATTGACTATTTATTTAATGTGGAAAATTTGAACTTATAACTTCACACCAGTCATTCATGCTTAAGCGTGTAAGCAAATTAGCCATTGTTCTGAAAATCTTACAACATTGATAATAGACTGAAGGAGTTATCACTAAAAACTTCATTTGTAGATCTAAAATATTGAATTTACTGCAACTCAGAATATCAATAAAAGTGGTGCAAAAACTTACATGCTAAACTGAAAAAGACTAAATCATAATTATTGAGAATCAAACAGAAAAGAAATCAATAATCATGTAAGATAACCCAAAAGGTGGTTCAGTTTTTTCCGTGGCACAGGCAAAGAAGAGACAATCCCGTCAGGAAGGATATCAAAAAGCTGTCACTCAAAAGCCTAACACCATTTCAGCAGTTGCCATTCACTCAAGGAGAGGCTCTAATGCACAAAACAAAGGTTCAGTCTGCCTTTAGGTAGATCTAGTATAAATCCAATCATCTTTGAAGATAATGTCTGGAAAATACACATTTCCCACCTTCACCCTACTCGCCACAGAAAGAGAAACAACAAGAAAGAGGGGAAAATATATATTTTTTCTCATGAACAATTGACAGAATTTACATACCATTCTCCTTGAAAGTTGTATCAGCATTTGATCCTACAATGGTAGTAGATGACACTCCATTGCCAAGAGGCCCCGAGTCAGACCTTTGATTCACAACATCATTGTTATCCTTGTTACAGCACAGAGTGGTCATATCACTTGAACCATTTCTTTTACGAACAGCTTTGAGAGCATCTAGTTTATATGTTGTTATACAAGTCAAACCCAACTCAGCTGCCAATTTCTGAATATCAATCACCTATAAATAAAGAAATTGGAGTCCTCAAACAAAGAGATTATAGATTCTAGATTCAAATATAATAGATTATCCTAACAGTAGATTAAAGTAGAAATTTTTTTCTTAGCAATCAAGTAAAAAATAATAAAGACGTGTTTCTTGTGGCATAATTTGTACTTTTAAGCCAAGTATCCTCATACAAGACCACCAGTCAATCATTAGGAATATGGAAACTGAGAAACAATTTGTTTCATATGCTTAAGTAAAATTAACTAATATGACCATTCAAAGGACCCCACCATGCTTTTTTTCTCAAGGGGATTTGAAAATCAAATGCCAGATGAGTTGACAAGGCAAGTTCTGCAAGACAAATACAAGGACGTTGGCTAGTCTTTGACCATTAGGGATCCTTTCATTGATAGGTTATCTCTCTAGACAGAAAGGACTTTTTGCAAAATAAATGTTTGGTGAAAAGCGAAAAGATATTCTATCTATAATCGAAGATAGGGGGGCTCCAAGACAGATGTGGCACAAAGGAGGCTTGAGGGAGTAGGGACACACTATGTCAGAAAGTGCTAGCTCTAGCACATAAAGCCGCATGATGTGACAGTTTGAAGATAATTCCTTTTTGTCACGAGCTCTATGCTTTGCCCCCAGGGTCCTTACTACAACTTCATTAAAGGGTCATAGAGATCATGGGTTCATTCCACACGTCTTCCTGATCTCTGGTAAGAACACATGTCATCTTCTTCAAGCATGGTGGAAATCAAGCATAACCTATTTAAGTAGGGGGCAAATTCAAGTTTTGCAACACTCATGAAGAAAGGATGAAGCGGAAACCAAGCGTTGAACATCATATTTTCCTTAAGAAGATAACAAATATTATGACCAAAGACCAGAGGTCAAGTGAAAACAAGCACATTAAGCCAGTCTTTATGTACTTGAGCCAGTACTTTCCGAAACAAGGCACATCCTTTGAGCCTCCTTTGTATGTCACAACCACCATGACAACCCCTCATCCTCAATATAAATAGAGTACCCTTCTTCTCTTTTCACCAAGCACAACATTCTCCACTAAACTCCTTTCTTTCTTGAGAAATAAGCTCCCAGTTCCACCAACTAATTTAATCATAGGAGGAGGTCTCACCAGACAAACAGTCTACTCAAGTGACATTGAGTTTCAGTTACCAAGGGAAAAATAAATAAATAATAGGCATGTTGAAAATTAACAGCTAGAACACCTAGCAGAAAAAGTCGAAGCCATAAGAAACAGTATAACTAGAATGACTTTCTAAGAGAATGATTAATTCTTACCTTTAATTGGCTGGTCCAGTTTGATTTTAAAACACTGCTTTAAGTCTCAGAAAGGTAAGCACGAAGTAACATGCTTATGTAAGTATCAGTTATGCAAATGATGTTAACAGCATTGGTATGCAAACTATAGTGTATGAGAAGAATCAACTATGATTACACTGATGAAACCCAACAAAGAGTATACAATTTATGCAGCCTCTTTTGCAAGAAAACAGCATAAGTCATTTGTTTACAACATCAACAGCCAATCGATCAAGCAAACCTATTAAACTATATAGTCACATGTAAAAATCTAGATGATAATCAACTAATTCATTTAGATTAAGATTTTCACCTTATTATGGGATCTATCAGCTGCAATCACCTCCCCTTCATCCTTCATAAGTATAGCAATTGCAGTTGTCTTCCCTCCTGGAGCTGCACACATGTCTAGTATCCGCTCACCTTTCTGAGGATCTGAGACAAAAAAAGACCACACACACAATGACCATGTTTGGCAAAAAGTTCACAATTCAGCATACATGTGAAGAATACCTCAAGCAAAGAATACTCAAGACAAAAGAGAAACCAGTCAATCTTTTTTAGAGGGAAAAGATTGAAACAAAAGGAGAAAGATTTTCCATTTTCCAAAGATTATATCTACACACCTTTAAGAAATATTTTTCAGCCAAAGAAAAAAAAGGGCAACCAAGCACTTAATATAAACTATAGAAGCCATGGTAGCAGCTGCCAACAACCATTCATACTACTACACCTTTGAATAGCTAAAAGGAGTAATGAGGTTTGACTCCCTTCAATATCTACAATATTGCCTTTGTCGAAATACTTGAGGTCACAAAAGCTGGTGCAGACAAGCACAACTCAAACCTACCATATAAGGTGACTTCAGGAACTCCTAGTTGGAAAATCTAGGACCTATAAATCAGAGACATCTTTAGTGTTTCTATTATTAATAGTTCTTCCTTGTCCGTCCAAAAAGCATAAAACTTTTTCTTTTCCAGTCAGAAAAATTCCACCACCGTGGTGGTCTATAATAATTGGAAAGCAGTAGTGTTTATGGAGGATATTGAACTTTCGGTCATAAGAGGAAACCATTTTTATTTTGGGAGGAATGAGAACTTTTTTTGGTAAGCATCATTCAAAATAATAATTTAAAATATTGGTCTACTAACTCTAATTGCATGTTAGCTAGCATTAGTGATGATCTTGAAACTTCAACCTTTATGATAAATAATCACCATGCTCTTCTGATTTGAAAACTTCAGTAGTTTTGGCTTATTAAAAAGTAAACAATACCAGAACCTCAATCAAGAATAAAAAAATGGACACTTGATATAAAATTAAAAAAAGATATATAGAAATCCTCAAACCCAATGAAGAAAAGTCAGATTTCAAGACACTTAAAGCATGTTTTATGTCATAGGAATCAGCTTGCAGTAGCTGGGAACAGACAATGGGCTGCAAAAAGATATCAAATATAGCCTACCAGAATTGGTACCCAATAACTTGTTAAAGCCTTGGTTCCAGGACCAAGGTCAGAGATTCAAACCTCTAGAATACCTTGGCAATCGAACTGGCAACAAAAATAAGAACACCTCAACTTACTGCATTCAATCCCACTTCATTATCACAATAACAGATTAACATCCACCATAATGTTCTTCAGTGCCTAATTTAAGTTCCAGGACCAGAAAACATTTACAAAGCACTACATAATAGTTCTCTATCAAAGATATTGCAAAAGAGAATTGAGAAAAATGAAGAAACTAGCATAGAGATATATAACATGGCATAGCTTAAAAACAAAGAATACTAGACAAGAAAGTGAACTTGTAAAGAAGCCAAAGAAAGAAAGGAAAAGGATTAGGAGGTAGATACCAAGAGCATGAGCAGCAATAATGCTCGGCAGGTTTTGAAGAAATATTTCCCCTTCAAGAACATCTGTGAAAAACAAAAGAGAATAACAAGAGCAATCCAAAATTTCAGACAACATCATCCAGAACTTAACATAATTCCATAAGTCCATTCAAGCATTTTCATATGTTTTCAATAAGGGATGAATTATACCATAAAATGAAGGCAACTTAAATACTCGATTATTCATATCAACAGCAATTCCTTGAGAAGCACGGAAGATCCCGGCTCTTGACAACATTGTTGTTCCTTGACCAATGTATAATCCATTTCGCTCAAAGTGATAGGGATCTGCAGTGTATCATAGCATATAATTCAAGAAACTTTAGCTATTTCACAGCATTAGAAGATACATGCAGTCAAATATAAACCATATATACAAGAAATGCTATATAAGGTAACACACATGTTTAATCAAACTAATTACTTAGTCTTTGGGTTCAATATGATGATCAGAAAAATAAAATGATTCAGGATTTAACTCATTTGGAAAATATGAGAAGCCCCCATCAAAAGTGCGGCGAATTGCGCTTGGCTTTACCTTGCTTTCTCTTCTTATACCCAAATATCCTTTTTTCCTAATATTTACTTCAGATTAGGTTATAATACACTTAGTCTAGAGAAATGGATTGCAATTGATGCAGATACATCATTCCTTGCGACCAGGTAGTGTCATTATTATTCCTTGCATCCAGTCTTAAAGCCTTATATCTCTTTCTTTTTCCAAAACACCTAAAATTTGTAGCATCAACATCTTGACCCTCTTTTGAGATGCATTAAGAAAAGACAACAGAGTAATTTAACTAAGTATCTAACAAGATCAATCATACACATCTGTTCTAAAAGCCACCTAAAATTAATCCTTCCAATCTACATATTTACAAAACAAGATCAACTAAATTTTTTTTTAAAAATAAATCCTAAATCTATTTAGCATCCAATTGCTGAAAACCAAAGGATCAAAATGGTGAAGCATTGATATTAAAGCAAAATATATACTACTTACCGGTTGGCAGTCCCTGCAGAACAGTCCCACGTGTTATACCAAGTCCCCATCCACCGTCAGGAAAAGGCTGCTCCACAGCAACTGAAACTGCAACTACATCCCCTTCCTCAACATGAGAACTGCAGGCCATTATACCTGGAACATATACCTACAGATAATCAAAGAAGAGAAAACAAATGATGAATTTTTAAGTCAACGATGAGTACTAGCAACACGAAATTCTACAAATCCCTCTGGAATCCCTAAGAAAAGTTGTTGATAACTTTTAAAGAGAAAAGATAAACCCTCAATTTTTAACTAATACACAAAGAACCAAATGCAGAGCTTTCATGCAAAATACAAAGAAACCCATTAATTCCAAATTTAAATGACAGATAAAAATGAATAAAACTTTAGCTCTTAATTACACATTAGAGGGAACACGCTGTACCTGAGCACCTCGAAGAACTGCTTCAGCACATTTCCTACTAACAAGCACCTCCTTAGGTGGTTTGTCGGGCAAATAATCATAGTCAATTTCATGTGGTCCAGAACCCTTAACAAATACAACGTATTCTAAACCGGGTATCTGACACTTAGTGATGGACTCATTTTGTAAGCTCGATTGCTTCTCAACCATATCCAAGTCAATATCATTACTTGCTTTATTCTCCTTCAAATTTATGCCTACAACATCATTTTGAGACCCCGATTTTCTCATGATTTCCTGAAGTTTCTCAATGACAGCATCACTTGTTGACTTGAGAGTGTTCACCCGAATACAAGAATAGCAAGACGGCCGCCTAATCAATAACCAGTAATGGCATAACCGAAAAGAAAAGAAAAGAATGAAAGACAACATGAAAAATCAATGGACTATGTTTTCATCCATTTAAAAGCTTTCTTTTGCTAAATGCCTTTTGCCCTTGAAATCCCATTAAAAAATAAGCAAAAGCATATAGTAAGAGGCAACGTCAGAGTATTAGGTACAGCACCACCGAGATAGAAGTATATATATAAAGAAAAGAGTATTGGCTTAACAAGCAAAAACGAAGGAAGCCAAGGAGTAAATGAGGTGCTAAGCTTATAGGTTATTTATTGATGGGAAAGAACGTACGTTAAGGCTTTAGAGATTTGAGCAAAATGGAGAGACCCGTATGCTTTGATGAAGTAATCTTCGACTTGAGGGTTCCATCGCAATATGGGGTTGTAACTGTAACGCGCTGATGCTGCATTCAGCTGTATCTACATAAATAATAAATCAGAGCATTCATTCATATATAAAAAAAAAATGGATTGATTTAGAATCGTAAAGTGAGAAAGAGAGTGTGGGTGCCTGCCTCAGCCTCGGCTTCAGCCTGGGGAGTCATGTTTTGGAGGGTGAGAAAGGTTTGACGGAAAGCTGCAAGTAAATTTCTCCCTTTCTTCTTCATTCAATGAAGGAAGGAACCAACGTTATACCATCTTTTAGTCGACACTAAAGAGAAAATGAAAAGAGTAGAGGTGGGCTCGCCCTACCCACTTTCCAATATCTGCAAACTCAGCCCGAGTAGAGCTGGTTTGGTTTTCTGGAAAGGCCCATATCCTTTGACGAAGCAACTGGGTCATCCTCCTAAGCATGCAGTTTGAGATGGGGATGTACTTGTGTGAGAGTAAAAAGCAATCAAGGTGAAAGAGACTCTTGGAAGCAGAAAGCTGAGACGGTAAATGGACAATCACTTAATAACCACTCCACCTAGATTTCTCTCTCTAAAATAGAAAATAAAAGTAAAATCATGCAAAACAATATGTAATGATTGAGTGATTTAGTTTAAAGTTTAATACATATACGATAAGGACATATTCAAAGGAAGTTGCTTAAATAAAAAAATTATTTTTTGCTTCTCCAAAAAATTTCTGAACAGTTTTTACGAATAGATTAAATACTGAAATTCAATTGAGTCAGTTAAGTTAAAAAGTTCAAAGAAAAAAGAAAAGCATCTTTCATTACTATTATTTACATGGATGGGTTGTTAGTTGCATGAGATTCAAAACAACGCATGTATCTTTAAGTTGTATTTAGTTTTAGGTGTAATTTATTGTAATTATTCGTGTTTGATATGTTTAGATAAGCATTGTAATTAGTTGGTTTCTTTGGATCAAGTATAAATAAACATATCAATTATATGGGTATATAGGAATTACGGTAATCATGTGGGTGATTATAAACAATTATACACAAATTGAATTGCTTTATGGCTTTCCAAGCAAACACACATGCTTTAAGCTTAAAAGTATTTGTTATACAATAATAATATTATTCTAATTTTGATACCTATGTTTATTTTTAAATTATAATTATATTTTATTTTACTAATCTCATTTAAATAACATAAATTTTTATTTACGAGAATATTTTATATGCATTTTGACCTATTAAATATTAAAATTAAATTACATGATTTTAATATAAATTGTTTATATTAATTTTAAATTAATTACATAATTTTTATTATTAATTATTTATACTTGGCAAATGAGTAACTGTGACGACTCGATTTGTAGCGATATTAGAAAATTCGATTTCGGACTGGATTTATTCAGTTGAGCTAGAAAATTATTAAAATAAAATAATTATGAGTCAAGTACGGATAGAGGAGGTCGAATTATTAAATGTTATTGAATTAAATCAGTTAATAAAATGATACAAAGACTAAATTGATTAGTGACTAAAATGAAAAGAAATTGATTTTAA
This sequence comes from Gossypium raimondii, assembly GCF_025698545.1. Taxonomy (NCBI): domain Eukaryota; kingdom Viridiplantae; phylum Streptophyta; class Magnoliopsida; order Malvales; family Malvaceae; genus Gossypium; species Gossypium raimondii. The sequence goes on from NC_068575.1 coordinate 47,423,443, forward strand.
GTTGACAAGTGCCTTAAATGGCAATTAAACAAAGATTATATTAGCAAATTGACCATTAGTAAATTACGATATCAAATTAATTATCAATGTCATCACTTTCCACTAAATAATATTATACCTATTAATCATTTGATTAGTAATTAATTAGGTTGATTAATTAACAAAATTACATTGTTAATTAAAGTGTATATATATATATATATGCATGTTAAGTCGGGGGAGAAAAAGAACATTTGTTTTCATCTTTTCTTCTCCGCAAACCGATTGGAAAAGAAAACAACGAGCAACACTCATCTTCTCCATTCGGTCATTAATCTAATAAGCTAAGACGATGTTGAGATGTCGAAAACCAAAAGAAAATCCAAAGTTATCTACGAATAGATAATTTGGTTTGTACTATCACAATTTGAGTTCATTAGATAAAATATATATATATATATATATATATATATATATGCTTGATTCATTAAATGTTCGGAAATGGTAATCTAATTGTTGGGGATCGACCTGTATGAACAATAAGATAGTAAAGTAGAGAACAATGAACACAATAATTTACATGGAAAACCTTCACTGAGGGATACAAAATCACATGTAAATGAGACTTCGACTTTTCATTAAGCATCAAACAAAGAGTACAACGATAGAGAGTGTTCAACCCGAACACAAAGAGTAAATCCAAAAAGAAACTCAAATATCCCAAATTCAAAATCTCTCTCAAAAACTCTCCCTACAAACTCTTTAACAAATCTCACACAAGATATATGTAACGCAAATCTGATTATCTAAATTTGATTATACTAAACAGAGTTCCAAAGGCCCTTTAAATGGGCTTGGGACGTGGATCCAATATGACTAAATATCCCTGTAGGAAATAGAGTTTGATTGGGAGAATGAGTCCTATTGAGAGTAAAAAAGTGGTTGTATTTAAGTAGAAAACATCGCCTCATTGTGACGTAGCCTACCTGCTTGTCACAATGTCGTAACCATGCTTGGCTACCAAGGGTGTTGCGTCGTTTTGACGTCGTGTGGCTTTCTGCTCCTTTTCAGTTTCTTGTTGATTCTCATCTTAAGTGCCTGCAGTGTATCCGATAAATGCGAGGCACATCCCACAAATCTCCAACTTGACTTGTATTTATCGTGCTTCGTTTACCAAAGCCAACTACGAGCCTATCTCAAACTTTGCAGGATTCTAATCGAGTTCAAGCTCTACTTGAACTTTGAAACTAGAAGACTTTTAGTCTTTTTCTTGTGCACTGCCTAATCGAAACTGACTTGTTTTTTCTTCCCATGAATGTAGTGTTCTGTTTTTCTAACTTTTGCACACGAAAGAGAACCTCTCTTGTTTAGAACAATCATACATTTTTTTGCTTGTATGACTAAGTCGTTTATGCCTCAAATGAGTCGAATCTAACTCTTTAATAAACAATAAACTTGCAGTTTTATCATTTATCGTTGATCATTGCAGAATATAAAGATTGTCATTCTTTTGACCTCTCATCAAAACGAGAGCACCATGAGGCACCTTAATGTCGTTTGACTCGATGTTCATTCTACAACCCTTTGAGTCCAAATTTCACAAGGAGATGAGATTTCTCTTTAAATCAGGAACATGCTTGACATCTGACAGTGTCCTGATTGTCTTGTCGTGTATCCTAATATAAATGAAACCAATACCAATAACCTTACAAGATGAGCCATTCCCCATATGCATAACTCAACCTTTAACTAATTTGTATGTGGAGAACCAGTCTTTATTATGACACATGTGAGAAGAACACCCCAAATTTTAGACCCACTCGAACGTAAGTTTGAGCTTTTGCTCGTTGACACCAATAAGAAATCATCACCTTTTTCTATAGCCATAGTAGCATTGGCTACCTCAGCATTTTGCTATTCATCCTCGTCGCTCTCGGCAGCCCTCTTATTTTTATTTCTCAAAGTATAACATTGTGCCTTTATGTGACCCAACTTTTTGCAGTAATTGCATCTCTTGTCACGGTTCCTTAATTTCGACCTTGACCTAGACTATTGCATGCCTCAGACAACTAAAACCGAGGCTTTTTCATCATATTTGCTGCTTGAGCCTAATTCATTGTCGAGTTTTTCCTTGCTCAACAAATTTCCCTTCACATTGTCAAATAACAGTTTACCTCTGCCATAAATCAGGGTCCCCATGAAAGATTTATACTCAAAGGGCAAAGAGTACAACAATAACATAACTTGATCTTCGTTATCTATGTTAACCTTGACGTTTTTTAGGTCATTCAGAAGTGTAATAAACTCACTAATGTGAGCCCTAATGGACGTTCTTTCGTCCATACGAAATGTGTACAAGCGCTGCTTCAATACCAGTTGGTTAGCCAACGATTTTGTCATATAAAGGGTTTCTAATTTCATCCATAAAGCAACCATTGTTTTTTCTATGAGTACTTCATGTAGTACATTATTTGTGAGACATAACTGAACCGTAGATAGAGTTTTTTCATTAAGCTCTTCCCATTTTGATTGTTTCATACCTTCGAGCTTTTTACCAGTAACGACCTTCTTTAGGCCATTCTGAACTAGAAGTGTTATCATCTGAACCTACCTGCCATCCTGAACAAGTTAATTTACGAAAGTTGAACTAGGCTCTGATCCTAGTTTGTTAGGGACCGATCCGTATAAACAATAAGATAGTTAAAGTAGAGAATAATGAACACAAATATTTACGTAGAAAACTCTCGATGAGGGATAAAAAACCATGGGCAAAGGAGGCTTCAACTTTTCACTAAGAAATAAACAAAGACTACAACGATGGAGAGTATTCAACCCGAACACAAAGAGCAAATCCCAAAAGAAAACTAAATATGCTAAATACAAAAGCTCTCTAAAAAACTCTCCCTCAAAACTATTTAACAAATCTCACACAAGAGATATATAACACAAATCTAATTCTCTAAATATGATTATACTAAACAAGGTTTAAAAGGCCATTCAATTAGTCTTGGGACGTGGGTCCAATATGACTAAAATATCCCTATAGGAAATAGAGTTTGATTGGGAAAAGAAGTCACGTTGAGTGTAAAAAAAAGTGGTTGTATTTGAGCAGAAAACATGGCCTCGTCGTGACGTGGCCTACCTGCTCGTCATGACGTCGCAACCTTGCTTGGCTACCAAGAGCGTCGCATGGCTTTTTGCTTCTTTTCAATTTCTCATCTTAAGTGTATGCAACGTATTTGAAAAAAGTGAGGCACATCTTACACTAACAATGTGAAATACTCAAAAGGTACGTATATACGTGATTATGTGAGTAGTGATCATTTGGTTGGTTGAATACATGTATTTATGCTTGTTTGATGAAATATGATTAATAATAATGATATTTGCCCTATTAACATTGTCGAATAAAGTCACAGATATAGTCGGTATGTCATAAGGTCTATTTTGATAGGTGAGAGATTTAGCCCTATATGTGTACATATGAGACAGTTCCCTAATACCCTAGGGGTCGAAAACATATCACTGACTCAAATACCCTGGGGGGTACAAGCGTATTCAGGTGTGGTAGGTGGAATTGGTGTATTTATATCCGATTAGCAGTTCACTGCATAGGTGTGGTAGGTGGAATTGGTGTATTTATATCCGATTAGCAGTTCACTGCATATTTGGTGTGAAGGTAAATTGATCTAAATATCCGTCATTATATCCGATTTCGTTAATAGGTATTAAAACATGACATGTTGAATATATATTGAATTGAAGTGGATGTTAATGTAAATATAAGCCATTAGCATAGAAAAAAAAAACACTTATATCAAAAATATATATTTTATTAGCCAAACACATAATAGAAAATTAAAAATACTAATAATCATAAAAGTTGAAATTACAACCATAGTAATTACAATTTCATCTCATTTCTAGATTATTTCCAAACATATCATTAATTTTAAATTTATTTATATCTTTTATAAAATATTATTATAAAATTATTAATCGAACCATATTTTTATTCATATCAATCGTGTTAATAATTGCACATGTGATTTGGTCATTTAGCGATTTTATTATAACAACCAAAGGATGAGATTTTTATTATGTATAATAATTATTTTTAAAGTAGTATTAATTCTATATAAAATTTGATAATTTAACCTTGAATTAAATTAATAAATTATTTTATATAAATTTTAGCTTATTTATATTGCAATATTATTTTATGTCACATTTTATATTATATTTAAACTATTTTAAATCATATTTATTTATAATATATTTAACCTTTTGAATTGATATAATGGGTAAGGTAGTCAATATTGTACTAGTGGATGTACCATTGTTTTTATTTTGGTACATACGGATACTAATATGCTTCGATGTACCATTTTGAATATATCAATACTTTTACATATTTTAAAATTTAAAATATTAAAATCTTATACCAATCGATATAAGTTGGTATGTACTGGTACAAATCAAAATGCACCGATACAACCGACACTGACTGAAATTTAAATTAGAACAGAAATTAAAATTTGTTATTTCAATTTATTACCAGAACAAGACGTTTCAAATCATATAGAATTAACTTCTTGATTACGAGTGAATAAGACACCAATTCAATTAAAAAATAATTAAAAATTTATTTTAAAAAATGGTAAATATAATTATGCGAGTGCTTTTTATATTTTTCCGAAATAAAGAGAAAAATATTTGAACTTCAACAACCAAAGACTTCAAATCCTACTTTTTGTGGGCTTAAATGGGCCTAGGATTTCAGCTCCACCCCCAAGTTACTCAACACTCTCGTAAGCCCACAAAAAGCTAATAGGGAAAGAATACGTAGGGTTTTTTTTTATCCCTACCACTGCGCTGCCATAAGAGAAGTACAGGGAGAAACCAGGGAACGGGCCATAGCAGTGAGCGGCAGCTTATCTTCTTCTTTATTACAAAAATGGTTGCTTTCAGGGTAAGTTACCAATCAATATCCATTTCCATTATTTGTGATTTTTTTTAATAAAGCTGTAATGGGATTTTTTGTCTTGATTTTTATTTGAAAAAAAAAAAAAACATAGTTTCATCAGTACCAAGTGGTGGGGCGAGGTCTCCCAACAGAAGCAGATCAGCATCCTAAGATCTACAGAATGAAGCTTTGGGCCACCAATGAAGTCCGTGCCAAATCCAAGTTTTGGTCTGTAAATTTACATTTTGCTGATCATATTTGTTATTCTTGTTTCTTTTTCCCTTTATTTGATTTTTTTAAAATTTAGGTATTTCCTGAGGAAGCTGAAGAAGGTGAAGAAAAGCAATGGACAAGTTTTGGCAATTAATGAGGTATTGACCATTTCTTGTCCTCTACATCTCTTTTGAAAGTTTTAAACCCTATAAGTGAAATGGTGTTTCAGTTGGATGTAGTTGGAATTTTTTAGCTGCTTGAGTTAAGTTGGTTGCTTTATTTAGTATGACATTTACATGTTGGATAAGCGATAGTCTTCTAAAGAAATATGCGAATTTCTGCTCGGGCTTGAACTCGAAATCCAACATTCTATCTAAAAAATGTATGGACCAATCTGTTTACTTAGATTTAAAGGAAGCACTCTGCTAATGAAGGTGGCAGTTTGTTATTCAGCTGAGTTTTGTCTCTTTGGTCATTAATTGGACAGAATTAAGTACCAGCGCTGATATATACCTGTGTAGGAGACAACATACATGCGTATATACCCGCGTTGACAGTTGAGTACAGGGAAGAAAATAATGTTTTATACATTACATTTGTGCATTGGTGGTGGCTCAGTTGTGTTCCATTGTTATGAAGGTGGCTTGTCTATATATATAAACTTGATTGGTCATCATAAGTTAGCATTCTCCTTTTTTCCCTCTTGGTGGAACAGGATCACATTTGTGCTATGATCATTGAGCCAGATGCTTGAGTGTTATTTTGAATCACATCTAGTGATTTAACAGATATTGATATTTTCTCATGCTATGTTTTATATTGTAGATTTTTGAGAAAAACCCTACCAAGATCAAGAACTACGGCATTTGGCTCCGATATCAAAGTCGAACTGGTTATCACAACATGTACAAGGAATACCGGGACACAACTCTCAATGGTGCAGTAGAACAGATGTACACTGAGATGGCATCTCGTCACAGGGTGAGATTTCCATGCATTCAAATCATCAAGACAGCTACTATCCCAGCAAAACTTTGCAAGAGGGACAGCACCAAGCAGTTTCACAACTCCAAGATCAAATTCCCACTGGTATTCAAGAAGGTCAGACCACCTACTAGGAAGCTTAAGACAACATACAAGGCTTCCAAACCCAACTTGTTTATGTAGTAGTCCATAATTGATGATGGTAGGGTAAAAGCCCATTTAGGTTGATTACTTGTCCTTGAGATGGATAGCATACATCAGATTTTGAACACTTTATGTTTACTTTTGTAGCCCCTTATGTCTTGGAAGATTTTGTAGTTTGAGAAGTTTATTTTTAATTTGATTACCTTGGTGAATTACTATTTATAATAATATTGGACCATTGTCTAGTTGGTGAAGTTTCTGTTATCACTTTGCTATCACAAAATCCTTCCTACAAGCAAAAAAAATGACTTCTAAATTTACCGTTGAAACTTTACCTCTTAAATCACTTTTGAAATATCTAAATACCAAATTTCCCTATTAGAAATACTGTAAACAAAGTAAAAAGTACACTAAAAATGAAAATAAGTGACTGGATTGCTTCTCAGTTAAGAGTTAAAATTCAAGATCTGCCCCAAAATTACCCTTCTATTTTTATCAATAGTACCTCCATCAAAAAGTTTCCCGTTGCTGTAAAATGCTAAAAAAACAGATGTGGACAAAACAATCTATACAAAAATCCAGTTAGTCCAAGGAGGGAAGCAAGATTCTCAGACATGTCTTCTGGACTAAAAGCTCTCATATTGTCCCAGAGTTGAAGACATACAAACCTAGCAAAGCTCGATAATGGCCTTTCTCGATATCTTCTTCTTTAACCCGATGCAAAAGGAGGGCTTCAATAACAAAATCTTCCCAATCAATTTCACTGGCTTGTCTTCTCTTTCTCTTCTTCCCACCACAAGCAACTTCTGAAGAGTTTAGATTGTCACTACCATCTGAACCAGCATAGGATGGATCCATTATCTTATTGATTCGCACCTTAGCGGCGTTAATCTTTTGCCTTCTCCTCTCATTTGCCTTGCAACCGGCAATAAAAGATGGTGGCATCATATCAAAACCTACTTCTTTTTCCAAAATTTGCTTTAGAAGAAGCTTTTTACTTAATTCTGATTTCCCACTCCACCAATCCTGATATGCATATGGCTCGAGCCCCCATCTCTTTCGCACATGAATCTGTCGACTTTGTCCATTCAACTTCTCAGCATCAACCTCGTTTGAAAACCTTGAATAAATCAAGGACAAGCATTCATGTGAAAGCTTAAGGTTATTTCCATCATTATCATTAGATAATGTAGGAAAATCGCTTCTGTTCCTTACCTCAAAATATTGAGAATCACCATTAGAAAGGTTCTCATCATTCCCATATGCAGCAACTTTTTGCAAACACTCACTAATCACATCTTCCATATCAAAAGGCTCAACCCTCTCACCTCCTCCTCCAGGCACTTCCATCGACTTTAGCTCCATATACTGAATAACAAATGGTGCATACTTGACCACATTTTTCACTGAAATATCTTTCCCCCATGGCAACACTTGAGCAACCCTGACAAGTGCGGCCAAGAGCTCCTTATACCTCAACTTACAAGTAGACACCACGGCATGAACATGCTCCGCCACATCCTCGATCTTCAAACCATCCACCCCATTCAACTCGGCAACAAACGCCATCACTGCTGCCACCACCGGCAAAGGCCTCCTTCCTGTGGTCAAAGACCACTTGACAGCACAATTGACCAAAAAAATACCTTGTTTCATCATCATCTCTTTCTTATCCTCATCCACATTTTTCCTATTCATAAAATTATTGAATTCTCTTTCAAACAAACCGGCGATACTAATCTCAGGCAAACTCAATTTCAGAAACTTAACGACACGAGCAATCATCCTACCTAATTCATAAATATCACAACCAACAGCCTTGGCAACCTCGGCGGCGGGAAAAAACTTCTTGTCTCTCCTCATAACAACATAAGAACAAGCACCGATTAGAACATTAAACCAATCGCCTTCACCGAATTCCCCATCGGTGATCTCCTCGATCATAGAAGTAATGCCGCTTTCAGAATAAGTTATGTCAAGCCTCAAGGCGTATTCGTGGATTAAGGTTTTGGCTTGGTAGATTTTCCTGTCTTTGTAAGAGATGCGAGAACCGGTACCTGCGTAGCCGATGTGGATATTGGTGCCTGTGGGACCGGTGATGCCGCCGATTTGGGCTTCGTAGTTGTCGAAATCGAGGATGGTGTAGCATTTGGAGCAGACGAGGTTGCCTGTCTGGTCGTCGCGAATGGTCGAATGGCTTCCGCATCTACACGGCATTTCGGTTTGGGGGTTTTCCTAATGGAATCTTTGGATGTCCAGCAAAGAAGCAGAGCTGGGTGGATTTTAACGGCGGTTGGGTAGGCTAAATACCCTAAACTTCGAAAACAAAATTTGGAAAATTCTCAAAATTATAGATGATGTTTGATTCAACGAGGCTTTGTATATATAAATTTTAATTTCATGAAAATTTAATTTTGATTTAATTATACAATTTAAAAAATAAATATATTAATTTATTTTTATATTAGATAATTATAATTATTTATGTATGTAATATATAAATATAAGTTGATATTTTATCAAAAATTATGTTAATAATTTACAAAAATGGATCAAATTTAAATTTCATGTATAAAATTATTTAAAATCAAAATTTATATATACAATTACACATTAAATCGTAGTTCATGTATAATTTTGATGTTTATCTCATAAAATTAAAAATTAAAAATAAAAAGAAAAAGGTTAAGTATTGAATCATTTCGAAACTTATACATACTTGTAACTATTTTTTTATCTAATTGATATCTAAATTTGGAAATCATAAATCAATTTGATTTTTTAGGTTCATCACTAATATCGGTAAAATATGTTGATTAATAGTATGGTAACACATAACAGTCTCACATTTTGACATGTGGTAAAAAAATAAAAAAATAACTTATAATTTTTGCTATGTGTCAAAATGCAAGGTTGCCGCGTGTTATTATATTATTGATCGTCAGTGTCACATTATTGCTACATTAGCGCTAAATTTGGGTACCAATTAAGTCCAAGAAAAAATATTAAATATAAATGATCACATTCAAATACCTAAAATCTAAAATATCTAAATATCAAAACCATAACTTTTAAATTGTCGTTTTATTTGAGGGATATCAATCATGGAAGTTAATCCCATTTTGGTACTGCTCGTATCGACAACAGATTTTAAGTTTCGCTCCAGTGTAAATTTTGGTTGGAACCATCCATACCGATGCGTACTAGTTGGAATATTTTGTATTGGTCGGTACAAAAAAATTCAATTTAAAATATATTTTAAATTGAATTTTTTATAATTTTCGTTGTTGTTGAATTATGGATTGCTATATGCATAGTTTGAGACAATCTTAGGAAAAGGTACTAAAGGGCCCTTATGTTAGGAGTAAGATTGCATTTAACCTCCTTTACTAAAAAAAAGACAAATTAGTCCCTGTATGTTAAATTAAAGAACAAAATGGGCTTTTCGTTAAAAGTTTCATCCATTTCTACTATTAAAAACTGGTCCCTATATGTCAACATGAGGTACAAATGACATGCCACATGTAATTGTTTGGTTATTCCGTTTGCCATTGTAACATCTCGATACTGGACTTGATCGCCGTGTCCAAGTTACAGGGTGTCACATTCGTTGCCGGAGCAACTAAAATCGATAACATCCAATTCAATGTCAATATACATTTAAATACAAGTAATTCATGCTAATTAAATAATACATTATCATTTTTGGACCTAATACGAGCCTACGAAAGCTCTTTTATTAACCTGGGGTCGAATTGGATCAAATTGTAAAGGATACAAAATTTTGAATTGACGTCGCGACTTCGGGGATTTCCATATTGTGACGTGACTCTCTGAATAGGGTTTGTTGTGACCTCGAGGCTACATCATCGCAACGTGAGCCTAAACTGATTCTCGTCACGGCTATGACGTACCCTTGACAACTCAAGAATTTCAATTTGGTACCTAAATGAATCATACCAAAACTTCACCAACAAAATATACACTAATCTTAGGACTTCAATTTCAGTCATTCACCATCAAAGCAAGCCTAAAATACAAGGTTCAAACATTAACACTCATCAATTCACAAAATCAACAGATGCATTTAGAACTTAACCATTTGTGATATTAAACAAAATGTCCCTAGGTACATGCCGTCAGGCCCAAATGAAATACACTTTACAAAACTTTTTGAGTCGAAAATGGTAGTTTGGATGTTGACTTCAAGTTCTGGGGCTTTGAGGAATACCTGAACCTGTGCATAGATAAAACAAACCAAACGTTGAACAATAGGGCTCAGTGGTACCTTTATGATTTAAGAAATTATAATTTAGTATAAAGGCATGGAAATAAGTATGTGAACTCAAATTTTAACTTGTATAAGTTCATATAGATATATACATGAACGTGTGCATATCCTATTAGGTAAGCCTATTTGCTTAACATTTCAACATTATCATCAAAGCTATACTTTTGCAGCTTACCTTTCAATTTCATACATAACAAAGGCATTACTTTAATCAACTTGTCATGATCTATTCCATTACTTACCATATACTTACCGGTCAATCCGTTTCTGGAGTCTATCGACTCGTTCGCATTCGTTTTAGTCCCTAAGGCACGATTCCATTTGCTTTACATAATAAGATGCATGCTTCTCCTTTCAAATTCATATATGAACATATTCAAAATCTCAAGCATCATATTAGTTCATTTCAATATAAGTTACCAAACTTATTATTAGTGACCCTTATTAACCTAACTCAAATTTCAAGATGGATACACAGAATAGACAACCTGTATCTTAATCTAGCACCGTAGTGCACCATTGAATATACCAAAGGAAAGTTATTGGCACACATAGTGCATCATCAAGCAAGCCAAAGCAATTATACTAACACACGAGGTGCATCATCAGACGAACCAAAACAATTATACTGACATGCATAGTGCATCATCGAATAAATTGAAGCATCATGCTCGCATATAAGTGTATCATCAAATGTTCTGAAGCAAATATATTGCTATGTAAGTGTTGGAAAATTGTCGGCGCGACTCCCTTAGCACTTCGAATCGTCGCTGTTTTGCTTTAATGGACCTGGCTTGTTCAACTATTGTCGGTTCGATCCAGTCCAGTTTCATACGCCAAGCCCGATTCAATCAGTTTAAGGTTTCGATCTTGGCTTTTGGTTATCAGGTCCAATTTTCAAGTTCAAATTCCCATTGGGCCAATTGTCTGACTTGAAAATTAATTTCAAAAATATCATCTTCATTTTAATTAATTTGATTAATTTAATTTTACTTGATAAAAATTAAATTTCCCAAAAACCATTGAGATTTTCCAAATTAATTTTCCAAGAAAATTCTTTAATCAAATTCTCTAGTTGAACGAATTCTCAATTAAATTATTTCCAAAGTCGTAGAATTTTTCTTGTAATTCAAATGTAGTCAGATCAAGCTTTTATTAAGCTAATGGAAGAACCAGTCAAACATATACAATTAGACTCGAGTAATTGCAATTACGTCAAGAAGCATCGTTCCAATAATTCGCAATTTACTTAACCATGGAGTCAATCCACAAGAAGTACTATGATTGAAAAATCCTTATTGTATACTATTTATGAAAATAATTCATCCAACTGTTTTGTCCAATGACCTCGTCATATGTGTGTTACCCTTATATGATGTCTTTGATTCCTTTAAGTTAAATCCGTTCACTCGATACACTAATATTTTATCTCATTGTCACCATTGTGTCTTCTTAATGATTAATATGATCATTGTTAACTAATGGCTATGATAAATTGCTTGTTCAAGAACAAGTAACGATAGCCACGTTCCATATTTATCAATCCACATAATGCAAATGAGAGGATATTATAAAATCTTTAATTGAGCTATGACTTCCATTGTTGCTAGTAAAGCCATGCCATACACAAGTCATGTACCCAACATACTAGTTATCAATTCGATCATCTTTAGAGCATAAGCCTCCACTTTCATCAAATTACGTGAGTTACATTCGCATAGTTAGTGACTAACTCAGGATTTAGGTAAGTCATACCATGAACGTCACAAGCAAATCAATTCACAAACCGATTTAGAATTAATTCAGCTTGGGTTCAGTCCAATGTATCATTCTTCCAATGAGTATATCTATATCTCTACCCGTGGAGTCAACTTCTCCGATAGCCAAGACTAGCCATCTCCCTAATTGGAATTGTAGGCAACATAATAATCCTTCTAAGTATTTGATCAAATGCTCACTTTGATTCTTTTATAGGATTACAAACTCATTTAGATTATTTACTGAAGTAAGTTGTCTTTTTTGAAATGTAAATGTTCTTACAGTGCCACTTATCAGCAATTTGAACTTAGACAGACAATCAATGAGCTAATATTTGCTTGTCACAATTTTGCTATATATGCAAAACATGAAAGACAAAAACACAAAATATATAATAGTGAAATGTGAATTAACTTTATCTATTTATTCATCGTTCAAATACATAAAAAATAGTTACATGTTTACTATAATATAGACACATTTCCCAACAATTTGTGCATCATTGAATATACCGAAGCAATTATACTAGTACATAAGTGTATCATAAAATAAATCGAAGCAAATATATTGGCACGTAAGTGCATCATCGGCTAAACCAAAGTATAAACATGTACAGTTAATAGAGTAACCAATTTCCAATTTCATTGCATAGTTCAATTCACATCCCATCATTCTCAATTCAACATCAATTCATCATATAATATAACATAATTCATCTCAATTTCATACAAATTTCCTATATCAGTTAAGTCATATAACTTTCTATTCTATTCAATTTAGTCTTTGTCTTGATATTCGATTTCAACCATAACATTTCAACTTAATAACCATTAACAACTCACCTCAACATTATATAATGCAAAATTTCATGAATATACAATAATTAGATTGATCTCGGGTCATAGAGATACAAACCAAAAGCTCCAGTCACTTGTCGTCGGCTCTCGCCTTTCATTTCCCTCTCAATAGTCCTGCGTCGTCTTTTGCTACGAATAATAATTCAATAATAACACAATATCAAATTTCATATCAAATCACATTCAAATTCAAAGTCATACATATTTTGTAATTTATTCAATTTAGTCCTAAACCTTTACTCATTAGGGACCTCTTATTTTCTATTCCTACTGAAATTTCATCATAGTTAAGTAATTTTTTAAATTTGATCCCTAATGTACGAAATCAACAATTAAGCTTTACAATTTAGTCCTTTTTTAAACTGAACTTAATTTCTATCAAATTCACACCTAATTCTTCAAGAAAACAATGATAACTTTCTAAAATTTTAGCAATTTCACAAATTGGTACATGGGCTATCTAAATCAAGCTCCCATGACTTGAAATCTATAAAAAATACAAGAAAAATGACTTAATTGAACTTACCAAATTGATGGTCAAAAGCTTACGATTTTGAAGCTCTTCTTTAGGTTTTTCTTTCTAATATTTTTGATGGTTTAGGGGGGAAGTTGACAACTTCCCACTGGTGTTTTCTTTATATACTAACATTAATTTCTTAATTAAGCTTAATTAATCATGATTTATTCTTTAATTAAACTAATTTTGATTAATAAATTAACCTTAAACCATTCATCATTACCGTACACTAAGTAAATGAAAAAATTGGTTTAATAACTATTTTATTCCTTGGGATAATTGCTATCTAAGTCCTCAATCCATTTCCTAATTAAAAAATTATAGCGATTGGACTTTTACAATTTAGTCACTGGGCCTTAATTACTCACAATTTCGGCTAAATCGCTTAACCAAATTTTTAATTCATCAATATACTAACTCCGTAAATATCCCCATTTAATATTTACAAACTCAGTTTATGAAAATGAGGTCTTGAAATCACATTTTTCGACACCATTAAATTTTGAATTGATATAGCCACGCCAGTTTTTAATAATAGAAATAGGTGAAGTTTTTTTTTTTACAAAAATGACTGGTTTCCTCTTTTATCTAATGTATAGGACTAATTTGTTCATTTTTTGAATAAAAGGGGGAAAAATGCAATTTGACTCCTAGTACATGGGTCTCCATGATACTTTTACCAATGTTCTTGTTGTTTAATTTAGGCTTAATGGCTTATTTGACTCTCCAACTTTACAAAAAAGAAAAAATCATTTTAGCCATCCATTTAATTTTTCGTCTTTTTAATAATTAAACTTGTGATTTTTGTTAACTCACATGGATTGACCACGTACTAAAGAATATTTTTAATGATGGATTGTATTTTTGAAGCTTATTAAAGAATATTTTCATAATTGATGAGTATTTTATATTAGGGATTTATTTAATCTCATTATTTGATATTTATAAATATTTTTATGTACACATATCAATTGCTTTTCAAAATAACAATAAATCCAAAGTAGTATAGTAAAACAAACCGGATAGATACATATCAATACTAATAGAAAAATAATATATCCATCGTTACGGTACTAACTACCTTATTATCAATGAGAAAGGAAAACGTTTATTGGGTTATGAAAAAAAAACATTTTATTTTCAGACTATAAATTGTTTCAAAACTTTAAAAGAATACTTTAAACTCTCCTCATAATTTTTTATTATGTCTAGGTTATAGATTTAGGCTTCATTTGATTTCTAAAATTAATTTTATTTTCCTTATTAGAAAATAATTTTATTTTTATTTTTAAAATATTGAAAAATAAGTTTGATAAATAAAAAATTATTTTCAACAATAAAAAGACGTTTGGTAATTATTTTTCTATAATAGAAACATGGGAAATAAAATAAAATATATATTTATATGTCAATTAGGGTGCCAAATTTAATATTTGAAAAATTGTTAGAAAAATATTTTATATTTATATGAGTTTGAATATGGGATAATTGATTTAAAGTTAAAAGCTCTTGTTTTTAGTATTTTCATTTTTACAAAATATTTTAATGAAAATAACTTTTATTGTTTTCCAATTTTCACACTTTTTCATTTTCTAAAATCATTTTAAAATGTTCAACTAAATACGTTTTTAGTGTTCTCAAATTTCTAAGAAAATGAAAACAAAATGATCTTTATTTTGTAAAACCAAACAGAGCCTTTCAAAATTTCATTATTGGCCAAATGATAGCCGTTAGATTCGTTAGGTTAAATTATGCTATTTCCAAAATTTTATGTGAGAAATATATTATCACACATATAATGAGATGTCAACTTGTTATTATACATATTGCTCATATCAAAGCTAGTTATTAGAATCAACCACTGTTGTTTATATTAAAACTAAAATTTAAAATTTGGAAGCATAGGGATTAAAAATAATCAAATTGGATAACATGGATTAAATGTACAACTTAGCACATAGTACATGATTAATAGCAAAATTTAACCACACAAATTTAATTCTATTGTTTGGATTAAGACAAAATTTAAAATTCAAAAAATATAAAGTAAATAAACTAAAATTGACCAATTAAAATATTAAGATTAAATCTATAATTTATGCATAATTAAGTGACTAATAGCAAATTTTGACTTAAAAATAACACTTCAAAGAGAGTAGGAGGTACTTCAAAAAAGAAAAATAAAGGAAAAAGGGTTAAAGTACCTGAAAGGGACAAGGTAAAATGGTCCATCTATAATTAAATGAATCAATTTAGTTATTATACTATTAAAAAGAATCAAATAAATCCAGATTGTAATGAGTTAACAATTCTTGTATAAAAATGTCTTAAAAGTTATTTTTTATAGCAATTTAATTCCAAATAAAAAAATTTCATTTACAAAACCATAAAACTATAAAAATATTAACTTTGTTAAACAATAAATGTTAAGTCTATTCCAATTTGGCCTTGTTAGATTCTTTTTACAAGTACATGGATTAACTTCGTCCATTTAATAGTACCAGGTCCTTATAATAGAGGGACCTTTCAAGTACATTCATCAAGGAAAAAAGGGCTATAAAGCAAAGTCCTCATGGTAAAAACACTTCTCCAATCACTTGGCATTTTGATATTGAGTAAATTGAGCAACTAAAAATAATTAATTATGACAATTAATATTTTCCAACAATAGTATATAATTTTGATTAAATAATAACAAATCAAGCTTTCAGTGTTGACATATTTTATTTCCTTCCATCATTCCGTAAGTCCATAGATTTGATTCTATAGAACCTTTCTATAACAAATATTTATGTATAATTTTAAAAGAATTAAAAATATAGATCAAAAGCCAAAGATATAAACTTATTATTTAACCACCTGAAACTTTGGAACTTAGCTCTCCTTTCTATATATGTATATATAAATTGTATATAATGTTAACAGGTTTACCTTGAACTATGATTGTTTTTAGCCCAATTGATATCAGACTTTAGCCTCAAATGATACCGAGTATTTATAAAAAGGAGATCCTGAAAATGGCTTTCAGATCAAGATGTTGACTGTAGAGCAATTTATGGTAATACTAAATTTGCTTAAAGAGGTGAACTTCAAGACACCTACCAATGGCGATAGTTCTGTAACAATGAAAAGTACTGATGGTATATAGAGTTGAAGCGATCTCACTGGACAACAAACAATACTTCTTACGAAGGAAACTCAATTATCCTATAACACTAAACCTGCTATCTCATTAGGGGAAAATGATTCTATTTACAAACAAGCCTTGTAGAAGAATGGAAGTGAAACTGGTATTTGTTTATTCATGTATTCAAACAAACCCCATAACTAATATCCACTCCCAGTACCTCCCCCCTTTTTACTTCCCAATTCAATACAAAAACTGCTTTAATGCTGCTTGCAGTTGCCTTCAGAGACACGGGGTAAATTCTTAGAATAGAAGGTCGCCCTGCCCCACTCATTACCATTTCTTCTCAGAAACCTGAGTCAAGTAATAAGCAACTACTCTGAAACCATGACTCACAAACTATCAAAGAAGCTGAAGAATGAGGGCTTTATCTGGTGCCAGCGGGGGAAACTGCTTTCAACCAGATAGAAGATATAAGCATTTGGATTTGGGTCAAAATGAATATAGAGGCAGTTTAAGAACCTTGAATTTGTTCTTCACTTTCATTGCAGCTCGATGAATCCCATGAAAAAAAAGCTGTGTTTCTTTTCTTCTCTTCAGGATTCATGCGCATTCTGTCTTCTTCTAGTTCACTTTTCTTTAGAAGAAGAAAAAAAAAAAACAGTAGGCAACAGTGGCTGCATCTTATGGCAATTTGATGAATCCTCAGGTTGCTTGGTTTGCAATTATCAATTATATTAATAGGTCATGTCAAGCATACATGTACGTAAAATTAAGAAGAAAAATAAAAAGAATGCTTGAATAAAGTTCTATTCCTAATCGATGATCTCGTATTCTTTAGAACCATAACCAAAATTTTTAACTGTAAATGAAGAAATAGCATCATAAAACTACCACAAAGCGTGCATAATTAAAAACAAAGTTAAACAGCTGACTAGTGGACTCCATTTTCCTTTTGCTGAATAAACAAGTAGTTTAATGTAAGGAAGTCAGTTTAATTCCTTCAATTCATAACTTGCAATCGATTCAATATCACTGTTATCTATAATTGGATAGGTTAATCAGAAGTGTCTTGTGCAATAGCAGATATTCCAGAGTTACCTTCTACACCGTCACTGTCTACTCTAGATTTGTGTTGAGGAACAAAGGCACACAACGACGCCTTATAAGAATCTGCTTTCTCTTGAAGTTCCAAAGCACGCTCTAGTGTCACGGGCCGCAGTTCAAAGCCCGTGACCATGGCACCAAATGCATCCAATGGAGGTCTATTGCTCAGATGTGGATCATTTGGCCCACAAGAACTGGCCCGATTCAGAGAGCTGTGGGACAAGCCTGTCAGATTGAAGCCCGGTTGGCCCGATAATGAAGAGATGGCAACTTAGGCTAAAATGGTAACTAATCTTAGAAGATAGAGGGAAGCATATCTTGTAAAGATTAGATTAGATAAGGCTTATCTTGTAAATCCCTAAAATTAAGGGATATGGTTAAATCTCGTCCGTCGATGTAAATGTATCTTGACCGTCGGTTTTGGGAGAGCTCAACTATAAATAGAGAGCCTCTCCCTCATTTGTACTCATTCCATTGTATTCTGAATTCTTAAGAGTAATAAGAGTTCTGAGAGCATTTACTCAAACACCTTGTGTGCATTCTTTTCTGTGGCTTTCTGTTGTTCTTTGGCTTAGCTTCTTTTGGCACAATCGCTTCCGCTATACAAATTGGTGCCTTGGAGGAGTTCTAAGGAATCCTCACTTTTGAGTTAAGGCTGACTTAGGCGAGTTTGGAGCAAACGGATCGCCTAAGGCCGCACGGTTTGCGAGACGAAAGGTCTAGCCCCGTGACAGTTGGTATCGGAGCTTTTGGTTCGAAGGCACTGTTGGGATGTCGAAAGAAGTTGTTGGTCAGAATGAGCCAATGGAGACTCGAGGAAGGGCCAGAAAAGCGAGTCGATCAAGGGACTTAATTTCAGCTTTGGAGGATCGAGTCGTCACTCTCGAGGAGTCCATGGGGGACGTGAAGGAGAGGATCGACGATGTCGATGATAGACACAATGATGGGTTGCGAACATTGCAAGGACAGCTCAGGGAATTTGTGTGGGATACTATCGGTTCCTCGGAGAATAAGCTGGCTGAAAAGAACGATGCTCTCGAGACTATGGTGACAGCTTTGAAGGAGGAGATCAATGAGCTTAAGGGGGAGCTCAAGATTTTCAAGGCTGCCATAGGGAATGGAATGTTGGCTTCAAAGCCGAAGCCACAAGCGATGGATGTGCCCAAGCCGAAGGCGTTTAAAGGGGCAAGGTCTGCAAGTGAGGTGGACAACTTCCTTTGGGCAATGGAGCAATACTTCCGTGCGATGAACATCGAGGATGATGTTACAAAGGTAAACACTGTTGCTATGTATTTCACTGACGTTGCTTTGTTATGGTGGAGACATAGGTCCACTGATGTGAGATGTGGTGGTACTGAGATTGGGACTTGGAAGGAGTTCCAAGATGAATTTAAAGCACAGTTTTACCCCGAGTATGCCGAGGATGAAGCTCGAGCAAAGTTGCGATGGCTAACGCAACGAGGCACGGTTAGGGAGTATGTGTAGGAGTTCAGTGAACTCATGCTCCAGATCTCTGATTTGAGTGAGAAAGAAGCATTTTTCTCCTTTACAGATGGGCTAAAACCATGGGCGAAGCAAGAATTGCAACGTCGAGGAGTTAAGGAACTCACCAATGCCATGATGGTAGCGGAGTCCATAGTGGAACTTGCTCCAAGAAGGGACAGGTTTGAATCTTCCAAGCCCAACAGGAGGGGCAATGGTGGGTACCATGAGGAGGATGAAGAGGGACAAAGCTATAAGGGCAACGGTAGTGGCAGCGATGGTGATAGGAAACCACGAAATGGGAAGTGGAGACCTAATAGCCCGAAAGAGAAGAGGGGAAAGTTAAGATGCTACTTTTGCAAGGGTCCGCACATGAAGAGAGACTGCCCAAAGGTATCTTCAGTTTCGGCTATCAAGAGAAGTAATGAGCCGAAAGAGGTGAAGCCTATTGAGGAAAAGCCATCGAGGGTCAATTCGATGGTGCTCATTCCTGAGAAGAGGAATGGTAAAGAAGGGTTGATGTTTGTAGACATCAACATTGCGGGTCAGAAGCGGAATGCTCTTATTGATACAGGAGCATCGGACTTGTTCATATCAGAAAAGGCTGCAAGGGAGCTTGGTCTGTCGATCAAGAAATCGAAGAATAAGATCAAGACAGTAAATTCCAAGGAGGCCCCAACTATGGGTGTAGTTCAGAATGTGGAGCTACAAATCGGTGAATGGAAGGGCAAGGAAGACTTTGAGGTAATCGAACTAGATGATTACGATTATGTACTTGGCTTAAACTTCCTTGACAGGATTCAAGCGGTTCTGTATCCATGGGCCGATCAAATTCATATTGTCACCGGTCCGTTAACAAGAATTGTTGTGACGGTGCGTCGAGATATGAAGGTGGGGGCAAAGGTGCTATCGTCAATCCAACTAGTCGAGGATGTCTCGTATGGGAGGAACATTGGCTCGACAGAACAGAAGGATACGAAAGCTCATTCGGAAGTGTTGGTGGCGCAAGAGTTTGATATGAAGCCTGCAGATTCGACTGTGGAGCCGACACCTTTGGGAAAGGTGGGTTGTGCATCGGGCTTCAAGGGAAAGGGAGCGATGCGAAAACAGTCGGGACGAGTAAATGCTGCGAGTAAGGTACATTACGAACACTTTGATAGTGTTTTCCATTCTAACTTGTGTACTTGGCAAGATCGTAGGGGCCCTTTCGAAGTTCTTGAGCAAAGAGGCCGAGAGACTATGGGCAAAGCGAAGCCAAGTGTGATGAATCAAGAGGATTCTGTTCGAGTAAAGTTAGAATGTGGACAAGAGAGTGACATAGCTTCTTGTCATCGAGATGTACCAACGAGTGCAACGGTTCAAGGGAAGATGCGACGGAAGCCGAGGCAAAAGTTCCGAAGGAAGGGACAACCTGATTGTAAGGCAAGTCAGGGGGAAGCCAAGGCAACGAGAGGGCTCAAAGGTGAATTAAGCCAGTGCCATTCGGAAGTCGCAACGAGGACGTTGCGAGAATGGGTGGGGGAGAATGTCACGGGCCGCAGTTCAAAGCCCGTGACCATGGCACCAAATGCATCCAATGGAGGTCTATTGCTCAGAAGGGGATCATTTGGCCCACAAGAACTGGCCCGATTCAGAGAGCTGTGGGACAAGCCTGTCAGATTGAAGCCCGGTTGGCCCGATAATGAAGAGATGGCAACTTAGGCTAAAATGGTAACTAATCTTAGAAGATAGAGGGAATCATATCTTGTAAAGATTAGATTAGATAAGGCTTATCTTGTAAATCCTTAAAATTAAGGGATATGGTTAAATCTCGTCCGTCGATGTAAATGTATCTTGACCGTCGGTTTTGGGAGAGCTCAACTATAAATAGAGAGCCTCTCCCTCATTTGTACTCATTCCATTGTATTCTGAATTCTTAATAGTAATAAGAGTTCTGAGAGCATTTACTCAAACACCTTGTGTGCATTCTTTTCTGTGGCTTTCTGTTGTTCTTTGGCTTAGCTTCTTTTGGCACAATCGCTTCCGCTATACAAATTGGTGCCTTAGAGGAGTTCTAAGGAATCCTCACTTTTGAGTTAAGGCTGACTTAGGCGAGTTTGGAGCAAACGGATCGCCTAAGGCCGCACAGTTTGCGAGACGAAAGGTCTAGCCCCGTGACACTAGCATCAACTCCACTTCACCCGTCTCAGGCCGTGAATTTCCCTCTCGACAAGTACAGGAATAGGCGATGTCGACGAAGATAAAGAAGCACTATGTCGCCATCTGCCCCATCAAATATGGATCTATGATACTACAAAGGGTTCCATCTAAAATTGACTGACGGGCCCAATAAGCTAGATGACATTCATTCTCGTTCAAACGCTGGCGATCGATTGGCTTTCTAGCACACAGCACTCCGAATAAAACAATGCATATCTCCAGCCTCTGCTTCCATGGAAGCGGATCATCCCCAGAACCATAGATATGATTACGTAGTGTCCCATTTCTCATGTATTAATACACAACTATCATCTCGCCCTTATCATTGCAGAACCCTATAAGAGGTACTATATGTTGGTGGTGCAGATGGCAGAGCAACAGTAGTTCAGTTTGGAACTCATTAAATCCTTGTGATGACTCTGGATCCAAGCGTTTGACAGCAGTAATCAAGTTCCCATCATTGAAAAACCCTATGTACACAATGTTGGTAATGCAAAGAAATTGATAAAAAAAAGAGAGGATACTCTGTTGAGTTTTAGTGAAAACTTTATTTGAGTTATTTCCCCGAAGTTCAATAAATTCTATTTTCCATGAGTAATTCTATTTTTCATGAGTACTTGTAATACAAATTTGTGAGATTATAATTGCATGCTCTTTGAAAATTATAATTTAAATTTGTGACAATGAATTTTCTATTTTTGGATTCCCTTAGAGAAAGTCGACTTTCCCTACTAAAAAGTCTTGGTTTTCATCTTATGTTTGGTTCTTAAATAGAGCTCATTCTTTAAGTATATGAGAGTTCAATAATAGCGTTAAAGAACATTCACTTGAAAGCTAGAAGGATTTAGACACTAAATCTAAATCCAAGATTAAACAAATCTCCCTAACTCGAAAATATAAGTACTAAATTTGGTGAAATTTATTACTATAGATATCACAATCAAAATCCAGTTTTGTGAAAAATTCTAAAATTCCTCTCTGCAAATGAAACTATTTTCCATAACTTATTTTTCCAACATTTATACCCGTTTTGCTAGATCACAAAAATCTATACTTCGAGTTGAATATTCACTTGGTACTTTCAGCTTAAATTTTTCTTAAAATCCTTCTTTTCATGCTTCCTTTCATGTTCCCTAAGGAAGCTTCACTCTTAAAAGGTCATGTTTGATTGGAAAATAACTCCATTCATTCGAATACATATCTCCATTCAAATGAATTTGTGCCAATAGTTGATCTGTCATCTTGAGGTCATCAAATATTACGTTTTGAATATTGCAAAAAGTTTTATCAAATTAAAAAATTCTTAATAACAACGATTCTAGCAATGCTTACTACAATGGCAACCATAAATAAAAATAGAACACAACAAGAGAAAAACAACTTCTCTCATCCTTCTGTTCTTTAGATTCTATTGTTCTGCAAAATTACACAAGAGGAAAATTCTGTCTAGGAGATTGGGTTTTAAGCAAGACCATCTG
Organism: Gossypium raimondii; assembly: GCF_025698545.1. NCBI lineage: Eukaryota > Viridiplantae > Streptophyta > Magnoliopsida > Malvales > Malvaceae > Gossypium > Gossypium raimondii. The sequence goes on from NC_068575.1 coordinate 47,446,545, forward strand.
TGACCCCTTCAATTTTTCATGAGAATTGAACCTAGTGTGGTTTTGTCGGTTTTCTTCCATTTTATTTTTCGATCAACTACTTTTATTTTTTCAGTTTCAATTCCTTTCAAGAAGAGTAATACTAATTGTGTTCCACCTTCTTTATTCGAGTGTACGAATATTGAAGTACTGTGTTAACCTTTGGAGGCGACGTCCACTACATAATTATGTCGACTAGGGCGAATTTGCTTCTAAAACAGTGGTTCTTCCACGACACAATGATTTCTTTATTTGTTTACACTCAGTTTGGTTTCCTATCAGCACTAACAATTTTATTTTGTAGTAGATATTTCCAACACACAAATCTAAAACCACATTCGCTGATAATTAAATCTAGATCAAAGTTGTAGGTTTGCAGATTTTATCTCAACTAGAGAAAATCGGTGGCCTACTTCTTCAGGAAGAGCCAGTCTAGCCAGCTTCTCATCTCCCTCACTTAATTTCAATTTGTATTACCTGTTTTTTTCTTAAAGATACTGAAAAAACTTGAAAGAAAACACAGAGGATCTCCCATGTTGGAAGCAGATAAGCAGCAAAGGAGTTGGGAGGTGTAACTCTATACTTGATTGCTATTTGAGGTGTTAATATGTCTTTTTATTAGTCCTGTAGTGTGAAATGTACTTTAACGATGGTTCACCCATTAGGCGGATGTTTGACACTTACCAAGGATGAAGAAAAGACTGACAAATAGGAGAATATCAGAAGAAACAAAAAATGTCTACTTATTTTATTGAAAATTCTAATATCTCAACAGAAACAAGTCTCAATATTAATACAAAAAGTCTTTTCTTAGCATTATTAGTTAAAATTTTTTGTGAGGGTTCAAAGGAAAGTGGGCAGGATTCATGTAAAAAGACCCAAACAAAAGAAACCTGCAATGATAAAAATCAATTTAATGGCTCAACTTTGGTGAGTGAAAATTCATACGATGTAAAATTAAAGAGTACAATTCATATTGAAAAGGAGAATGAGGAGAAAGAGAGAACCTATTCAAAAGAGATGAATGATTATGTTTTCACTAATCTTAACTTAAATTTGTCCAGTGGACTTGTTTAATTCTTTTAGGAATTTGTTGATCGCTTGAGAGGAGCAAAACATTTCCACTTATGATAAACATTCTGTCTTGTTCGATGAAAGACAAGAGTCGAGTATAAATCTTTTCAAATAAAGAGGGAATGATACATGCACAAATGGAGTGACATTTATTTAATTCAATTCACCATAGCTGACAATTTTCAAGTTTAAAAAATCAGTCAACTTGCGATGACTTTTTGGATGGGATCCAGACATTTTTAGGTTGATATGTCTTCATAGAGTTCAAAGAGATATATCTTAGACTCGAAACACACTTTGAATCATTTGATTTCGAGTTCGCAAGCTCAAGTTATTACTGTTTTAATGAAAACTGCGCAAGCAGAATATCTGGACGAGATTATTACGAGAAATTATGAGTTTCAGGCTTTAATTCAAGTTTAAATCATATTGGGTTGAATTTTTAGGTTTAATTTGGGCTACATATTAGCCTAATATTGTATCTATTAGATTATATATTTTTATTGTTTATTTATTTCCAAATTTAAGATTTTTTAAGTATTTTAAGCTGCTTAAAATTTTATATTTCTTAGTTAACAAGAAAGTTATGTAATCAGCTAACCTATACAAAAGCCTCTTCATTATTGATTCACATACATCTTGATTAATAAAATTTCATGTTGTGCAAAAGCGTGTAAAAGAGTAAAATTATTGTACTAAAAAATCACACTAAGTTCAATTCCCAGAAAGAGAGGTGGATCACAAGGATCGCTTAAGTATCAGGTCTTTCCTAGCCAGAATATCTCTCAATCGTAATTTAATAGCACAATAAATCACTACAATCACAATTCATGAAGAATAATACAATAAAGAACACAAGAATTTAACGAGGTTCAACAAATTTTGCGTACGTCTTCGGGCACTACCAAATATATTTCACTCCAAAATACAAGTGAGAATTTACAAAGAGAGAGAGAGAGAGAGAGAACAATGCCTTAAGTAGATAATGGAAAATATGATATACAGAATGAGAGATGATTATGCCTATTTATAGTTGAGGTTCAGGGATCAACTTGCAAAGTCAATTTGCAATTAGGGACCAAATGTTGCAAATATCTCAGATTTCTTATGCCAATATCTTGATACCCATATCTTTGATTTTCCAATATTTGATACCCATATATTTGAATTTCCATTATTTGATAACCATATATTTGACTTTCCATAAATACGGATGATTGCCAATAATCTCCACCTTGAAGATTTGATTCGAATAATCTTATCTTCACACAATTCTCTCTGCCTTTGTCAACAACACTTGATAGTGCCTTCTTCAACTGTTAAACATGCAGAATATTGATCAAGTTCAAACAATGTTCAAACTTGATTGTTGCTACCACCTTGGTCATCATATTTGTGGGATTATCTGCAGTCTTAATTTTCAGAAGGTGAATTTTCCCCTCATCAATAATTTCCCGCACAAAAGGGAAACGTACGTCGATATGCTTTGTACGTGCATGATAGACTTGATTCTTTGCTAAATGAATAGCACTTTGACTATCACAATATACGTTAATATGCTCTTGAACCAATCCCAAGGTTTTAACCATACCTTGTAACCAAATAGCTTCCTTTACAGCCTCTGTTACAACCATGTATTCAGCTTTTGTGGTTGACAATGCAACTGTAGACTGCAGTGTAGACTTTCAACTTATTGGTCCTCCAGCAAGTGTAAACACATAACCAGTGGTTGATCTTCGTTTGTCCAAATCACCGGCATAATCAGAATCAACGTACCCAATAACACCTTTACCAAGTGTAGTATCCTGCTTGAACAGTAATCCAATATCCATGGTATTCTGAATATACCGTAGAATCCATTTCACAGCTTGCCAATGTCCTTTTCCAGGATTATGCATATACCTGCTCACTATACTAACTGCCTGTGAAATGTCAGGTCTTGTACACACCATTGCATACATCAAGCTACCTACTGCATTAGAATACAAAACTTGTAACATGTATTCTTGTTCCGTATTCGTCGAAGGAGATAGTTGTGCAGAAAGTTTGAAATGAGAAGCCAACGGGGTACTTACAGCTTTTGTCTGCTCGTTCATGCCAAACTTCTGTAGTACCTTCTTCAAATATTGCTTCTGAGACAAACTAACTCTGCTATAAGCTCTATCCCTACATATTTCCATGCCAAGAATCTTCTTAGCTTCACCTAGGTCTTTCATCTCAAACTCAAGGTTAAGTTGAGTCTTCAATCTCTCAATTTCAACTTTACTCTTAGTTGCTATCAACATATCATCAACATATAAGAGAAAGTATACGAAAAATCCTTCTTGTAGCTTCTGAATATACACGCAATGATCAAATTTACTTCTTGTGTACCTTTGCCCTTTCATGAACTGATCAAATCGCTTGTACCACTGCTTAGGAGATTGTTTCAATCCATAAAGCGACTTTGTCAGTTTGCAAACCCAATTTTCTTTATCAGCAACCTTGAATCCATCTGGCCGAGTCATATAGATTTCCTCTTCCAAATCACCATGTAAAAATGCGGTCTTCACATCGAGCTGAACTAGTTCAAGATCATATTGCGCAACCAAGGCCAGCAAAATCCGAATAGACGAATGTTTCACAACTGAAGAAAACACTTCATTATAGTCTATTCCTTCTTTTTGAGCATAACCCTTTGCTACCAATCTAGCCTTGTATCGAACTACATTTTTACCAGGAAATCCTTCCTTCTTTGCATATACCCATTTGTATCCAATTGCCTTATTTCCTTTGGGTAGTGTCACCAACTCCCAAGTCTTATTTTTATGAAGAGACTGCATTTCTTCATTCATAGCTTGCTTCCACTTTACACCATCAGGGTTACTTCTTGCTTCTATGTAAGTAGAAGGAACATCATCATCTGCAATTGGAAGTGCATAGGCCACCATATCATCAAAGCGCGCAGGCATACGAATCTCTCTTCTTGGCCTCCTATATGCAATTGAATCATGTTGCTGTAGAAGTTCTTGGACCGAAAATTATTCATCATTTGTTCCTTCAATATTAGCTGGACCATCATTAACCTTTTCAAGCTCCATCTGCTGCAAAGTGCCACTGGTTTTGTTATCCTTTTGTGAATCCTTGTTCTTCATCATGGTTGATTCATCAAAAGTCACATATCTACTAAAAACAATCTTCCTTATATCAGGACACCAGAGACGATATCCTTTTACTCCACCAGTTATACCCATGAATAATGCTTTCTTTGCTCTTGGGTCTAACTTAGATTCTTTTACATGATAATATGCAGTGGAACCAAAAACATGTAAAGAATCATAATCAGTAGCAAGTTTACCAGCCCACATCTTCATAGGAGTTTTTCCATTTATTGCAGCTAATGGCAACCGGTTAATTAGATGGCACGCATATGTAACTGCCTCAGCCTAAAATTTCTTGCCCAATCCAGCTTTGGACAACATACATCGAACTTTCTCCAGTATAGTCTGATTTATATGTTTTGCCACCCCATTCTGTTGTGGTGTATCTCGAACAGTGAAGTGTCGCACAATCCCCTCATCTTGACATACTTGTAGAAATGGATCATTCTTGTACTCAGTACCATTGTCTAATAGAAGTCGTTTGACCTTTCGACCAGTCTAGGTCTCCACCATCTTCTTCCATTTCAGAAATGCATCCAAAACTTTATTTTTCCTTTTCATTAGATACACCCATACTTTTCTTGAATAATCATCAACTTAAGTAACAAAATAGTGCATGCCTCCCAAAGAAGCCACTTTAGTAGTCCCCACACATCACTGTGAACGTAGTCCAGAATTCCTTTTGTATTGTGAATTGCTGAACCAAATTTTATCCTCGTCTGCTTGCCCAGAACACAATGTTCACAAAATTCCAATTTGTAAGAATTTGCACCTTTCAACAAGCCTTGCTTCGCTAAACTCTGCAAAGCTTTTTCACCAGCATGTCCCAATTGCATATGCCATAACCTGGTAGCCTCTGAATCTGCATCTTTTGCAGAAGCTATTGATGTTGATCCAATAACTATACTTCCATTTAAATAGTACAGGTTATTCCTTCTTGTGCCTTTCATCACCGTCAATACCCAGTAATCCATCTTTCAAAGTGATTGTGAGCCCTTTAGATTCTAGAACCCCTAATGAGATGAGATTTTTCTTCAAGCTAGGTATGTAGCGAACATCTGTCAAGACTTGAATTGGGCCGTTGTGATTCTTCAATTGGATTGTACCTACTCCCATTGTCTTACAAGTGTTGTCATTGCCCATAAAAATAACTCAACATTCTAGTTCTTTAAGACTAGAAAACCAGTCCTTATTAGGACACATATGGTAAGTACATTCCGAATCCAAAATCCACTCATCTATATGACATGCCATTGCCATGCCAACCAAGCTAAAGTCTGACTCCTCATCATGCTCCGCTACACATGCATTAGAAATAGCCTTGCCCTTTTGTAACTTAAGACAATTCTTTTTCCAATGCCTTTTCTCATGACAAAAAGTACATTCATCTTTGGCAGGTCTCCCTTTGGACTTACTCCTTCTACCAGATTTGTTGCTGTGCAAACGAACTCTTACTGTTAAGACTTCTGTAGTTGTATCTCTGTGATCTTTTTTATCTTTCTTTCGAGTCTCAGATCTATACAACGCACTACAGACTGCATCAAATGTGATAGTATCCTTCCCATGAAGCAATATGGTGGTAAAATGATCATATTCATCAGGAAGAGAATTTAACAACAGTAATGCCTTGTTTTCATCTTCAAATTTCTTAGCAAGTCTGCTAAAATTTTATTGAATGAGTTCACATGGTCATTCATCGACATACCGGGTGCATACGTGGATTGATAAAGTTTCTTTTTCATATAAAGCCTATTTTTAAGACTTTTTGTTAGAAACTTTTCTTCCAATGTATCCCACAACTTCTTCGTTGATGTCTCCCTCATGATAGAGTACTTCTGCTCTTTGGCCAAACATAGGTGAATTGTTCCACATGCCTGTCTATTGATCTTAGCCCACTCCTTGTCATCCATCTTGTCAGGTTTTTCTTCAAGGGCTATATCCAGCTCTTGCTGACATAAGACATCCAGGATCTCACATTGCCACATACCAAAATTATTGGTACCATCAAATTTCTCTACTTCAAATTTTGCATTGGTCAAAGTAGTCTTTGCTGATGACGATATCTTTTCCATTTTTCTCATCAATCCCAACTACTGTACGTGAATAATGCCGTGAACGATCGTATTCCCCAAGTACAAATCTAGCTCTGATACCAATTATTGTGCGGAAGCGTGTAAAAGAGTAAAATTATTGTACTAAAAAATCACACTAAGTTCAATTCCCAAGAAAGAGAGGTGGATCACAAGGATCGCTTAAGTACCAGGTCTTTCCTAGCCAAAATATCTCTCAATCGTAATTTAATAGCACAATAAATCACTACAATCACAATCACAATTCATGCAGAATAATACAATAAAGAACACAAGAATTTAACGAGGTTCAACAAATTTTGGCTACGTCCTCGGGCACTACCAAATATATTTCACTCCAAAATACAAGTGAGAATTTACAAAGAGAGTGAGAGAGAGAATAATGCCTTAAGTAGAGAATGACAAATATGAGATACAGAATGAGAGATGGTTATGCCTATTTATAGTTGAGGTTCAGGGATCAACTTGCAAAGTCACTTTGCAATTAGGGACCAAATGTTGCAAATATCTCAGATTTCTTATGCCAATATCTCGATACCCATATCTTTGATTTTCCAATATTTGATACTCATATCTTTGACTTTCCATTATTTGATAACCATATATTTGACTTTCCATAAATACGGATGATTGCCAATATTTCAACTCTTTGAGTTATTTCTCTTTGTGAGATTTCTCTTTTGTTTATTTAGAAGTAAGTTTTCTTCTTGGTTTTCTCTTTGAAGTCATGGGAGAACTCTTCACCCTCGAATTTATTAAGGTTTGACCCTAAGGGGTTGGTTAGACCTATTGATTGAGTTTGTCGAAAATCTTTTTCAAAAGGTTCAATCGGACATTTATTCATGTATCTATCATATCCATTGGTTTATTCGATCGATCTTCCACTTTTTAATTTCTATTTTATTTATTTACTATTTTGAATCTTTATTCTTGTTCTTGAATTTATTCTTTTAGTTTATTTTTGTTTTCTTTATTTTTCAAATTTATTTGGTTTTTTTCTTTTTAAATCAGATCTGAATCATTTTCAAGTCGAACAACTCGAATACGATCTTAGTCTATTGCCCTTATCGAATATAATCCATCATGAATGTGCCCTTTCGAATATGTAAGGCGATCACTAATTCTCTAAAATTCAAATAAACCAAAACATTTAAAATAAAAATCAGAAGGTTATAATCTTATAAAATATTTATAAAATTCTTATTTTGAAAATAAGCTTAAGTAAATTAAGAAACCTTAAAATACCACTTAAACTTTTAATGGTCTAGTAGTATTGAAAATCTTAAACTTTGAAATATCTTAAAAGTTCTTAAAAATGCAATAATATCTTAAATCATCACTCACCAAACTTCTCATGTTTACAGGCAAAGTCAAAACTTGTAAAAAAAAAATTAAAAGAGGAAGTGAGTTTAATTACTCGCCATTTCTGGGTTAAGCATGTACGAAAACATTTAGGCCAATATTTTATTGAAAATATATAATTCCAAAATTTATGGGTAATTTGTAACAAATAATTCAAAGCATATTTCATGTTAAAACTATAATAAAGACAAATTAATAATTTTTAAAATACCAATAGATAGAAATCAATCTTAACATTGGTGACAAAGATTGAAAACCACAATTAACACCAATGACAGTGGGTCGGAACAAAAACTACAATTCACTCTAATGACAATGGATCAAAAACCACTATTCTAAACTGGTGGCACGATTGAATTTAATTTCTAAGTACAAAATACAAATTGACATGACCAACATTTAACCCCATTGGCAAGGCTGGAACATAACATATTAGAAGAAAATTCAAAATCATGAAAGTTGGATTACCCATAATTTTTCAAATTATACAAAACATCATATAAAAAAAAATTCAATATTATACTTTCCCAAAACATATTATATATACACAAGTATACCAAAAGCACAATCTGATTACTTATTTCTCCAAAAATGATTATACTAGCATGTTTAACCCGATTTTCATAAAACATGGATAAAAAATTATGTATCATGGATATGACATAAAATATTGAAGTTTGATTTTTTGAGGAATTAAACACCAAAGGAGTATTAAGTCACTTATTTGGTCTCTTGAATTGATACTTAAGTAACGATTTTCACAAATCCTCTAGTAGCCTAAAATTTAAGAATAAAACACGAAAGTTAGAATTCAATTAATAAATTAGAGGCTCAAAATGTACAAATTTCTATGGTATTCGAGGCATTTCAATTGTGTGACAATTGTACAATATTTTTAGAAAGAAGAAAATATTTAAAATATATATTGTAATATTCAAAAATAAGAAGAAAAATATAGTAATAAATTACATACTAAAAATATAAAAGTAGAATAGATGAGGATTATTAATTTACAAAATTACAATTTTATATAAAGTTATTAATTGTGTTTTATAAGCTTTTACCACAAACTTGAGTAGACCAAATTTATTTAAATATATATGTATAAGAAAATTCAATAAATTAATAAAACTCAATTTAATATGGCTTTCAACAAAATAATGTATATTCAAATTCAAAATATGATTAAAATTGAAATTTATTGTTTGATTTATAGCCATTCAAACTCATGATTTACTTGATCCTTCAACCATGAAAAACATGAATTTAAATATTAAATGTAATATTAAAACTTAAAAATTTGTTTTGTCAAAATTGGTTACCAAAAGTCTAAGTTTCAAAAGTGAAGATATAAGAAATAATCGTATTTTGGTAGATTTTTTATCTGGGTTAACAATTTCGACTAATCTACATTAGAGTCTCATATCTTTTAACATAGGACTCATATAATCGAGATGACAATACCAAATGAAAGTACAAACTTTGCACTATAAAAAAATAAATTTTTTTGAAACAAATAAACACTTAAAGATGGATTTCTCGTGCATCAAAGTTGGTTATTCGAAACTATCAAAACCCCCCAAAAAAATAAAAAATCATTCTCTTAAATTGCTTAACCAAAATGGATGCCACACATATCATTTTGGTACCATCAATGTCGTCAAAATCTCACCGGAAAGTCACCGGAATTTGGTAAACTATTAAACTAACCCAAATAAATACATGAGTTTTATGAAAAATAGTTTAAGTTCCGTTTTAAATAAAGAAGGAAAGTAAAAAACAATAGAAATATGAGAACAAATAGAGCAAAATGAATTTTATTCATTGATGTGATATTTACATTGCTTCTCTAAAGTCTGTATTTAGAGATACAAGAAATATAAATGATATAAAATGCTATTTCTAATTGACATTGAAGTTCTAAAGCATCTGAAACTTCGTACTCTAATAGACATCCACTTCTATAATAATAAAATTGATACTAAGGTTTTTTTTCTCACTTATAAAGCTTTTCCTCTTAAACATGTTACTTTAGGTAAAAAATACATAAACCCCTTGTACTATACCATAGATTGCATTTTAGCTTTTTACTGAAAAAAAAACAAATTATCCCTATACATTAGATGAGTGAGCAAAATAGCTCATCCATTAAAATTGCACTTTAAATGTTTGTTTTCTTGTGTATATATAAGGTATAATAGCAAAATTAGCCTTCAACCTTTACAAATTTATTCAATTTGACCTCTACTATTTTATTGGGAATAAATTAGAAAATTTTGAAACTAATTAGAAATAATTTAAAAAAATCAATTAAGCCCTTTTAAATTTTAAAATTATTTAAAACATCATAAAAATTATAAAGAAAATTTATAAAACAAAAGTTATAAAAATTTTAAAATTATAATTTTATTAAAAATAACAATTTCAATCCAATAAAAGATTAGGGTCAATTTTTTAAAAAATCTTATACCATTAGATTTTAGTGGGTCAACATTGTTAATTTTTATAAAAAAGTATACCTTTTATGATTTTTAATAATTTTAAAATTTAAAAGGGCTTAATTGATTGTTTTAAAATTTGTTACTAATTCCATTTTGACCCTTTAGTCTTAATAGATTAATTTTTTAATTTACTTCCAATAAAAGAGTAAGGGTCAAATTGAATAAATATGTAAAGATTGAGGACTAAATTTATTATATACCATATATGAAAATGCCAAATTTTAATAGAGGAACTATTTTATTCAGTCATCTAAGGAGCTAATTTACCCAATTTTTTCAATAGAAAAACTAAAATGCAAAGTTGATAAATTTTTGGTTGTTAGAAAACAAATTTCCTTCATGGAAGTGTTGTGTTTGGCGTTGGGTTGGGTGTTTTAGAGGCGGAAGCAAGGGAATGGTAAATAGATGGGCTTGCATCTGGCGGTGAGATTTTTGGCAAACACCTAAATTCAATGAGATTTGACAAAAATTTCAAGAAATTAATTGAAATATGTAAAATATGCGTGATGGGGGTTCAAGTTTAAAACAGCCCTTCCTAAGCGTAAAAAAGTAAGTTTAATTTGAGTCATCATTAGGTGATTGACTTGTAAAATTAACCCAACCTTAGATCTCATTTATTCAACTCATTAATGAATCCAAAAACACAATCTATCAACTTATTTGTCGCCATACTAATAATTTTCTTATCAACTATCATCATTCATTGCTGAATTTAAGACAACAAAGGAATTCAAGTAGTTGGACAGTTCCAATCAGATGAGCTAGAGAATCCATAATCATAACTTCTCTAAAGGAACCAAGGATTATGAATATATTTCACGTATTTCTGCATTTTCTTATGCCATGCTCCTATTTTATATTTTTATAATTTTCGATAAATTCTGTGCTCATTCCCCCCCCCCCTTTTTTATTCTACTGTATTTTTGGACCAGTAATACGGCATCTTGCAATGTTTATATCTATGGAAAGTTTTAGAATTAAGCCTTATTTGCCTTTTGGAATTTCATTTCCTTACCCAATTAAAAGTGCAGTATCATTTTCTTTCAACTTCATGATTATGGGTTGGAAAGGCAATGCCAACAAATGTTAGAAACTAGTTATGATTGAATCATGTTATATGTGAGTCCAAATTAAATCAACCCTTGAGTGGAATGTTAATGCTAATGATGTTGAATTTTATTTGTCCCCCCATCATACAACAACTCATATTCCATTTCTATTAGAGTTTAATTAGGGCGAAAAGTGATTTCTTCATAATTCTTTTATTATCATTTTAAATTATAATAAAATCATCAACTGCTAAATGTAATTATAAGACATATTGCATTGTTGAAAGGAGCAACCTTGAACCTCAAACATAGACTATAAAACAGACATGAAAAATACAAGAAAAAATATATAATAAAAAATTACATAGAAGTTCATAACATAAGACTAGAAATCCTATCATACGTATATGCGTGTGGAAACCATTTAATTTAAAACACATATGTGTGTTTAAAATAACATGCGATAAATAATAAAATGTACATTAATCATATTAACTCATATGTATAATATTTAAATAAAAATAGATTAAATTGTATAAAACAAAGTTTAAACGCATAAAGAAATTAGATAAATAATACTAAATGCACTACAATTATTTATTATGGTTTTGTCAACAATTGTGAGTTAGTGTCGAGTTGACTTGTGACACCAATTCAATCAATAACATTATCTATACCATTTATTAAGTGTTTTAATGAATTGGTGTCACCCTCAACTAAATAAAACTCTTAATAAATAGTATAGATTAACAACTAACAAGGATAATAACTTGTCGATATTAAAATTAAAATTTATAAAATAAAAATGAAGCTTTGGTTGAGGGTAAATTTAATGTTTTACTAATCCAATTGACATGGGTTTAAATCCAACAATTTGCATCTTTTAATTGATTTTTGCTAAATTGAAAATAGTAAAATACTCTCAAATATTATAACTTATTTTAATTACGAAAAGTATTTTTGTAATTTCTTAACCGAATTGATAACCCGATTGAAGGTGACATCAACTCAATAAAATACATAATAAATAATATAGAAAATGTACTCTACGTAGTATTTTGATGGGACTTCTGTAATTTTGAATTTTGGTTGAATAATTGTAAGTTATATGCTCATGTTACAATATCAATGGAAGTCATTGTTACTATGAGTAATAATTAGAAGGTGTAATTATGGTTTTAGTCTACTTATTATGCTAAAATTTGTAATTTAAATTTTTTATTTTAATCTTATATAATTTGACAATTTATTTCTATAATGTTATTAATAGATCTAAATTAATAATACTTTAGTTTTGCTTGTTAAAGTCATTCATGATGTGATTTAAAAAAAAATTAAACGGACTAACATGTAAATTTATTATTGATTAAACATGTTTAATTATATTATAAAAGTTGAGGATCAATTTATGTCAAATCAAAATAAATGTATTAATCTCAATTTCAATGCAATAAAGGGACTAAAATGAAAATTAAACTTACTTAGAAACATGCTAAAATTAATTATAAGTTCATAACAATTCTATTCTTTCATCATGAACTTAATAGTTTCATATTAATATTGTGAAGAGAAGTTAGATGAGAATTATTTAGGTCAAACTTGTATAAGTTATTATTATTATTATTAAATTTGATTAAATAAGTATTAAGTTTGATATACCCCATATTTACATATTTCTCATGCTTGATGAGATCATCATCACAACGCTATCAAGTATGACCATCAAGTATTGGGTACAATTGTAAGGTACATTGTACTTTCAAGGAAATTACACATATTCGTAACTTGAAGATAACATTATTGGAAGGAGCAACCTCTAACCCCGAACATGACAGTAAAACAGACATGAAAAATACAAAAAATAAAATAAAATAAAAAGGATTAGATAGAAGTTCATAACATAAGATTAGAAATCTTATCACACCCGTGTGTGGAAACTATGGATTTAGAACATAGATGTGTGTTTAAAAATAACATGCAATAAATAATGAAACATATGGTTTGGAACCAATTGATCATAATAACACATTAAATATATACAATGTTAAAATAAAAATAGATTAAATTGTGTAAAACGAAATTTAAATACATAAATACATAAGATAAATAACAATAAATGCACTACAATTATATATCATGGTTTTGCCAACAATTGTGAGTTAGTGTCAAGTTGACTCGTGACACCAACCGATTAAAACACTTAATAAATAGTATAGATATACAACAAATGACGATAATAATTTGTCAATATTAAAATAAAAATACATAAAACAAATTAAAATGAAGTTTTAGTTAAGTGGTAAATTTAATGTTTTATTAATCTAATTGATGCGGTTCAAATCTTAACATATGCATAATTTAATTAGTTTTTGTTAAAATGAAAAGACAAAAAATGTCCCAAATATTATAACTTATTTTAATTATGAGAGAGCATTTCATAATTTCTTAATCGAATTTATGATCAGATTGTGGGTGACACCAACTTAAATAATATAGATAAGTGAATTTTAGGCAACAATTGATAAATCTAATGTAATTTTGAATTTTGGTTGAATAATTGTAAGTTACATGCTCATGTTACAATCACAATGGAAATCACTGGTACCACGATTAATAATGTAATTATGGTTTTAATTTATTTTTATGCTAAAATTTTTAATTTAATATTTTTATTTTAATTTTATATAAATTGACAATTTATTTTATAATATTATTAATAGAATTAAATTGATAATACTTTACTTACATCATTAAACCCACTCATGATGTGATTTTAGAGAAAATAAAAACATTTAATTGATTATAAAAGTTGAGGATGAATTTATGCCAAATTAAAATAGCTGTATTAATCCAAATTTCAGTGTAATAAAAGGATTAAAAGAAAGTTAGACATACTTAGAAACATGCTAAAATTAATTATAAGTTAATAACAATTCTATTCTTTCATCATCAACTTAATAGTTTCATATTAATATTTTGTATTCAAATATTTTTCACGCTTAAACATATCATCAGGATCCCATCAAAGATAACCATCATATTTCAATTTCCTAAGCTAACTAGCCCGAAGTGAAGCACTTTCCAAGTTAATAGAAAAATAAAGCGGTGCTGGGGGACCAATACATGTATGATTCAGCAGTTTTAACATATCTACTAGTCTTGGATGCTTTGGGTTAGTTAAAAAAAATCCCCCAGTTTCTGCTTGAAAATGGGAAGCCCTTAGTTGATGCAGATGAAATTAGCTATAATTGAGAATAAAATTATCTCAATTTACTCAAGAACTACAGTTTACTATTATAAAAATGAAAAGGTATTCCACGGAAGATATTGTCTATAAAATGGAAGTTCTGGAAATATAAACATTTCACCATAATTAGGCAACTCTTCTACCACCTCTTAAGTCTTATCGGTTCACTCATAAATATAAAACATGGTTGAATTATGGGCACTTCGTGATGGTCTCTCTTACTAACCAACTTAATATCTCTAACCTCCTTATTGAAGTGGATACCACCTCTGTTATTAGTTTCATCAACAACATTTATCTGAAAAAATTGTTGCTTCATCTTATTGTGACTGATTGCATGACTTTGCTGAATGACTTCCATCAAACTCCTCTTTTGCACATCTTTAGGAAGGGCCCTAGCTAATAAACACAACTCTTGTTATGGGCAAATGTAATACTGCTAGTATTTCTGTTGTTTATTTTGAATAAGAAAAAGTTCCAAATAGTAATCACGGGCCCTCAAGGAATTGAGTGCATTAACTATATGATGAAGTGAGATGAAGAGGGCCACAATGTAACACACCCCGCACGTAGTTTTCCATTCTTTCTTTCATTTAAATGATAGTATTGTATAAATTTGTCTATAGCAAGTGCATCAAATACAAATTTATATATATTTTTATTTGTTCATATTGATTTCTAACTAAATCTAGAATCGAACCAGGTCAAACTCTTAAATGGAAGCAAGTTCTTCCAACAAATATCGAACATATTATCATTCGACCCCAACAGTCATTATTACACATTTAAATCATTTACTATTTGCTTTTGGAATTTGTAAGCAATCATCGAAACCAAACCAGTTTTCCACATTTCATGATGCAGATATTATGATCTTCTAACAGCTCAGTTGAATTTATGGTAATAACAAATTATTAACAAAGAGTAGGCTTAACCGACGAGATTTGACAGAATGGTTATCTTCTCGACTTAATATCAAATTGAAGTTTATTCATAGTGTCTCCTTGCAGTCGTTGTAATAGTAATGTTATGCATTCAGGGTAAAGTGGTAAACCAGTCCTAACCAGGGATCGATTATGATAATAATATTCTAGAAGTGAACCCCCCATATGGTTGAAATTTGAAGTTGCAATCTATTCCCATTCCCCCACATTCTTTTTCAAGTCAGCTTATCATCACAACATTGACGACACTTTTTCACCATTGCCCTACACTGTATTTCACTGCTACTTAATGTCCTATCATAGACTTCAAATTCAGAGCTTCAACATCAACATACATTCATCTTTCACTTGTTAAAACAAGAATGCAACTGGTCTTTTTAACCATGTCTATAGCTCTTATAGTCATACTTGTTCTACCATTTGTCAGCTCATCTCAACAACATGTGGAATCCATTAATGGCAGCAATACAAACGATAAAGACAACATTACTAAGGTAATCTATTCATGTTGTTAACTTAGAAGCTTTGAATTGATGGAGTTTAATCCTCTTTGGAATCACCTAGTCTGAAGCTTGAGAATACACACAGGTGAGTCATAAACTGATGTTTGAGATTATATTGCATGGGATTATCCTTTGGGCATCAATGGGGTTTCTGGTGCCTGTTGGGATACTTGCTATTAGAATGTCGAACAAAGAAGAAGAATGTGGGACGAGAAATCAAGTTCTTTTCTATGTTCATGCAGTGTCGCAGGCAAGTTCATCTTTTACGTTTAGGTATATAATTTATATATGATGCAGTATTGGCATATAATTTTGTATATAGTGCAATATAATTTATTAATTATGCATAAAATTATATAATATTAATGAATGAAATATTAACTCATATATATTATAATTTGTGTTACAACTAATGGTATTTTGGATAACCCTTTAGCTTTTTCAATGATAGCAAAAAGAGAATTTCTATGTATACGAAGCGTGATTCGTGGCATTAAGATATATGTCTACCCTCACAGTTTCTTCATATCCAATTAAAACCAAGAAAACTTTAATTATTTGCTTTTAACTTGAGAGAGGCAATCATTTTACAAATATTTGCTTTAATTTTTATTGAAATGGTAAAATTTATTTTTAGAAAATTGGGATGAGGATATAATTATTTACAAGCATGGATTAAAATGAATTGTAAAAGCAATGTTGCCAACCTATTAAAATAATAGTTTAATAAAATAAATAATAATATTTTAATTTAAGAGTGTCGTTATGCAGGCAGACGACACCCTCTTTTAAAAATATATAAAATTTATTTAAAAATATAAAATTAAAACTCATGCATAGTGCATACCCTTTAGTTAAAATATTATTATTTATTTATTTTATTAAAATATTAATTTTTATAAATGGTGACAGGTTGGTGATATCGTTTTTACTATTCATTTAAACTCATTTACATTAATAATTTTCTCTCACCCTAATTTCCTAAATAATTTTTTCCGTATTATTTAAATAATAAATTCTAAAAAGTAACAAACAATAATAACTATTGAAAATTATAATTTAAATAGTAGAGCCTTTTGGTCATTTTTCAATTCAATTCATATCTAAAGGTGAATTTAGTTAATTACTTGAATATAATATTTAATCTATAAATAGATTAAATATTTGTATCATAATTTAAATAGTTGTTGTGGATATGCAAGGGCAGAGCCAAGGGTCTAGCAAGGGCCTACTTTTTTAAAATGAAAAACTTTTCATTTAGACTTATTTATAATTTATAAAATTTTAAATTAATAGTAATACAATTATACTTTGGCCTTCCAAAATGATAAAAATTTGATTTAGTCTTTTAAAATTATAAATATATAAACTATTAAAATGGTAGAAATATATTTTTTACTATCATAAAATTATACAATTTAATTCTACCTCAAAAATTCCATGTGAACATGATTCTTTTTATACAACATGTTTTAAATCATGTTTTTTTGCTAGTGTTATCACAGTTATTGCAATCATAAAAATGATTTTTAAAATGATTTATGATGTATTATTTATAAAATAAAATTATTCACAAGTTACAATATATATAGTATATACATGTAGTTTAATATCATGTGTTTAACCGCTATGAATCATAGCCATTTGGGTATTATTACGGTAAATATCGACGGTAGGAAAAATCAAAATCATAAAATTAACATAATTTCTTATTATGATTTGTGATTGCCGGATGCATAATTATTTAATGATTATTGATATAATGAGGGATCAAATTTTTTAAAATTTTGAGATTTACAAATACATGATTGTTAAATATTAAGGATGACAGTAAAATTTATGTTGAGCAGATACTTTCTGTACTTCTAGTTACAGTAGGAGCAATCATGTCCATCAAAAACTTCAATAACTCCTTCAACAATCATCACCAAAGACTAGGGGTAGCTTTATATGGTATCATATGGTTGCAAGCTTTAACCGGGGCTCTACGTTCATGCAGGTAAACCTTCATAAATGATTTGCCTTTGTAATTTAGCCCTACGGCTTTGCTTGGTAGAGTGATAAAAAAATTGGAAAGATGGAAAATTGAAGGGATCGAAAACATATTTTTTTCTTTTCACAAGTGTATTTGATGGGAAGGATGGAAAAATAGAAAGAAAAATATTTTTTCTTTCCATACATTGCTTGGTAGAGTGAAAAAAGAAAGAAAATAAAACTTTTGAAAAATGCATAATTTTGAGCTAACATGTATTTCTATTTCATTTTGGAATGATTAATTTTTATACACTAGTATGGAAAATGATCATCCCTCCTATTTTCTTTCTTTTCATTTTTATTCTAATGAAGCCCACTCAAAATTTATTTTCTTTTCACTTTTTCACTCTCTTCTTTTATCCCTTTATTTTTTTACTCAACCAAGCACACCCTAAATCAGCTTGCATTTTGGGATATAGAGTGCAAAATTGAAACATTTATAACGCATTATGTTTAGGGGATCCAAGGGAAGAAGTGCATGGTTTATTGCACATTGGTTACTAGGAACTGCGGTGTGTATTTTAGGTGTACTCAACATTTACACAGGATTGGGAGCATTGCATGAAAAGACATCAGCAAGCACAAAGCTTTGGACCATAATTTTGACTGCTGAGATTTGTTTGATTGTTTTCATTTATCTATTTCAAGATAAATGGTCGTATTTACAGTCACAAAAGCAACCATCGTTTGTGCGCCGTGAACCTATAAGACCCTACCCTTTCAGAACAAGAGAATATGGTCGTGGAATTAACTACTAAAAAAGGTTTTGGTTAAAAAATACGTAATTATCACGGGTTAATATCTAATCCATTATTTTCCGATACATGGATCATCGTCATTCATATGTGTAAGGTTCGCTCATGAATGATGTAAATTGAATTTATGAATGGTGATTAAATTTGTATTGGATAATAATGAATAAAAACAATAATAGAAAGGAGCTTTGCCCGTTATTACTTAGTAACAATTTTGTTATTTTCTCTCTTCTATATTTTGAATTTTTTCTTTGGAAGCATTGGTCTTTAGAACATAATAAAACTTGTAAACACAATTTCTATCAGGCTTTTTATTGAGGGTATTTTGCTGTTGTTTCTATTCATATAAGTTATTATCAGTAAGGAAGGTTGAAATTTACACAGTTCCATTGGGCATGGTGGTTAACTTTCACTCATTTTAACATGTCCCCAATTTAACTAAATTTATGTTTAACGGATTCTTATAGTGCATGTGTCTAGTATTTGTGTGTTACATACTATAATCCGAAAAACCTTTTAAATTTTTTTTTTGAATTTACTGCATTAAATATATATATCAATATCCATAACTCAAATCATATCCACAAAAAGTGAATGAGACAACAAAAGCTTATCTTTTTTAAAAAAAAAGATGCATATTACGAATACATATACTAAAAGCAATGTGTATAGAACAACATCAGCTGATGTGTAGTCCCAAAATGAGGCAAACCTGAGAGCAGTGTGATTACAAGACAAGATAGCAGAATAGAGGAAAATGCTCTTTGCCCCAAACCGGTGGATGACCTTCTAGCTACCCCAGACTTTGATTGATGAAAGGGATGGATTTATATATTCGTAGCAGTACTACAATGGGATCAGTCACCCGCCCTGCCTGACTTTGTGCTCATTAGACCTAGTGGAGCACCAGGCTGTGTTATCTCTGCTATAAGAAGGGATACGGAGGTCTTCAGAAAGCTCTGTAAGATCGAAAGGAGCATTGAGGCATTAAAAATCAATCAGTGAAAAGGAATGGAAGCAGAAACGTACGTATTGGAGGTCATTAATTGAAAAGCATTGGTTAAAGAAGGGAGATATGTGGATGCTCATTTGTTTATATACATTACCTTTTATTGCACCGGCTATGAGCTTAAGAAATATTGAGATGGTTGGGCTTGGAAGAGACTTAAGTCAGATGCTTCCTTAAAGCAGTGAACCCCAGGCCATTAGTTTTCAAGTAGAACTCTTAGGGGCTAAAGAATTAGCTAGGCCATATGTGTATATATATACGGGGAGAAAGCTTCTGTGGGATTGAAAAATGGGCGTCTCACCTTTAAGTGAATAATAGGTGATTATATCTGTTGCCACCGAGGAAAGAAATGCAGACAAGGAGAATGAATATGGGCAAGTTGAAGCAATGGTGGTCTGATTACTTGAATTTCCAGCAGGTAGTTGAAACAGGTAAATGAAAACAAACAAACAATTTTTATACATCAACTGACTCAAGCATATCCGAGAACACAATCGCATGTTCCTTTCCTTAACAAGTAGACAAAAGTCCTGTAATTTGAGAAAAAAATTGGTGTATACATGCTAATGAGAAAGGGCACTAATTCTGTTAACAAATTTAGAAATGGGTTGCATAGATAGATATATGAGTTAAGATCTTCAATAGCAATAGAAGAAGAAACTTTCTATAACAAACAGAACACTGCGTAGTTCCCATAGACATCAACTAAAAGCACATATGTTTTGTATCTTCATACTTCAATGGCTATTAAATCCCCAACTGCTGTGCTATCATTGCCAGAAATTTTATCACACTTCATGGCTTTTCATTCTTCAATGTTATTAAGGTGCACAAAATAGTTCATCTTCATACATGACCCCGCTGTGAGGAATTATACTTTTCATTTCAGAGTCTGCTTTCTTCTGCAGTTCCAGTGCATCCTGTAGAGTCGCCTCTACTTCACCCATGGATGGTCGTTCTTCTGCGCTATAAGAGACACAAGACATAGCAATCTCCACATAGTTGTTGAAGCACTCTGGGGCTATCCTTCCCTTTAAATATGGATCAATATTGTGATAAAAGGTCCCATTCTCGATACACCAATTTGCGCAGGCTGGCAGAGATATTTTACCACAAATTACTTCGAGTAAGACAACACCAAATGCATAGACATCATTTTTTCCTGACAGATTTTCTAAATCAAGGTATCCGAAAGTAGCCCCCACATCTAGTGACTCTTTTTTAATTGAAGCTTTTGACATGCTATGAGGCCCTAACCTGGACAAAAAGAACCCAGAAAGCTTAGGAACCAATTCATGATCTAAAAGAATAGTGTTGCTGGTCACGTTGCGGTGCAGTACTATATACTTTGCTCCGGTATGAAGGTAATGTAATCCACGCGCTGCACCGATGCAGATTTTTAGCCTCTTTTCCCAGGGAATTGGATTGCAACTGATACCATTACCATGGAGACAATCAAAGAGCGATTCATTGCTCAGGTATTCATAAACAAGGATTGTTTCCCCCTTCTCATTGCAGAATCCAATGAGAGATTCAACATTTAAGTGGTTCAGCTGGCTAAGGAATACCACTTCAGTTCGGAACGCACTCAGACTAAATTTCATGCGTCTGATAGCAACAGCAAAGGTCCCATTATCTATAACCCCTTTGTATACAGATCCAAAATTACTTATACCAAGAATCAAGCCTTCATCGAAGTTGGCAGTCGCAGCTTTGATCTCTGCTAGTGAAAACTGACGAATGCATAGTTCCTCTGGAAGTGTAAAATTTGGTTGACTCCCCCGTCGCGAAACGAAGCCAAATGCCTTTTTAGAGACTTGAAAGAAATGTGAAAGTGACATTGAAGAAACTTCAATGATGGTAGTTGAGAATTGAGGATGGCGATTCACGAGGCTAGAAGAGACTTGGTTAAAATCAATGTCGTCGCTAGGTTTTACCTTACAACATCTGCTCCGTCTAGTGGTTTAATGTTATTCCTTCAAAAATGCACTGACCAACATTAAACCATGCCATCAGTGGCTGCACATCCATCAAACCAGTTTGGGATCAACTAGATACTGTTGGACCTCATCAGATAATATAGACATAGAGGCAAAGTGGTTAGAGCATGGTTTTAGCCAACTTGGTAATGCAAAATGTAACACCCTAACCATATCTGTCGCCGGAATAAGGGTATTGAGTATTTCATTACATATCAATATTCATTATAAAACAAATCAAAATCATATATACTATCTTTTATACGAGCCTCAAAACTTGAAATACGCATTAGAAACAAGTTGGGACTAAACCGGTAACTCAGAGAATTTTTCTGAAAAAAAAAAAAGAAAAATTTCAAAGCTGAAGGGTCACCACTGAAAAAAAATCGGCTGTTACACAAAATGTACTAACATTTGTGTTATCCACATGGGCAATGGTATTCTCGCAACAAGTTTGTTAATGAGGGTTTTAGTTAATCGGGTTCAGATATGGTTAGCTTAATTAAATCTTATCTGATGAAACTCAAGGCACTGACCATTTTCAGATTACCCTCTGCATCTCTTCGGACTGTGAGTTAGGACCCCCTTGTGTTAAATTTTGATGTTGGATTTCAGCTTGCAACAAATTTATCAGGATTGTAGTTAGAAATCATGAAGGACTGGTTATGGTAGCTTCTGCGTTGAAAAATAGTAACGTATCTGGTTCTTTTGCAGCAACAGATTTAGCGGCAATTCAAGTGCTCCAGTTTGCTTCCGATTAGGGTTTCAATCACGTTGAACTCGAGAGAGAGAGCTTGACAATTCTACAGAAGTCGAAAGCTGTAGAAAATAATAGATCCGTAATCAGTGCTTATATCATATTGATGGGAAAATTATTTCAAGACAATTTCATACTTTAAGTTCTCATATATTCAAAGATTTGGAAACACTGTAGCTATTTACTAGCAAAGAAAGGACTCACGGTAAACGAGAATACTTACTAGATGGAGGAAGCTTCGCCAGACTTGCTATCGCACTTGAGGTTGACCGCCGTGGAGTAGACCCTCCAGATTGAGCACTTAGCAATCGAAGACGACAATGGAATGCTTCGAAAGACGATTTCATGGGGAAAATGGATTGCATGTTATTTTTTCATCATAAATCTTCCACCAATATCTTTTAATCGCGCTTTTTAATAACTTGATAAAAAAAAAAACTATTGGTATATGTATATATAAAACAAGCTTTAAAATTTTAAAATATATAATTTTAAAAAAAAACATACTTTATACTTAAAATTTGGAGGAAAAATAATAAATAATTTTTTCTTCTTCTCTTGCCATACACCAATAAGAAAATAATGATAAAAATCTTTTCATTTATTCTTTTCTTTTATATATATATAATATTACTTATAAAATTTTATTATTTTAAGTAAAATATTAAATAAATATTAAATTATTATTTAAAAAATATAATTCAAAAATCATCATGAATAATTTAGCTTCTTTAAAAATATTTTTCTTTGTCTTTATCAAGAATAATTTTTTTAATATTATTTTTAATACTAAAAGAATATTGGAGGGCCTACTTGTATTGTCACGAGGGTTATAATTTATATACAAAAGGGGAAATTGCAAATATCTTAAACATTGGGGGGCCTACTTATATTTTTGGGAGAGTCATAGTATATTTACAAAAGACTAAATTGAAAAAAAATTAAACTTTGGATGCCCCCCTAGACCTCTACTTGGCTCTGTCCTTGAGCTGAATTTCTTCGCTTTAGATAAGGATAAAACTAAAGAATTCTTTTATTTTTGGGTAAATTCATAATTAGTCACTAAACTATGGGTCAATTTTCGTTTTTGTCATTTAACTAAGAAAAGATACAGTTTGGTTATTGAATTATTTAAAATTTTCATTTAAGCCACTAATCTATTTAAATTTTTTTAATTAAGTCATTGGACAATTAAGTTGTTTGTTTTTAAGTTCTACTTGCAAACTGTTAAAAAAAAGAACGTCGATAATGACAATATATCACGAAGTAAAGATAAAGAAAAATAAAGAACACATAGATTTTACATGAAAACTCTTTCAGGAAAAAAAATCACGGGCAGAGGATAAGATAATTCACTAAATCGAATTCGAATGATTACAAGAAGAGTAGACTATGTCTATTTATAGGCTTGTAAAACCATATTCTAATAGAAGGAGTGTAGTTAGATTGAAATACCTTATTCTAATCAACATCAAATAGATGAAGTGTAATAAGATTGAAAAACCTTATTCTAAAATAAAATAAAAGAAGTGTAGTTTTATATGGATTTTACTTTTATTTTATTTTATCACTATATTTTATTTTAATAAGGATTCAGGTCACTCAATTCTAACACAAACGACGATTCTGCAATCGATATGGTGGATCAGTCCTCATCGACAAGTAGAAAAAATACCTCAGATCCAATTTGGTCTAACGATCAATGTTGGAGATCAAAGAAAAAAAATTGTTTGAATTTTAGTTCATTGATTCGTGACGTTCAAAATTGTTTCATAAAAAGAACTAAACTGTAGAAGAGAATGGGAAAGAGAGCTTTCAATTGGTGCAAGTAACGCAAACAGAGAAAGCCATATAGCATCAATTTTAATGGCACAGTGGCTTAAATGAAATTGAATAGTTCAGTGATCAATTTGTAACTTTTTTAATAAGTGATCAAAACAAAAATTTATCTATAATTTAGTGAGTAATGGTGTAATTTACCCTATTTTTTTTTCAATTTCCTTAGTTTTTTCAGTTTCATTTCTTTAGTTATTTTTCTAACTTTTCAGCTTCTCTTTCGTAAACACTACAGCAAAATAGGCTTGTAGCAGCGTTTTTTTAAGTGCCGCTAAAAGTATTTACGGCGTTTCCACAAGCACCGCAAAAAATGCCGCTATAGACCATGTCGTTATTTTTTGTGGCGTTTTTCTCACATAAATGCCGCTAAAGAACATGATCTTTAGCGGCACTTTTACCACAAACGCCGCTAAAGATCATGACCTTTAGCGACACTTTTATAGCATTCGCCGCTAAAGGTCATGTTCTTTGGCGGTGCTTTTTATCAAAAATGCCGCTAAAAGTACTGTTTTTTAGCGGCGTTTTACAGAAAACGCCACTAACTTTGGTAGATTTCTAACATCCAATTTTCATCCATATGCAACCCTTCCTGTAACATGAAAACCAACCAAAAACAGCAAATCTGATACTTCAAATTCAACGAATGATATATGATATAAATTGATAAATGAAGTATAATTCAAATTATTCTTGCAATAATGTTAAAAGTTAAAATGTTAAAAATATTCATACAATGGTCTAAGATGGCGGATTTTGCAACTGCTGAAACATCTTCATCATGTTCTGAAGCTGTAGTTAGAGTGCGTCGTACTTTTTGCTCTTCTCTGCTTCCCTCGCTGCTGCCTCTGCTTTAAGTTGTAGCTGGAGTTCTTCATATTTTCTTTGAACCTCAACTTCTCTTGGTGCTGCCTCCGCTTTAAGTTGAGTAATTTGCTCAAATGTGGTCGCTTGTATCTGAGCCATCTGGTCTCTTAACCTCTGAACTTCAACTTGAGCTTGACTCCCCGAAGGCATGTATTGCTGCGAGCTGGATCCAAAATATTGGGTTGGGTTAACAAAAGATCCTTGAAATCGAACCCGACCATACCTTTCAGGACCCAAAACTTCACTAATAATCCGATTATCAATGTCATCAACATTAACAGAACTATCACTTGAAGCAATCGCTTCATACTCCGCCTTTTTATCCTTTAGTTTCTCCTAATAAATTAATCAAAGAGTTAGAAACGAAATATATAATAAAAACAAATACAACATAACGTAACATTATTTGCATTACAAACGACGAATTAAACCATTATAATTAAACACTATAAATATTTAAAATAATTCAAATTTTATTAACTAAACATACCATAATTTCTGCAGCTTCAGAAATCATAGGAGATCCATCTTTCGTCCTATGTGTAATGTCAAAAAGCTGAAGGCGTCCAACTTTTTGACCAGATGACAGTTCCTACAATATAGTAGTAAAAATATTATTTAATGGAAAGTAATAAATATTTGACACTATTAATAAATTAAAAATACTTCGGCCTCAGCTACACAAGCAAAACTTTTCGACCCAGCTGTGTGAGTGAATTTCTGTTTTTGCCTGCTGCTTGTTCCAACTCATTCACGATCCTACATTATGAAATTATTATTACGTATATATTAAATACTATAAACCGAAATAATTATAAGAGTTTGGAAGTACGTAATACCTCTCATTTCTTTGAATTCTAAAATCTAACCGCATCTTTCCATTGGTACCTCAGCATTCTCGGTGGGACATTTCGCAATTTCTCTTTGAGGGTTGTTTTTGTTTTAAAATATTCTTTCTTTAAAGTACTTTTATGGTTTCTCCACCTTTTTCCCAATTCCTTCTTGACATACTTATTCGAGACCTCTGAAGCAAACCTCGCCTACAAAAAACACAAGTTTAGAAAATGAAACTTAAACCAAAGTATTATAAATTACATTAAGTTTTTGCTACCTTAATATTATCGAGAGCTTGATTTTTGTTACTATCAGGCATTTGATGCCATGACTCGTAGTTGATAGGCAACATATTGGCATTTCGTGCTATAATGCCCAAATATCCTGCTAAAAGTCGAGTTTCTGATCCAACAGGCTGACCAAAACTGTTTCTACATACTTTGACATGCTCAACAGTAAATCTTTAAGTAGCGTACGTCCTCGACCTCTGCGCGTCCCACCACTTTCAGCTAAAAAATGGTATATTATAATATAAGAATTTGAAAAAGAAATCAATAATAAAAGTTAACACGCATGTAAATTAAAATTAAAAATACTTTGAAATTATGCAGGTTCGTCAGGTGTATTCGGAACATTCGAAGATCCAATAGCAGTCTATTGTTTACTATTTGTTTCTTCCGAGTTTGGAGTATTTTGAACAATACTTAGATCTCACAATCTTCTTCTAGGCATTTTATCTGCAATACACATAAAATAGATGAAATATTAGTAACTAATTACAACAATAACAACACATATAAAATAGTTGAAATATTTAATAAGACCAAGATTTAAATTATGATATTACATATAATTAAAAAATTGTAAAATCTTACTACATCATAATTCATAAATATCTTCATCAACATCTTGGCAAACCCATTAAAATTGTGTACTAGTACTAGGGATATTTTCATTTAAGTTTTGTTCTGAAAAAGACAAAGTTTCTGATCTATCGTTGATGTCATCTCTACTTCCATTGCCCATGTCAAACAAGTCTCTAGGGATGTTTCGGAGTACAACGTACCAACCCTTATCAGTTGGATCTTTTGAGTAAAAAAATTGTTTTACTTGAGAAGAAAATACATACGACTCATCTATAAATTGTTGTCCAGTGTGAATCAACCGAGAGAAGTTCACCATTGTAAAACTAAATTGATCTTGTTTAATTCCGCGAGCAGTATTAACATCAGCCCAATCACATCAAATAAGACAACTTTCTATTTGCCATAGTAATCCAACTCAATAATGTCTGTAAGAAGTTTGTAATACTCCACATTTCCCTCAACAGGATTACTGTCCCTAGCACTAGCATAACTTGTAATTGAATAATTAACAACTATTCCACAATTTTGAGGTCTCCTCAATCTCTCCTGATATTTTGTATGAAATCGAAATCCATTGATGAGGAAGGTATTATATCTTTTTACTACTCTATTCGGACATTGGGAAAGGCATTTAACTTCGTCATTGACGTCCTTCCCACTCTAAACCTATTGAATCGAAAGTAAATTGAGTAATTATAAATGTTATGAGAAAACATTATTATTTGTCAATGAAAGCTTCAATTGCATACCGTTTGGCTTAACCATTCATGAAAAGATTCTGTGAATAACTTATTAATCTCTCGATGTTGTAATCTTCGGGAGCGTGAACGAGATTTCAAAATTTGTTTGTACTCATTATGTTAAAAGGAGGTTTACTTTGTTAGAAGATAAACAAATTATAATTGATGAATATTTATCAAATTTTAGAACTTACTTGCGTAATGGTTCCATTGAATCGTGGTGAAAAAGAACATATCGATGTGCTTGTACCCATGATCTATCATCTAATTCTGAAATTTCAGCTTTGCTGATTGGTTCTCTATAACTTTAAAATAAATAAGTTTCGACCAAGTTATGATCAGTGAGCCCAGCATTTCTACTTGGTTTGTTCATTCTTGTTTCAAAATCTTCCAAATATCTAGAACAGAAAGTCATACACTCATCAGCTAAGTAGCCTTCAGCAATTGAGCCTTCTGGATAACGTTTATTGCAGAAATAAGACTTTAATTTAGATAAGAACCTAAGCACGATATACAACATTATTAAATGTTATGTAAGCCAAGGCATAGAGGTGAATGAATGAATAATTTACAAATAAATCTACACCTTTCTATGGGATACATCCATCGATAGAAAACGGGTCCACCAAGTATTGCTTCATGAGGGAGGTGGATTAGCAAGTGCACCATAATAGTGAAAAAGGAAAGTGGAAAGATCTTCTCCAAATTGCATAAAATCAATGCGGCTCGATCTTGTAGTGTCTCAAGTTCTTGAACATCCAAAACTCTGCCACAAATGGCTTTCATTATATTGAATAGTTCAATTATACAAGACGTAACCTTTTTTGACATACAACACCGCATAGCAACTGGCAGTAAATCTTGCATCAATATGCGATAGTCATGTGATTTTAAGGCATATAGTTTTCGATCTTTAAGACTCACACATCGAGATATATTTGATACATACGCATCTGGGACCTTTATATCCTTCAACACCATGCAGAACACTTCTTTCTTCGTCTTCGACATTGAAAAAATAGAAGGCGACAACCAATATTTCTCATTCGCAAGTGCTTGGGGACAAAGATCACGCCGAATTCCCATGTGGACTAAATCAAGTCGACTATGAAGATTGTCTTTCAATTTTCCATCGACATTCAAAATTGTCCCAATGATGTTCTCGCAAACATTTTTCTCAATGTGCATGACATCAAGATTGTGTCGTAAAATGTGATGCTCCCAATAAGGTAACTAAAAAAAATACTTCTTTTTTTCCACAAGTATGCCTCATTAGGATCATCCCCTTCATTAGATTCATCATCAGATTAATCCCTTGATCTTCTATTTCTTTGCGTGTTGGACGGTTGATTCATCTTCCCATAACTGAAATTCATATCTTTTAATATGAACAAGATTTCAGATCCACCGGTCTGCAAAGGAGCTTCTCTGAACTCTTCAGTACCGTCAAATAGAGTACTCTGAAATATAAATCTATGATTTCCCAGTAACCACCGATGATGTGTAATGGCCCAAATTTGAGGTTATCGGAACAGTGGTTTCGGGACCACAAATCCGATGAGAAAAATTTTATTTTTATTATATTTTTATGGTCTACAATTTCACAAAATGATTTCGTGAAAATTTCGTTCGAAAATTTTGACGTTTGGACACTCAATTTAGTCAAAAGGACTAAATTGTAAAAAGTGCAAAAGTTGAGTTCTACATGTTAGAGGTGTCCAATTGTTATGAAACTTTAAATTGGAGGTCCTTATATGGTAATTATACCATTGGTAACTTGGTAGACAAAAATGGACATGAGATAAGTGAAATAGAAAATTTTTAAGTTCGGGGCAAATTGGTAATCTAGTAATTAAAATAAATTAAAAGGGAAAAAGATGGCAAATTATGCTCATCTTCTTCATATGAACGAAATCAGCAAGGGGGGAAGCCATAGTTAGGTTTTTCAAGCTTCCAAGCTCCATAGTAAGTGATCCCAAGCCCCGTTTTTAATGTTCTTTACGTTTTTGAGATCCCGGTAGCTTAATTTAGCTTATTCTAGCAATAATTTAACCTAGGGTTTATATTTGGAAAAATACCCATAGGTGAAAAGTGTTTATTTTGATGTTTTATGATAGAATATGAAGCTAAAAATTATGTTAAACAACTTTTGCTAAGCGATTTTAAGTGAAAACGAGTAAAACGACATAATCGGTAAAAATACCTAATGTTCATAAGTACATGTTAGAGTGGGAATTTGATGTTGCCATAGAAGGGAAAAATGTTCAGAATGTTATTAAACATAAGAATAAGAGATGAAGTTTAATTTCCGAGCCTTGGGGCAAAAATGTAATTATATAAAAGTTTAGGGGCAAAATTGTAATTTTGAAAAAGTTAGAGTCGAGGGCTGTTTTGATGAATGTGATTATTAAATAATTTAAATTTACTATTTTAGATCAAGAAGTACGAAACTCGAGGTTAGACAAAGGGAAGAATAAAGTTGAAGACTAAGTTGGTGAATTTGGCTATAATTGGTACCGAGGTAAGTTTACGGTAAATAAATGCAATATTTCAATATTTATTATTAATGCTGTTAATTTCCAGCAATTATGAATTTATTTTATGAATTTATTTGATGATGATCCAAGCATGAAATGATAGAGAATTAAAATTTAAAAGTCCCGTTGATACATAAGGATGGTCTGGATACGAATGTCATGACATTTGGGTAAAGAGATCCCATGTAAGACCATGTGCGGGACATGGCATTGGCATCCTTAAGATCATGAGAGGTCCCATGTAAGACCATGTCTGGGACATGGCGTTATAACCGAGATGAGAGGTCCCATGTAAGACCATGTCGGGACATGGCATTGGCACGAGATGAGAGGTCCCTATAAGACCATGTCTGGGACATGGCATGGGCACCAACATGAGAACATCCCATGTAAGACCATGTCTGGGACATGGCTTTGGCATGTTATTATCAGAAGAGACCCGAGTATCCTTATTATTCCAATGTAGCTCAACGGGCTTGTAAACGAATCATGTTCATGAAAGTTCAGTTTAAAGCATAAATGGCAAGCTCAGGTAAGTTGTAAGACTTACGAACTTATTATACTATCAATTGATGTTCAACGATGCAGCAAGGGTTGAGTAAGTTATGCACACAAGTATTCTAAGTAAACAAGTAAGAGAACTAGTATGAGATTAACTAAAGAGTAAACTAGAGATATAGACATTGAGTTTAATTATTTAAGTTAAATATTGCTATTTATTTGCTAGTAAACTTACTAAGCTTTATGCTTACGTCTTTTATTTCTCTTTCTCTTATAGTATTACAAGGCTACTTCAAGGATCCTAAAGAAGTCGGAGATCGTCCACACTATCAACCACAACTGCTCGGTATTTTATGTCGAAACACGTTTGAGTTATGGCATGTATAGGGATTTAGTTATTCTAAATGTTTGTATTTATGATCTTTCTAAAGAATGATGTGTAAGTATTTGATGATGAATGGTTGCTAAAATGGTTAAGTATGGAAGTGTTTGTTGTTATAAAAGTTTAGGTGATAAACTATGAATGGAAATCATAAAAGGGTAAAATTTTGCATAGAAACAGAATTCAGATAGCACTGTGACGTGACTTTGAAAAATCACCTAGGATGGTATAAAATGAATTAGAGGATGAATGATATATGGAATTAAAGCTTGTTGAGTCTATTTTCATGGAAAAATAACAGTGTAGAAAAATGAAATTTATATTTTAAGATATGTGAATTTTAGTAAGATAGGGTCAGAACTATTTTTGGAGTCCCCTATTCTGAGTTTAGAAAATAATTAAAAATTGTAAAAAAATGGTTATGAGTTGAAATTTACATGCTTAGATTCCTTAATGAGTCTATTTTCTGTAGGAACAAGTGGGAATAGCATATGAAAATCCTATAATGAGAAAAGTTATTTTTAGTAACAAGAGGTCAGAATAGTCGAATGGTGAAACAGGGGAGACTTTAACTAATAAACTGTACTAATTGGCTGAACCAAAAATTCTAAAAATTTTATGGTAGGAAGATATATGAGTCTAGTTTCAAGGAAATTTTATGGAGTTAAATTTTTAGTTCCGTAGCTCAAGTTATAATTAATTTAGTGACTGCTGCACAATTGGACAGCTTTGCTGTAAATAGTGAAAATAATTTGCAAAAGTAAATTTTTATGCTCCGAATTAGTAAGATAAGTTAAGTAATGCCTCGTGCTCGACTCCGGCAACGGTCTCGGGTAAGGGGTGTTACATGATGCCCCATGGAAGAGAACTTCTTCCCATTATATAACCATTGCGAACATGTTTGCGCAGCACAACAAGAACAAGCATAACGTATATTGGTACTCCAACCAGATAAATTGGTATAAGCCGGGAAGTCATTAATAGTCCACATCAAAGCTGCACGTAAATTAAAGTTCTCCTTTCTCAGTACATCATATGTCTCAACACCAGTCCATAATTATTTTAACTCTTCAATAAGTGGCTGCAAATAAATGTCAATATCATTTCCGAGACCTTTCTCTCCGGGGATAATCATAGATAAGATAAAGGAAGATTGCTTCATGTAAATCCATGGAGGCAAATTGTAAGGAACAAGCACTACAGGCCAAGTACTGTACGCAGTGCTCATGATTTTGTACAGGCCAAGTACTGTACGCAGTGCTAGTCCAAGCGTCACACTCAGAGGATCACTTGCAAAGCTTGGAAATTTACTGTCAAATGATTTCCAAGCTAAAGAATCCGCAGGATGCCTTAACAATCCATCATCGGTTCGTCTATCATGGTGCCACGTCATAGACTCGACTGTCTTCGACGACATGAAAAGCCTTTGAAGCCTTGATATTAGCGGAAAATACCGTAAAATCTTAATTGGCTTCTTCCTTGACTGTGCATTATTTTCATCGTCATTACCATCTTCTGTATTTTTATTCATCCAACAAGATT
This sequence comes from Gossypium raimondii, assembly GCF_025698545.1. Lineage (NCBI taxonomy): Eukaryota > Viridiplantae > Streptophyta > Magnoliopsida > Malvales > Malvaceae > Gossypium > Gossypium raimondii. Next base: position 47,479,109 of record NC_068575.1, read on the forward strand.
AACCGCATACGTGACAGCACTGTTGGTTTTTTCGATCGCCCCAATACAACATGCAGTCATTTGGGCAACTATGAATTTTGTTGTACCCAAGGCCTAAATCTTTTATCAGTTTCTTCATATCTTTGCATGAATGGGGGATTTTTGCAAACGGAAACATATCTCTCAAAAACTCTAACAGCATTGTTAAAGAGTTTCCGGTCCACCCTCCCAAACACTTTAACTGAAAAAGACGAATACAAAAGGAGATTTTTGAAAATTTTGATCTCTCATAAAGTTCTTCATTCATTTCATTAAGTAGCGTGTAAAACTTTGCCGCTTCTCCATTCGGTTCTTCATCAGGTACACTTCTTCCCGTTTCGGTAAAAGCATTTCCACCAAGATTACAATCATCTGATGCAACAAAGTTGGGTGGAAATGATTGCAAACCATGACTGCGCATGTTAAATGCATCCCGCAACATACCTTCCATGTCATCTTCTCTAACAGACTGATGGTAAGCACTACGAGGATAAGCCGGATTAATCTTTAAATAGGAAGTACTAGGTGTGCATTCTCCATGGAAAAGCCATTTTTTATACCCCCGAATAAACCCATCAATAATTAGATGCTCGTAGACAACTTCACGAAAATGTCAATTGATGTTGCCACACTTCTTACACGGGCAAAGAATAATATTCTCTTGGCTTGCATTTTGAAATGCAAAATTTTGAAAAGTTTGTACTCCATTTCGATAGTCGTCGCTTACCCTTGACAAATTCATCCAAGACCGGTCCATTTCTTAATTCTTGGAGTCTAAAGTTGACAATAAATTACACGGGTAAGTTGTTTATTTACAAGTATAATTAAGTTATGTAAGTTATGAAAGTTATTAAATTATGTATAAATTATGTAAGTTATTAAGTTATGTAAGTTATGAAAGTTATTAAATTATGTATAAATTATGTAAGTTATTAAGTTATGTAAGTTATTAAATTATGTAAGTTATGTAAGTTGTGATATGATATATATTTATGTATTATGTAAGTTATTAAGTTATGTAAGTTATGTGAGATACATAAATTATATATTAATTTATGTATTATGTAAGTTATTAAGTTATGTAAGTTATGTAAATTATATATTAATTTAAAATATAAGTTTTAATTTTCAAATAATTCAAAGATCATTTTGTAGCTTTTACTAATAATTTTGTGACGGATATAATTTATCTTATTTTTATTATTGAGTAATTTTGATTTTGCTTTATCCGTAATACTGGGAAGAAATTAAGTTATGTAATTCAAAATATAAGTTTTAATTTAAAATATATTAAAATAAGAAATTAAGAAATTATATATTAATTTAAAATATAAGTTTTAATTTTGAATAATTCAAAGATCATTTTCTAGCTTTTACTAATAAATTATGTAAGTTATTAAGTTATGTAAGTTATAATAATTTTTATTATCCGTAATACTGGGAAGAAATTAAAATATAATTAATTTGTCTATATTTTTAAAATAAGTAAATTTAAAAAAATTAAGACTTTGAGTTGGCATTAGAAAAAAACATATTTGGCAAAATAATATAGATTAAATAGCCTATATATGATAAATCGATCATTTATTTGAATATAGACAAATTCTTAATCATTAACATCAAACTAAATTGATTTAATTAATCAAATATAAAATCGATGATTTTTCAATTAAATCAAAAACGATAAATTAATCAAACATAATTTATTCAATTAAATCAAAAATCGATAATTTATTCAATTCGATAATTTATTCACATTAAACCGATTAAACACATGTATATGCAGTAAATAATGCGATTAAGAGGAAGGGGGTATTTTATCATTATTCAGCCAATTTTCTTAAACAAAATGAGGAAGGGGGTATTTTATCATTATCCAGTGGATTGGTAGTTCCAATCTAATCTACCTACTACCTGGTGCGACTGCTTTCTTAAACAAAATGAGGAAGGGGGTATTTGATCATTATTCAGCCAAATTTCTGCTAATAATTCTATCAATTACATAGCTGAAGGTTCCCCCTGCACCATAGACATTTCATCTTTCAAAAGAAAAAGAGAAACAATCAATACCATTCAGACAACTAACTCTGTTTAACAGAAAGGTTCCTTTCTTTTACAAACAAAATTCACGAGTTATAAGGTCTCAGTAAAAGCAAGAGAGATGCTCCTATGTATATGCAACATATAATGGAACAACATAAAACTTTATGTACTAAGAAAGCTAGGGATGAATGTGCCATCATTAAGCACTAATTAACAGAACAACAAAAGGAAGATTAAATAGTTGGTTAAGAAGAAAGAAATTATAATCAGAATTGTTACTAAAAGTCTTTTTAAAGGAAAACCCAAAAAATACTTGCTCTCCAAAAACTATTGACGAAACCAAACCAATTTTTCAAAAGAACTTTTAAAAAACAAATGAATAATAAAGAGCAAAAAGATGTTTGGCAACAAAAAATGAAAATAATTCCTTGGAAACAAAGAAGAAAAGGATTCAATAACCAAAACATGAAGGTCTGCTACTTATTTTCTTGCATTATGCAAATCAAGCATTTGGTTATTTTCAGTTTCATTCAAAATGCATTATTGTGAAGTATTCAACATGACGCTGGCTACCTTGTCTTTATTTAGTACCTTGGAACTCTTGATTGATAAATGTCAGTTTCACATTCAAATCTCTTATATACTTGTGCAGTTTACGAAATTAATAATAAATTGAAATTTTTGAAAACCATATGCAGGAGAAATAGGTATTTTAACAAATTCATAACTTAAATCTTTTTATTTTGTGCTTACAGATATAAAACACATCATTAATAATTTCTAAAAAATGCTTAAAATGAACCCTAATTATTGGATTACTAAAATAAATTAACTTAACAAGTTCAATTCTCACAAAATGAACTAGTTACAGCGTATTCATTCCAGAAACATTGACATACTCCCCAAAATAACAACAATAATAATAAGACTAAAACTTCAAAATAAACCCATTTCCAGAAACAGATAATTTCAATAAGAAAAAATTATACAAAGCAAACCCAAAAAAATAAATATCGAAGAAAAAAAGAGACATTTTACTAAATTAATCCAGAGATGAGCGAAACTGACCTTCAATCCTGAAAATGGAGTCCGTGAATAGAGGAAGCGGACGACAGAGGAAAGTAATGCTTAAAAATTAAACATAGAAACAAAAATAGAGTCCGTGAATAGAGATGAGCGAAACTGACCGTGAATAAAGTCTGTGAATAGAGGAAGCAGGCGACAGAGGAAGCGGATGACAGAGCGACCGCCGGAGTGGAGACGACTGCGACGACAGCGGTGTTGGACAGGTCAGTTGATAATTTGGGGAAAATGAAATCGGGGAATTTAGGGTAAAACTAATTGGAAAATTGGGGAAATGAAATCAGGGAAATCTGATGGGGGAAACCTAAGGAAATTCGGGGCTAAAAAAATAAAGTCGTTTAAGGGTGGGTTTGGATGGGCGATTGGGTGCAGTGCGGTGTGTTTAGCTTACTTTTTGTCTCACGCTACAGTATCATTACAGTATCTAATCTCACCGCCACCGCTATTTTTACACTAACCTCAAGTAAACACACCGCCCATCCAAACTCACCCTAAATTAGTTTAATTAAAATTTGCGGCGTTTATCAAAAGTGCCACTAAAGCAGTTAAAATTGCAGATAAAAACGACAACGTTTTCAAACTCTTAAAACAAATTTGCGGCATTTTTCAGTGAAAATGCCACTAACTCTATCCTTTTGTGGTGTTTTACTAAAAACGCAGACAAAACGTCAACGTTTTGCTATCATTTAATACATATATGCGGCGTTTTGACCAAAAACGCCGCTAAAAACTTAATTAGTCATATACCCAAAACACTTTAAAAGTATTTTAAATAATAGTATTTTAATTATTTTCATTTTTAACATATATTTTTCTATGTTTTTAGCTAAACACTAAACCCTAAACCATAAAACCCTAAACCCTAAATCATAAGCCCTTAGGCCTATAACCTTTAAATCCTAAGCTCTTAACCCTAAACACTAAAAACTAAACCATAAACCTACACCTTAAACCGTAAACACTAAACTCTTAACACTAAATCATAAACCTTAAACTTTAAACCCCAAACCATAAACTTACATCCTAAACCCTAAATATATACTACAAGGGACAAAAGTAATTAAAAAGAATCTTATTACTTACCTAAACCCTAAAATAAATTAATTTTTACCATTTTATCAAAAACCCCAACCCTTAAACCCTAATAGTCTAACCCGTAAAACCATGAACAGTACTAAGACCTTAACTATAAAATAATAAACCCTAAACCACAAACTATAAATTGTAAATCCTAAACTCAAAACTCTAATCCCAATATAATAAACATTATACCATAAACCCTAAAAACCCTAAACTATAGACATTAAACCTTAAATACTAAACAATAAACACTAAAATAAAATGATTTTTCTTTACGGCGTTTTTTCAAAAAAGCGCCACTAATGCCACTAAAGCTCAATCTAAAACGATAGCGTTGAGATTAATTTTTTTACGGCACTTTTCTAAAAACGCCGCTATATATCGAGAATTGGTGGCGCTTTGTCCCAAACGCCGTTGTAGATCGAGCATTAGCTGCGCTTTTAAAAAACACCGCTAATGCCACTAAAGCTGCGTTGTGATTAATTTTTTTGCAGCGCTTTTCTAAAAACACTGCTATATATATAGAATTAGTGGCGCTTTGTCGAAAACGCAACTATAGATCGAGAATTAGCGGCGATTTTTAAAAAGCGTAGCTAATGCCACTAAAGCTCAACCTAATACGATGGCGTTGTGATTAATTTTTTTGCGGCGCTTTTCTAAAAATGCCGCTATATATCGAGAATTAGTGGCGCTTTATCCCAAACGCTGCTAATACCACTAAAGCTCAACCAAAACGGTGGCGTTGTGATTAATTTTTTTGCGGCGCTTTTCTAAAAACGCCGTTATATATTAATAATTAGTGGCGCTTTATCAAAAACACCGCTATAGATCGAGAAATTTCTCCAAATTTATTCTCACCTCCACCTCATTATTTCAATTCTCATCAACAAGAGCTTCGAATTCAACATGAAGTAACCTCCTCGAAATAAAACAAAAGGGTCTAGTGCCACTTTGACACTCTGGATTAAGGGACACCAATAATGGTCTATGGTCTAACTTAAGCCAATGAAGAATAAGAACCAAACAATGAGGCACGAACGAATCCTAAGCTGAATGGTCAATTTCCCTATCAAATCTTTGAGATAAATGCCTCTACTCAAAGTAAATTTCAGGCCGCAAGCACCCAAATCACGTAACCAACCATTAAACAAAAAGGATTGAGACCATTTGCAACCATGAGGCATAGAAATTGCCCTCTATTCCTCTTCAAACCATCCAAAATAGAGTTAAAGTCACTAGCAACAATACAAACCATCCAAAATGGAGTTAAAGTCACTAGCAACAATCCATAGCTCAGAGATAAACACTGCAAGAGAATTCAAAACATGTCAAAGTTCACGTCTCATTGCTGCTTGTGAGCTAGCATAAACAAACGAACAGAAGAAACTTGTCGAGCCTTGCTCATTATTAACTTTGAAATGCACCAATTACGAATGTGGAAGGAAACAAGGTAGGTGTGCAACCTTTTATGATCTTAGCCCAATTAAATAAAGAAAAACTTGTTGTTGTACGAGTTGTCAATAATGAGCAAAATAAAGAAGTTTCAGGTAAGGAGAATAGTGGTTTTCTTTTTGGGGGATGGAGCAAAAATGTTGCCCATAAAGGGTTGCAAAGAATTTCAAAGGGAATTATTCGAAAGAAAAAGCCTCTAGATGGCATGATAGAAAAATCATCTCAGTCGGTGGAATTCGTGGAGGCAGTTCAAAGTATTGTCGAGGAGTTGGATCGGGACAATCAGATATAGCTCTCATGGAGGACAATATCCCGGATGAAGAGGAGGCTATGGACATAGTAATTGATGATAATGTAAGTTGTTAAATCAGTGCATAAGTCGAGGATTGTTGGTTTTTCTCTCATTTACTTATGGACACGAAATTATTTTTGTAGAATTGTTAAGGAACAAGATATCCTCAGTTTCATAAAATTGTAGTTGGGTATTGGAAAAAATCCAGACCTGATATTATTTGTTTTTGTGAAACCCATGTAAGTGGCTTTAAAGTAGATGGAATTATTTTGAGGCTCAGGTCTCTAACTCGTTTCGGATGGAGGCTAATGGTTTTTCTAGGGGGTCTCTAGATGCTCTAGAGTGTCTTGGTTTTGGTTGATATTTTGAAGTGCCATTCGTAATTGGTGCATTTCAAAGTTAGTAATGAGCAAGGCTCGGCAAGTTTCTTCTGTTCATTTGTTTATGCTAGCTCACAAGCAACAATGAGACGTGAACTTTGACATGTTTTAAATTCTCTTACAGTGTTTATCTCTGAGCCATGGATTGTTGCTAGTGACTTTAACTCCATTTTGGATGGTTTGTATTGCTGCTATTGACTTTAACTCTATTTTGGATGGTTTGAAGAGGAATAGAGGGCAATTTCTATGCCTCATGGTTGCAAATGGTCTCAATCCTTTTTGTTTAATGGTAGGTTATCTCAAAGATTTGATAGGGAAATTGACAATTCAACTTAGGATTCGTTCGCGCATCATTGTTTGGTTCTTATTCTTCATCGGCTTAAGTTAGACTATAGACCATTATTGGTGTCCCTTAATCCAGAGTGTCAAAGTGGCACTAGACCCTTTTGTTTTATTTCGAGGTGGTTACTTCATGTTGAATTCGAAGCTCTTGTTGATGAGAATTGGAATAATGAGGTAGAGGTGAGAATGAACTTGGAGAAATTTCAATAGATAGTTATTAACTAGAACAATAGGGTATACAGAAATATTTTTGTGCGCAAACGACATTTAATCTCTGAGTTAGCTCATGTGAAAAAAATTAGACTTAACACCCTCTTTGAAACTACACAAGCAGAAGTTGGAATTACATCAAGAGATAGAGAAGGTTCTTAAGCATAATGAATTGTTATGGTTCTAGAAATCTAGGTCTGAGTGGCTTTGTAATGAAAACATGAATACTAAATATTTCCACAGTCATATGATGGGAAGGAGGAAACAAAACAGGATTGTAGGGATAAAAATTGAGACGGATGAATGGTGTTTCAATGGTGAGGTCATAAAATTACATGTTGTAATTTTTTAAGGAGCTATATACCATGGATGAACTAGTCAATGAGGTTCTTCTTTTTTATGGGAAGTTTCTTTTACTTTCATTGATAGAGAATGAGGGTTTGTTACTGGTTACTTCGGATGAGGAAATTCGTAGATATGTTTTTAATATGAATCCAATGAAGTCTCCGGGTATTGATGGTTTTCACACTAAGTTTTATTAGGTGCAATGGGATATAGTGGGGAATTTGATCTGCTCTTTTGTAAACGGGTGTTGAGTGGGTGTCCGTTGGATTTTAAAGTAAGTAGGACTCTACTTGTCTTGTTACCTAAGATTGTTAGACCAAAAAGAATTAATCAATTTGGACCTATCAATTTGTATAATGTGTTGTATAAAATCGTAATGAAGACAATTGTGAATAGGCTTACACCAATGTTGATTAAGCTTGTTAAATAAAATCAAGTAGTTTTGTAGTAGGTAGGAACATTGTGGAAAACATTATGGTTACCCAGGAGGCAATACATTCCATAAGAAGTTTTGAGGGTAGAAAGTATGATATGGCGTTGAAGATTGACTTAGAAAAGGCTTATGATAGAGTTAAATGGAGCTTTCTATTGGACACTATATTAAAAGTTGGGTTACCATCATTACTAATTGTCATTATTATAAATTGTGTTTCCTTGACCTCGCTTCAAGTTCTATGAAATGGTGAGATGATGGAAGAATTCAGACCTACACGTAGACTAAGGCAAGGGGATCATTTTCCCCTATCATACACATTTGTTTTTGTCAAGGAAAGGCCTGACTCTTTCTCACCTTTTCTTTGTCAATGACCTAATTCTATTTAGTGAAGCTGATCGGTCCCAAGCAGTTCAGATTAAGGAGATTCTTAGTTTGTTTTATCGTTTCTCTGGCCAAAAGGTGAATGGGGGTAAATCACAGAAATTCTTTTCTCGTAACACACCAAATGAGGTTGTAGATATTATTTGTAACTAGGTGGGTTTGAACATGTGGAGGGACTTAGGGTTTATCTTGGCATGCCTTTATTCCATAAAAGGGTGACGACCAATACATTTAAGTTCTTGATTAATAAGGTTTGTAATAAATTGAATGGATGGGGTGCGAGGAAGTTATCATTGGTAGACTAAATAACATTGGCTAAGTCTATTCTGCTAGTTAGTCCTAATTATTTCATGAATTCAGTTCGTGTTCCAATAATTGTTTACAATGAGATAGAAAAGATTGCACGTAATTTGTTTGGGGGTCTAAGCCAGATGCAAGAAAACCTAAGTTGATATCTTGGGAGGACTATTATAGTCCATTGGATGCGAAAGGTTTAGGGTTAAAAAGCCTAGCTAAGTAGCACATAATATTTCTACTTAACTTGGGGTTTTAATTACTTACCAATACAGAGGCCTTATGGGTACAATTGCTAAGAAATAAGTACAATATGCATGGTTTGTTACCCAATTCGATTTCAAGGACTAGGAGTTCCTTCGTTTGGCGGTCATTGATGAATGAATGGCTAGATGTGATAGGTAATGTTTACTAGTCTGTAGGGGATGGTAGACTTGTAAACTTCTAGAATGATGTTTGGTTCAACAGCTTGGCCCTATTAGTAACTTCTTCAGGGACGATGGACAACCAGATGATACACTACAAGTGTGTGACATGGTGACGGTTAGTGGTGGTTGGGACTGGGATATGTTAAGTTATCTGGTGTCTGACAATGTCCTCGCACATATTGTCTCTATCTTGCCTCCATTTGCTAAGGTCAGACCAAATTAGTTAGCTTGGAAATTGACGGTAAAAGATAATTTTCCAGTTTTGAGACTTACAAGAATCTTCATCATTTTTAGGGAGGTAAGTCTTCTAAAATTTGGAGCTTGATTTGGAAGTCTAAATTTTCTCAAAGGGTATGAGTCTTTATATGGCTTCTATGACAGAGCAAATTAATGATAAATGAGGTGCGACAATGTTTTGGAATCGAGTTTGCCTACCATTCAGGATTGTTCTTTCTCAAAATTTATTTGGCGAAAAGTAGTCCCGCACTATGCGCATGGTATGTTTTTCTCTATGTCACTTCAAGAATGGTTGGTTTGGAATCTGCAAGATAAAGGGAAGTGTGGCAGAGATGATCTTACTTGGCAAACTTTTTTCTCTATTTTATGTTAGTTGTTATGGAAAAATCGTAATCTCTTTAAATTTCTAATAGTAATAATTGTATGCAAGACCTAGTGGATACAGGGTTTACTTGGGCAATAAGTTATAATCAAACTAGTTCGAAATAGGTTACTCTGAATCCATTGGTTATGAGGTCTCATTGGTTGCCACTAGAGAGAGGATGGATGAAACTTAACACGGACGTGGTTGTGTCGATAGGAAGAGTGATTAGAGATGCTAAAGCTACTTGGGTATGTGGTTTTTCTATGGCAGTGGGTAAGGAGACGCCTTTTAAATTTGAAGCTAGAGTTGTTTTAGAGGGTCTTCGCTTAGCATGGGAAAAACGATTAAGACAGGTTGAGTTGGAATGCGATAATGCTCTTCTACTGGAATCTCTGTTGGCAGGTGGAGTTGTTAATAGTTTGATGGCTGAGCTACGTTTATTACACTGTCTCTTAGGCAGGAATTGGAAGGTACAAGTTTGTCATGTTCCAAGGGCGCATAATGAAGTTGCAGATTATATGGCTAAGTGTGCGAATTTTAGATTTATGAGTTTATGTGTGTTTGATGAACCGTCATTATCTGTTTAGGGGTTGTTGTTAGCTAATTGTAACAACCCTCCATGGGCTTAAGTGTTGTTTGATGTAATCGTAGTTTGCTGTTATCTTCTACCAAAAAAGTTAATTAATTTTATATAAAAGTGGATCATATTTTTGTTGGAAAAATTACTTTTATGAGAAATTTGAGGCATATTCTCAATAGGTAAAGGTGGAGAGTTGAATCATAAAATTATAGTTTCATATTCTACTCCATGAGACCTTTACAACGGTATATCATATGCTCAAAATGGTTGAGTGATGAATAAGAAATTGATGTTCAAAGTAAGCTACTTGGAAATATTGTTGAGGAAAAGTAAAAGCTTTGATCCCACATTGGTTAAATATCAAATGTGAGATGTGTTTTATATATGAACTCTCTTAAAGTGTAATTGAATAAACTAAGCTTATAACTTAACCCTATCTTGTGCGTAAGGGGTGCAAGTCCAAACCTAACAGGGTTGGGTGCACCTCTGTGATGTGGGTGGTGTGAAATTTTTGGACTAGTTGGGTGTTTATTATTTTTTTATTTTGTTCGCCAACGCGTTTTGTTTAACAATTTTATAACTCGCGCCTTATTATTAGCATTTAGCATGTGTTGTAGTCTCACTTAAGGCTAAATAGGTAATATATGCTGATTTTTTTAATTGGTCAAATAGACTACTTTTTTCAAGATTTAGGGAAATAAGCCGATTTTGGAGAGGAAGTGTGTGAAAACGCGTCTAGCTGGGCGTGCTTTCTACTGGTAAGTCAGAGAAAGCTCGTCCAGCTGGATGCATTTTCTTTGGAATTTTCAGAAAACACTTCTAGTTAGACACTTTTCCTGACATGTAAGTAGAAAACTCGTCCAACTAAATGCGCTTTCACACATTCTCTCAAAAATAGATCTATTTCTCTAAATCTTAAAAGAAGGATTTATTTAACCAATTTAAAAAAATCAACATATTTAACTTATTTAGCCTTCACTTAATTGGAAAATAATTTAAACAAAATTTTATAAAATAATTTGTCTTTTCTTTATATGGGAAATGCCATTGCCATTGTTTCTCTCGAATCTCTCGCTACTTCCATTTAATACCTAACTCATTTAACGTTCATTTTTTTTCTATATCAGCGTGTTTGTTTGATTTTTTTCAGGGAAATGACTAAACAATAAAAATGGGAATGCTAATATGAAACAACACATGCTATGCTACTGTCCTTGCAGCTTTGGATCATCTGTGAAAATGCTTTTGGTGAGGTTAAATGCAGTTGTAGCTATACGTGTAAATTTTAAAGTCTTTATATTATTTAATTTTTTCTATTTTAATTAATTATTTTTATAAAAAAGTTAGAGTACGAGAATAAGTTGAATATGAATGGGTTAATAATAATTTTATATCTTTAAAATCTGATGATGGGATGAAATTTTATTAAAATTTCAAAATCTTAATTTTTAAAATCATTTGAATATAAATTATTTCCTAAATTTTGATATATTTAGGTATGAGATTTTATTTACTTTTTTACATTATGCGGCCAGAGTTTGTATTTAGTTTGTATCGGTCCTTAATTTCTTTCTCAATTGCAATCCTCCATGGAAGTTGGAGAATAAATTGGAACAGTAATAAAATTTCCCAATAAAAGACAAAGATATAATATATGTTTATATGTGTACATATATACATCACCCGTTCAACAATATTTACAAAGGAGCCAAAGTAGAAACGAATACTGAAAAAACCATTTCTCTGTGCAATGGAAATGGGAAAAAGAAATACCGTCTTCTGATTGTAAATATCTGTATTTACGACAAAAACCATATACAGGCAAATTGAGATGGAGGTGAGAGGTAGGCTACCAGCTTTCATATCAATCCAGATAACTCATAGTCATAAATACTCACCTCTTGCCCAATTTCAGAATACACATTATCCAAACCCCCAAAACGTTGCTCATCCGCATCAAGCTCTAAAAACGCCTGAAGATCCCCATACACCAATGAACTCTCCCGCTGATTCATCAACATATATTCCGATGAAATATTCGAATCATCCAAAGGCAAAGTCAAACCGTTGCAGGCCCGGAATGACTCAACCGACGCATCAAAGGAGGCTGAATATTCCATGCTACTTTCAGGGTTTCCATGATCATCTTCAACCTCAATAACAGGCACCATTTTCTCAGAAGAAGAAGAAGGTGATGAAACAGTGGGATTGCCAGTGAGCTCCTGAACAAGGCTTTTGAAACTGGAGCTGTCGATGATGTAAACTTTGGGTCGCAACACCTTTATCATACTGTTCATCAGTGGCTTCTTGTCGCTACAGCTGGTCTTAGATATTTTCCCTTTCACTTGACTTATTATCTTCTTCCCCATAATTTCAGAGCTTTTTAACTATAATAATATACTTTGGATTCCGGGGCTTCCCATGACCCTATATATATGTGAATTTATATATGAAGTTTCGTGAAATAAAAGATTGAGATGGGGGTGATGACGACGTTAATTCTGTTAATCTAATTTGTTAATAGGAATCCTTGCCCACCCACCAAACCTATATTCAATAAACAAATCTTTCTTTCTTTTTCTATCGTTTTCACAGAGGAAATGTGCAAGGGTTTGGATTCACAGGATGGGCGTATACGATTAGATAGATGGTCAATTCAAAGAGTTTTTAGTGGGTAATTTAAATCTCTAATTAAAATAATTACTTAAGGAATAGGGAATGAATCATGATGTGTATGGTATAGGCATATACGGTAGGAGGGCATGGATGGCACGCAGTCTACTATTCAAACTTCGTCTTCTTCTGCTTCCTCTTTTTTCCATTCACATCCCAAACCATGTCATTTATCAACACCAATTATTCCCTAATTAATAATTTTCATGTATCAAACCGGTAATTATAGGATGAATGAATGAATTTATCATTAAATGTTTACATTTTCATATTAAATATAATATTGTGCACAGAGCGAAGCGAAAAAAGAAATTTTAGGGGTTGAAATGAAATTTTAATTTTTAATAGTTTATATATTTATAATTTTTAAAGGATTAAATTAAATTTTCATAATTTTAGGGGGGTCAAATGTAATTTTACCTTTAATAATTTAAATTTTTAAAATTTTCTAAATGGCCAAAACAACAATTTTCCATTTTAGGGAGTCGGGCCCCCTGCCAGCCCCTTTAGATTCGCCTCTGATTGTGCAAAATAATTTGTCTTAATACTTAATCACACGAATTCAAATTTTATTATTTCCTTTCTTTAATATTGTATAAATTTGACATAATGATTTATTTGGGTCTTCAACTTTTAGAAAAAAATTATTTTAGCTCTTCATTTAATTTATTTAGTCCTTAAACTTGTGTTTTTTCAAATCACCCCAAAATGAATGGAAAGTTAACATTTTCTAACTCTGCTAATGTGGTATACACGTGAATGAAACGTCAAAATTTAATTAAAATTTTAAAATTCAAGAAAAAGGAAACAAATATTTTTAAAATGAAAATCATTTAAATTATTTGAAAAGTATAAAAAATTAAAAAATACTTTTTTAAAATATTTTAAATTTAAAAAGAAATAATTAAATGCTAACATGTCATCTACGTGGAAATCCATGTATATGCCACTCAACAAAGTTAATAAACATTAACATTTTCATTCATTTTAGGGTGATTTGACAAAAAATCCAAATATGAAAAGTTAAATAGAGCATTAAAATGGCTTTTTATAAAATTGAAGGGCTAAAAAATCATTATGCCTAAAATATAAGTAGAATTGAGAACGGAATTAAATTATAAATTTGAAGTGTATTATCCGCCTTTTGAGGCGGTTTCCAAGTAACTCCGTATTTGATTTACATATATCAATTTTGATTGAAGTTATGAAATAAATAGAAATCCATTGCGTAAATATGTAAAGAGAAGATTAAAATATATTGTATAATTGCAATTGTAGTTTTCAAAGTCCACATCTCATTTTACGTCAAATCAAGATCTTGAAATTTGGCTGTGGCTGTCCTCCATCACATTCCAATTCTTTAACATCATTGCATATCAATTTTAATTACTATAATTATATTTATGTTGGCTTTTTTTAAATGAAATTTTAAAGATTTGAAAGAAAAAATTCCATTTCTATTCAAGTTTTAAATTTCTAAAAGCATTTAGTAAAAACAATATAAAAACTTCAAATTTTATAATAGAAGTTTAGAATAACTCAAATTCTTGATTCAATTTTTATATAAATAAGTAATTTTCCAAAAATTTAATTATTTTATTTTATTTAATATTTTTGGTCCTATGGTAAAATAAAAACATAAGTTTCAAAATGTAAATTTTATTTAATTCTAATGTATATTTTCTATGTTTTGTATTTTTAAAATATTTATATATTTTTCAAAAATATCCCTATTGTGTTTTTATATTATTGGTTTTAATAAATTATTCTTATTTTATAATTACTTTTTAAACTTAATTTTTTAATAACCTAATTTTAAAAAATAAAATATATTATTAATATATTGAAATGATACACATTCTTAAAAGTTTTCATTCAATTGTCATCCGAATTTATATTTGTTTAATTTTTTATGAGGTAGAATGAGTTTCTCACCCCGATGACTGCTATTGTAGTTTTGGGTTACGTGTCAAATCCAAGGTCTTGGAATTTGGCTGTGGCTGTGGTTGTCTTGGAAAGTAAAATGGAATGGTTTAACTAATTTAAGCCGCTTTTAAGAAGTTTCAATGATTTATAGAACTGTATTTTTTTTATAGGAATATAGTAAGTTCCAGGTTTATTTCACAAAATAATAACAATCATATCTGATGTTTTTTTTTTATAAAAACAATCTTAAAAAATTAATTAATTATGTAAATGATCTATTTTTTTATTAAACACATAAATAACTTAAAATCTATTACGAAAGTTGATGGAGCTAGAGAGTTTGGCGCCACCAACATGTCACGTCAACAACCAGATAAAAAAATTAATTTTTTAGTAGAGCTATGTAGAATAACGTCACATGTATAAATATTAAAGAAATACTGTAATTTCTAAAAATTAGGGGAGCTTTAAAATATTTTCCTTTTTCTGGTGGACCCAAATAATTTGGCGCCACCGATTTCCAATGCCTGCAACAGTCATTTTTTTAAATTGTGATTTGTGTTCTTTTTTTTTCTTTTTTTTCTTATTTGCCATTTCTTTTAATTTGATTTGTTTCCTTTCTTTTGTTTATTTATTTCTTTTTTAAAATTTTAAATGTATATTTTTTTTGTGGATCCATTCTAACTGGCACCACTAGTTCATTTCAAAACTTTTTTTTTAAATATGTTTTTATATTTAAAATTTTTAAAAATAATATTTTATTTGGTGGAGCCATTCTAAATGGTGCCACCACTTTTATTACCAATGTAATTTCTTTTTTAAATGTGTTTTTTAATCTAAAATTTTAAAAATTATATTTTATTTTGGTGGAGCCATTCTTTATGACTCCACTAATTAGTTCTTCAATATATATATATTGAGGCGTTTTTGTAAGAGTTAAACTGAAAGAGAATGAAAGAGAAGAAAAGAGAGAAATTGTTATGTTTAGTAGGAGAGTTCAAAAATTATGTTGATTATGAATAACGCAGTGTTTTTGGTATATGTTATTTTTTTATGGTGAAATTGTAGAAGATGATGTTGGTTGTGTATTTTAAGGTCGACAAAGAGTAAGGTTGTGATTCAATAAAAATGTGAAGCTGGAAGAAATGAAAAGAAAGATCAGTGCGAAAATAGCTATCCGTTGTGGAAGGGCGATATTCAGATTATTTTACAACTTTCGAATCTCTACAGATTCGTTGAAATTTTGTGAGATGCAACTGTTAGATGATGATGACTTGGGCACTATGATGGAAATATGGTGTTCGACTGGGAGTGAGAACCCCTAACCAATTGAGTTATTTGTTGAGTTAACGGACTTAGAGCCCGTTGAGAATGTTAGTCCAATAAGTCAACATCGCGAATTTGACTTTGATCTTAATGTTGGATGAACAGATCAGTTAGAATGCGGAGGGACATCGTAGATGCCTAAAAATCCAAATTATGGTGGGAGTTTGTATAACAACCCTACCCTGAGTCCCCGTCTACAAATACATCCAGAGGTGATAATAAGCACCGAGGCAGACGTTGGAGAAATGACCAATAATGGTGAAGATTTTAATCAGGACATTGAAGATTTTAGTGACCCCGATATTGATGAAGTTCCTAATGATATCGACGATGAAGGCCTGGAGGAGGTTGAAGATGCTCACAGCCTTTCATTCAATAACCCGAGTCGTGGCATTAGTTTATGAAATGAACCTGGGCGATATGTTGAGCGTAGATCAGATGCAGCGCATGCATCCGAGTTCCCTGAGTATGCCAATATAGTACCTGCTTATAGATTAGCGTCAAATTTGCAGTTTGAAGAGTTTTTCGTTGGGCAACGGTTCGAGAACAAGGCAAACTGTGTGTTTGCCATCAAACAGTACAACATGAAGGTGTCGATTGATTACAAGGTTTCCAACTCTACACCGACATTATATGTTGGGGAATGTTGGAGACCCGGTGATAAGTGTGGCTGGCGGGTTTGGGCTACATTTATACAGAGGACTCAACAATGGAAAATACAAAAATTAGAAGGGCGTCATATTGCACTGTTGCACGTATGTCTCAAGACTACTGAAAATTAGACGTCAAAAGTATCTGCAACTACATCATGCCACTAGTGAAAGATAGCCTAACCATTCATGTATCACGAAACACATCAAATGTTATCAGTGTTTGCAGTTGTATGTAAGTTGAACTAGAACCGCCCATCTTCAGGTGATATGAATTACTCTAAGACCCCTCACAAAAAGCGTCAACTCCTGTGTCCGGGTCGAGCTCCACCATATGTTCATCCTCTAGGTCGAGCTCTATCATAGGTTGACTTCCACGTCTGTAGACGTGATTCGTTACTATCATAAGTTGTCTACCATATAAATAAACATGTCATTGAGTCACGTACCACTGCATGTATTCAATCGAGGACTGAATTCAAACATACAAGAGTGCATTTCATGTTGCCTCTTGTACCGGGCGTTCCATAGTGCTATATAACGTTGATTTTTATACTCTAATCTGCTCCATCTTGATCTTACCGTAGATATCAGCAAATTGTTGTGGATTGTTCGACATAAATTGTCTACACCCAAACTGTCGCATGGCCCGATCGGTGTTGTACCACTCAATGGTTGAAAAGTTGAGCACTAACATGTTAATGCACAACACATGGGCTTCGGCAAGAACCTACTATGGAATAAAGGTCGTAATGTTCGATGTCGAATACGACATCTACAAGAACTGCACAATATAACAGAATGTGTCAAGTCACATCATATACTGCAAGTGAATAAGTTAAATCAATGTTACTTAAATTAAATCAATATATATTACTTTCTCTCTAGCGGCCGTCTCTATCATTTGACGGTATATGATTAATGTTTTGCTCGCACAAATTCCCGAAGACGTTGCCCATCTGAAATCGAAACAAACACATTAGCACTTAAACTTGGGAAAATATTATCCACACTTATGAGTAGATAAATTTTAAGTATAATTTTGTCTTTACGTATTGGCAAGTGGCCACGATTATGGTTGGTATCTAACAGTCGCTAGAAATGACATCTTGTACAGAGCCCAAGATTGTAACAAACTCACACAATCGGCCATGTTACTTACCCCAAGTTTTATTTCTCGATAAAGTTTACGGTACAATATGGCCAACATTACTGATCCCCAGCTGTAAGTACCTACACGATGAAAATCCTCCAATAGAGGTAAGTACTTTAAGCGGACCTTATTAGACATGTTATCCGGCATAAGTACCCCCGATCAGCTGCATAATATAGGCTTGACCAATACACATCACCTCGTGCTCAGTGACGGTGCTTGATAACTCATTGAAATTTGCTCTCAACAATGCCAATGTTAAGCATTTGAAGTTCTGTTCCCCATCACCAGAGGACCGTCCAAGCAATATGTGGCATACCATTAAAGGTTCTAACACTTTGCTTTGACCCGTGATCACATCACCATTAACTCATAACCCAAGTTGCATTGTGACGTCCTCCAATGTGATAGTGCATTCCTCGCACGACATAATGAATATGTGGGTTTTCGAACACCACCGCTCAACCAAGGCAGATATTAGGTTCGCCCTCAAGTCAAACCTCCAGATCAATATGGCATCCCCAAATCCCACCAACTGTAAGTATGTCATGATCTATTTGTTCGGATCGTACTTTGTAATAGCCTGATTTTCAGTGGTAACAAAAATGGTGATTCGAAGTCACCAATTCTGACGAGTAAGCTCGTAAATTTTATTATTTAATATTTACGAGTCAAATGTGATTTTAGAAAGATTTTTGAATTAGTAATTTATGTTTTATAAAATTTATTAGGTTAAGTGGTTTTGAAAATGAGGTATCGAGACCTCGATTTTATAAACTAAGCTAAAAATATTTTTATAAATATTTACGGAGTGTCATTAAGGTAGTATTAAAATTTCGTTGGAAAATTTAAACGTTTTGATAGTTAATTAATTAAAAAGGACTAAATTGAAAAAGATGCAAAACTTGCTAAAGTGATTAAATAGCATAAAGGGTAAATAAGGGAGGACTTAAGAAGCAATTAGGCCTAAAGGGAGTGGTTGAGGTGACATAAGCAGAAAAAAATCTTGAAATTAGGTGATTTAAGGGTAAAATTGTAAATTTTATGAAATTAAGATTAAATAAAAAGAAATATAAAGATTTCTAAGCAATTCCTCTTCAATTCTCAGCCAAAAAAGGCATTAGAGAGCTTTTCAAGCTGGGTTTTTATATTTTTACTTCATGTAAGTTTAATTCTTGCTTTTATCTTGAAATTTTTATGTTTTTAAGACTTTTGCAATTAGGTTCAACTATTTAATTCATTAGTTTTTGATTTTATGGGTAATTTTGAAAGTTACCATTGATGAGTGCTGGATGTTGATGACGAATTAACATGGGATTTAAGCTTTAATTTTGTTATATGATGATTTTATCAAGTAATTTTAATAGAAATTGATTTTAGAACCAAATTGTGAAAAAGATTAAATCTTAGGGTTTGGTATTAAATTTTGTTTATCAAAGGCTGTGTAATAGCTTATTGATGATTAAAAATAAATATAATTTGCCTCGTATTGACGATTTGTTTGATCAACTGAAAGGTGTTACAGTCTTTTCGAAGATAGATCTCAGATCCGGGTATTATCATTGAAGGTTAAAGAGTGTAATGTGCCGAAGATTGCTTTCAGAACTTGGTATGGTCATTATGAGTTTTCGGTAATGCTATTCGGTTTGACCAATGCTCCTGCTGCTTTCATGAATTTAATGAATCAGATTTTTCAGTCTTATTTGGATGGATTTGTAGTTATGTTTATCGATGATATATTAATCTATTCCAAGACAGAATCCGAGCATGCAAAACACTTGAGAATTGTATTACAGACTTTGAGAGAGAAACAGTTGTATGCAAAGTTTAGAAAATGTGAATTTTGGCTTCACGAGGTTGGATTTTTGGGTCATATTGTATCAGCCGAAGCGATTCAAGATGATCTAAATAAAGTGTCTGCAGTGGTGAATTGGAAAACTCCAAAGAATATTGCAAAAGTACGAAGTTTTCTAGGTTTAGCAGGATATTACTGTCATTTTGTCAAGAATTTTTCGATGATTGCTTCGCCATTAAGCCGATTATTATAGAAGAATGTTGAATATGTGTGGTCTAATGTGTGTCAACAGAGCTTTGATCAATTAAAGAAGATGTTAACAGAGGCTCCAATTTTGACTCAGTCAGAATCGGGTGTATCGTATGTTGTTTATAGTGATACATCTTTAAATGGTTTGGGTTGTGTACTAATGCAGTCAGGAAAAGTTGTAGTCTATGCTTCTCGTCAATTAAGACCGCACGAGAAGAATTATCCTAAACATGATCTTGAGTTGGATGCAATTGTATTCGCTTTGAAGATTTGGAGACATTACTTATGTGGTGAGAAATTTTATGTGTATACGGATCACAATACATCCTCGTACTTAGTATTTGATGACTCAAAAAGAGCTGAATTTGAGACAGAGATAGTAGTTAGATTATTGAAAGATTATGATTTAGTTATTGACTACCACCCGGGAAAAGCTAATGTAGTGGCAGATGCACTTAGTCGAAAGTCATCTTTATTTGCACTTCGAGCAATGAATGCTCATTTGTATCTTAATGAGGATAGTTCTGTATTAGCAGAGTTGAAAGTAAAACCTTTGTTCCTCCAACGGATTCATGAGTTGCAAGATGAGGACCCAAAATTGGTGTTGAAACGACAGATGATTCAGGACAAGTTGAGTTCAAAGTATAGCATTGATGAAAATGGTACATTGCATTTTCGCAATAAAATTTGTGTTCCGAATAATTCAGAAATGAGAAATAATATTCTTTTTTAAGCTCACAGTAGCATGTATTCCATTCATCCGGGAAGTACGAGGATGTATTGTGATTTGAAACGGATGTATTGGTGGCCGTGTATGAAACGGGAAATTTGTGAGTTCGTAGCTAAATTTTTATTTGTCAACAAGTTAAAGCAGAACATTAGGTACCAATAGGTTTATTACAACCAGTCATGATTCTTGAGTGGAAATAAGAACATGTCACGATGGATTTTGTATCCGGATTACCTGTGACTCCGAGAAAGAAAGATTCGATCTGGGTGGTTGTTGATAGATTGACTAAGTCAGCACATTTTATCCCGGTCAGAATAGACTTTTCACTTGATAAGTTAGCGAAATTGTGTATATTAGAAATTGTGAGGTTACATGGGGTTCCCACATCCATTATTTCAGATCGGGATCCGAGGTTTATATCGAGATTTTGGAGTAAATTACAACAAGCCCTGGGTACAAAATTAAATTTCAGCACAGCATTTCATCCTCAGACTGATGGGCAATCAGAATGAGTAATTCAGAATGTGGAAGATATGTTAAGTTGTTGCATACTCGAGTTTGGAGGTAGCTGGGAAAGATATTTACCGTTAGTTGAATTTGCATATAACAACAGTTATCAATCCAGCATAAAAATGGCACCATTTGAAGCTCTTTATGGAAGAAAATGTAAGACTCCATTGTATTGGTCTGAATTGAGTGAATCCAAGCTAGTAGGAGTCGACTTAATTCGGGAGACTGAGGATAAAGTTCGAATTATCCGACATAGCTTGAAAGCTGCTTCTAACCGTCAGAAATCATACGTAGATTTGAAAAGAAGAGATATAGAATTTATGACTGGTGATCAATTGTTCTTAAAAGTTTCACCGTGGAAAAAAGTATTGCAGTTTGGTAGGAAAGGAAAACTGAGTCCAAGATTTATTGGACTGTATGAAATATCGAAAGAATCGACCAGTAGCTTATAGATTAGCTTTACCTCCAAAACTTGAGAAAATTCATAATGTGTTTCACATATCAATGCTGAGACGATACAGATCCGATCCTTCATACGTGATTCCTCATAGTGAGATTCACCTACAACCAGATATGACATACTCAGAAAAACCGATAAAGATTTTGGCTCGAGAGGTTAAAGACCTACGAAATAAACGAGTACCGTTAGTTAAAGTATTATGGTATCGTCATGGGTCAAAAGAGGCTACTTGGGAAACAGAAGACTCGATGAAATCGCAGTATCCGAATTTATTTTCAAGTAACAAATTTCGAGGATGAAATTTCCTAAAAAGGGGAAGAGTTGTAATAGCCTGACTTTCAGTGGTAACGGAAACGATGATTTGAAGTCACCAATTCTGATGAGTAAGCTCGTAAATTTTATTATTTAATATTTATGAGTCAAATGTGGTTTTAGAAAGATTTTTGAATTAGTATTTTATGTTTTATAAGGATTTATTAGGTTAAGTGGTTTTGAAAACGAGGTATCGAGACCTCAATTTTATAAATCGAGCTAAAAATATTTTTATAAATATTTATGGAGTGTCATTAAGGTAGTATTAAAATTAAAATTTCATTGAAAAATTTTAACGTTTTGATAGTTAATTAATTAAAAAGGACTAAATTGAAAAAGGTGCAAAACTTGCTAAAGTGATTAAATAGCATAAAGGGTAAATAAGGGAGGACTTGGGAAGCAATTAGGCCTAAAGGGAGTGGTTGAGGCGGCATAAGCAGAAAAAAATCTTGAAATTAGGTGATTTAAGTGCAAAATTGTAAATTTTGTGAAATTAAGCTTAAATAAAAAGAAATCTAAAGATTTTTAGGCAATTCTTCTTCA
The DNA here is from genome assembly GCF_025698545.1 of Gossypium raimondii. NCBI lineage: Eukaryota > Viridiplantae > Streptophyta > Magnoliopsida > Malvales > Malvaceae > Gossypium > Gossypium raimondii. The sequence continues at coordinate 47,501,401 of NC_068575.1, forward strand.
ATTCCCAGCCAAAAAAGCCATTAGAGAGCTTATCAAGCTGGGATTTTATATTTTTGCTTCATGTAAGTTTAATTCTTGCTTTTCTCTTGAAATTTTTATGTTTTTAAGACTTTTGCAATTAGGTACAACTATCTAATTCATTAGTTTTTGATTTTATGGGTAATTTTGAAAGTTACCATTGATGAGTGCTGGATTTTTATGATTAATTAACATGGAATTGAAGCTTTATTTTTGTTATATGATGATTTTATCAAGTAATTTCAATAGAAATTGATTTTAGGACCAAATCGTGAAAAGATTAAATCTTAGGGTTTGGTATTGAATTTTATTTATCAAAGGCTGTGTAATAGCTTAGAATATTTAGATAAAGTGTTAATTGAGAAAAATTAGCTTATTTGATGGGCTAATTGGTAAGGGACTAAATTATAAAAACTATAAAAGTTAAGGTAATTGTGAAATTTCAAAATTAAGGTGTATAAATTGTGAAATGAATTAGAATTGAAATATGTGCTAATAAATGAATAATTTTACATTTTGGATCAATAGCACGTAGATCAATGTGAAAAAGGAAATTAGTTGAATAATCCTTGAACTACAACAAACTTACAATCAAATCCAAGTAAGTTCGTATGGTTAAACTTTAATGTTATATGTTAACTGATGAATGATATTTTGTATTTATTCGTAACATTTTTTGAAAATAAAATTATGTGTTAAAATTATGATATTGAATTAAGTGTTGAAGGGGAACGGAACGCAGGTTTGAGTACAATTGTTCAATGCAAAAGATGAATTGACGGTAAATTACCCAAGTAAATCGAGGTTCAACATTTTTTGTGAATTCTCGTGTTTGCTTTCCGTTTAGCTTTTATGAGTTTCAGTTTAACCCTTCTGGGTTTCAGTTCAGCTCTTTTGAGCTTCAGTTTAATCCTAATGGGTTTCAGTTTAGCTCTTCTGAACTTCAGATTAACCCTTATGGGTTTTCGTTCAGCTCTTATGAGCTTCCGTTCAACCCTTACGGGTTTCTATTTAGTACTTATGTGCTTCTGTACAGCCTTCAGGCTTCTGTTTACGATGTACTCAAATCCGTAAGACGTTCTATGATTTGACAAGGATTGGTAACTGCCATATGGAATTAATATGGAAGAATTTAAGTTATTATTGATATTGAGCTGAAATAAGTGAATTCATCAATCGAAATTGTGATTGGCAGGAAATGTTTGTGAAATGATTTACCTAAATGAATTATTATAGTATGTTCGGTAATATTTATATTTAAAGCCAACGAACTTACTAAGCTTCATTAAGCTTACTATGTCGTTTAATGTTCTTTGTAGATTTTCAAGAAGTTCGGAGGATCGGATCAACACATCGAGCCACACTATCCAGTTTGCTCCAGTATATTTTGTTATACATTTTATGGTTTATATGACATGTATATGGTGGATTGGAAAAGAGCTAAATTTGAAGTATGGTTATGAATGACTTATATATATATGTTTGTATGCATGTATTTAGTAGTAGTTTTTGGTAAATAAATGAATGAAGTTATTTTGGTAAGCTTAGGCTATTGAGTTTTGTGATGATATATTATGTTTAAAACATGATTTTTGGCTTGTGTTGATTGTTTGATTGGGGATATTTGATGTATTGAAATGTTGTGTATAGGTTGATATCAAAAAGGGTGAGATTAGGCTATTGAGTTTTGTGATGATATATTATGTTGTGTAGTCACGAAACCACACCAAAACTGGCTGAAATCTTGATTTTGCAACAACAGAACAACCCCAGCCGATAAATACTATTTAAACAATGGATTCTTACAAAAATCTTTCGAATTCCACAACAATTTCATGTAAAAACTAAGAAGTTCAAAACACAAACAAAACGTCGAATTTCACAGCAATTTGGTACCCATACCCAGTTCAGTACACACTCGAGATTATCAAATACTACAAAATTGAATTAACAAATTAAAAATAGAAGAGAAGAGGTTTGAAACCCACACCTGATTCGCAATCAACACGCCTCGAACTCAATCGGCACCCGTTGCCGACTTAACCCGAGCTTTTGTCGACGAAAGAATAAACGAATTGATGCGGCTAAAACAATCCAAGAAGAAAATAAAGGAAAATTATTTTTGCGAAAAAAGAAAAGAAGAAAAAAAACAAAAAGCAAACAAAGAGAGGGGAGAGGAGAACGTGAAAGAAAACAGTAATCGAAATAAAAACCAAAAATAAAAATAACACTAGTAACTATTTTTAAACTTAAAACAAGTTTACTATTTAACAAAAGAAAATTATTTCTCTAAAATGCACACACAAAGGTTTGAACACATGACCTAAAGATATGCTAACATACATACAACCAACCACCAAACCAGTGGGTCATTTTATCACTTGAATGCGGACCTAAACAGAATAGCGAAACTTCTCACTGACCCTAACCATAAAACTCAAAACTTCTAACCCCAAACTTCAGGGTCTTACAAATTGTATACTTAATCGTAAAAATTAATTACTCAAAGAAAGTAGTGGTCTGCTACCAAAGTTATAAGTCCACATATAGTTGCAAAGGAACTCTATATCATCTAAATCATTCTTTTAGGGTAAATACACTCATAGTCACTTTTGTTTACCTCAAGTTATATTTTAGTCATTTATATTTGAAATGTTGCGTTTTAGTCACTTACATTATCGTGTTGTAACATTTTAGTCATTGAGCTGTTAATTGTCGTTAACGGTGTAACAGTAAGTTGACATGGCACGTTAAATCATCATTTCAAATAAAAATTTTAGGTTAAATTATATAATTGGTCATCATATTTTTTTCATTTTGAGCAATTTAATTTTTTCTTTTATGATTTTTTAACTTTCCTTTTTTTTATTTCCATTTTCTTCTGTTCTCCCTTTGTTTTCTTGCCATTGCTTATAACCAAAACTCATAAACTCATACCGTCTGCTAACTATCAAAACCCTCCACCACCACCCATCATCTTCATTTCATCCACTAACACATTTACCACTAACATGACCTCATTCACGACTAACCCAACAATATCATCCCCTCACCAAAAAAACTCATGTTCAAATCAATCAAGAATCCAAGTAAACAACAATTAATAAGCTCCATAAAATCACAAAGAGCCAAAGATTAGACTTGCAATAAAGAATAAAAGTGTAAAGAGAGAGAGAGAGAGAGAGAGAGAGAGAGAAAGAAATGGAGAAAAAGAGAGGGGTTAGATTCAAGTCAAGGGGCTCAAGGTACTCCGACAACTTTCTTGTCGATCCTAACAATCAGGAAGGAGGTATTGGTGAAGAGGAGCACATATCAGAAAATCGAGCCGACCTAATGATCGATGTTGGAGATTCAATCTTGGGTAGTCCAAAAGTTGAGGATTTTTTGAGATGTTTTCGAAAGGAGGTCATGGTAATGGTGAAGGTGTTAGTGGATGAAAGAGAATGGAAAAAAAAGTTAAATTAACATAAAAGGAAAAAAATTTTAAATTGCACAAAAAGAAAAAATATAGGGACCAATTATATAATTTAACCCAAAATTTTTGTTTGAAATGATTATTTAACGTGGCATGTCAACTTACCGTTACACCATTAATGGCAATTAACAGTTCAGTGATTAAAATGTTACAACACAATAACACAAATGACTAAAACGTAACATTTCAAACATTAATGAATAAATGTAAATGAGGTTAACAAAAATGACCATGAGTGTAATTTAACCTTCTTTTAATAACCCAATCTATAGAAAGCCTATTGTTAACTCCCCCAGTTCTACTTATTGTTTTCCCTAGTAATCTTATTTTCACTATTTTTTTATACTCTTTACAATATCCTCTATTTATTGCAACCCTCGAAATAATCTTTTATGTCTTTCTTTCCAAATCCCAAGCAAGTTTCAAAATGAGATTAATAAGAGACTTTCCTTTTAATCTTTCAAGTGCCCAATGAAGCTCTTGGTGCCACCCCATAACATTTCTTTGCAACTGACATAACCTCAGAATCTCCTTCCAGACCACCTTTGAAAAATCACAATCAAAGAAAAGGTGATATCTGCTTTCTTTCTCCCTACCACAGAGAATACAGTTTCCATCAATATTCATTCCATATGAAATCAATTTCTCCTTTGTCATCTATCCCATAGCACCTTCTCCTTTCTAATTTCTTTCCAATATCTAGAAACAGTAATCCCAGCATCAATTGGTAACTTTAATGCTGTTATAGCAACGCTTCTCATCTTCAATATTTTCCTCCATGTCCAGCTTCCTCCCTTTGTTCCTTGCAACTGCCGAAAGAAACAATCCTTTATAACATAAGCATAAAGCCACGCAATCCATAAAGACCCCTGCTTTGTTAAAATGGCTTTAATATGCTGGATTCCAAGACAATAAATCCTTCAGGCCTAAACCCCCCTCTGATTTTGGGAAGCAAATAGAGTCCCAACTAACTCTACCACCCTCCACAGGCTCATCCTTCCCTTTCGAGAAAAATCGTGAACATAATTGATTAATCCTTTGAATAACAGCATTAAGCAAGATAAGCTGTCTACACCAGAAATTCTGTAAACTAAAGATCACGAATTGGATGACTTGTGCTTTCCCTGCATAAGATAAATGCTTAGCTTCCCAACTATGTAATCTTGCAGCAATCCTATCAATTAACGGGGTGCAATCTCGCACAGTAAGCCTTCTATGACAAGTGGAACTCCAAGGTATCTAACACGTAGTTTGCCTATTTTTATACCTGTAACTGCTTGAATTCCATCCAACTCATCTTTTGAGATCCCTGAAGAAAAAATTTCACTCTTTGTTGGATTAAGCTGCAAACCAGAGAATTCATAGAACCTGTAAATACACTCCAAGTCCCCAAAAAAGAATCAAAATCTACCTTGGAAAAGATTAACAAATCATCTGCAAAGCACAGATGAGTTAATTTTATCCTATGACACTGGATGGTATTGAAAAAGTCCATGAGTAGCTGCAGCATCAAGAAGCTTAGAAAGAATGTTCATGGATAGCACAAAAAAGTAAGGGGATAGTGGATCCCCTTGCCTTAACCCTCTAGCACCTTTAAAGTACCCCACTAGTCCCCCATTTCAAGAAATGGAGAACCTAGGTATAGTGATGCAGGTTCTAATCCAATTTAAAGTTTGTTTAGGCATCTCCAATGCAACAAGAACTTCAAGAATAAACTCCCATCTTAAGGAGTCGAATGCTTTCTGTAAATCGATTTTGAGGGCACAACGAGGAGAAAGGGATTACTGTGATTTTGTTGTTCATTAATGATGATCTATTTAAGTTACAGACCTAGTCAATCTCTATGATTAGTTGTTGGAGGTGCCTCTTCTTTAGTTTTTGCGTATTTAAATAATTCTAACTAGTTGGTACTAATGAAAGCCGTCTAAGGATGTATTTGCATACGCAGCTAAGGTAGTGCTAATTTTTTCAGGTACACTTATATTTATAACCATGATTTGAACTTCATTGTTTATAGATCAGTATGTCTTCCAGTCTCTGTATGAATTTTACAACTTAATGAGGTGCGCATACATTTCCATCAATTATCATTTTAAGGAAACCAATAATATAGTTTACTCTGTTTCATGTATGTTCTTCTTGTTCTTATGCTGCTTCTTTATTTTTGTACTTTATCAGACAGTAGGTAGATAATATGCAAACTCACATTAACATTGGCTCCTGAGAAGAGTAGCTTTGGGAAATCTTTTGATTTTAGTGTAGTCAATGAATGACACCTTTGGAGCATACATTAAGCAATCAAACCGTCCAGATTTAAGACTCCAGTTTCTTGAGAAATAAAACACTTCCTGTTCGTTTTCGATAGAAAATTTTGTTACAATGAATGAGATGGTAGGTGTTGATGAAGGATTGTTGGACTGTATCTGCAATTGAGTTATTGTTTGCTTTAAAGGTGAAGGCCTGTCAAGCAGTTTTGTTCTTTGAGAAATACATACCATGTGGGGTCTATAAGGTTGTTCAAGCGGTACAGTAACAATGTGAAGCCAATAAGTATAAACATTGCTCTCTTTAACCACTAAAAATCTTAAATATAGACGATAAAACAGACATAAAAAAAAAATGTGGAAGCCCGCAGATGTTAAACACTCGTAAAAATGCTTTGTAATCCGTGACCTACCTCATCGTTGGCATTCGATTCCATTGAGCATCTCATGCGTACATCAAACCAAAAAAAGAAGACCAAGATTTGGGGCATTTCAGTCAGAAAAGCTTGCTTGCTGCTGGAACTGGCTCATTCATACAACTTTTAGCTCTTCTTTTCTGGATCTCTGAATTATAGTAACTATATGACTTATAAAATGGCAGCAGGTTAGTTGTTAGCATTTGAAATAGGCACAATATTTTGTTTGCCCTCCAACTTTATAGAAAAAGTGATATTAGCCTTCATTTAATTTTTCATCTCTTTTAATGCTTTAACTTGTATTTTTGTTAAATCACCTTAAAATAGATGGAAAAGTTAACTTTTTTTTTTAACTTTGTTGATTTGGCATACACATGAATTACCACGTAAATGGCATGTAAGCATTCAATATTTTTTAAAAACTAAATAATTATAATTTTTAATAATTTTAATAATTTTTATTTTAAAACTAATTCTTTTCATTTTAAAATTTTAAAAATTATTTAAATGTTGACGTGTCAATCATATAACAATGACGTGTATGCAATGTCAGTAAAATAAATAAATGTCAATTTTTCATTTATTATGAATGGTTTGACATAAAACGTAAATTTAATGACTAAAAAAATAAAAAAAAATAAATGGATGGTTAAAATAAATTTTTTTATAAAATGCTGGATTGAACAAAATATTTCAGACTATCCATACCATTACCCATAAAGATGCTGGAAAGCTTCTTGCACAATTTCTTGGTCGCTACTCAGTAGGGAGTTGGATTGAAAGTTCTCCATTTCTTTCTAATCTTTGCTTACCCATATGTTATTTCCTCCATTAACCTTCGTAATTTCAACCATACAAGATTCTAACGTTAAAAACACATTGTTCAAACTCTCAGGTGACAACCTCGTTGAAAGATTTTTCTATAGCCCCACTAGCTCTTCAATTGTTGGAGATTCTTATTGCTCAAAAACATCCAAACCCATTTAAATTTGGAGACTTAAAAAATAGCTCTAAATCAAATCCATCTACCATTAATAAAATCCAAAAAAAAAAAAAGAAGAAGCGATAAATCGAGTTCAATAAACTATCTCAATACACTTTATCTTAAGGTCCTGCAAAATCACTATTAGATGACATCAAATCAAACTATAAACAATCAATTAAAAATGACGGAGGAGAAATATAAATAACATCATAAGCACATAATAAGATCCTCTTTGCTAAATAGTGAGCTGACTTTATTTACTTCACGACATGTCTAATGAAAGGACAAGATTCTAAAAGACTCTTTCAAAATCAAATTGATGTAGTCGTAAATTAGTTAAAAATTCAACAAAGACTAGTATTATTATCAATTAATAGCTACGGTGAGTATAGATATCGTTCCCACGAAGACTAAAAGTACTAGAAATTACCGTCTTTCTATTATTTAATCGACAAATTGGAGTGATTGATTAAAACTAAAATTAACTAAAGAACGCGGCAAAGAACAAATTAGGAAAATAAACGATTAGCAATCAAGAAGCGAGATAATACCCGAGAAAGAATCCACTTAGATTCTATCTGTCATTATCAATCTAAATTACGCAATTTCTTCACTCAGTATCTTGATCCGTAGAAATCCCTAAATTATGCAACTGATTCTAGGTTGATTAATTGAAATTTCTTTCTAATTACAACCCCTATTATTGCATCAAATCGATCTATGAATTCTCCTATTAGATTTGACTCTAATCCAGTAGATTTATGTTGTCCTATTTCTAGGATTGCATGCAACTCCATTCAATTTTGTTAAATCTACTCTTGAACAGGGTTTATTCCTCCTCTGATTCTAGCACATCAAACATGGATTAATATTCTAGAAATATTAAACCAAGAATTAAACATACATAATTGAGAACAAGATCCAAGTATTTATTGTATAAAAATAGAAATCAAATAACAAAATCCATCTTAGGGCTCATCTTCCTAGATATTTGGAAAACTAGTTCATGATAGCAATTAAAAACATCTCGAAGACAATATAACCATAAGAAACAAAGAAATTCATAATAAACTTCAAATAAATCAAAAGGAGATCTTCAACCTTGATGGAAATTTGATTCAGAGTTGGCTTCAATGGTGTTTTTCGAGTTGTTTTCTTAAATATTCTATGACGGCCCTTTCTCATCTTTTATCTCTGTCATATATGTCTTAGAATGTCCAAAAAACCTAAAAAATGTGTTTTTCCGCATGTTTGGAGTGCAATTCGTGATTTCCACAAGGTCTAGCACATGGCCGTGTGGCTCACATGGCCGTGTGCCTATCCCGTATGAGAGAGTCCAACCTGTGTAGCTCCTGAACTTGCTCCGATTTTTTGATTTTCACTCATTTTTCGCTCCTTTTGCTCTCAAATATCTTCCTAAGTATAGAAACATGAATTTAAAGGGTTATAAGCATAAAATTCACTATTTTACATAAACTAATCATCTAAAAATGCATTAAGAATGAGACTAAAACATATTATTTTTATCACTTATCACAAACAATCACAAACTAAAAACTAAACTCCGTAATAATTTATGAATATTATATTTATTGTTGTAGACTTTTAAAAAAATCATCCATATTGAATCTATACACCTACTAAATTAAAGAGTAATTAAGATTTATATACCATTAATGTTTTAGCCCAAGGGATAACCTATAACAGCATGCCTTAAAAGAAAAAAAAACACCTACAAAATGATAAGCTATAATTAAATGGTAATGAAGATTCACATGCCATCTCTATTATGATAACCTATAAATGATCCTTTCCGTTGTGAGCAACCCCAAAATCTTCCACCAATCAAAATAAGAGAAAAGCCAATTATTTCGAAAGCAATGATGATATATCTATAATCTTATCCTGCACCAATATGGAATAAGTGCACTTTTAGGTATGATTAATTAAGGGGAAAAGTGAGGCTAAATTAGCATTATATGACAATTTTTTTAATTGACTTTGTAGGTTTTCCTTTTTTTATTTTAGAGAAATAGGTCGTTTTGAGAGAGTATGAAAGCGCGTTCTGCTGGGCATGTTTTCCATCAATGGTTTTTTTTTTTTAACGGTGGCAACCGTAAAATTTTTGAAGAGGCCCAACTGTAATTTCATTTTTCCTACAAATACCAAGCTATTTTTCATTATTTTCACTCAAATTCAACTCTCTAAATTCTTTCTAAAGTCTCAACTCTCTCAATTCTTTCTAAAGTCTCAACTCTCTCAATTTTCTCAAGTTTTGTTCTAAATTTCTCAACATGCTTGTTTAAAAATATTGTAGATTTATTTAATTATTTCGTTTATTATTCGTTTCGATTAAGTTTTCATGAATGACAACCTCTCTGATTTGTTTCGACGACAAGCACATTTCTGTCGCTCCAGCGATAATGGTAAGACGAAATTTTAAATTTAGATATTTTCAATTAAGTTAATTTTAAAGTATTTTATTTTTTAAATTATTTTAATTTTTTTTCAATATAAATAGGCGGATGATTGTGTTTTGGAGGGGTTCATATATAATTTGTCAAATGACCCAATCATCGAAATTCATGGTTACTTGCAAGACATTGGATTCTTGTGTGTCTTGTATGCTCGGGGGTTGCAAACTCGATCTTACATTCATCAATGTATTGGGGAAAGATAGAGGCCCAAGACACACTTTTCATCTTCCATATGGCAAGTGTACAATGACACTCGAGGACGTAGCTTTACAACTCGGTTTACTGGTGGATGGGTCAATCGTCACGGGGTCAGTGATCGTTCTTGGTAAAGAGGACCTTTGCGAGGCATTTTTGGGGAAGGTGTCAAATAAATTTTATGGTAGCCGGATAAATATGAAATGGTTGGAAACCAATTTCAAAGAGCTTCCTGTAGACACGTCCAACATCGTCAAAGAACAATATGCTCAAACATTTATCCTAAGGTTAATCAGGGGCATTCTAATGCCCGATAAATCTCAAAATTTGGTACACATAAGGTGACTACTACACCTAGTCGACTTCAAAGAAAGCAGACGAATGAGTTGGGGATCAATCATGTTGGTCACATTGTACGAGGAGTTGTATCTAGCGATGAAACCAGATAAGATGCCAATCGATGGTTGCCTGCTCCTACTACAATCATGGGCTTAGTGGGAACTATCATTTTTACATCCCAAAGTGAACGACCCGTATATGTTTCCATTGGCGACAAGGTAAAAATCATTTCTTAATAAATATGTAATTTGTATAGTAAATATTGTTTATTTATTATATGTTTGAATTAACATATCGATTGTATAGGTGAAACCATGGGTCGAGTTATGTGGGACAACCCGAGCAGCTCAAAGATAATCCAGTTGTTGCTAGATTAACGCTCAATGCGTTTTCCTACCATGTCATTAGAGAAACTCGCCCAGTTGGACGAGCTTTCTCTAACGTTTTCAAAAATCCTGAATAAAAGTACCTGACCCAGGCAATGTTTTTGCAAATTTCCAGCACGTATAAGTGATATTCGATGAAAACTCTGATCCTACAACAAGTTTTCGACCACCAATTTTTTTCCTTTGCAATCTGATCCTTCCCTTGCACCTATAGAAGGGGTTTCCCCTTTCTATACTCCACTTTGCAATATTTCTCTCTTCATTTTTTTCCCTACTTCATTGTTAAAAAAATTTGTCGCTAATATAATTTTTGGTTCGAGATATTCTTGAATCGTCAGTGATGCGATATCGCTCCATCAACGCACACATTTCATATATCCTGCTGAGATGGGACCATTACTATAACAGCCCGATTTTGACCCTAATCGAACATAGTGGTTTTGAGAACACAAATCCGAGTCAAAAAATATTTTAATATTATTTTCTGTTTTTATTATGTGTGAACTTGATTGTGTGAATTTTTTGTGCTTTAATTTCGTCGTTTGAGTGTCCAATTAAATAAAAGGATTAAGTCGCGTAAAATAAATATTTAGTGGTTATTTTTAAAAAGGCTAAATAGTGGTTGTTCTTTTAATAAGGAGGCTTTATGTTGCAATTTAACCATTATTAAAATGATGGACGGTAATGGACATGTTAAATGAATATATTTTAATGGTTTCATTAAGGGTAAAATGGGAAAAGTTCATTAATATAAAATAAAATAAAACAAAAACATAAAATGGCCATTATGCTCATCTTGATGGCCGAATGCATGAAAGAAAATAAGCTATTTTCTTAGTTTGAGGGTTCGGCAACTTGAAGATCAATTTCGGGTATGTTCTTTGTTCGGTTTTTGATGATTTTTATGTTTTTGTGATCGTTGCTTCGAGTGCTAGCAAACCCATGGTTTAATTTTCGAAATTGATGATGAATTTGGTATTTGTCATTGATGTTAACTTAATACTTTTGTGGTTTGATGATGAAATATAAACTTTTGTTAATAGATTATTATGTTTAATTAAGTGATTTTTGATAAAAATGTGTATTAAGGATTAAATTGAGAAAAGTGTAAAATTCAAGGTTAAATGTGTGAATAAACTAAAAATATGGGCTTCTAGTAGTATGGGTAGAATTCGGCCTAACAAGGATTTAGTGAAATTTAGTGTAATTTTGTGTTTTGTACAAAAAGGACTAAATTGTAAAAAGTGTAAAATGTCAGGGGCAAAATAGTAATTTTCCCATTTAGGTGTTTTTGGATTTAATTAAATGATTTGATGAATAAAAAGACTAAATTTAAATATGTTTAGATCAAGAAACAAAAAAAACTGAATTGGATCGGGGGAAAACGAAAGTAGTCGATCGTGTCCGTCGATATCAGAGGTAAGTCTATTAGCAATTTAATGTTATCAAATCAACATATATATATATATATATATATATATATATGCATGTAAATCTATATTAAAATTGATGAGCTATAATTAAAAGTATATAATTTGATTTTAGTATATGTATGAATCTTATATATATACATATAAAATGTTCGAATAGGTATGTATATAAAAGTATAAATTCTTGGATTTAATTAAAATTATGGATGTTATAATTGTGTATAAATAATGTACGAATATATATGTGTGTGTAAATATATATATTCTTGAACTTAATCAAAGTATGAATGTTATATAAGTTCATAAAAGGTTCGAATACATTAATGTATATACATGTATGATTCTTGATTTCTAATTAAAGGTATATATATATATATAATATTTGTATATATTTGGATCGAATAAGCATGTATATACATGTATGATTTCTTATATGGAGTTTGAGTATGTAATTAGATATGTATATATTAGATTAGCATACGTGTATGAGTATACAAGTATAAGTTCATGTTTTGATTTTAAGTGTGTAATTATATATGTATATGGTAGATTCGAATATATATATATAAATATACATGTATAAGTTATTGTATTGGAATTAGGTATGAATTTATATATGTATATGTGAGGTTTGAATGTGTATGCTTATACATGTATAAGTTTTATATTGAATCAAATGAATGGTATTAATAGCTTAGATTATTTTTGGTATTGAATCAAAGGAATGAAATTATTAGCTTAGATTATAATAATATGTTCGAATGATAAATTTATATTATTTAAGTATATTATAAGTTAAATAGTATGATAGTAGTAGTAGGATCAAAAGGATAAGGTTATATATAAATGTGTTCAATTTGAATCATTGAATTTTTAAATTTGATTTGGTGATTGAACTTTATATATCCCTGTGATTCAAAGATAAAGGTTATAAATTTTGAGCTGAATTTTTATGTATGGATTTTATATACATATATAGTTCGAATATGAGTTACAACTTATGTGAATTGTGATTTCAGGCTCAATGCCTAGAAGGCTTATCGCCAGTGAGATGATTCAGACTTTATGTCTAGCAGGCTTGATGCCGGTGAAACATTTCGGACTATAAGTCTAGCAGGCTTGATGCCGGTGAAATATTTCAGACTATAAGTCTAGTAGGCTAAAAGCCGGTGTACTGAATCAAGTTTTAAACCTAGTAGGCTAAGTGTCGGTGAATCTATTTATATTATGTGTTTAAATATAATGGATATGTGTACAAATAATGTCATATGTATTTGAAGAACATGTATATACATTCAACCACTGGATTTTGATGAGCATATAATCATTCATTTATATGTATTGGATGAGTATATATATACATATTCGGTCTTATGCACTTGTTAAGTATAAATGCAATCGGATGTGTGCATGTGATAAATCTATATGTGCATTCGACTATTCATGTTTAAAGTATACATGCATTCGGTTTTAAATGTTGATAATTATGTAAGCATTTGACTATACGTAATTGATATGTAAATGTATTGGTTGTAAGATTTTTATGGGTATTTATATATACCATTGGTTGTATGCATGTCGTATATATATATATATATATATGTACTCATTGATATGAATTCTATGAATTCATATATTTGGTTATAAATAAGATGATTATGATAGCAAATATTCAAATGATAATATATGTGGTATTCGTGATTTCATTAAGTGCACGTAGGAAATTATATAATTTTTTTTAGTTATGTTGTAGACTTACTAAGCTATAAAAGCTTACTTTGTTTGTTTATGTCTTTCTGTATTACAGACTTAAAGATCAACCTTCAAGCTCAGGATTTGTCAGCAAGATCATCACTCTATCTACTGTCTCAGTATTAAAATGTCTAATTTTAACTTATGGCATGTACAGGCTAGATAATATTTTGAAAGTAGTACTTCGATATATATATTGTATATGAGATTAATACCCATACGAAAACGGCTTATTTTCTTATGGTTTAGTTGGATTGTAATGTCTTAATTTTATTTTAAATGGTCAAAAGGGAAGTTTAAAATTTTGCATGTTTAATATTATATCTAGTTTATCATATGTAACTGTTAAAATTATTAAACTTTAATGAATGTCTGTTCTGAATTGTGTTTTGATTAGTAATGCCTCTTAACCCTAATTCAGCGACGAATACGGGTTAGGGGTGTTACAATTACCTTTGAAACCTATCCCGTGGAAGTCGGGATTATTTTGGTTTGTACAGTCACGAGTGGAAGTCTACGTAGAGGTCTCAATCCATGACCGTTATACGATCATGGATTGAAGTATAACTCATATAACGGGGGAGTCAGTTGACAGTTGTTACACGAACACGGGCTCAAACTTTTTAGATACCAAGAAATGTTTCCTTATAAATGTCATACAAAAGTTTAAGAGCATAATCACAGGGAAAAACAGTGGGGCTTCCCGCTATAATCAGCGTAATTTTTTTCTCCACTTCCACGCAATCTGTCTATTTAACCTTTTTTCTTATTCGAAGGCCAACATTGTCGTGGATGCAAAAGGACTCTCAGGCACATAGCGGCTGTTATGGTGCAATGAAGGTGATACTCCTTCTGGGGTGACAACGATTGTCATTATTAAAGAACCCATTAATGACTAAAATCGTTGTCCTGCCGACTTGAGTTTGACCTTTATTGTGTCAGAACATCTGCTCTCTGCCTGAGAGCCCTTTTTTGTCCACCTCAGTGTCAGCCTTCGAATAAGAATGAAAGATTAAAAATACTGGCTACCTGGAATTAGAGAAAAAAATTTATTGATTACATCAGAAATCCCTCTGCTTTTTCCTATGATTATGACTTCAATCTTATGTATGGTATATATAAAGCATCATTTGCGGGTATCTAAAAAGCTTGAACTCGTGACTACATAACGACCGTCAACTGTTCCCACGTTATACTTGAACCCGTGATCGCATCATGACCACTGACTGCGACCTCTACTTAGTCGTCAACCCATGATCGTATCAAGCACTATCACCCTGAAACTTGACTTCCATAGGATGGGTTTCGAAGGTAATGGTCTTATCCTGGCATGACATATGAAATGCATGTGTTCTGAGACACGTTATCGCATCCTCGGCCCCTCAAATCTACCTATAAACTTTCATGGTTTAAACCCTACCAAAAATAAAAAAATCCTAACCTTAGGAGAAAGTGTGTGAAAGCGCGTCTAACTAAATTGACCTATTTCCCTAATTTCAAAGAAAATGGCCTAAAAGGCTAGTTTTTTTTTTTTTTTTGCATATAAGGCTAATTTAGCCGAAAAGTAAAGCCTCGGAAAAACCAAAAGTAAGATAAAAAAATAGAAGTAAAATAATGTATTTGGTAATAAGGAAAAAAAAGTGAAGACATAAAATAGAAAAAAATACTTTTTTTTTATTCATTGCTAATTAGAATGAAAAATAGAGAAAGTGAGAAAGGTGAAAGTTAATGGTACGTTTAATTTCTAAAATAAAGGTTATTTTAATTTTTATTGTTTTGGGAAAATAAAAAATATTAAAGAAAATGTGGTTAATTTTTAAAAAATGAAAATAAAAATAGGAAAATTTGTTTTCTGTTATGAATATTTTATTAAGTGGATGTCCATCAAGATCAAGATAAGTTTTGATGTACTTTAAATTCTAACAGTATTTAGAAGTAGATATCTACTTCATTTATACTTCCTATGCCTATAAATAAAAACTTTGGAGAAGTTTTGTAAATATTCTCATTGATCAGTAAAATACGCTATCTCATTGCTCTCTCATTCTCTTTGTTATTTACTCTCTGTCTATTTATTTTATAAACGTTATCAGCAAGATTCTCTTTTAATTATTTTTCTCTATAAGTACAAAAATATCTCAAAATTTACTACTGTCGATTGCCTCTTAGAGTTACTGCTATTTCAATTGAGGCCTGCACACTATGGGTAATCATTAAAGCCTTTAACCACTCAGGTACACATAAATCTCTAAATTTTTTATGCCCTTTTATGCAAAGTAATTTATATAATTCTTACGTGGGTGATGATGATGATGTTAAAGATCTTTAGGTGTATTTTACTATGATTTATTTATTATATCATGTTTATTATAATTGGAGACTAATCATGACAACATGAATATATAGATTTTGATTTGAAATCTGTGCATGTTTGCAATAGTGATTATGAAATAAAAAATCTATTGGGACGATTATAAGTTCGTCCTAGTAAATCTATTGCATTACCCAAGTGAATGCAAGCACAAAAGAAAATAAAACCAATAATATTTCAATATTTGGTAGTACAAAATTAGTTGAAAGCTACGAGAAGAGCTAATATATTAATATCTTGTGATAATTAATTCATTGATTTTAAAATATACTCATAATGGATCTCATATTGAGATTATGAATGAGGAAAAGATTATATTTCATATGAATTAAAAGAGGATTGAATTATTGATTACTCTTATAATTAAATTGAATTAACTATGGCTATCTTTGTGATCTTCTTTTGTCATCATCCCCATTAAGGGATTGAAATCAAAATATTTAACTGTGAAAAATCTACTTATGAGTAATAGAATATGGTAATTCTATCTAAAGCTCATTATGATTGGATGCACCTGAAGTTGCAAGTTTTTTTTAACTGTAAGTATAACTCTACAGTATTCAGAATAAGTTCTCAATTAAAATTACGTGGAAAAATATTACTAATGAGAACTTACAAGAGAGAAAAACTTATGTATGAAAAGTCATTGGTTATGTACCTATTGTACACCTGGAAAATAAGATCCACTCTCAAAGTTTGCTATTAATAGATTTTGATTGGATTCAAAGTCTACGACTGGAGTTTAATTTGCTTACTTCTTGAAAAAATCGTCAAGACTCAACGCAGAAAAAATTGGTACATTCCTTGAAGCGAATATTGTATATAATTGTTTAGAAATTATATTATTTTGTTGACTTAGTGACATTATAGAATTCATAGTAATTTAGACATTTCCAGTAATAAATGTCACAATAGTACTTAAATGTGGATACAAAGTAAAAGGAATGATAGTAAAACTATCAATTTGTTGCAATTTAATACAATTGAAACACATGTTAAAGTAAATCGAAAGTTTACTAAAACAAATGCATTTACTACTTGGCGTGACTATTTAGGCCATCCTAGATCATATATGATGCGAAAATTAATTGAGAATTCATATGGACATTCATTAAAGAACCAGAACATTCTTTAATTTAAAGAATTCTCATTTATTGCTTGTTTTCAATGAAAATTGATTATTAGAAACTCACTACCTAAAGTTGAGATTTAATGTCTTGCATTTCTGAAATGAATATTGGCTCATTCATCCACCATATGGATAGTTTTGATATTGTATCATTTTGATAGATCCATCTACAAAATAATCACATATGTCTTACAAACTTGCAATATGTCGTTTGCAAGATTGCATATTTAAATAATTAATTTAAGATCATGCAATTAAGATAATTCATCTTACTAATCTTGATGAGTTTATATCTCAGTCTTTTATTGATTGAGTTTGAAAAACCTTTGTAAAAGTTTGTTATATATGCGCATAATGGTTTAGAGAAATTATATATTGAACGCCTCTGATTAATGTCTAAACCATTACTTATGAGAACTAGACTTACTATTTCAACATGAAATTATGTTGATTTATGTGTTGCACGCATCAGGCCAATAAGTTATAAATACTTCCCATTACAATTGGTTTTTGGTAAAGAGCTAAATATTTCCCATATTTGAACTTTTGTATGTGTATATATTCCAGTTGATCCACCACAACGCACAAAGATGAGTGAATCCTCAAAAAAAGTTAGGAATATATATTAATTATGAGTCTCCTTGTATTATTATATGTTTTAAATGTTTTGGAGATTCAATTATGACATGATTTGTGATTGATATTTTGATTTGATAGTTTTCCGACATTAAGGGGAGAGAAATAATAACTTGTAATGAGTTAGGGGGAGAGTAATTTAAACCAGAAGTTCAATAAGGATAGCTCATTACAAGTTCCAAATATGAAAGTTCTTATAAAAGAAAATAATTCTTCTAGATGGTTATATAGTGGAGGCGAGTACTCCAAAAGAGGCCCAAGACATAACTAAAACTCCAGAAGAGATTTAGGTACCTGAAACTGAAGATTAAAATAGTGAAAATAAGATATATAGATAAGTTCGTCAATTCAAGAAAATGTGGAATTGATAATAAAAGTGGTCGACAATGGTTTTGCATGCAATATTATTGTTGAAATAATGAAATAAAAAGAGGGTCTTGAACAAATCTATTGAGAAATATAGATATGGAATAGATTGGTCAAAATAGAAAGATGCAACTCAAGTGCAATTAAATTCGTAGAGTTTTTGGACCAGTAGTCTAAATATTTATATATATAAAGCCAGTGAGGATACAAATGAAGTAGTTTTACAAAAGCAAAATAAAAAATGAAGTTTTTTTCACTAAATCCTGGCATTAATTATGAGGCTCTAGCTCATTATTACAACATCGAAGAAGAAGAAAAGGATGATCACCCTTGGTACAATGATATACTGTGATATGTGAAGAATCGTGAATACCCCGATCAAGCAACCAAGAATGATAAAAGGACGTTGAGAAGACTGGCCAATGACTATGTCTTAGATGGGGAGATCTTAAACAAAAGAAGAAAAGATCATGTGCTACTAAGATGTGTGGACGCTATTGAGGCTAAGAAAATCTTTAAAAAAGTCCATGAGGATGTCTGCAGAACACATACTAATGGTTTTACAATGGCCAGACAAATCATGAGATTCAAGTATTATTGGTCCACTATGGAAGGAGATTGTATCAGTTATGCCAAGAGATGTCATAAGTGCCAAATTTGTGGAGATAAAATTCATGTGCCTCATTCACCTCTTCATGTTATGACTTCTCCATGGTCTTTCTCTATGTGGGACATGGTTGCCATTGGGCAGATCTCTCCAAAAGCTTCCAATGGGTATCGATTCATCTTTGTGGTCATTACTTACTTCACCAAATGGGTAGAGGCCACTTCTTACGCCAATGTTATGAAGCCGACAGTCAGCAAATTCTTGAAGAAAGAGATTATATGTCGGTATGGGATACCAGAAAGGATTACATCTGACAATGGATTGAACTTTACCAACAACACGATAGCAGAGGTCTGTAGTCAATTTAAGATCAAACACCACAACTCGTCACCATATCACCCAAAAATAAATGGTGCGGTAGAGGCAGCCAATAAGAACATTAAGAAGATCGTGGGGAAAATGACCGAGACTTATAAATATTGGCATAAGAAGTTACCAATTTCCCTCTATGCTTATCGAACGTCTATCAGGACCTCTACCAGGGCAACGCCTTTCTCATTGGTTTATAGAATGGAGACAGTTTTTCCCATTGAAGTCGAGATTGCTTCTCTCCGAGTTTTGTCAGAGTTAAAGTTAGATGAAGCAGAATGGATCTAGTCCCGATATGATCAGCTAAATTTGATTGAAGAGAAGAGGTTGAAAGCTATCCCTCATGGTCAGATGTACCAAAAACGACTGATGCGAGCTTATGACAAAAAGGTTCACCCTAGAGACTTCCATAAGGGGGACCTGGTATTGAAAATGATCCTTCCCATACAAAAAGACTTCAGAGGAAAGTGGATGCCAAATTGGAAAGGACCTTATGTGGTGAAAAGGCCTTTTCTAGAGGAGTTTTGATTTTGACTGAGATGGATGGTAAGAACATGCCTAATCCAGTGAATTCAGACTTAGTCAAGAAATATTTCACCTGAAAAAAAGGGAGAGGTCAAGGCGAAAGCTCACAAAAGGGCGTCTTGAGACCAAAGGGGTTTTGAGTCGAAAACCCAAGAAATGACAACTCAAATTTTGATCGAAGAGGAGGCATATGGTAGTCTTTGTAACACCCCTTACCCGAGACCATTGCCAGAGTCGAGCACGAGGCGTTACTTAACTTATCTTACTAATTCGGAGTATAAAAACTTGTTTGAAATTTAATTTCACTATTTACTGCAAATCTGTCCAATCGTGCAGCAGTTACTAAATTAATTATAACTTGAGTTACGGAACTCAAAATTTAATTCCGCAAATTTTCCCTGAAACTAGACTCATATATCTTCCTACTATAAAATTTTTAGAATTTTTGATTTAGCCAATTAGTACAGTTTATTAGTTAAATTTTCCACTGTTTCACTACTTGACTGTCCTGACCTCTTGCCACTAAAAATAAATTTTCTCACTATAGGATTTTCATATGATGTTCTCACTTATTTCTACAGAAAATAGACTCAATAAGGAATCTAAGCATGTAAAATAAAACTCATAAATATTTTTTTATAATTTTTAATTATTTTCTAAACTCAAAACAGGGGACACCAAAAACTGTTCTGACCCTGTGTCACGAAAATTCATATATCTTAAAATATAAAACTCCTTTTGTTAAACCGTTATTTTTCCATGAAAATAGACTCAACAAGCTTTAATTCCATATATCATTCACCCTCTAATTCATTTTATACTATCCTAGGTGATTTTTCAAAGTTACATCACTGTAGCTGCTTGAAATCTGTTTCTTTGCAAATTTTTACTCTTTCATGATTTCCATGCATGATTTATCATCTAAACATACATATTACCAAACATATTCATACTTAACCATTTTAAAAGCCAAACATTATCACATACTCACACATCTTCCTTTAGCAAAATCATAGATACAAACATTCAAATTGACTAATTCCTATACATCACTTAGGTATAAACATTACTTAGGTATATATATTACTTAGGTACATGCCACGTTATCAAAAGAAAGGTACATCACTAAAGTTTCTCTGAAGTCGGGATTACTTTGGATGCTGGAGCGACACTGGCTTTCTACTAACCTGCGCACGGAAACAACCGTACGCTGAGCATGGGAATACTCAGTGGTATTACCATAATTCAAATTTATAACATTAATCGATAATTTATATACATTCAATTTGTATCTACAATTATTCATTAATTATCTCATACTTTAAATCAAGTAGATCATTAATAACAATAAGCAATAATTCAAATCTTGTATAAAATTGTATTCAAATTAACTCATACACTATTTCTTAATACAATTTATACCATTAATCTTTCAATAAACATCTAATACATTAAATCAACTTGTTTCAACAATAACAATGATAATAATAGTTATCTTTCAATTCGATTCGTTCATTTATAATCAATTTACACTTATGATCTTTTAACACTCAATTTGTACATTAAATCCATAAATAAGTTTTAATAACTTGTATTAAAATTTCATATTATTTCACTATTTCAAGTCATTTTATTTTCACTTCTCATTTCTCAACAATAGCTATTTCAATTTGCTTTTCTTTACTTAAAATTTTACATCATCTCATACTATCAAAACCATTTCATGAACTATATCATTATCTATTTCTTGAACCGCTAGTTCATACATTTTATTTCCATATGTCAATTTAATATCTCATTTTGATTCATATTCAAGATCATTCAATAAAATTTATATTATCAAAATTATCCATTTACCCTATTAACTTGACTCGGACTTTGGCGGATACAGATTCCAACCAAACACACCAGTAACATTAATCGGTAACGGTAACAGTGTTCGACACACAAAGTGCCGAATCGGTAATTGATAACGATAAGATAAAGATTCGACACACAAAGTATCGAATCAGTAACAATAACAGTATTCAACACACAAAATCTTTGAATCAGAATAAAGAATGATAACGATAACGATGAGTGGTAGTATACGCGTTCGATCGAAGAAGCCGGCAAATACCCCGTACTTTTCCATATCCTATGGCATGCCAACTATATCCGACTAGCCCGACTAGTTAATAGGGTATTTAACTCACTTTTCAGTACAATTTTCGTCTTAATTCAGTATCAATTATAAATTCCTTATTTCAATCAGCTTCACAGTATTACAATAATTTATTACTTCAGTAATTTCACAATTCAATGCATTATACATAACAATATTCAGTATTTTCACAATTCACTCAGTATTCAAAACAATATCCAAGATTCCTAATTGATTCGATGTCGGTCTCACATATCAATTTCCACTTTCTCAATTCAATTCCAATAAAATCCATATCAATCACCAATTTCAATATTCCAGTTCAATTCAATGATTCAATTCAAACCATTTCAATTTCTATTCAATAATCACATTTCAATTTCACTTTCTTAATTCAATATTCATATCAATTACTCACATATAATCACAATTCAATCTAATTTCATTCAGGTTCAATATCGATTACTTAATCTCAATAATTATATTCACTAGAAATCTACTCCATTCAAAGAAATATTATCATACCAAATTTCTTACTTTATTTATTTACCATACATTCTAATTAAAACACAATAATTAATAATAATTAGATTTGAATTATGATAATACTAACCGAAATTTCTCTCGAGTCACTCCTTGTTCACCTTCTCCTTTCCTTTCTCGGACAATAACTCTTGCACGACAGTAGCTACGTAATTAAACAATTAAAAATCATTAATACATAATTTTATTAAAATATTTCCTTTTGTACCTAAACTTTACCCAAATTCTAATTTAATCCCTTATCAATATTAATTTTATTTTCCCATTCTAACTCCATATTCTCTCTTAATTCTTACTACAAACTCAATTTAGCTCTTCAATTTCACCATAAATCCCTAATTTCGGGATTCTTTCAATTTAGTCCCTACTTTTCAAAACTTACACTTTATTTTACAATTAAATCCTTTACTAACTTCTAACTTGAAATTCAATCAATTTAACCCCTAACACTTCAATTTATTCAACATGAACATCATCTAATAATCTACTAACTTTCAAAATATCAACATAGATCAAGTAGTATTTATCTCTAGGATTCCAAAACATCAAAACTAAGAGAAAATGGATTAAATTGACTTACCAAATGAGCTTAGAACCTCAAAACCTCAATTTTCTCTTTTCTTTCTTTCTTTTCTTTCTTTCCTTCTTTCCTTCTCTGTTTCGTCCATGCTATTCTGTTTCTATTCTCTTTTCTATCTTTTATTTCATTAGTTTAATATAATAACAATAAAATAATAATATAAAATTATTTACTTAAATAATAAGAAAATGTGTAATAATTACTAATATATGTATTTTATTTTCCACATGTCATCATATACCCCATACATTTGTCAACAATTTTGTTTATTTAAAACATAATAATATAATATAATTTACAATATAATATAATAATATAATATAATTTACAATAAAATAATAATATACTTAAAAAAATCTCAGTTTTTATCATGCATATGCCGCCTCATTTATGGGACTTGGCATATTTACCTATTTAGTCCTTTTAACTTTTCTTTAATCTATAATTAAATTTTTACCCTTGTTGCAATTTAGTCCTTTTTAATCAATTAACCATCGGAACATTAAAATTTCTTAACGAAACTTTAATACTACCCTAATGACACTCCGTAATTATTTATAAAAATATTTACGGCTCAGTTTATAATATCGAGGTCTCGATACCTCGTTTTTGACCCAATTTTCCGAATAATTTCTTTTAAATCACAAAATTCGTTAATTCAAAAATATTTCTAAAATCACGCTGAACTTATAATTATTAATTAATAAATTTTTCTAACATTTTCATCAGATTTAGTGATCTCAAATCACTATTCTGACACTACTGAAAATTGGGCTGTTACAGTCTTGTCCTCTAAAAAATAACAATGAGGAGAAACTTTACATCTCGGGGCATGAACAAAGTACTCTAGATCTCTTAGACACATATTAAGCTCAAAATGGTTCTTAAAAAGTTTGTGCAAAGAAGCTCATGCTGCGATATTTTGGGCACCTATTTTTATATTACTCATTTTGTATTTTAGCAACGTTTGCTATCTTTGATTAATTTATTCATTTCGAGCTCTGTTCCCAATAAATTTCAATCTTGTCCATTGTTACAATCTTTTTCAAGCATTTTCCATTGAAATAACGATTAATGGATAAATAATATTCAAGTAAAAGGATTTCTGCATATTGCTCTGAAAGGTTTCTAAAAAGTATAAGGACTTGAAACTGGACCACTAGTTAGAACTAACCCAAATCTAAGGGTTAAAAATATCAGGGTACAAATAGTTAAATTGTGATTACTTCTTCGAATCTCTTGTCAAGGATACCATATCTGAACAAGAAGGCATGACAATACATCAGTGATAGAACCTTGACAGACAACGAGCAATGTCAACCTAAGCATTAAAAGGGGATCATTCTCGAAAAATAACATTCTGCATTAATGCAAATATCATTCATACACATCTAGTTAGGAACATCTGATTCATTCTGATCATAACATCCTAATCGCTTGGCATAAATATAGGCCCATGAAATGGATTCTACAGGTCATGTTCCCCAAAGAACAGTGTAACAGATCAGTGAAACCACAAATCCTATACCCCTGACGTTGCAGTGGGACGGATTGAAGTAATCGTGGCGAATCTTATCTCCCTAAAGTTACAGTGGATCAGATTAAAGCCATAAATCTTATCTCCCTAAAGTTGCAAATATCATTCATACACATCTAGTTAAGAGTATCTGATTCATTCTGATCATAACATCCTAATCATTTGGCATAAATATAGGCCTATGAAATGGATTCTACAGGTCATGTTCCCTAGAGAATGGTGTAACAGATTAGTGAAACCACAAATCCTATACCCCTGAAGTTGCAGTGGGACAGATTGAAGTCATCGTGGTGAATCTTATCTCCCTAAAGTTGCAGTGGAGCAGATTGAATATAGCAAAGCTTATTTCCCTAAAGTTGCAGTGGAACAGATTAAAGCTGCAAGTCACCAATCTTATCTCCCTAAAGTTACAGTGGAGCAGATTGAAGGTAGTGAATCTTATCTCCTTAAAGTTACAGCAGAGCAGATTGAAGATACGAATCTAATCTCCCTAAGGTTGCCGTGTAGTAGATTGAAATTACATTTCCTATATCCCTGAAGTTGCAGTGGGTTATAATGAGACTATTTGGAAAAGAAAAACACCAAAGAGGTCGAAATTCGACAAGACCAAGCAAAATTAGCCCTTTTTAAAGTCTTTGCTCCATTCTCGTTACACGTCAATGAGCAAAGAGGCAGTTGTAATGGGCCAATTCAGCCCGAGCCCAAACAGAAACCAAACAAAATAAATAAATAAAAATAAAAGGCAACAGAGTCAATTAAATAATAGTCCAGTCCATTTACAAGGCCCGAAAGCCCAATAAGTAAAAAACTCTAATGGCCAATAACCTAAACAATTTTTAGGAAAAAAACAACAAAAACCCTAGCCTAGAGTCGACACCGCACCCTAGTGCCTGCCACCACCAACTGCTCTGCCACCGTCAACCACCACCTGCAAGGACAATAGTAAAAACACGCAATAGCAAGTACGAAATAGTAGAAAAATAGAAAAATTAACCATGTAAATTGGCTATAAAAAGCCTAAAAAAATTGTGGGGGGCCTTTTTTTTTGAAAAAAAGAAATTTGAATACAAAAAAAAAAACAAAATAAAAGACAGAGATCAAATATTAACTTCAATCAAGAAGGTGATTTTTTTTGTGTTTATTTATTTTTTCAAAAGCAAAAAAAAAAACAAATATATATATAAAGGCAAACAGAAGAAGAAAAGATTGAAGCTTTTTTTTTTACCTTTTAAGGCTTTTGGCCTTTAGATCAGAACTGTAAGAGTCAAAAAGCTGAAAAGAGGGTCTTTTTGTGATTCCGACCACGTGGACGGTGGAGCCATCGCCGGTGATCGGTGGCCGTGGCGGCTCCGATGGCCGGAGGGATGGGCAGCTTCAGAGAAAAAGAATGAAACAAAAGAGTTTTTTTTAACTGATTCAAAATGAATTTTCTAAAAGATTTTTTTACTTATATAAGCCCCCAAAACGGTGTCGTTTTGGGCTTAAGCTTCAGATGCCAAAATGGCGTTGTTTTAGGTCCGACCCGACCCGGATCCTCTTAGGATCTGCGTGTTTTTGAAGAGAGGGTCTAATTGCCGCTCCATTCGTTCCGCTTTTTAATTGCTTTTCAATCTGGTCCCAATTCATTTATTATTTTCTTTTAGATTGCGCCACTTAATTTTATTTCGTTTTCAATTTAGTCCCCTGATTTGCCCAAGAAACGGTTTGGGATATTTTCTCCTTTGGTCCCTATTTCTTTCCGCGCATTTCATCTTGGTCATTTATTTTGTTTTATTAGTTTTTTATTTACAATTTGTCCCCTAAATTTCATTTAAATTTTGGTTTAGTCCTCTATTTATTTATTCATTTATTTTATTACATTTTAGCCCCTTTATCATTTATTTTATCTCGATTTGCCCCAAAATTCCACTTAAGTTTTGATTTTATCCTTCTTATATTTATGCATTTATTTTATTATAATTTGGGCTTTTAATTTCATTTCAATTTTGACTTAATTCTTATTTATTTAATTTCAACCCTGTATAGATTTTTATATATTATTTTATTTATTTATTATTCCTTTTTAACATTTAAAATTGGATTTTTTGTATTTCCTTTTATAATGATTTTTTGCATTTATTATTGTTATTATTATTCCATTATTTATTTTTTTATTTTTTTACATTTTCAAAATTAGATTATTTACCTTTTATTTGCACATTTATTGTTCTTGTTATTATTACTTACCTTTCTTTGATTATTTCTATCATTATTAGAATAATAATTTTGATACGATCATTGCCATCTTCATCACAAATTGGCGTTCGTAGTTACATCATTATCATTTGTTAGTATGGCATTTTATATTTTTATACATTATCGTTTCATTTTTATACGCTTTCCTTTTATTTTATTTTGTTATAACAATGCCACGAGTTGTGTTTAAATGTACTTACCAGTTTTATACTATGCCAATAAGCTAAATACACATTACTTTAAATATTGCATTCGTCTTTGCATGAGGCACAAAAAAGGAATTTTTTTAAATCAAAGTACTGTTCATTATTTTGGAATTAGAAAAGTCGTGTTCTTAACTTATGAAATATGATTTCTTTCTAAAACCGAGATAGTCGAATATTTACTTTAAAATAAATAAAAACGAGATTTAAGTGATGATTAAATGGCTTTCATTTTTATTCTTGAGGATCTAAGCCATTGTGTCCTAACTTACGAGACATGATTCTTTCTTCTCAATTAACTTGAAATAAGCCCCTTTTTCGTGAAAATTAATTTAGTTAAGTAATGTCTTAATAAAGGATCGTATTTTAAAATCTCTTCAAATTTTTAATTTTCGACACTAAAGACATCAAGTAATCAATTAGGTACCAATTTTGGGAGTAACGAGGGTGCTAATCCTTCCTCGTGCGTAACCGACTTCCGAACCCATTTTCTGGATTTTTGTAGACCGAAAAACAATATTTTAATAAATCAAACATCTTATTAAAACGATCAAATTACGAGGTGACCTGATCACACCTCCTAAAAGTGATTGGTGGCGACTCCCATTTTCGCATTTTCAATAAAATGTCGATTTCAAAAAACGTTTCGACAATAGCAACTAAAAATGTTCTAGTTGAAGAACATGGACTAAATCTATAACTTTACGCATAATAATAGAATTTAACCAAATAAATTTAACTGCTACCGTTTGGTTAGGACTAAAATTTTGACTAAAATTGACCAATTTGAATAGTATTGAGACTAAAATTTATCAAATTAAAGTACAACTTATGCAAATTAAGAGGTCTAATAGCAGGCTTTGACAAAAAAATAAATTGTAAAAATGGTTTTATATTTTTTAAAATTATTATTTTTGTAACCTCCCCAATCCGGCACATACGTTATGGTCGAATCATGAAAGTTATATTAGTCATCGAAAGGACCAGTAAAACGTTTTCAAGTTTAGTAAAAAGTGTTCGATAGTAAAAAGTCTCAAAATTCATAGAAGGAACCATCGTTTTATAAAATTGATGAGAACCGTTCTCAAGAAAACAATTTCGTTTGGTTTCAAAAAGTCACGGTAGATACTTATTACATTAAGAATCGTCAATTTATTTTTAATTATCTTGTTCAATTTGATTTTGATTCCAAAATTGTTAGGAAAATCATATTTCCACCATTATAAAATAATTGAAAGTAAAATCCTGAAAACTTATTCAAAATTGAGTTTGACGATAAAAGCATATAAAATCAAATCATGTATTTAAACACCCCATATGAATGTTAAATTCCATGTCACGGTCCGTTTAAAACAATGCAAAGTCCAAAAGAATTAATAAAATAGTTTAAAAATACGTTTTTAAATGAAAACAAACGACTGCTTCGAATGTTGAGTCTGAGCCCTAACCTCAATAGCTATCTGAAAAGATAGGAAAAAGTAAGGGGTGACGTATAAAACTCAATGTGGTCTTAACCCATAAGCAGTATGCAAATTAAACAATAAATAATAACATACAATTTTGCAATATGCAGTACATATCATATAATCAATTTTACAGTGATATCAGTAAGTGTGCAGTATGCAAGTTTAATAGTAAAATTTCCCTACACATCCATCCGCTACACTCCACGGTAAGAGTTCCCTAGAATTTGTCCAACCCTACACACCATAATAGTAGGAGCATAAGCTCGTGTGGATATAACATCAATAGATCTTCGAAAATTACTTAAGAATTCATTTGGACATTCATTAAAGAACTGAAAGATTCTTTAATTTAAAGAATTCTCATTTGTTGCTTGTTTTTAATGAAAATTGATTATTAGAAACTCACTAGCTAAAGTTGAGATTTAATATCTTGCATTTTTGAAATGAATATTGGCTCATTCATTCACCATGTGGACAATTTTGTTATTATATGATTTTGATAGATATATCTACAAAATAATTATATATGTTATTAACTTACAACATGTCGTTTACAAAATTGCTTATTTAAAGAAATACAAATGTTGACTTCTCTACCTATACTAAGGTGATTTGAAAAACAATATTAATTTAAGATCTAAAAAATATGAAAAATTAAATGAATGACAAATGATTTTTTTTTTATGAAGTTGAAGGGTGAAATAAGTTTATATTTTAACTATTGAATTTATGTGACGTGGATAAGCTTGTGCCTCTCCTCCAAGCGGCCTGGAGTTTGCCGGCTTTAACTTGGACAAATGCAGACTTGCACCAGCTTTACGAGGCCGCCTGTCGGACCTTACAATTTGTTTCCATTCTTTTTTTCAATTTTTATTTATAAATCAATATTTAAAACACAATAGCAATTTCAATATTAAAAAAAAAACACTGTATCAATTTAAAATAGTTTGAATATGAGATATTAAACATTTAGTTTTAAATTTCCAATAGATTATTATTTTATCTCCAATCATTTAGCACATTAATTTTTTTTCTCGGTAGCCAATACGAACAATTATTAAGAATTTTCTAATATATATCATTAATCCTCCATAGTAGAACAAACATCATATGCATCCTTCCTTAATGATAAGTAAATAAAACAAATTCAACCAAATAAAATTCTAACACACTGTAGTTTTTATATATAATATAAAGTTATGATGAGGAAACATTTCCCTGGAAAAAATTGAAGAGCAAAACTAGAAAGAATTTTAAAGAATTACAAAAAAGAAGAATGATAAGGTTACCTTACAATCATCTATTGCGATATAGGTAAAATAAAAAGAAAGAAAAAGGGAAGAATGAAAGAAAGAAGAGAAATTAAATGTTGCAGCCGCAGCAAAGATAGAAGAAGCAGAGAGTGGAGACGAGAACTACGGCTTCTACAACATAAAGAACTCTGAATACCAAATTGTCGATTATCTTCACCTGGAAATCAATGGGTTTCTTCCACTTGAATGCTGATGAGAGTTTCCAGCTGCCCCAGAACCTCTCCTTCTTCTTTACTGACCAATTCTTCATTCCCATCACCATTATTGGAGAAATTCAAGAGCCACCCAATCTCTCTCTCTGACACGGTTGGAGATAAAAACTAGTGCTTAATGAATGTGTATATATGAGGGTGGGGGTGACAGATAAGGGATCTGATTCGATCACTTTGGTTTGCTTAAAAATAAAAAGAGAGGCGTTTGCTGGCAAAGGCAGGCAGGCTGGGAAATGGTGGGTAGGGACTATCGAATTTTATTCCTGGTTTGAGGGCTGTTCACAACACAACGTTATTAAAAAATATTGGGGTAAACTAAGGTGATCCAATTTTTAGGGTATTTTTATTTTGATAAACTTTGTAATATCGTGGTTTAATTTGTTGGGCGCTTTTATTTTAATCACTTTACAGTTAATTCTCTAATGGCAATTAATTTATACATGCCACATTATATTTATATTTTCATTTTGATTATTTCAAAAATATTATTTTTAAAATATGATCCACATTAAGGGTCATTTGATTGCCAAGTAAAATATTTTCCGTAAAATGATTTCGGAAAATATTTTACTTTTCGTAAAATGATTTCTTGGAAAATATTTTCGGTGTTTGATTGAATCATGTAAAATATTTTTCTGGCATGATTTTTGAAAATATTTTTGGAAAAGTTGTTTTTACATATATTAATATATATTAATAAATTTTTATATTTTAAATTATTTTTACATATATTGCAATGATTTATTTATAATAATACTCAATTATTAAGCTACAATATTAATCGTTATAAATTGAAAAAACTAATATCAAATAAATTATTTGTAATTGTTTTAAAAAACAAGTATTGAATAATTAAAAAAACAAGTTCTTGGAAAATCGATAAACAAAAGCGTTTTCTACCGGAAATGAAGGAAGGAATGAATGAGGCGATAGAGAAGAGCACGGAAAATGTCTTACGGAAATTGAAAGGGTAAGACATTTTCTCTAAAATGTAACCCATTTTCCCTTGTTTTGGAGTTCATTTTCCAAATGGAAAATGTTTTCCGCCAATCAAACGCTGGAAAAGTTAGAAATGATTTTTCGGAAAATCAATTCCGTCAATCAAACAGACCCTAAAAATGAAAATGTGGTACAAACTGCTTTAAAACAAGAAACAAGACTTGATCAGTCCCTTTAAAACAAAATTAATTGTTAAATCAGACTTGAATTGTACATATAATTTGGAAAATGGTCATAAAATAAAATGTTATTTTAGAATTTGTGACGTGTGTTCTAGCATTAGTGGATTTTAAGCATACTAAGAATAATACAAATGGCATTGGCATAGAGTACTAACAAAATCTATGTATAATGTTTGACCAATTCTAAAGTAATTTAAAATTTTGCTTAAATGAATATTAAATTTTTAAATTTAAATATAATGTTTTTTTAACACTGTTAAATATTTATTTCGGGGTTTAATTAATGAATTGGATGGATCCAGTGATGAGCCAGCTAATTTCTCTTCTTTTATAACGGCTGAATGACGTGCTAATGTCCGTTATCTCGATAGCTTTTCAATCTGCTGTTTAAAAGGTAGTTTACAACGGCTACAGCAGTAATGACAACTTTTGGTGCACCCATATAAACATATGAAAATCTATATAACAAAAAGCTTTGTTAAGAAAGCAGATATTAAAGTTGATTGGTGTGTCGCCAGCTCACTTCTTGTTTGGGTTTGGAATGTGTAGGTTGGAGGTCGGTATCACTTTAAGTTTAGTTCATAACATTAATTTGATTTAATGTTGTTCATGTGGGGAATCCCCCAATGGACGGTAAATCTCTTATTTCTCCTTTAAGATACCAGGAACAGAAACTCACAATTGCTGGATTTTTTAATTTATTTTATAATTTTAAATATAAGTATTTAAGATTTTTTTTTGTATTCCAATTCATTAACTAATTCTTTCTATTTATATTATTGAAAATCAATTCAAACATTTTGAAAAAAATTCAATTATATATAAATTTCGATTCAATATGAATTTTGACATCGTTTTCATCTTTTTGAAATATGACTTAAGACAAACTAAATTTGAGTGAAACATAAAGTGAATTATGAAGGTATTGGAGTTTGTGGTTCTAGATATTCTCCAATCCTTAAGTTGGAAAAATGGAGGAGAGGAGAATAAAACCGAAGGAAAAACTGCAAGGTGATAAAGTAGCAGAATGAATTATTAGGAGATGGTTGTACTCGACCTTATCCTTCATCCCCTAAACTATACATAGTTTATCACTTTGCATGACAGTGTGTAGTCTTTTCTTGATTGGCTGATGCATCTTTAACCTAACAAGGTCCTGCTCAAGGATTTTGTACTACTTTCTGTTTTGCTCCCAGCACTTGTTGGACTATGATGTTCACTTGCACCACAAAGTTTTCTAAGATATTTATTATAAAGTAAAGGTTAATTCTATTATAATTTAGACTTATTTAATTCCTTTAATAATATAATGATTAAAATAATTCATTTAATAATAGAATAAAATAATTTAATTCAATTCCTGTAATACAGAGACCTTCCAATACATTAACTAAAATATAATCGAAGAAAGAATATACAACTCAATTTGAAGTAGGAGAAAAAATGAAAAGCACTTCCTTCATGGTTTTATTACATCTCCTGTATATATTAAAGTCATAAAACGCTGAAAATAGAATTGTGAAAATAGCATAATTGAATGCAATGTAGACAACTTGTTATATATATATATATATACACACATATACTAGGAATAAATGAGCTTATACTATATTGATGTAAAAGCTTTTCGATACTAAAGAAGATATGTATTAATCATGGGAGTTAGGTGAAATGATATATATAAAACTCATGACTGGCATCTACCCTTTAATTGGCGTATAGAATGCAGAGGATTAGTTACTGGACTCGTTCCGATAAATATCTTGAGAAATAAAAAGAAAAAAGAAGATATGTATTATATAATATGTAATGTTTATAATAATAAGCAATAAAAACAATATTAAAACAAAATTAATTAAATTAAAATTCTTTATACATCGCAAATTTTACGGGAGAAAATTGTTATTGGTAGGGCTTGGATGCTGACAGTTGTGATATCTACAAAAAGTCATTTCTACCCTATATATATATAAATGTGTTCTTACAAAATATTTCTTTTCACTAAATACTGCTTAAAAGAATTATCTCTTTTTCCATATAATTATTTTAATTTAACTTTTAAAGAAAACAAATTATTTGAAAAGTATATATCAATATAATTATAAATAATAAATAATATAAAAGGTGACCATATGAAATCAAACCATTAAGCTTATCACTTAGCTAATCTAATTAATCCATAACATAATTTGCATCTTTATTTTTAACTTTTCTAAGCAACAAGAAATTAGAGATCATTAACATTATAAACTGCGAACACCTTCTTCATCAATTTTGTATTTGTACCATATTTTTATGCTTCGTGTCCGATATATTATATATGCTCAAAATTTGTTTTTTGAATTATAATAACAGGGTAAAGCCCGAACAATAAACGCGATTAATGTGACTCGAATTTAGGTCACATCTAAGGCGTTGAACACTCTTAATTATCAGGTCATCACATGGGTTCATATTGTATACAATTTTGATATATTACGTAATTGGTATTTCCATATCATATCAAGTTATTTTAATAATATTTTGTTCATATTGGTATTATCCATAAACCTAATATTCATTCTTTTATTCTCATTCGGATGATTACAGAAACATAAGGGGTCAAATTTTGTGTAATTCAGTATGATTATTATAGTTTTATAGAATGGGAAGTGTCTGTGTCGGAATAGATGGTTTACTTAAGGAGTCAAATATTGGTTCACTTTATTTTGTTTGTTATTTTGCATTTGGCTTCGGGCGAAAGCTTAGAAGAAGGCAGCTTGGTAGGTGGGAAGTAGTTAGCAGCTGGGAAAGGGACTTATTTGGATAAGATCTTGAATCTTGATTTAAGTTGATTAATTAAAAAAATAAAGTTTAATTTAAGATTTAGCTCTGAAGTATATTTATTTATTTTTACTTTGGAATTTAATTTTTTTATTTTAATTTGGTACTTAAAGTATTAATTTCCTTCATTTTGATCTATTTTGTAATTAGCGATTGAAAGGTCACTTTGACCAATGGAAAAGTATCATGTGGCTTATTTTTAACCAATGAAAATGCCAAGTGACAAATATGTTTATTTAAAATAAAAATATTAAATTTAAATAAAATTAAAAAAATTAAATATTTAAGAAAATATTGTTGACTTTGACTGATCATTGATCGACATTGACCTGTCACATGGTGCTATTAGAATACTTCACGTGCCTTTTTAAAAAAATTAATATTAAATTAATTAAAATGTAAAAAACATACATTATATTTTTTAAAACAAAGGTTTAATTTATTTTATAAAATTCTAAAATATATAATTATAAATTTTAAAAGTCAAAATAATATATAAAGTTTGAAAATGGTTATAAAAATTAAAAATATATATTTACTTGAAATTTAAATGCCTTTTAGAATTTTATAAATTTATTACTTTTAAACTTTTTAATTATTTTTACATTTTTATATTTTTGTAATAATATTATTTATTTCAATTATGATATTTTTTGTAAATTTTATTTTTAAATTTATATATATATATATATATATTTTCATTGTTTATATTTTTAATGTGTATATACATTTAATAAAAGAAAATATTTTTTACATAAAACCACCACCTAACATTTTGTGATTGGTGATCAAATTTTTTAATATCCATCAAAAATGAACTAAAAATGTAACAGATGCATACTTTAGATACCAAATTGGAAAGTGAGTGATAATTTAGATATTAAATTGGGATAAAAGGTTTAAATACCAAAAATAAAAAATAAGTATACTTCAAATGCCAAATTGTGAATTAAACCATTAACTTATTTATCTTAGATAATGTTTTTTTAGTTGGTACAAAAGAGGTTTATCAAGGTTTTTTAAGCACTTGATTCAAATTGAAGATTAAAGGGTAAATTATGGAACATCATAGTTGGTACTTTGATTTATCTCCATTCACGTATTTTATAATATCATAAAAATAAAATAATTTAAAAACTTCTATCATAATTCATTTATAATCTAATATTTTTAATAGTCATTTTTATTTTTATCACTACAATCGCATTTGAATCTAAACACATATCTTATTGCAAATTTTAATTATCAAACAATTTCATGGTCCATCTAAAACAAAACTAAATGTGTAAACAAATCATGGTTAAATATGAAGAGACAAAGGGATAATATCTCATGTTGGAATCCTTAATCCCAAACTTGATTC
Organism: Gossypium raimondii; assembly: GCF_025698545.1. Lineage (NCBI taxonomy): Eukaryota > Viridiplantae > Streptophyta > Magnoliopsida > Malvales > Malvaceae > Gossypium > Gossypium raimondii. The sequence goes on from NC_068575.1 coordinate 47,536,740, forward strand.
TTATTAATTGTTGGTGCAAGAAGTAATCAGCTAGCATATTTGTGAAAGATAAAAATGATCTTATTTTTTGTTGTAAGACATGCACTTCACCTCATCTTTTCGTAAACCCTTCACAAAAATCTTATTGTAGTTGTTTTAGTCATTTTTTTCTTTTTATTTGTTTTTTTCATCTTCGCTCTCAGGGTGAAGTCAGAATTTTTTTTTAAGGGAGATCGGAATTAAATTGTATATTGTTACGATAATAAAAATGTAATTTCACCACTTTAATATTTGTATATTTATAACCTTTAAAGGATTAAATTGAATCTTTTTCAATTTTAGGGGGTCAAAGTGCAATTTTACATTTACTTATTTAAATTTTTATAAATTTTAAAGGGGCTAAATGAAAATTTTTCTATTTTAGGGAGGGGCCGGGGTCCCTGCCAGCCCCCTTGTCTACGTTCCGGCTAGTTGATAGTTTCTGTCAAAAGTTGTCATTTAATATGTTTATTTTATGTCAATCATATGCCACATTATACGGGGATAACCTAATCAAAATTTCAAGTTGATAAATTTTGACAGAAAAATATTTACAATTTTAGTGACTAGACTTAAATTTTAAAAAAAAAGGTAAAAAACTTAGCACAAGGATTAAATTCAAATTCATTAAAGTATAAGGAGTAACAACATATTTTAACCATCATTAAATTGTCTTTACCACCAGTGGGTATAATTCACCTTTTCAATATTGTTTTTGGTCAATATTAGTTGATCTTTTCGCAGCTAATGTGATATATATGTGATATTACCTTTGACACTATTAATAATAAATAATAGTTTATGAGCTAAATAAAGCACAAAAAATTAAAAAGGCTAAAATAAATTTTTAGAGTTTAAGGGCAAAAATATTATTTTATTTTTTCTTATTTAATGGGTCTAAAAGTTTTTAGTGAAAATTTTAAAATTAATTAAATTCTTCAACTTAATTTGCATTCAATTAAGAGAAATCGACATGAACTAATTTGATAGTTAAATTAGAATAAAATGGTTAACAAACATGTTTGCAAATATAAAAAATTATAAATATAATAAAAAGTTAGGAAAATGATAATAAATTATAAAAAATAAAATATATAAAATCATAAAAATATAAAACTACAAATATATGGTAGACAGTGAAAACAACAGTGGGATTGGAGATGTCCAATAAATAAGACAGGTATCCAAAATATCCTTCTTCAAGAGTGTGTACATCAGCTTTGGGTGGCTTTTTTATGGTTTCCTCATCGAGTCTTGACGGCGACAAAGATTATGGAATCAATTGTGGTGGTGGTAAGCAAGAGGATCCCGATGAAAACTTCAAACCGATATCCAAATCGACCTACATTGCTGGAGGCGAGAGACTAATGCAGTGCTCATTTTGTGGCTGGCATTGGTAGTGGGTTGGCAGAAGAAATGGGTTATTTTGGAGGGATTCAAGGTTTAAGAAAGTCAATGAAAATGATGAAATTTTTGAGTGATAGTTTATGTTCAGATGCCATGTGTTGTCTTTTTAAAGGTACACCAACATAATTGAATGGTTAAAATAGTCGATAATAATGATTGACGAGGGATTTAATTAAAATTTTTAATTTAATTTTTTTATTTTTTAGTAAGATTTTTGTTTATAAAAATAAACTAGTGCTACTTTATCAATGTAATAACTAGTGCTACTTTATAAAAGTAATAATTTTTGAAAATATATGGGTGGAGAAGGGCTAGAGAATATATGGGTGGGGAAGAATCTTTACATATGAAATATGCTTTAGTTTTAAATATATTAATAAATAAATATTAGTGAATGGAAATGGATCTAAGCTTGTGAATTGTGATGAATGAGCGTCATTTTCTCACCCTGCACATGTGTCTTTCTTCAATCTCGGCGTGCACTCAAAAACATACACACAAATTATATCAATCAAATCCTCCATTTTTCCTTTTCTCCTCCCTCTTTTTGGTTTAAATCGAAACCCCAGTCCCGAAATCAAAACCCCCCCTTTCTCCTCCCTTCCCCTAATCTCTCACCCCCCCTCCCCTCTCTCACTCTGAGAGATTTTTCTTCGTTTCCTTCTGTATCTCTAGGGTTTTAATTTCTTCTTCATCTTATCGTTCTTTTTATCTGCTATATCTAGCTAGGGTTTTTTTTTCTTTTTTTCTTTTTGTTACGTCGGTTTTTGTAAATATGGATCGATCCGATGGCAAACTTCACAACAACTTCTCCTCCTTATCTTCCTCAGGTTTCTTTCCTCAATTCCTTCTTTTCTTTTTCGATTTTCCCCCGTTAGCTTGATTCTATGATGCGAAAAGATGATGAATTTTGCTTTGAAAGCTCGGATCTTTATTTTTTTCCTTCTTGGGTACCAAACGGGTCTTTACTGTTAACCCCCACTAACTTTATTGTATTTGCTTGATTACGTGTTTATCTTAAACAAAACGAAGGTTCTTTTTTTTTTTTAATGTTTCTTGCATTTGATGGTTATTAAGCTATATTATGCTGGTTGATCGCGTCTATGCTACTGTTTAATTGCTGAATTAGTTAGTGGTTTTGCAGATAATGCGCTTTTTGATGCATCCCAGTATGAATTTTTTGGTCAAAATGCTATGGAAGAAGTGGAGTTGGGGGGTCTAGAAGACGATGAACAGGATGCTCCTGTGTTTGCTTCCCCTGAAGATGATGAGTACCATTTGTTTGATAAGGGAGAGGTGAGATTTCGTTCATTCGGTTATCATTGAGCGGCCAACTCTGGTTTCATTTGTATTGCTTTTCAGCTCCTGCTACTTTCATTCCCATGATATCATATTACTTTATTATGACCCTAAACAATAATTTGCATTAGAGTTCTTTATTTGAGCCAAAGTTGTTTCATAACTTAATATGTTTCGAGCTTACATTTTGCTCTGTACCTTGTAATCTCAGTTTTACACACTCCACCAGTTAGCAATAAAAAGTTATATTCTGTGGTCATTTTGGGAATTAGATTTTTAATAAGCAGATTATATCTGTCAGGTTCAAAATTTGAAATTGCTACTTATTTAAGGTAGCCAGACAATAATTGCGTTTCAAGGTCTTCCCATTGGCATGTATTTTAAATTTTGTTGCCCAGGTGAAAGGAGTTTTTCATTTGTAAACTAGTTACTTTATCTATCTAATTGAACTCTCTCTTCCTGATATGTGATCATTTAATGGCGTTAACATGCATGGAACATATTACTACAAATACATGCTTGTAAACGCACTATGGTTTTGTTGAATTTTTAAATTATGAATTGGATAAAAAAATAGTTGCTTAATTGTTGACAACGGATATGTGAAAGCAGACAGATGTACTCAGAAAAAAAAGCTTTAACAGAACATGTGATTCCTATATTTGTATTGTCATGCATCAAGTGCAACAGCTATTATATTAGTTTTTGGTTGCATTTCATTCATCTTGTAAGGATTTTATGTCATTGTTATCCACACTCTTGTACATTGATCTTATTTTTGCCTTATTTCTAATTTTTAGTTGTTGGTATTGCTGTTCATCCCTTCACCTATATTCAGTAAACGATAACTAGCTAAACTCAAAACCTTGGTTTCAACTTTCTCTACTTTGGATTTTGAAACATGACTATTTCTGTTCTGATTTCTGTGTTATTCGTTTGCAGGTAGTAGGTTTAGGCTCTTTATCTGATGTGGATGATCTAGCTACTACTTTTGCAAAGGTTGGTTATTTATGTATTTATAAATGTTTGTGGTGGGATGATTTCTGTAGTTGATGTTTCTCACTAACTCTTGTTTATAAGATTTGGTATACATGTTTCTTGAATTTCTGGTTATCTTTATTTTATATTGATCTTTGTGCTGAAAAACTGGGATTTTTGTTTTTTATGTTCCATTGATGTTTGTTATATTTGAATTAATTATTATAAATTTTGTATTCTATACTGAAGTTTGTCTTATAGGTTACGGTTTACCTTTTGGTTGACAATGTCAATTACGGCTAATTTTGGATCCATGTCTTGATTTTTTTGCATTATGAAATGACCAATAGCTAACTCTAGATAAATTAAGATCTTATCAAATATAGCTTGTGATCTGGACTGTTACCAGTCATGGCACAAAGATTTAGACATGGAAAAAACTAAAAGAAGATTATTTTATGTGTAGTTTTCTTTTAACGGGAATGATTTTGACATGTTAATAATTCAAAACTAATGATAATCCAAAGTTTTAGGCATTAAAAAATGTAAAAGAATATTCTTTGATGTGGTTTGGTTGGGATGATCTCATAATCAATGGACTGTTTCTGATATATTCATTGTATTTGAAAGAAATTATTTAATAAGCTTCTGTTATTTCTGTCTACAAATGTTTCACGTCACAAAAATACTTTTTAGATAGTAATGACTTCTGTTAGAAAAATGTGGAAAGAAGATGAACCGGATTTTTTTATCACTTCACAATTGGCACTCATAGTTGGGCTGTATGGTATCAAGCTTGCCTTGCAAAGCTATTTCCTTATCCTCATGTTGTTCTCAATGTTGAGAAGGGGTTTCGTATTTTCTTGTCCCTGTATTCCAGCATGTGCTGGTAATGCTATATGACCTCAATATTGGGAAAGAGAGAGTTGGACCTAAATTACACTTATTGGAATTGTTGTAGAGAAACATTCGAGCTATGGGAGATTTTGCGGTTTACTGCACAGTTCGTCTAACTTGTTGGATAAAACATTAAAATTTAGAAATGGAGTAAGATTGGCTTCTTGGATATATTATGTTCTTACTTTGAGCCTCAGTCCAACCTAACTTAGGTGTTGCTCTTGGACTAAGTTTGCAATTTTTTCAATTAAAAGCAAAATTGACTGAAAAATGTGATTGCATTTTCTATTTTGGTAAATTTGTTTTGAAAAGCATGGATCTTGCATCATGCCCTAGTTCATCGACTACAGCTTTTCTTTCTCTTTTGACCATGTGATGGAAAACAAGGAGAGCACAACTTGCATTAGCAATAAAGAAGAAAGTGAAACTGATTGAAAAAATATCCTGCTGTTGCTTGTTATATGAGATAATTGCCAACAACAATGTGGACTGCGATAGATTGCTTGACTTTTAGTTCCAGTGATTAGACGTTTAGAGTTCAAGCACTAGCAACCTGGAATATAAAAGAAAAAGAGATAGCGAGGGAGAGATTCATGAAGATATAGTTCCAAAGACTAGAAGTTGTTTAGGTAAATTAAGAGTTGAAGAACCTAGAATTTGAGCAAAGTAGAGCAAGACAATAAATAAAATATCACAGCAAGACATTTATACGTATTGAGATTGATGAAAGGCAGTTAAATAGTGGGTGGAGAGAAGGGAAAGAGAGGGAAAGGAAAGAAAGAGTAAGAAATGTTAAAGGAAGGGGGAGGGGTTGAGGAGAGAAAAGAAAAGAAAGAAAGAAAAGCTGCATGAAGTTATGTTGTCCTAAAGTGCACTTGCTTAATTTACCCTCTTGTTATTGTTCTGATTTTTTTCCTTTCTTGTTGGTTGGATTTTAATATATTTCTCTTTTTTCCCACAGTTGAATAGAGTTGTTACTGGGCCGAGAAATCCAGGAGTTATTGGTGATAGATCTGGATCTTTTTCAAGGGAAAGTGAGTACAATTATGCCATATTTTATGCTATCGTTATTGTAGTTATGATCTGTACTAATGAATGATACTTGAAAGCAATAAAATCTTTTATCTCACTTCTCTGCTTGAAAATCTCCAGAGCAAGACTCTCACCTTCTTAAATAGTTTCCTGTAGAGCTAGGTTCTAGATTGGTTGATCTTAGTATTTAGAAACGCTTATTTTGTTTTTCCTGATGTTCTCTTTAAATACTTCTGGTTAGTGTCTCTTATATTTGCCTCTTTTCCTTTTCTGTATATTGTTTTAATATTTTTCTATAAGTTTTTTGTTGTTTCTTGGACACTGTAGTTTGGTCTCTTGCTGCAGTTCTGATACTATTGATGATATGCTTTAATGATGCCCTCTGTTCAGATAACATGATCTCAGTTTCTTTTACATGTACATGCTTGATATATTGCTGATCTGACTTCCTTCTGCATTTTCTTTTTCAGGGCCATTCAAGCTTTTTGCTTTTATATTTTTCCAATATGTATGCAAGCTTGAATATGTTTGTTCTTGTCCTAAGTCCTAACATGATTTCAGGGTGAATCATGTCTTTCTCTTAAACAAATCTTTATTATTTCTATGAAGGTGGCTAACTGAAAGATAAGCTGAATATGATAATTGCAGTTACTCTACTCAACCTCCTTTCTTTACCCAAACTTCTTGTCATTTAAGATAACAGGATAGACTTTCTTATTTATGTAAGATGCATGAGTTGTTAATTAGAAATTCCTAATTGGTTCAGAGCTGTGCCCATTTTTGAGTAATGAATTTGTTGAATTTTATTTATTTCAATGGTGGTAAGTGGTTGATAAACTTTTCTGTTTGAGATTGCTTATGTTTCATGCTGTGAACAAATCTTTTCAGGTTCCTCTGCTGCTGACTGGGCCCAAGATGGAGAATACGTAAACTGGATGGATCAGCATCTTTTTGATGCAGATGATGCTCAAGACGGCAAGAGATGGTCTTCGCAGCCACAACCATATGCTCGTGTTTCTGACTCAAAGCCTTTGTATAGAACTTCTTCATATCCCGAGCAGCAACCCCAGCTGCATCGTTTCTCAAGTGAACCAATTTTTGGGCCAAAATCGAACTTCATATCTTTCCCTCCTCCTGGTAGCAAATGCCAGCAGTCTTCACCTGCCCACCTCAATATTTCTGCTCTTTCCAGTGGATCTCAGCCACCCTTCTCTGCAGCAAGCCTCTCTCCATTGTCCAACCCCAGTCTTCATCTGGCTGGTTTATCCCATGGATTGCATTGTGGTGGTAATGTGCCCCAGTTAACATCTCCTGGACTATCTTTTAGTAGCAGGTCACATAATCACTGGGTTAACCACTCCGGTCTATTACATGGAGATCATGCTGGTCTTTTGCATAATATGTTGCAACAGCAAATACCTCATCAAAATGGTCTAATTTCCCCACAGTTAATGTCACCACAACAGCAGAGACTGCACCATTCGGTTCAACCATCTTTGGCTCATTTTGCAGCTTTGCAATCTCAGCTGTATAATGCTCACCCTCCATCACATAAATTGATGCTTGGACTAGCCGATCTTAGGGATCAACGAACTAAATCATCACAAAGAAAGAGACAGAGCTCACGTATTTCCCAGCAAAACTCTGATACTGGTAGCCAGAAAAGTGAGAGTGGGTTGGTGCAATTCAGATCCAAGTATATGTCTGCTGAAGAGATAGAGAGCATTCTTAAGATGCAGCATGCTGCCACACATAGTAATGATCCTTATGTAGATGATTATTACCACCAAGCTTGTCTTGTCAAAAGATCTTTTGGATCCAGGGGTAAACATAATTTTTGTCCATCTCACCTGAAGGATTTACATTCTCGATCCCGTAACAGCGGAGAGCAGCATTTGCATCTACATGCTGATGCACTTGGGAAGGCTCCCCTCTCTTCCATTCGAAGACCTCGTCCCCTGCTTGAAGTCGATCCTCCCTTAGGTTCAGGTGATGGAGGTTCTGAACAGAAAACTGAGAGGCCTTTAGAGGAGGAACCTATGCTTGCAGCTAGAATCACCATTGAAGATGGTCTGTCTCTTCTTCTTGATGTAGATGACATTGACCGGCTCATACAATTTAGCCAACCCCAAGATGGTGGGATCCAGCTTAGACGGAGGCGGCAGATCCTGCTTGAAGGCATGGCAGCATCACTGCAGCTTGTTGATCCACTTAGCAAAGGTGCGCATGCAGTTAAATGTGTTGCGAAAGATGACATTGTGTTCCTAAGATTAGTCTCTCTTGCAAAGGGCCGTAAGCTGGTCACCAGGTTCCTTCAGCTTCTTATCCCTGGAAGTGAGCTTGTTCGAGTAGTGTGCATGGCAATTTTCCGTCACTTGAGATTCTTGTTTGGTGGTCTTTCCTCTGATCTGGAAGCAGCTGAGACAACTACTAATCTTGCAAAGACTGTTTCTACATGTGTTAATGGTATGGATCTTCGTGCTCTCAGCGCTTGCCTTGTAGCAATTGTTTGTTCTTCAGAGCAGCCACCACTTAGGCCCCTGGGAAGCCCTGCTGGGGATGGTGCTTCTGTTATTCTAAAATCAGTTCTTGAAAGGGCCACTCAACTTTTAAGTCATCCTTCTGGAAATTGCAGCATGCCAAATTATGCTTTCTGGAGGGCGTCATTTGATGAATTTTTCACTCTTCTTACCAAGTATTGCGTGAATAAATATGAGACGATCAAGCAATCAATACAGAACCAGTCTCCAACAATGGAAGTGATTGGTTCAGAGGCTATGAGGCAAGAAATGCCTTGTGAGCTTCTTCGTTCTAGTCTTCCTCACACAAATGAAGCTCAGAGGAAGCTTTTAATGGACTTTTCCCAGCGTTCTGTACCCATGAATGGAGCCAATTCCCATGCTGGGAGTACCAGCCAAATAAACTCTGAATCAGTGAGGGGTTAAGAAAGGGAGCAGGTCAGTGTGAAAAATGTGCACTCAATGGAGTGTGGAATGGGAGAGCAGAAACTAGGGCTGTGTGTTTTACTTGAGGAGTCTGGTTTAAAGGGGCCACCATTATCTTATCTGCAGTTCATTGCATTGGACACTGTTTCTTGTCCATTGTCAACTTCCAATTGTGATTGTGTAGCTTGCCCCTCACAGCTCTCCCCTCCCTTTCCCCTCTCTTCACTTTTTCTTTTTTTTTATATATATTTTATGGTGTTATTATTATTTTTCTGTGTTTAAAAAAGAAAGCCTTGGGAGCGAAGGAATCGAAGATTGGGAAGTTGATGGAACTTACAGTAGTAGCAGTTGTAGAAGTAGCGGATGGGTGTGTATTAATGATGGGAGTTGTGGGGAGCTTTATTTTGGTGCTCTGTTGCGAGACTCCAGTACAAGTGGAAGCGTAGTAGTTTAGAACTTAGAAACAATGTACAGCTTGCTGGTCTTCTTACAGAACCTTTGGAAACTCCTCTTTTTCTTTTTATGTGCTGTTTGGTTACATTAGTTCTGAGGTAGTCTCACAATCGATGATGTCCCACTGTTGCTGTACTTCTTTTGTTTGGGGGGGTCTATTTGTTGAAAACTGACTAGTTATTCAAAGGGCCTTCATCTCTGAGCCATCACAATCCATCCTGTAATAATCTAAAAAGGTCCTTCCCATGTTTAACTAGAATCTACTCTATTGCTTATATTGTTACCTTCTTTTGATATATTTTTAAATTTGTGATTTCTAAATGTCTAATTGAGTCGATGATCTTAATAAATAAATTGGTTGAAAAACTAGAAATTTTATGTTATAGTTGTTACAACTTTTAATCTTTTATATAACAAAAATTTTAAGAACTTATCCTTACAATTTTTGCCATTTTCTTAGTGAAAATGGAAGTTACTTTCTATATAAGGAAGATCCAAAGGACCTCTGTTTACGCATGGGTCATGATTTTTCTTTTGCATTATATATGAAAATGGTAATATTCAGTTTTGGTCCCTGTCTTAATATGCTTATATAAACATGTGGATTGTGGGTAACCTTTTCTTTCTCCTTTTCCTTTTGCATTAAATTGGTAAAATTTTAATTTTGGTCTTTATTCTCAAAATTAAGGTTGTATAACAACAGTTAAATTTCATTTTTGTCTTAGTGGAACATCCATATTTAAGATTTAATCATTATACTCAAATTTTTGACAAAATTTAGTACCTCGAACTTTATAATGTCATTTATTAGTTCAACTATTTTGTTTTGATTAAAATGCTTATGTAACTTTAAGAGTTGTAAAACATTGTTAAAATTATTTGTTAAATTCAAGTTTATTGCAATGTCATTTTGTACATGGTTACTAAGTGAGTATTTTTTAATTTCAAAATATTATATCAACGAATTTAACAAAGTTGAGTCTAAAATTTTAAAATTGAAAATAGACATACCAATAAAAGTAAGAAATTAAATTTGAAACATAAAAGTATAGAGACTTGAAATATATTATAATATTATAATATTTACGCCCAAAATAGAATTAACTAGTGCAAACGTGATAAGAGCTGTACTAGTTTTATTTTATTTTATATATATATATATATATATATATATATGAAGGTTCTTTACCACTCAAGTAGAGGGTGTGATTTTCTTAGGGCTTTTCATTAGTTATGTTTTTTATAGATTTAATTCTAAATTGTAATTGTTTGAATATGTATTTATATTTGTATTATTGCATTAGGAAAACTTAAAAGAAAGATTTAATGGGTGTGGCTTCATTTAGTAAATAAGGTAATGTGTTCGATAATGAAGCATTATATATAATTTGGTTGATAATTATCGATAAATTTGGCAAATGGAATAGTACGTAACTTTAGGTATAGCCATTTAAAATCTTAAATTTAATAAATGTTGTCAATTGTATTAATAGTTTAGTGCTCAATGACATAAATGAAGTGTAAAAGACTTTTATTTATTGTTGAATTCTCTAGCTTACATTAATCCTATAGGATTTAAACTTTTTATTATCTTATCTTTAAGATATAAATTTACCCCGATAAAATATAAAATACGAGAATATTTACAGTTTCACTAAGCTTTAAGAAGATTTTTAAAATCTTTTAAGTATTAAGCCAATCTTAGTAAGCCAAAGTAAGCTCAAATCATCCATAAGAACAACTTGAGTTTAGAGTGTGCTTCTTTGTCATGGGCTTTTGTGCGTGGGTTATGACACTTTCCCCCACTTGTTCTAGTAACACTTTCGTTGTATCTTGGTATGGAATAGTGATACTGTCACAAAGCCTAAGTCAGTTTCCAACTAACCTCATTATTAAGAAACCCTTTCCATTGGATGGAGTACTCATGCCTCGACCTATAATTGTGTTGTCGAACAATTTGATTTTTCAACATACACTTAAAATCTCGACCATAAGAGACCTTCACTTCTATTGGTGCTCGTTGTGACTTGTCTCAATCGAGATGCCCTTTATCTTCATGAAAAGGCTTAAGTTTATTGACATGGAACACTAAGTGAACCTTAAGTATCAAAGACATATCTAATTTGTAACTCACTTTGCCTACTAGTCTTAAAATTTCGAAAGGACCCTTGTGTCTCTACCAAGCCTTAGTAAGCCCACAAGCTACAAGGCTTGTTTGTGTATAAACTACATTCAATGGTTTAGGCAAATCACATTGTGTAGCACTAGAATATCGTTTGAGATGTACCTTCCTTAATGGCTTTACTTTGTTTGATTATTCATGTTGCATCAACACTTTTTTTTTGCTTAAAGTTTGATGCATAATCCACCTCTCTCATAGGTGGTAGCCTCACTAGTAACTCAATAGACTTCATATTAGTAAAGGATTATTGCACTTCTAACAATTGCAAGGGAGTCTCATCATCGTTATGAATTGCCAACTTGATGTTTTCACCACTAGAAATACCCTTGGCTAGTTGTATTGCAGATAACGACTTGGTCCAACACTTACATATCGATTTACTGTCACAACATATTGTTTACAAAGATCCAAGATATATATGCAATTCAAGCAGCTACAAAATAAAATAAAATCAATATAAAAATAAATAGATTAAAAAATAGAATAATCAAGACTAAAACCAACCTACCAGATGAAAACTCACATGTGATGACAGCACATGATTAAATTGAAAACCCACATACAGAGGCGAAGCCATAAATTTTTTTTGGGGGGGGAATTAAATTGTAATTTTTACTATAGTAAAAATGTAATTTCACCATTTTAATAGCCTATATCTTTATAATTTTTAAAAGATTAAATTAAAAAAATTACCATTTTTAGGGGTGGACAAAGTACAATTTTACCTTTACTAATTTAGAATTTTAAAAATTTTAAAAGGCCTAAATGGAAAATTTTCCATTTTAGAAGGAGCCTTGGCCCTTGCTAGCCCCCTAGCTATGCCCTTGCCCACATATAACAACTGTATATTGTGATGCATTAATAATTTTTTCGCCTTCCCAAAATACACAAGCCCACAAGATAAATAAATATCAAGCTAAATATGATAAATGTGCCAATATTTTTATTTAATTGGCCAAATAGGACTTTTTTTAAAGATTTAAAAAAATAGGCCGATTTTGGAGAGAGTGTGTAAAAGCGCGTCCAGCTAGGCAACTCGAATGTTGACAAAAAAGCATTGTAATCAATTTCTTTACAAAAAAAATATGTTAGCGACGTTGAGTCCTTAATGAATCTGTAACAACCCGTTTTCAGTGGTTTCGGGACCACAATTCTGACGAGTGAATTATTATTTTAATATTTATTTAATGTCTACGAGATTATATTAAGGTCGTATTAAAATTTTGTTAAGAAATTTTGATGTTTAAATGTTTAATTAGGTGAAAAGGACTAAATTATAAAAGGTGAAAATGTTGAGTTCTATTAGTTAAAGGGGGTCAAATGGCTATGAAAATGAAAGTTAATGAACTTGAATGGTAAATATACCAATTAAACAGTTAGTGGATGTTTATGGATAGGTTTTATTGAAGTTTTTGGTTAATGGTAAGGTTAAAGTAGTAAATTGGTAAATAAAAGAAAAACTAAGTAATAGAACACAAAATAAAGATGGCATCTTCTTCATTTTTATTTCAAACCCTAAAATGACCATTGGACAAGAAGTCGGTTAAGCTTAGTTTGATGCATGTAAGTGAATTCAAGCCCCGTTTTTAGTGATTTTTATGTTTTTAAATCCGTTTTAGCTTAATCTAGCTAGCCTGAGGGTTAATTTGCAAAATTGTTAAGGGCTGAGGGACTTGCCATGGATGTTCTTGAATGTGTTTTGATTTTATTTGATAGATTATTAATATTATTTTGTAAAATAAACATGTTTTGTTAAGTGATTTTTGGTGAAATTTTAATTAGGGATTAAATTGTTAAAAGTGTAAATTTATGGGTTTTATTGTGAAATGTTGGTAATAATGGATTGTTTCAAGGTCCCTTGTAACATTGGTTAAGTTGGATTCAGGCTAAAATGAGTTATATATAAGTTATGTGTTTAAGGACTAAATTGTGAAAAATTAAAGTATTAGGGGTAATTTTGTAATTTTCCATAAATATGAACAGTGGAATAAATTGAATACTAGAAGAACTTAATTGAATGAAATTATTTATTTAGATCAAGATAAACCACAATCGGACTTAAATCGAGGAAAAACTAAAACTTCGAATTAGTTCGACTCTACTACTATGCCCCCAGTTATCGAGGTAAGTTTGTATAAACTATGACCGTTTTTTAATGTTAGTTAAATTGACTATTTTCTATCTTGTTTTAATATAAATGAATCTATATATAAATGTATCCATGCTATAATAAATTGATAACGAGTCCCGGTTGAACCTTAAGAATTTTTAAGATACAAATGACATGCCATTAGGGATTTTATGTTTCGGGTGCTGGTCTTGAATGTCCTACTGATGGCTGAGGTCTTGCATTTGTTGCAGATTCTCTACAGCTCGTGTGAGCAACATCGTGTAGCTTACATTTCGACCCACGGCTCATGTGAGCAGGCTCATTTCATAGCTAGTGTGAGCATTGATGTAAAGGAAAAATTAGGATTATATGGAAAGACACTAACTAATACTTACCGATCGAACAACCACGAAACGTTCATGATTTAGAACTCCGACAACTTTGCGTTCTAGAAGAGCCTAGCTCGAACCAATGCCCTCAATTGCATGGGACATTTAAATCTGGTTACTACTTCCCCTGACGGAACCAAATAGCAATCTCCACTTAGCACGCCAATATGTTCACAGAAAACCGATTAGAATCGATCCTTTCGGAATTCCAACTGTACGTCTAACCATACTAAATCAAGTCTTTTTTGACTTAATGTTGATCTGAATTTGTAAGTTGACAAAATCATACTTTAAATCCGAAGAAATAATAAGTATTGGAATTTAGGAGTTAATTTGCTCGGGTTCGTAACTCACGGGTCTTGACGAGGCTAATTCCGACCTAAAGTTGAAAATAGATTTAGTTGGCTAAGGTTTGGGACATGTTGGTATTGGATAAATTAAATAAGGTAAAAATGGGTGAGAAAGATAGGTGGCGTGATTGAGTATGAGGGGCTGGAATTTTGGTGATGTATTAAAGTGGGTTAGCTACTGGGAGTGAAAAGAAAGTTTGAAAAAGGAATTGTAAATGGTCTAAGAGGTAACAAGCTGGAAAGGAATTGAAAGTAAAGGAAACTAAATACTACAAATAAATTCGTTGGTAGAGAGGAGAGAATGTATTCAAGGATGAAAGCTTGATTTCTTGCTTGCTGAATAAATGAACAATGTAGCCTCTATTTATACTAGTGGCTTTACTAAATTAGGAGCCAACTAGTCATAGAAAATTAAGGAAAAATATTCCATGATATACGAAAAAATCCCAACATAATCTCCCACTAATTCAACAAAAAATTCAGCTAATTAATCTTGGAAAAATTCTGCTTTGGCCCTCATTCTTTGCTTCTTTCTTCAATCTAGCCCAATTGTTTCATTTTTCTTCTATTTAGCCCCAAATTGCATCCCTGCACAAAATTCAATATAAACATGGAAAAATTAGTGGTGCACTCTCATAAATTAACCAATTTAATTACATAAAATATGTAACTTTAGCATTTAATCAGACACGCTATGTGTGGGCATTCCCAAGTATCCGATGTAATTCTAGATGGTTCAATGGGTAAGAAAAGGAAATGAAATGTTAAGTATGCAAATATAATGATTCATGATCTTATGATAACATTGATGAGTTAAATGATGTGTTTATATATGGTAAACTATATATCTTATGGTTGATTTCATTTGTATCATGGACAAGTGTACTAACTTGTGAGTTTGATGATGTTGTATAGGCTTTTACTAAGCTTATGGCATTGCTAATGATTTATGCTTAATCTATGAATTGTATAAATGACATAGTAAGTTATGTTTAAGTTTTTATGAGCTTACTAATCACTCGTTGCTTACGTAGTTACTTTCCTTTGTTTTATAGATTATCAGAAGCTCAATCGGTTAGAAGCTAGTTGAAAACCTATCACACTATCCAACAACCATTTCTGTAGTTTTTGAGTATTTTGGCCGAGGTTAATAATGGCATGTATAGGTCTTTTGTAATGGTATTTCATGGATGTGTAATGAGTGTGTGGGTATGTTTAAACTTTTAGAGTTAAGTTTGGTTTGATGAATTTCAATGCTTTACCAAGTTAAGTCACTTTGGTCACTTGTAAATGTTTGTATATATATAACCCTTTTGGTCTGTTTGTGATGAAAATGGTCATTGTGATGTGTCTTGGTAGGTGTTTGGACTAGGTTATTTGCCTGAGATATGGTCAAATTGTTTGGTTTGATTCATAATGTTTTGATGCAATTGTGGTGCCTTTGAATGACATATTGGTTAGATGAATTAGGATGTTTAAAATGGTATGTTTATGTGTATTTGAATGATGTTTAAATCCCTTGCATGTGTGCCCAAATGGTGTAAATGATTATGTATGAATTGAACATGAAATGACTTGATTTTAGATAAATTTTTGGGTTCACACGGCCTGATACACGGGCTATCACACAGCCATGTGTCATTTGTAGAATTCCATTGATTTAAGTCAATCAGTTACACTGCCTAGCACACACCGTGTGTGGCAACTCAGAGAGTTACATGGCCTAGCACACGGCCTGCGACATGGCTGTGTGACCCTGTTCAGTGAGCTACATAGGTGAGGACACAGACTGGGACACGACCGTGTGTCCGTTGTTCGAATGTTACAAGACATGTGCTATGTCACACGGTCGTGTGGCTCCTATTTTCCAATTTTTGCATCTTTTTCTTAAAACTTCTGCTTTATTTCAAATTAGTTCTGAATTGCTTCTAAGTTATTTTTAGGGCCTAGAAGGCTCGATTTACGGACCAAATGTCTTTATTTGATATGATTTTGATTGAAATTAATTTATTAAATGATATGATGTTAAATGATTTCTAATTGATTGGTAATGCTTCGTAACCATAATCCGACGATAGAGATGAATTAGAGGTATTACAGAATCCCTCAAATGTTGACATGTTGTCTTCGTATACCCTAGGTTCTTACAATAGCTACATAACCTCTGTTGATTGTCCCTCTCCCAAATAACCATATTGGTGCGTATTCGAGTATAATTCGAACGACCTTTTAGGATGTGACACAAGTTGATATTCGATGCCAACTTGAACAGGGCGTTGGACACTGGCGGCCACATATTCTCATCTGGGATAGGTGGGAATTCTGATCTCCATTCATTATGCATGCATTTCAGTTTGTACACATCGTTAATATAAGGCGTGTATTGTATTCGTGCATTCACATATGCAACAATTGTATGTGCGCACAGGAATTGAAGTGTCTGGAATCTCAGATAATCGTAGGTCCCTTCTGGTAGGTTAACATGGTATACTGCCTCTGACATGTCTTGGTCGGGTTTAGCGTACTCCATGACCCAAAATCTCAGGTTTGGACGCGAGTGACACACTAGATACATAGTGTTTTTTCTCTCTGCATTTCGTCTAATTTCTTTCATGACATCCTCGCACCAATTGTTATTGCCTGCTATTTATCCAGCATATGCCTTAACCCGCTTTGGAAATAAGGCTGCCAAGTGACTGTATGTTTCTTTGACAATCAAGGTTATCCGCAAATGACGCGTCCCCTTTAATACAAAATTGATACATTCCGCTAGGTTTGTTTTCATGTGCCCGTATCGTAGACCCTCGTCATACGATTGTGTCCACTGTTCGAATGTTATGCTAGCGAGGTACGCCACACCGTAGCTATTAATGGCGCACAAGTTATCCAACATTTCATGGAAACAATGTTGTGCAAGCTCGTACCATGTCAAGAAAAGTAGACCTATGAATGCAAATAATGGACGAAATATGGTATAGCATGATTGTGAAATAGTGGCAACTGCATACCCATGTCAATGACTTGTTCTCACTCACTTTTCGAAGGCCATTTTGAGTGGTAGTTAGAGCCGATATGTCATATATATTACATATGGTGTGTGTGATCCCAAAGGCTACCATGTCGTTTAATAGCGACCAAGATTTCGAGTCCCTTGTCAGAGATGACACATATGTTAGGCTAGGGGCAAACATGACGACACAATCGACTAAGGAAGAAATCCCAATCATTTGCCTTTTCTCCCGGAGTTATTGCAAACGCTTTTGGCTAAATCTTCTGATTACCATCCTCGACAACGACCATTAACAACCGATGCTCATACCTCTCGTACAGCCAGGTGCCGTAAATTTGTACCAAAGACTTGCAGTGCCAGAAAGCTTCTTTGCATTAACCGAAGGTCTAAAATAATCGATGGAAAACTCTTTTCCCAAGGATGAGACGGTCGCAGAAGTACACTGAGTGCGTTTCCAGATCAATGACGGAACGTGGTACGTACCGATCCAGTACCTGACACCATTGCCACAAATCGTTATGTGACCTGTCCCACCCATGATGCAACTTATCCATAGCCTTTTGTTTTGCGACCCATGCATTATAGTATGATGGCATATAATTGTATTGACTACAGATGTTAGCAATCATCACCAGTACAGGAATCTTAAGACTCTCTTTCACCATAGGTAGAATTATATCATGTTGGAGTCTAGCCTCGGATGATCTTGACTTACACCTGCAAAGTACGAGTCAAAGTTACATTATTGGCAAAAATGAAAACCCTTATCAAATCACATAAAAATATTGGGTGATCGCATCGTGCACCTACTGCAACACAAGTATGTGGACTGATATACTTTTTTATTATCTACAAGCCTGTCTTCTTTTGAAAAGATGTCATGATTTTCTATTGGCACCTCTCATCGCACATTGAGCACTTTCCCTAGAATTTCTTCGAACGAGATTTTGTGACATGGTAGTTCATGTCATTCTTGAAGCTGTACTGCTTCAATACAACAAGAAAAACATATTTGTTGCGATACACCATGCCAACTTTTAATACTCGAACATTTGACGATGAACTTGCATGGCCAGGAATTCTATGTGAGAGCTACGAGAACTCTAAATCACACTCAGTAGATAGGTCGACGTTATGCATGTGGGTCGAAGGTTCATATGCCTTGAATCACGAATTTGGATCCGGAACATTGTTTGAACCGTCATCGTCAGACCCACAAGGTTTTGGCTTAGTTGGGACCTGCTCTGGTTCAGAAAAAATTGCTACTTCCAAACCATCCGGACTGGACTGCCGAATTGGATTGAGGTCAGACTCAAATTCGTGAACAACCTCCGTTGCCCCTTCGTCCGCGCCTACATGTTCTTCCTCAGCTGCATCTTCATTTTTTGCCTCTGATTATGGTCTTAATCTTATGTTTGGTATAGATAAAGCTTAATTTGCGAGTATCCAAAAAGGTTGAACTCATAACTGCTAACGACCATTAACTGGCCCCCAGTTATACTCGAACCTGGACCGCATAACAACCGCCGATTGGGACCTCCATTTACACTTTAACCCATGACCGTGTCAAGCACTATCACCCTGAAACCTGACTTCCATAAGATGAGTTTATGATGTAATTGCCCTATCTTGACATGACATATGAAATGTATGTGTTCTGAGACATGTTACCGCATCACTGTCCTCTTTAATCTACCTATAAATTTCACGATTTCACTCTTAAAGCTTTAAACCAATAAAAAACCTAATTCCTAAATAAAAAAACCCTAAAAAATTCAGTGGCCAAGGAGAGAGTATGTGAAAGCGCGTCTAGCTGGGTGTGTTTTTACACACTCTCTCCAAAATCGGTTTATTTTCCTAAATATTTAAAAAAAAAACAACCTATTTGGTCAATTTAAAAAATCAGCATATATTGCTTATTTAGCCTAAAAATCAAGCTAAAACTCATATATTAAATTCGAATTGAAATTAAATAATATAAATATATTTATTTAAATTTAATTTAAATAAATATTTTAATTTAAAAGTAAATATTTAATATTTAATTATTATTTAAACAGTAAAACTGATCCAACTAATATGAGCCTGAAAATAAAATAAAAATAAAAAACAAAAAACCATGGTGATCTAACCCAGTCCGACCAATACAGAAGCCCACCAAGTCTCTGAATTGGAGTCCAGTTTCTACTTCACCCAGGTTCAAGCCCACTGAAATCCAGCAAGATTCTAAAAATGCTAGGGTTTCACTAATTCGTACTATATATACCTCATTCTGATTTGTCCTCCTTTCTTGAGTAAGGGCTTTTGAGTGGAGAGAACCGGAGCTACTGTCGTCGCCGCCGCCATGGTGAAGTTTCTGAAATCCAACAAGGCCGTGATAGTCCTCCAAGGCCGATACGCTGGGCGCAAAGCGGTGATCGTTAGATCCTTCGACGATGGAACACGTGATCGCCCCTATGGCCACTGTTTGGTTGCAGGGATAAAGAAGTACCCGCGCAAGGTCATCCGCAAGGATTCCGCCAAGAAAACAGCAAAGAAATCGCGCGTCAAGTGCTTCGTCAAGCTCGTCAACTACCAGCACCTGATGCCCACCCGCTACACCCTCGACGTAGACTTGAAAGACGTGGTTACCGTCGATGCACTTCAGACCAAGGACAAGAAAGTGGCTGCTTGCAAGGCGACCAAGGAGAGGTTCGAAGAGAGGTTCAAGACTGGAAAGAACAGGTGGTTCTTTACTAAGCTTAGGTTTTGAGGGTATTTATCTTTATTATAGTATCGTTTTTTGAGAAAGAAAAGTTTGAATTTGGATCTAGTGTTTCAAGCATTTTGAATTTTAAGGACGGATTTTGAATCTGTTCCGATGAGATATTTTTATGTGCTCTTTTGTTGTTATCTGATGCTATGTTGCTTACTCATTTCTCTTAGACATTTATGATTTTTAATCTCTCAAAAATAGAATCTTTTAATTATAAAATGTTTCAATGTTTTGCCATTTTTTTTGTATGATGGTTGCTGCATTGGAGTTGTTTCTCCTGCCTGAGAAATGGGTATGCTTCAGCTTCAAGATGGAGTTTTGGATTGAAATTTCTTGGATTTTAAAGCTTAATTTCAATTCAGTTCTTCATCAACCATTTACTTGTCATCTAATGGGTGACTATTTGTCTATTTGTTTGTTGGATTGGCTTTTATTATTGATATTAAAATTCGCGGTGGTTTAGAAATTAAGCTTCTAGGTATTAATTGTAACGATAAACCATTAGAATTATCAAGCCTGTTTTTGAAATTTGGAAATTCGTTACCAATTGTTTAGCATAAAAATATACTCTGCTGTTCTATGTTATGGTTTAGAAGTCGGGGCTTGGATTTGTTCATCCTTGTTTGTTCCTTGGGGTTCAAAGTAATCATTTGATTCTTGTTCTACCTGGACTAGGTAACGAGTGTTGAATGCGGACATGTGACTGACATTAGCTCACTCTATGTTTTCAAGTTTGTCTGATATGTTAGGTATTTTGATGCATGCTATAGGAAAAATGAAGAATTGGACTACATGTGGGATTCACTTTGCAGTTTTATGGTGCAATTAGAATTCTCTCTTTCTGTAGGATATTTGACTGGTGATCCGATGACAATGATATGGTTTTACACTGTTCATGGTTTTGCTCTATTTGTGTGAAATTGCTAAAAAGACTATTTTAGGGTTGGTTTCGTTTTTGGATTTGGGAGTGTTGCTATTCTAGTGACACTGCATAAGTTTCTTAAGTGACCATAGATCTTGGTGCTCTGGCTCGTATTGTTTTTGCATTGATGATGGTGCGTTTCAATGCTGCATTTTTTGGTGTCATTTTGGTTGATCAAGAACTGGAGATTCTCGTCTTTGTTGGAAGGATCCCTATCATTGTTTCTTACTTCTAAGGATTGGGAGTGAGTGAAGATCAGTGAGTGGATGGATAATCGAGTCAACTATGCCATTTAGTTGGAGAAAACTCGAAGGAACCTTAGAAAACTCAAAAGAAACGTAAGATGTTTTTCTTTGACCGGTAACCAATTGTTTTAGGCCCAGTACATTGGGACAAAAAACACTTCTGAGATAAAAGTATTGCTACGCAATATACTTGAGTTTTTCACAAATGTTTTTTACCCTTTTTTTTTTTTTGTTTTGAAAAGCGTTGTTATGGTGGAAAGTTCTTTTGCTACAAGTTCAATTCACAACCTTGCATGCGATACAATATGTTTATGGAAGATAATTATTCGAGTGGAAAATTTAGACTTCAAAAATAGTTCAAAGGATAATACATTTTGTATAAAAATGGATGGAACTTAGTGCATCAACTATTAATGCACTAATTTCTAACAAATGTGTCAATTCATATAATAATTATCGATGTCTAATCATATAATATTTAACTATTGTATCAAATCTTATGACATTTAAAACACACTAATTTCCTGCTCTACTCTTCCTCCCAGAGAAAGTGGAAGCTTTTGGATAAGGATTATGAGGTTACATGCAAGAGAAGTCTCGTTGGCATTTCTCCTCAAGAAAGAAAGGAGATAAACCAGAATATAAAACGCAATTTGCAGAATGCACCTTGAATGATGACTTGTATACATATGTATATATCCAACCATGTTATGACAAACAAGCAAGGGAAGGAATGAAACAAGTTCTTTAGTCAACTTCCTAAATCTTACTAAGCTAAGAAAAGCATACACAAAATTAAGCTTTTCATTCTGCTCTGCATAGCTTATATGTTTAGACGCAAGCTGCAAAGAAAAACCAATAAACACAAAAAACTTACACTAATAACGCTTTCCTAGAATAACACCGATGATTACGGACACAAAAGCTACACCAAAAATGAACTTTAAGGTGGTCAAGGGCGAAGCAACCTCGTGGTTGGTAGGAGTTGATGAAGAGGATGCAGCTTGCACTGAAGCTGCTTCCAACTTTTTCTTGCTCTTCCGTTTTGATGGTGCTGAAAATGTTAATCCATCAATATCTTTGGATTTCACCTCTACTCCATCCTTCAATTCGGCTGAACTTCCACCACCCTGCAAACACATGATTTAACACATGATTTAGGGGTAAGCAACAACTTTCAGATTTTCACAAGAAAAATGTAGCCAAATGATCTTGAATAGTGTTATATACTTCTACTCAGAAGGATTTACATGTAGCTACCAATTTTCGTAGCTTTTCTTTCACGGCTTCAGCCAAAGTGTGCATGAAAGAACCGGACTATAAGAGCAGAGAGGGGATTAAAATATTAACTGACCTTCGCAGCTACTTGCAGTTTATCTTCCAACTCTTTGACCTTCTTTTCAAGTAGTAATGTTTCCTTATTTTTTGCTTCTAGCTCTTCATGGCAGCAGTTTAAAGCAGCTTCTCGTTCCGCCTCTTTCTGATTGTTTGACATTCAGCAAAGAACAGACAGTTAGTTCCGATTCTTCAGTACTGATAATTTCAAACATTACAATGATGAGAAATCTTAATCTCTTTAAAATTGACGCACTTGTTTATCGATAGCATCTCTATAGCCTAGATCTTGTGCATGGTCAGCCTGTCTTTGGGCAGCTATTTGAACCTACAAGTGACAAACCAATTAGTTAAGAACTAATCATTTGCAAATAATTCGGAAAAGAACTGAAGTCATTTTCCTTATTTATTAACAGAGTACTATACCGCTTGTTTTAATTGAGTTTCAAGTTTCACCAACTGTTCTTCAAGTTCTTTGGCACGAGTTTGCGTCCCGGAACTCTCTGCGATCTTATCCTTGAGATTTTTAAGCTCCAATATCAGAGATTGTTCTTTTTCTTTTTCATTTTCCAATTGCTCTTGAAGCTGTAATATTGCAGATTGAAGTTCCTTCTTTGTATCCTGATGTGTTTTATTGAGCAGGTTATTCTCCTCCATTAGTGAAGAAATCTGTAACATCAAAAAAAGAGAGAAACAGAGGTACTTTTATATTACAAAAATAGAAAACAATCATACTATGCTCTAAAATTTTTGACAGAACCTGAGACTGAAATCTCCGCCCTTCAGAAGCTATTTGCTGAGTTAAATCTTCTATAGCCTTCTTTGAAGAGTGAAGTTGATCAGCAGTTTCATCCTTCTCTGCCAGGGCAGCAGCAAGTTTGCCTTCCAAATCACTAAGTTTTGACTCGCATGTGGCGAGTTCCTCAGTCAGCTCCAAATTTGCCTCGGCCAGCCCTCCACTTTCCTTCTCAAAGTGAGATGACTTGGTTTGCAGCTCCTCATCAAGGCTTTCCAGCTGCTTTAGTTTTACAAGAGTCTCTTCCGCCTCAACTTCACAAGATACAGCAATTTCGGAAGCTTCGTGAGTTTGTTCTTCATAAGTTTTAATTTGGTTTTCAAGCACATTCAACTTTTCAATCAGGTCATTGGCTTCTGATTCTTTCTTGGTGTATTTCTCAATAGCTTCATGTAAACGTGCTTCTGCTTCCACAATTCTGGATTCGGCTTGATCTCGATGTTCTAAAGCCTTTGTAGGCTGATCCGATAATTCTCTAATTGTGTATACATGAGAAGCAATTTCTTGAGGAGTTACTTCCTTCTCCGAAACTGCCGAATTAAGCAATTCCTGAAGCTCATCAACTCGGCCCTTGAGCTGAATGTTTGTCTGAACTAGAAGTTCGCTCTCCGAGGTAGATTGAAGAGCTTTATTTTCTACTTCCAACATCTCTTTTCTGAGCTGCTCATTTGTGCTTTCCAACGAAGCCAGCTTCTTTAAACTCTGATCCAATTCTTCTTTTAGAGTTGCGGATTGTCCAGATGCTTGAGCAACCTGTTCTTCATAAACTTTTATCTGATCTTCAAACGATTTAAGTTTCTCAAACAGAGATTTTGCCTCCGAATCCTTGTTGGTGAAGCTTTCCATCAGTTCTTGGAGCTTAACCTCCGAATCCCTTGATAGAGATTCATGTAATGACTCGAGCTCTGAGTTCCTCGCACTAGCTTGCTCTAATACTTTTACATGTTGCTCTAGTTCCTCTTCAGCAGCTTTAAGCTTTTCCATTACCTCACTTTCTCTCAAACCAGCAGCCTTAAGATCATTTTCAATGCTTTCCAATTTCCGTTGTGTCATATTTAAATCATCCCTCAGTATCTCCACCAGATTTTCTGCTTCAGCAAGCTTTTCACTGGAGCCTCGGGACGCCTCTTCTAACTTTTTCTTCTCATCTGTTGCTAAATTCAAGCACTCCGTCAATTCCTTCTCCTTCTCGTTGGCCATATGCACTGCAATTTCAAGGCTTGATGCTCTAGCTTGGAATGCCTCGAGTTCGTGTGTAAGTTCAGATGCCTTATCAGAGTATCTACTGGACTCGGCCTCTGTGTCTCCGCATTCCTTTTCTAATTTGCTTATCTGTTCTTCGAGTTCCTGAATCCGGTATTTCTCAGCTTC
This sequence comes from Gossypium raimondii, assembly GCF_025698545.1. Taxonomy (NCBI): domain Eukaryota; kingdom Viridiplantae; phylum Streptophyta; class Magnoliopsida; order Malvales; family Malvaceae; genus Gossypium; species Gossypium raimondii. The sequence continues at coordinate 47,561,234 of NC_068575.1, forward strand.
AAGTAACAGCTCCAACTCATTGACCTTTTTATCGGCACCCTCTAATTTGGAATGAGAATTCTGGAACAGATCCTCTAGCTCAAGGCTGCGCTGATGACTCATATTAGCTCGGTCCTCATGTTGAGCACTTCTCTCAGCAGAAACCTTCAACTCCTTCAAGAGCTCTGTATTCTTAATTGTTGACTGGTTTAGAGCTGATTCTAGCAGATTTACCTTCTCCTGATATTCCTGCATTTGTTTGTTTAATAGTTCTTTTTCTTCCTCGGCCTCTCCCAATTTGGTAGTAAGTTCAGATATTTTCCCTGAGAATTCCTTCAGCTCTTTCTCGGCTTCAAAGCCTTTTAGTTCTACCAAATTTAGCTGTTGTTCAAGCTCCACGTTTCTCTGCTCAGCCGCTATAAAACGTGCTTCAAGCTCCCTCAGTTTCGATTTTGCAACCTCTTCTGTTTCATTTGATGCCTTAATTATATCCTCTAGCTCAAGATTCTTTTCAGTAGCAGTTGCTGCAGCAACTCCCGATTCGCTATGAAGCTCCTCCAGAGATTTCAGTTTCTGTTCAAGCTCCTGATTATTAGATAGAGCCTGAGACAATAGAGAATCAGTTTTACAGAAATTCTCGTTTGAAAGCTTCAATTTTTCTTCGAGTTCACTGCACGACTCCTTCAGCCGTGCTGCATTGCTGCTGAGATCCGACATGTCTATTTCTAGAGCTTCTTTTTCTTTTAGCACTTTGCTTAATTCTTCTTTCACCACGGAGAGCTGAATTTCTTGATCCTTCATCTCGTTTTCGACAAATTCCCTTGCTTTGACTTCCTCCTCCAATTTTAACTTAATATCTTCCAACTCAGAAACCTTTACTTGAAGATCTTCTTTAGTTGCAGCAAAAATATTCTCAAGCGTTGAGATATTTTCCCTCACTTTAGATTCCGAAGCTTTTTTCAAGTCCAACTCGTTAGCCAATTCACTGATAAGAGCTTCCTTCGAAGCAAGCCTTTGCTCCAAATCCAAAACTAGTGATTTAGAAATTGCCAATTCTTCTTGAGCAGCAGAAAGTTCAGCTGTTGTGCTTTGAAGTGCCGCATTAACCTTCTGATTTTCAGCAACCTTCTCATACAGGCCCTCGATTTCTTCCTTTAGGGAGGCCATCTGATCTTCCATTTCTTTTGCACCAAGTTTCGCAGTTTCAAGCAATCTCTCAGACTCCAAAGCTCGTTGCATCTCAGACTCAGCATGCAAGCCACTTTGTTTTTGCAATTCTTCTAACTTCCGTGCTTCTTCCACTGAACTCCGCAAATCCTGCTCCAACTCTTGCATCCTCTTTCTTGAGTTTTCAATTTCGATGTTGAGACCATCAAATGCTTCCTTCACTTCAGCGAGTTCCTTTTGTTTGGCCTCTTGAGCTTGGAAAGCCTCTTTCAAATTTGCTAACTCTAAACTGTATCTCTGTTCAGCTTCAATGATCTGCTCCTGCAATTTTTTATTACTGAGATCAAGTTCATCATACTGCTTTCCCACTTCATCCAACTTCTCCTTTGCAAGCAAAGCTTCATCCTTCAGTCTGCTATTTTCTGATTCAAAATCCTTTAATGCTCCGGTCACTCTTTCCAATTCAAGCTCGAGTTCCTTCATCTTTTCTTGGGCTTCAAGTAGTTCTCTACCTGGATTGCTTAAGCTTCTTTCGATGGTAGTTGACTCATCGCCCTGGTTGGGTGAGGGCTTAGCGACATTTGAACCGTCCTTCATATCTAGTGCTTCCTTCTCTACTTTAATGAATTCTCCATCCAAGGCGGTTTCTTCTTCGTCTTTGTTTCCTTCCTTTCCGACCTGTGGCAAGTCTCCATTTGAGGCCCATCATGCCTCAAGCCATAACCATTAGAAAGGAATGCACAACCGAGAATCAACTGAACTATTTATGGAAATAATGTATAAATGAACCAAAAATTACCATTTCAAAGTTAGCATGCAGGGGAAATGAGTTTGATTTAAGAGTGAGCATATTATTATTGCAAATAAAAAATTACTAAAACAGAAACACCCTGCAGAAAACAGAAATACGGTCTTACATTAACAGGCTCGGCAATGTTTTCAGTATCCTTAAGAGCTTCCTTCACTGGGATTTCAGTACTTGCTAGGTTCTCTCCTTCCATATTTGAATAAAATAAATTCTGGTTTTATCACTTGTTCACCTGTAATCATTGAAGTTCACAGTTCAGAATGAAAAGAGGAGAGAAAACGTGTAAATCATGCATTTTTTAGTCAATTATCAATTCAGTTTGCGTATGCAGAATGAAAAGAAAAGGAGAGACATCATGTATGCATGTAATATTGAATCATATTCGAACAACAATATCATTAGATAGGGATAAAATATTATGTTAATCGATGATGATGTTGGTATTATTTTTTTAAATTTTTTTATAGGTTTATACTTTGTGAAGCAAGAGTGTTTAAAATGATTCTTTTTTTACTTATAAATTATATGCAAAGCATGTAACATTAAAAACTAGTACTAATAAAAAAAACATGTTGGTTGAGTCTTGTCATGGGTATTATTGTCAATGTAGGAGGATGTGAGTTCGAGTGCGTTGAAGTGTATTATTATCTTATTTATGAATTGATTTTTAGATATTTTTTATTATTTTACGAACCATATTTAAGGAAAATATCTTTTCTTCTAAATATTTTGAACTGTTATTCATTTTCTAATATATAGAAAAGAAAGAGCAGTGGTATTATGGTGTTGAAGGATATAGATATTTGTAAATTTGAAATGAATGATGTGCAGTTGGTATAAGGAAGATGATGCCATTGTCAATTTGCCACCTAACAACAATAACCATACCACTTAATTAAGGGTTCGCATTGTTTCCATCACATTCCCGTATAAGGAAATGGCTCTTCTTAAGATTAACCACATTTTTTTGCTATATTTTTCATCATTATTTGTTTTAACTTTTTTTTATTTTTCAAGGGACAAAAAAGTGTATATTTATTTTTAGTTCCGTCTTTTTTATTATTATTATTATTATTATTATTATTATTATTAACTTTTGCATTATTACTTTTGTTTTATGTTTTATATGTATATATAATATTATTTTATTATATAATTTTTAGAAGTGTAGTTTCTTTGAAAATATCTAACATTATCAGAATATTTAATAAATTTTAACTTATACATAATTAATTAATAAAAATTATGACTACAAATAATTAAGTAAACAAGGTTTTTAATATAATTTAGGTAGGTTCTAAAGTTGTTGGCATGAAAGGTTTAAACTCTACGTCGAAACCTACCCTTTCTCAATTACTTCTAAAATTTGTATGCTTGTTTTGATATAAAAAATATTTTTAACTATAGTATCATTTGATATGTAAATTTTAATAATTTTATATTATTTTTAACTTATCAAATAGGTAAAAAATTTGATTATTACAAATTTTAATTTAATCTATTCGTTTGTTAAATTTCTTCTATTTATGTTTTCATCTCACTCCTAACATTATTTTTTATCTAAAGATATATAACGTTATTAATCTCAATATTATTGTAATTAATCGAAAAAGTCTAAATTAATCAAGATCAACATTATTTTTGACAAATGAGTTTAAATTTAATGTACAATTTGATATCTTTTTATCCTATTAAGTACCTATATTTAGTATAGTTTTTGTTATATAAGGTCTAATTATTTTGACAAAACCAATTGAATGTCACTATGATATTATTGTATGTAAGGTTTAGGTCTCAAACTTTAAAAGGTTCGAGTTTGAGTTCTAATGTTTGCAATTTTAATGTATAGGTTTCCTTCTCACTGTTCAGTATATCTTGTGTAAGTTTTATTTGATTCTTTTAGATTAATTTAATTTTTGTCCGGTTCTTCCGCTCTACATTATATTGAATGAATTCTATACTATAGTTGATCGAATATATAATTTAAACTAATATATATATACATATTAAAATTAAAATAAAAATAATTAAAAATTATACTGTTTTATTTTTTTCAAACTATTTTACTCCTTTATAAAAATAAAAGAAATAATTTTATAAAAAATAAATCAAAATTATGAAAACATTCTTTGGACCGCATAAAATATTATAATTTCTTATGAAAAATGAACTTTTAATTATTTTATATATTTATAAATGATTGTATTTATTTAATTTTGAAATGACATAATCATCATATTATTATATTATTCACGTATTAAATATTTATATGCAAATATTATGCCATTTGATGCAATCAACAATTTTGTAACGAAATTTATATATATATATACTTAAAAATTTAAATACAGGATTGCACGCTAAAACTAAATTCAAATAGCAGTATTTTTTTTCAGTTTCACTAGTACAAAATAATATTGTAAAAGGGCAATGCTAGAACATCATTTTAGGGGAAGCGAATTGTGAATGGTAAATT